>NC_140927.1:17818975-18418975 GCF_045865225.1 Trachurus japonicus
TAGTTTTCATGTCGTTTCTATAAAATCCTCAATTTACAACAAGCAGTTCAATTACCCTGAAAATACAGTCAATTAAATAGGGGTGATTGGACAGTAGGGGCAGGATCATCGATCTTTGCATTTCTATCTCGCTGGTGGACATTTAATTTGGTTTTTCTATTAGCACCGAAATAAAGAAAATATAAAATTATATTAAACAACCCAAAGATTTATTTTCTTGTCAAAAACCATTCAGCGAAGGTGACAGACAGTCTTCTGCATTATGATGAATTCTTTCTTTCTTTTTTTTCAGTCTTGCACATTGGATACAAAACTAATCGTGTTATTGTGGGCAGTGTTTTTCTGGCCTCTGTCTTTTCCTTTTTACACCTCCATCTATCTCGGTGCCTTTTGTTGTATGGGTTGCAACCCTCGCTTTAGTAAAGAGCAAGGAAACATGGTGATACATCATGCCCCATATTTGCTGCCCTAATCCTATTTCTTTTAATGGGAACGTTCAAAAAAGCAACTTATCTTAAAGTCCCCTGGGGGCATTCATGGTGTAGGCTATATTTTAACCAAGTGCAATTAACGACAGTATCAGCTTGTATCATTTAGAGGTAATGTAAAAATAATGGTAAATTATAGGGCCGGGATGACCCGTGATGGCAGGCCTCATATTCCCTGTAGCTTTCCATGTATTTTTGTATTAGACCGTGTTTCCTATAGTGGTGTCACAGCACTTACAAACATCAGATGTCTTCATTGTCGTTGAAAAATAATTAATATATTTACCTACGCAATAGATAGGGAAATGGCTGTATGAAGTTATATACAGGTATATAGGCTACTAGAATTAGGTTTGCTTTCTGCTGTAACATGTGACACGAAATTCAAATTAGGATTTTTAGTGTTTGTGTCATTTATGTAAAGAAGCGAAATTGTGTAAACATTTTTTTTATTTATTTTCCAAGAACAAACACGATCAATAAATAACATGATTTACATTTCATATTGCACATTTTTTTTTCAAGTTAAAATATTTAAATTCATACAGTCATTGATATTTTAAATACAGAGATATAGAGTTATAACAGAGACTCTAGGGACAAAGGCCAATGCCATTTTCATCATTTTAAATTTCAGTGCTCGTTTATCAGCCCTTCTTTTTTTAAAGCCTCCTTTTTTTGAGTGGACCGTAAAGAAATGTTCTTCATCTCCATAATTCAGTTTTAATTTTTGCACGAAATATTAGATTATGAATTTGGCCCCACTGGTTGGAGTTGACAGGCCAGTGTTTGTAGGCTATCGTGATAGTCCTACTGGCGTGTACTTTTTCAGTGTTTTAACATTAAAAAAGGAAAAGGAAAAAAAAAACATTCAGCAAGTCACACAAAATAAATAAATAATTATTATAATAAAAAATGTGTTTAAAAATAGCCTACCATCCACAGTTCATGAAGCTTTTTTTTCCTCATCCAGGGCGATCAATAATTCAGTTTTCAGCTATCAGTAGGACTATCCATGATATTTTTGCAAAATATTTCACGATTTACAGTTTCACATGTTTTATAATTAACATATTGGTGATGTCCCAACAGGAACGAATAAAATAGCACATAGCCATTTTTACAGGCGCGGACAGTTTGGAGAGCCAGACTATTTAATCTGAACTTTTCGCCTTACTCAGTCCCGTCACTGTGTGTGCTGAGTGGAGAGGTCCTATAGGGACTACATACCTATATGAAAATACTGGATTTGATATAATGAGCTTCTGCAATGGAAATAAAAGGAGGAGCGTGTGTGTGTCGAGGTATTTCCCATTATCAGCAAACTAAAAAAAAAAAAAAAATGAGGGAGGCTCTTTATAGGCTGCTTTGGATGTATAATATTTTTCAACCCTTCATGTGTCAAATATTATCTTTTATACAGTGCATTGTCTGTAGCAGGACTGTCGCTTTGTTCCAGGTCTTTTGTATGTCTAATGACTTCCCTCCGCGGGTTGTTAGCACTTGACAGCGGGTCTCAAAACGAGGAACTTTCTTACAGTCGTGTATTCAAAGGAGCTCCATCTAGGAACATGATTGGCAATTTTTGTCATGATCCTCTCATTATTAACATAAAAATTGACACCAAAGACGCGCTGCAAAATTATATGCACCTTTCAAGCTGATTAGGGGTGTCCCCACAGAGCAGAGGCTGGGGTGTTGGAGAAGCTATTGCTGCCAAAAATCTCAGTCTATTAGGGCTAGTGAAGAAAGATATGGTGCTGGGCAGAGGAGCAGGAGCCTTCTGCTGTATGGCCTGTCTAAATTTAGAGGGAATAATTAGCTCACGTTTGTGTTTTTTAAAACCAGAGGAGTCGACATATAGCCAGGCTGGATTTGTCAAGTTAGATATTGGGGGTTTGAGCCGCAGAAATATGAAGTGTGACCCAATCTCAGATTCTTTGTGAGAATTTTGAATTTGTAGAAACAATCCATCCACCTGAAATTGCCTTTCAATATAAACATGGGGACAGAGAGAGGTATGGGGGGGACAGTGTTGTTGTTGTTGTTGTTGTTGTTGTTGTTGTTGTTGTTGTTGTTGTTGTTTTCTTTTCCAAATATGCAAGTCAAACCAGCACAGTCCATAAAAAATGGTCTATACTGGCACAAACACAAGGGCACGAGCCTTTAGAAAAGTCTGTTTTGTAATTTGAGAAGAAAAAAAATTGCTGTTCATGTGTTTTGCGATATAAAGAGTTTTTGGGGGAGGAATCATCAGACTTTTAGAAATTAATTTATATGATTACAGTGATGTGTAAGAAAGGAATGCTTTACCCAAGTGTGGATTTTAAAGTACAGGCCTATCCCCTAAAGTAGGACTAGAGCAAACATAAGAAACGGTGGTGTGTAGGCTTTTGTTGTGATGAGTTATCTGTTAAGTGAAGTTTCTTCTCGTTGGTCTGGTGACGGGACTGAGGTCTTGCTGAGAACAGCAGCAGAATACGGCAAAAATCCACTCTCGGATCGCTGGCCCGCAGCTGTGCAGGTAAAGTCAGCGCTGGCGCTCCGGGAGCCCTGCAGCGCGCTGGCCGCCTGGCTGCTGTGGCAGCTCAGACACGAGCACGGCCCCGCGGCGGACGGCGCGCTCACCGCCGCTGCCGCCGCTGCAGCCGCCGCGGCCGCCGACGCCGCCGCGGAGCTGTTGAGGCCTGCGGGCGACTGGTAGAGTCCCGGGTGCCTGAAGCTGCAGAGGAGCTCCGGCCGTGAGTACGGGTGGGAGAGCGCTCGGAAGGTATCGAGGGGGCGGATGGAAGTGGCGAAAGGTGACGAGGCGGCGCCGGTGGCGGCGGCGGCCGCTGCTGCTGCCGTGACGCCGACGTGCGGGTAGTAATGCAGAGGCATGTGCGAGTGGAAAGGGTAAGGTAGGCTTCCTGTAGCTGCCGCGTGCGTCATCATGTAAGTGTAGAAGCTGGGGTCTGCTGGATGAGGCCAGGACATCGCCAAACGCTGCCTTTTATCCTTCATCCGCCTGTTCTGGAACCACACCTGCACACAGTCAAAACAAGGCCCATATTGAAGCTGCCATGTTGTTGCAGGCTCTACACAGTCCTGGAGAGGCTCAGTCTGCTCTGCTCTGCTCTGCTCTGCTCTGCTCAGACACCGACTGCTGCACTCACTCACAATATTCCTTATAATAACCATTGCACGTAAAAAGAAAAAAACCCAAGCTGCTCTCCTCTGCTTCTGGAGTTACAGTCACTAAAATAGTCACTGGAATATTTAGCAATTTTTGAAGTAAATTGTTTTTGTAAGTAAGTTATTAATTAACCTAACTGTTGAATTGATTAACATCCAATGGCATCATGATGCAAAAGCGTAATTTTGTGCACAAGATAAAATCAAAACATCACACTGCATCACAGAAGAAATGGTCAACGAGACTATATTTTCAGAGAAGTGCATTTTATCAGGTGTTTTTTTTTTTTTTTAAATGCTCCATCGTTTCGTTCTCAGCACAAACCCATGCACACAGCAGCAACACACAACCACACACAACACAACACAACACAACACACACAAGGAATAATGAAGATTAATCTGGGCTCTACCTTAATTGTAGTCTCGGGTAGATTCAGCGCTGCGGCTAGTTCACATCTTCGCGGCCTGGAAACGTAATTTTCCCTGTAAAACTCCTTTTCCAGGCGTCCGATCTGTTCTCTGGTGAAAGCAGTCCGATACCTCCTGACCTGGTCGCTGTTTGAATTGTTTGATCCTCCCGAATTACCGTTCATGTTGGAGAGGGAGTTTGAGCTCGCGTTTGAAGATCCAGAGTCTGAAAAACCTGTAAAAATAGAACAACAAATGTTGATAATATAGAAATAATACAGATTGGAGTGTCGGCCTGCAGCAGCTACATTTACAACAGCCTGGTGTGAACAATAATAAAACAGAAAATAAAGCTCAAGTAAAATTTCAGTCGAGATAAATATTTTTGATTTGATAGGCTAATCAAATATATTATTATATGTATCAATAGCCTATATTACGAGAATAATCCTAATAATATAAAAATTGTGTTTGATAATAATAATAATTCTTAATGTCTATCTTATTTCTGTTTTTAGATGACAATAAGAAACCTAATAATAGTCGTAATTATAATAACAATTTAAAAAAATCAAAATATTAAAATAAAAAGTGAAATTCGTAGCAAAATGAAATCCTCCTACCTTTGTTGTTTTCCTTGTGTTGGCTCGGGGAGCGGTGCGAGGGGCAGCCCACCTCCACATCACTGTTGATGTCTGATTCTTGCGAAACTTCGGAGTAAAGGCTCATTTTCTTCCTGCTTTCCGACGATGAAATTTCCGCCGAGGAGGTATTGTCGCTGCCGTGGTGCGTGCCGAAAATACTGTCAATTTCAAACTTGCCCTTAGTCGGAATGTCCCCAAGATTTCCATGGAGAGACGCCGAAGTTATTCTCGGGCTCAGCCGTCCGCTGTGCTGAGAGTTTTCCAGGGCCTCCAGCACTGAATTTCCAGGCGTGTCTGCGAGCCTCTTCCCTGCGACGGGACTGTGCAGACCTCTCTCCATCAATATCATCTCTTTTCTTATCCTCTCCATCATTAAGCTTGGTGCAAGGCGAGGAGGAAGAAGGAAGGAGGAGGAAAAAAAAGGGAAAGAACAACACGCGCGCGCACACACAACCCAACACTTGTCCAGGGGGCTGGAGGAGCACCAATGAGTTGTGTCGGGAGCTAAATCCACATGCAACTCAGCAACTGTCTCTAAATAACTGACTCTAAACCTTTTTATAAAGCAAGACGCCAAAATGAAAGAATCTGAATGCAATCGACGAGCGACTGCTCAGAATGAGCCGAGCATCCTCTTCCTCCACCACCAGCAGCAGCAAAAAATGTCATTCATCAAAAGTGGCTGCTGTTCGTTGTTAAAATGCTCGGCTGACGTTGCTCCAATGATCATTTATTGTAACAGGTTTATAAGCAAATAAATAGGAGAGGGCTGTCACTTGATGATGGAGGCGGCCTTCGGTCAGACGAATAATATCCAAGTGGAGAGGAAGAGAGGAGTGAGGCGCGAGGCGCTTGTCCCTGGGTTGATCTGAGTCTGTTTTAGATTGCTCTTGGGTTTGGCCTCTTGGGTGAAATTGACAGTCTGATTAATAAAATGAGCGCTGCAGCATTTCCCTCTTCATTTAGGAATATTATTATGCTTTGATTCTCTATTGTTTCCCCTCCTCTCTCTTCGCCCTCCCCTCTCTTAATCTTTCTTTTATTTATTTATTCCTCTTATTTATTTTTTATGCCATTTCTGCGACTTTATATCAGTGATGTGAATTGCATTAACATCAACGTGTAAGTTTATGATGAGAGATTAAATGTGTTAATATACATGTATATAGACAGAGATTTTGTAGTGCATTTTCTGTTTTTGTTATTTCTTTTCTTTTTTTTTTAAAGATTAGTTCCACTCAGGTCTTTATTCGTCAAAGACACATTATGATGTGGTGATAATGCCTACATTATCACACACTTCCAGACAACACAGCACAGTTGTGTGTCCTTATAAGGGGCTTGTTTTTAAAGATATTCTTCTTTTTGAGAGTCACCATGTTTTTAAGATGTAAACAATGATTTGTCCCTGCTGTAATTTATGAAATCGCGCTTATTTCCTGTCTGCTACTGTGACTCTGACGTTGATTTTTTTTTCTTTTTTACGAATTACTCTCGTTTTAGAGCTTAGACTTTAATATTTAACATTTTTCTAAACACAGTTTTGTGTCTGACATTTGAAACGAGCATGACAACATCAGCCCTCCTCAGCTGTGTGTCAGTCTCTGTGCCAAACCCTCACTCAGCTGCATTGTGTTGTGAGCATTTATCAGAGATACCTGGTAGGCTACATGTATGCTGCAGATGAGTTCTACCGGAGACCCGATATGTAAAGACATAACACCCATGCATGGACTTCTGCTTTCTCCATGTGAAATGACTGTTTAAGGCGCCATCAAGAGTTTCCTCTGTGCATCCTCTGGCGCCCCCTGCAGGCTTTAATATAAACTGCTGTCGCTTGTATTGGCAGTTGAGTGGCTGTTGTGGCCTTTTTTTTTTCCTTTTTTTTTTTTACCTGATGTCCTGACTTGTGTCTGACCCTAGCAGTCTAGGAACATCTCTACTGCCATGTGTTCACGTTTTTCCATAAAGAGATAGCTGATAAAATAGATGTTTTTAATGAGGCTACTGAAAAACAACTTAAGAGGAGCTACAAGCTGCTGCAGAGCCAAAGGTTTTGCAGCACTATGGGGTTCATACCAGAACAAATACAGAATAGAAGAGCACACATTTTGACTTAAAGTTTAATAATGTAACACTTCATGTAGCTTATTATAACATCTCAGCTCACTCTGTTATTGTCTTTAAACTTGATGTATACTAATGCTCTTTTAATGAGGAGAAGCTTGTTTTACAACCTTTATACTAAATAATACTGAAGTCAGTTGCACTCATCACTTTTTCTTTCTTTCTTTTTTAAATAAAAAACAAAACATTATAGCTACTCACAAGACACTGTAGGCATTCTCCTCCAAGAACTTTTAGAATTTGCATTTAATATAATTAGATCATTTGCATACATGAAGGGGATTAATTGTGCAGCTGATGTGTTTTTCTGAGCCTCCTGTTGAAGGATAATCTTACACTGCATGTGTTTCTGGGTTGTATAATCTCAGACTTTTGGTGATCTGTCTTTGACTTTTGCATCATGATATGGTTCAGATATTATTTTTCTGTTCAGCTCTTTTCTTGGCCAACAGATATAATGCAGAAGAAATACATAAAGTTTGTTAAATCATTTTATCTTTGTTTGGCAGCTTTGTTTCAGTTTTTTTTAACAGTATGAGCACCTTATCTTTTGTTTGACAACTGGGTGTCTTAAGTCATTGTCGATTATTGGATATTGTTCATGTTTGGTTTTTCTTTTTTTTCTACTTTTCCACAGACTTTTCTTTTTTTTGTGCTGAGGAAATGTAGACATGTCACAGTTGGAAATTAAGGTGTGAATAATAACTAACTGACGAATTTTGTTTGCCTGGTTCAGTTTCATGGCTGTGACACTTGAACACAACACAGCCTCTGTTGATCTTAGTATTACACCTGTAGTTGTACAGTGAGTCAGTATAACTGCTGTGGGTGTGTTGGTGTCAGGAGACGGCACCAGTTGGTTGAAGGTTGGCTGTCTCGGGCTCAGGTGATGGAGTGGGTTGTGTACTGATCAGAGGGTCGGTGGTTCGATTCCTCACCTCCTGCTGAAGTTCTGTTGGGCAAGACACTGAACCCCAAATTGCCCCATGCAGTCTCTTGAATGACAGCCTCTGTCGTTCTTTTGCTGCTGTTTCTGAGGCGTTTCATGTACCTCCAGCTGTTGTTCAGAGGCTGAGTCAGGGCACAGATGTGTCACTTATGCTCCTCAGTTAACGTGTGCAGTTGCACTGATGAACAACAGTGCGTTGAATGGCATTAAGAACAGGTTGTGTCTGCTGGTGTGAACCTGTAGTGTGACGGGGCAAAGTTTCTGGGGTTATTTTCAAATGACAAATCTCTCACTCATAAGGCCACAGACTGAAACTGATAAAGTGGAGGGAGAAAAAGTAAAGTCATAGAGTTTACAGCCATCATTTGTTACATTATTTAACCTCTTTGTGCATTTCCTTGTGGTAGTAACTTATTAAAGCCATGTGCTGAAAACTGCAAGGGCCATTGTTGGTCATAAAGGTGTTTTTAATTATTGTGACGTTTGATAAGAATGCAAAATATATTAAACACTTTATTCTGTATCTGTAAACCACATGTAAAAAACACCAGGATCTAAGAAATTTTCAAAAATAAAGTGCACATACAAAGGATAAATATGCATATTGTTTCATTTATTTTTTTTCTATTTAAGTACAACACACTTAAAGCATTAAAACATAAGTCTTAAATAGTTATATCTTCCGAGGGCAATCACTTATATAGAGTATTTGGTCTGAAACACGGGTCTGTCAGTCACATGCTCTGCTGTAAGCTGAGGAGAAAACTTTCCTTGTATCCTACAACCTTTATCCAATGAGGAGAGAGAACGGCATGAAGGGCTGTGTGTGCAGCCAAGGGATGCGCGTGAATGTGGTGACGTAGGGACGAGGACCAATAGATCCATGACGAGGGCGGGGGCTGCTAACTCCATCGGCTGACAAGAAGTTAGCCAAAACGACCGGATCGCTTACTTCTGCTTTAATCAATATTTGGCAAATTTGTAGATCAATGACAGCAATAACATCAGTTTTTCTGATGGACATAAGCCATGCAAATCAGAGAGCAGCACTGATGCAATCCCTTCATAACATCATCCACTGTTTGATATTAATGTTGTTCCACACAGGTGAAACTCGCCTTTCTACCAGTGCATGTCCCTGATATTTATCTTATTTCAAAATAAATTATTATTGATATTCTTCAGTCTTTGTTGACATAAATTTAAAGATGACTATATGAAAACTAGAGGGGAAAAAAGATAATGTTAATATTTATTAAATATATTGAAATCTCACGTATTTCCTCACTTCCATCATTAGTAGATGAGCAGTTAATTTCTGATATCGCCTAAAATATCCAGTCAACAACCACAAAGATTTAGGTTAGTTAGCGAGTTCCTACCAGTCAGCTCCAGATAATGTTGTTGAGACCATAATTAAACCATGATTAGCTGTGGACTGATGAACATTATGATGCAAATAAGAAGTCTGACATCCAGTCCACACACTTCCTTCAGATGATTTTGAAGCAGCTACTTTCATTAATTAACAAGTGATGTGTTTCATACATTGATATGATAACAACCCAGTTTCAGGTCTTAATATGGAGATGTGGAGGAGACGAATCAAGGGAGCATCAGTTAGTGTTGGCGCACACATGATTATATGAAGTTAAACACTCACCAAGCACTTTATTAGGAACACCGTACTAATAATACTGAGTAGAGCCTCCCTTTGCTCTGAGGATAGCTGCGTTTTTTTGTGGTGTGGGTTCAGTTGATATTCCTTTGAGATCATCTTCCATGTTGACATGACTACATCATTTAATATTTGAAGAGTTCATTTGCAAAAGCAGATAAGTGCCATTTGGAAAAAAATGAGCTGAGGCTTTGTAATTATTCTTTGCATAGTGTAGTTTTCAATAAAACTTTATTTTTTTGAGATATGTCTGTTTTGTTACATCTCAAAGTCACTCAACTTTGGTTTGACTGATATAACCTTATGTAAATAAAAAATAAAAAATAAAAAATGAAGATTCTAGAATTTTTTAAAAACTGAGTTATCTGCTTTTGCAAATGAACTCTTCATTTGTAAACTGCGTATTTACACTGCCAAGCTCCATCCTGAAGGTGTTCCACTGGATTCACATCTAGTCACTAGATCTAGCTGCTTTTGAACATGGTGCATTGAAGTGGGGAAAAAAAAGCCACACCATCACCACCAGCCAGGACTGTTTACACAGCGCAAGTTAGATCCATGAATTCACGCCGTTGACCCAACCATCTGCTGCCTCAGCAGAAATCCAGATTCAACAGCACACCAGTCTACGTTCCTGTGGTCAACTGTTGAGTGTCTGTTCTCACTGTGGCCTCAGATTTCTGCTCTTGGCCGCCAGGGAGTGGAGCCCGACATGTAGCGTCCGCCCTAAGGGTCAACATGTTGTTAAGTCTGGGATGCGTTTGTCGTAAAGGACCATTATCTGAATTGCTGTAGCCTATACCGTAAGCAGGTGTAAAGCTGTTCCTAATAAAGTACTTGGCGCGGGTGGATCCCACTGTTAACAATGTATGCAGCAGAGGCAGCAGCTGGGGATTTGGCACGAGCTGCCAGGAGCAGCGTAGGAGGGAATTCATCCTCTGCTGCAGCGAGGATTTCTAACTTCAAATCAGAGATGAGGTAGAGACACTGGAAGCACAGCAAAGAGAGAAAAGTCAAAACTGTCTGGTAAACATACTTGGTTGTAATGTTTTTCCCTTGTCCCTCGATCCCTTGACTCACGATCACTTTGAAGTTAGACTCCACCCTCCTCAAAAGAGGGAAGAAAAATACATGTGAGCAGTTTCTTTACAATCAACAGCTGCCCCAGACAGAAAGAAATAAACAAAGACAGAGATGAGACCTGAGCTGCAGTCTGAATGAAAAACATGAGTAGCTCTGGGGAGGTTTCATCTTTCTCATGCAATGTATGTTTACTCCAAAAAGAAAAAAAGAGAAAATCACCTGAAAACAGACTGAAGACGTGTCCTTATGCTTTGGAACGATTCACAGGCCAAAGAGGTTTGCAACACTTTGTATCATCAGTTCTTTTCATATTGAGCATCTGCTTACTTCAAAAAAGCCTATACAACTTTTACTTATACGTCGCCTACACATTTTGTCTTGTGCCTCCTGCTGATGATGGTTTCCAGATTATGTCCAATGTGCTGAAGTGGTGTTTACTGGAGTCTGGGGGCCATGTGCAGGCCTGTACCTCTGATCCCAATCCCAATCACACCATTGTATCTGTGTTCAGTGCTGTTGCATTTTTATTATGCTATTTGGCCTTTGTCTGCCAGTGGGCTTTTCATTCCTTAACTGAGAGCGCCATCTAGTGGAGCCTTCCGGTGAATGCAAACCACTGAGCAACAGTTTGAAAAACACTTTTTTACACAACCTTTAATACAACAAGAACAGCACAGAGTTGCAACTTACCATTGCAACACTGAGTAAGATTCACAAGCATCTCAAAGTTGATGCATTTTATTGTTGTTCTAACTTCTCTAGGCAATTGAATCAAGTTAACTGGACTTAGTTTTTTTTTGTCTTGAAGATGCTTCGCCCCTTATCCAAATGGCTTCATTCAAATTAGATGCCTTGGACCTGGACAAATGAGAATTTGTACAGACTTGTAATTTAATTTGATAAAGCAGCTATAGAAAAACAAGGCTGTGCTGAAGCTGTATGAATTTAATATTCAAAGGATCCGTGGTAAAAGTTGCAGAGACAGAAATGATGCTCCGAAGACGCTGCTCTTTAGTCATTACAATAATAAAATGAGAGCGATGTTTCAAAATATAATAGCAGGGTTGTGTGTTTTCCAGTCTCTTTGTAATCTCTTTACTTTAACAGATTTCTTTTTCTCTTTTCTCTGATTTTGTCATTGATTATCTGTTTATTCATTATTTTGAATAAGGAGAAATAACTTTAGTGGGAAGAGGCTTTATTCAGTTGTAGCTGATACGGCGCGTTAATCTCCGTGCATCACTTTACTCTCGTGGTGAAAATAAAAGTAGCTAATACGTATAGGCCTACGTCAGTAGAAAAAGCCTATGTGAGTATAGTTTTTTATATTTTTATGGCACTGATTCCGAGTTAAACAGAAAAGGTTAACTTATTTGTAATTCTTAATTTTAAGCTCCACTGTTCATTATTGGCTTTTACACACACGCAAAATGTGTGAACTTTAATCACAAAATGTTAACGCTGTGCGTTTGGATTATTGGAGGTTAACGTGAGCCTGGTTTTAATTTGACCCTATTTTATTTTATTTTATATAGCCTATATATGTATTTTAATAAACTCATAAGGCATTATTTCCAAATACAACCTCACGGACAGTGTATTAAGTCTGGCTTAGTTGTCGTTATAGTTTTTGTCTAAAGGACTAGGCCCATTAACATTTTGACGATTTTGAGGTGAATATAGATTCAGTTATAGCTTGCTCTATAAAGCAGATATTTTTTATTTTGTCCCTCCAGTCTCACCTTTTTTTTTTCTTGCCCATGCATTATGACAAATCAAATGTTTATATTAAGCCCAGTTTCTGGTCATGTAAGGAGGTGGACAGGGCAGAAATGAGGGCAGGACAGTGCAGTGGACAAACATTCAAAGTTAGTTTGAACTTGTTTTTCGTAGACCTCGGTCAACATGACGTAATGTAGGCCCAGACATGACTATATGAAGTAACAAGAACTTTGGGAAACCATACAAATGCTGAAGAACTCTTTATAGGCTAATATTCAAATTAAATGACTGCGTTTTAATTATTTTTTTTTACAAATGTGAGGCTGCAAAACCAGCACTTTTTCCTCAGGTAGATGAATTACTCTCTTTTTAATTCTCTGTCCATAGCTACGCACCTGATTTCTACCGACAAAGAGAATCCGTTTCGATGCCGTCGTTCACTGTCTGCCTTCTTCAGACAAACAACCGTTTTAAGAAATGAAACTGATGAAAGAAAAAAACATCCTCCAGAGGACCGGTTTCGGTTCGGCTCTTACCTGAAAGCTCCCACTTTCCTCCCCGTGTTCCCTCGGCGCCAAATGGACCTGAGCACACAGACCCCAGAAAAATCATCATCACATTATCTACCTCCCTTTCACCAAATGAAACCTGTCCACACTTCACAGCAGCATGGTGGATAAACCTAACTGCATCCTGTGACAAACCTCCACACTTCCACTTCCACTCACTCACTCACTCATCTGGTCAGATTTCAACACTTCCACGCAGGATTGTAAGGCAGCGTTTTCTCAGCCCAAAGAACTTGAACGAGGGAAGCAGCAAGTTTATTACCAAGGACAATAGACGGCGGATAGCTGCCTTCAAAGGCCCTGGGAAAGCAGACAGACAGACTGCTGCTCCTTAATTTGGCTCCTGACACCCTCAGTGGACGGAGAGAGGAGCAGTAAATGCCACTAAAACTTGTCTGTCTACACTTTTGAAGCGTGCAGCAACATATTTTAAAACTGGATTTCACAAATGTATAATTCTGCATTTATCGTCAAAGGCGAAAATTTGTTTTAGATCAAATTTAAGAGATGTTTTCCTTTGAGCAAACAGTTCAAAAATATCCAGCAGTGCAATGTACAAGACTCATTCTATCATCGAGATAAATGTGTTTATTTTCCGTCATCAGCAAGAAGGCTAATAATTCGTTTGTCGCGAGTTTTATCGATGGAAGGATTTTTTTTTCTTTTGAATTTAATTTATAATTCTCCCTCTTTAACTGTAGGTAATTTAACTGGATTTAGACATGTTGTTGTTATTATAGCCTATTATTAAGTGTCAAATACACCATACAAACTCTAGAATAACATCTAAACCTTTTCTTCTTGGGTTGTAAAGCAGATGACTAAACGAGTAGATCCAAAATAAAGTTTGATAAGTTTCCACTCTGTAGAAAATGTAGGTCGAGTTAGATGTGTAATATTATTTCTGTTTTTTTAAAATTTGTATTCATACCTTATTTATTATTATTCGTAGCTCGTCTCGGTAACCAAACACATTTCAGTTGAAAAAACTTGTGTAGCCTACTCATTTTCAATATATTGAATTTATAATAATTATCGCTTTTTTTTCCTGCTGTCATGTTTTTGTGTTTTTGTTTGTTTTTCAATTTAATGATTTGCAACAACATCTGTGTATTTTTTTTTGTAGCCCACTAGCCCTTGAATACAGATGTTGTTATAGTTCACAGCAGTTGTTGCCCACCTTACGATATGGCCCATTATTCATTCTCATTAATGAATTAATAAATGAATGAATTCACATGGCAGCAGTAAATCTGCATGGCTGAGTGATGCTGAAACCGCTGCTGATGTTTCACTGCAGGATTAAGATACTGACAAACAATGAGAGAGGGAGTAAGAACATCATGGCAGCAGGGGAGCGTATGTGAAGTTGCACTGCCACCTATTGGATTAGAGCCGCAACAGCACGTTTGACTGTTTTCATACAATGATACCTGAGAAACTTGTGTGGTTTAACCCCTAAACCTGTCAAATCTAAATCTCACTGAACTTTTTTTCCCCCTCCCTCAATGTGAAGTCTCCTCAGACTTTTTTCTCTTTGTCATAAATAGATAATAAGTTTGCGTTTGGACCTGGATGTGGTGAAGTCATAAGGTATGGCATTATTGAAAATCTGTGTTAGTTATCCATAATTATTTACATCCATGTTGGGGAAGGGGGGGTCACAGTCACGAGCACAGTCGGCCCTTAGATGGGCAACGTGCCCACTATACGTGGAGCCAAAACTGAAAACACAACTGCTTCAAGTCTTCAATGTCAGTGTATTTTATTTTTGAACACCCCAACACACACACACACACACACACACACACACACACACACACACACACACACACACACACACACACACACACACACACACACACACTTAATCCTGTCCGTGAGAAATTTCAGGGGACCAATGTGCGAGGCCACCACACACATTGTCTAATATAAACCGAGTCAAATTTCATGTGAGTAGGTAACCAGAATATTCCAGCAATATGAGGCTGTTATGATTGATCATAAAACACGCAGTTACACCCTTGACCAGTGTTAAATCCCCACAAGAGCAGTAGTGCTATTTATTTAAGAAAGTACTGAAAGTACTAGACTAGTGTTGGTAAAATAGACTTAGATTAGTAGTTTCAATATTTATCCAATGAATTTGACTGTAAAGGAGTGTAAACACGGAGCAGGAGGGGGCTCGTTATGGTTCATTTGCATTTTCGAGTGCAAACATTTGACTTGAGATTTCACAGCGGAGGATTTCTGCGTTTCTGGAGAGAAAATTGTTTCTTTTTTTTTTCTTTTCTTTTCTTTTTTTTTAAACAAGACGATACGAATCTAAATTGCACCAGGATGTTAAGATTATAGGTTAGAAACAACTTTAATATAAGAAAC
Organism: Trachurus japonicus; assembly: GCF_045865225.1. Lineage (NCBI taxonomy): Eukaryota > Metazoa > Chordata > Actinopteri > Carangiformes > Carangidae > Trachurus > Trachurus japonicus. The sequence goes on from NC_140927.1 coordinate 17,834,203, forward strand.
CTGCTTCCGTTGAGTTTAAATTTGAGGGAAGATCAAATTGTTCTGATAGTGAATCCATCCACACTGTGCGGAATTGTTTCCCCCTCTTTTTTTTCTTCTTTTTTTTTCAAAGGTCGATGTGCATCTCCTCGAAATGCGGATACGTTTCATTTCTACGTTTCCTCATATGTTGTGTTCAGTCCACAGCTCGGAGGCGAACGCGCATATAGGCCGCATTGTGTACAAGAGACACAGCGCAAGAAAAGCACCAGCTCCAGGGCCACAGTGTACTGGAGCTAATCTAATAACCTGCAGCGAAAAGTACAGTGGGGCCTCCCATGAATGTTATCTGTGTGAGGCTGATAATGTTGCATTGTTGAGATTGCGTGTGGGGCAAAAGGGGGATTTTTGACCACCGTGGACATGAATGTGTCCATGTGGTGATTTAATGCCACTGTAACAGTGTGTAGCCTTCGTGTTGTTTTAATAATTTCTGTTGCGCTTTGATGGAGTACGTGTGTGTGTCACTGATGGTAATCAATTACAAACCAAAGTCAAATATAATTCTCTGATGATTAGAGCTGTACCCTGGAGCCCAGTGGATGCAGCGCCTCGAGTCTCCCGTGGTGCATTTAAGGTCCTGTATTTACCCTTGTAGCCCACTATAAACTATATGGGTGAGTCTACAGAGTCACATTGTCATTCTTCAGGTCACAACACCAAAATAAAACCCCGTGCTCATGTTCTTTCAAAGGGAAGCTCCTGACACTGAAATGGATATCAGCCAAATATCCTGTATCCCTCTGACATTTTTTTTTCTCTCTTTTTGTGTAAATATAGAAAATCTACATGGATATTTGGGTTTTTAACTTGATCCTCCACCCACTTAATACCAAAATATTTCCTCATGGAGTATTTTTGCTTTGCAGTATTGGCAGCAAGGGTGGGGCGGAACAACATATTTTGCATATCACGTGACGCCGTATTAACAAATCAACAATTACCTTCCCTTTATTCTTCAGGAGTTGCTAAAACGCTTGCAAGAAGCGTTTGAGGGAAGCTCCATGGAAATGTGTGAGCGGAATCCTTTAAATCCTGGCTACGTTGGTTCTCTATTGAATTTCTCTCCACCTGAGTCGCTGTATTTCTCCAACTTGCGGGGTAATGGAGCCCACATACCCGGGCTGCATCAGATCCCTTACAACAGGAGAGAGGTGTGCACGCTCCCGTGGACTTCCTCAAGTTCGTGCACGTCTAGACCAGCAGCACCGCCACCCCAGAGCCGCGCCTTTGGCGGCTACTGTCCGCCGTTCCTGTCCAGTAACTCGGTGTCTGTAAACAGCAGCTCCTCCAGCAGCAGCGGCGGTGCTGCTGGTGCTGGCGGTGCTGGAGGTGGAGGCGGACACCACGTCAAGGCGCATTTGGAGGAGTCGGCTCGATGCTTCCAGGACACGGACCACAAGGCAGAAGAGTCCGGCAGGCAGGAGGAGGTTTACGCCGGGGAGCATGGGGCAGTGAGTGACCGCGGCTACTCGGAGCTGCACAGCCGCTCTCACAGCTCTGGAGCTCAGATCAACGCGGATTCATCAGGTCCACTGAGTGTGAACGGCACCAAACAGGAGCAGAACTGCTTCCAGCCTCCATCCACTAACACATGCTCCAGGACGACTTTTGCTGAAGGTTAAGTAGCCTATAAAATTGTTTCATACTTTCAACTATCTCCACAATTAATAACTATGCGATTATGATAAGAAATCATCATGATATCACAACGGGGATCTTATTAATAACTGCTTGTCTCATATTACCTCGTTATAATGGAGTAACCAATTTCTATTGGCTTCTAATGAGTTGCACTGAGACCTTTTGTGTGTGTGCAATCATGAGTTTAGTGTTTTTATAGTCAGTTCACATCTAAGATTTCAATGTATTGTCCTTACAGAAGCTATTGTTGATGGTAATGTGAATCTCCTATTTATAGACTGCACTATGCGTGCCTTCTTGCGCTGTAGTAGTATTAAACTATATATTTTTTGCTACATTCTCACTTCATATGAGCAGCAGGGTCTGTTATTTCCCTTCAGAGCGCATTACTGTTGCTGTATAAAACCTGTTTCCACCTCTGCTCCCTCCAGGTGCCCCATGGTGCTCGTCACAAGTGAGGACGCGCAAGAAGAGAAAGCCTTACTCGAAGCCACAGCTGGCTGAACTTGAGAATGAATTCATGATGAATGAATTCATCAACAGACAGAAACGCAAGGAGCTGTCAGACAGACTGGACCTGAGCGACCAACAAGTGAAAATATGGTTTCAGAACCGGAGGATGAAGAAGAAGCGGCTCATGATGCGCGAACAGGCTTTCTCCGCGTACTGATTGACCTTTGGACTTGATCATGACCAGCAGCGCACAGAACATGTTTGTTTGTGTGTTGAAGCCATGTATGAATGTGTTGCAGCACAGACACCATGAGCCCCCCTCGGTCTGTGGCACTGACTTGTTTCTGTAGCCTAAATACGCGTTAAAAAACCTTTGTATTCCTTTCGCACAATAGGCTACAGTTCTATCAAGTCTCCACCAGTGCAGTGATATTAATAGCAGGCTGATATAAATACATTGCAGATCAGGATACAGCAGATTTTTACCCAGCTGGTCATCTCTCTCTCTCTCTCTTCTCTCTCTCTCTCTCTCTCTCTCTCTCTCTCTCTCTCTGTCTCCCTCTTTGGCCGAGGCTCTCCAGACGCGCAGTAGGCCTCGACTCCTGCTGGGCCTTGGCGCGGTTAAAAAAATGAAACTGTACGCCTCATTCTTTCTCATCCAAGACAAGTGTGAGGCCTGTTTTACGCAGGATTATGGCTCTTTGTGTTTTTGTGCATTTTGCAAGAAGCCCTGTGCATGTAGTGCAAGGCCTGTTGTGGAAGCAAACAGTCAAGTTCATGTTTACGGACGAATAAAAACATTAAAGTCAGTATTTCAAGAATATATTATCACTGCATGTCTATTTCCTAATTGCCGTTATTTAGTTAAATACCACCCCCTCTCTCCCAAGTTATTGTAAGTCTGTTTTTTAAAAAAATGAGCACCCTTACATTATTTTTTGTCCTGTGTGGCCGCGGCCACATTCAAGTTCGGTCTGTGGAGCAGAACATTTGCGGCCCCTTTTTTTTTTAGTGGTTAGAAGGTGTTTACTTCAAATGTCTGTGAAACCAGTGGGTTTGTGAATGTGAAACTTTCCGGTTGTGTCAGTGAAAGCAACATTATAATTGTTGTGAATGAGGCTCCGAGAGGTTTTCATTTGTCAGACCTGGTTTTGTGTTCGTGCGGTCACACATGAAGCGTTTGCATTGGAGTCGCTCTTGTTTTGAAAATCTATTCTTTATAAATAAATACATACTTGGTGTATATTTAACCTCGGATTGGATTTATAAAAAATAAAAAAAGCATTCCGGAAAGCATGTTGTTGGTGAACATAAAAATGTGGATGAGACTCTTTACGCACGGACCAGAGGTCTTGTAAAGTTGCAACCTGAGGATGAATACATTTGTAAATAAAGCACATTTTAAATGACCTGCTGCCACGTTATTGTGAACCATGGGAGTGATTTTACATTTTTAAACAGGATTTTGAGGAGCATTTAACCGTGGATTTATACATGGCCAGTGTCATCCAGCAGCATCAGTCAGTCGCTAATTGATGATGATAACCTATAGGCTTGTTTATCTGTTCATAGGTCTGTATAAAATCTGACAACAGTCTGTATTTCTCCCCATCAAATCTTATTTGTTTTATTTTATTCTTTTTCCACGTAGAAGCCAAATGGATTTTTTTTTTTTTTTTTTTTTTAGAAAACTCTACGGTTGTGATTTCGGCGGCGGCGGCGGGAGGACACTACCTGTCCCTCCAAATTAAACGCCGTACTCCTCACTTTCTAAATGAACGCATTAATATGCATGAGGGGGAAGTATTTGTTGCATTTATGCCCAGACACTTTAATGACTTCCCGCTGCTCCTAATTTTTTAAAATGAAACACCCTGCTCTGTATTCAGATGTCTCTTTGGCAAAGATCTGCTTTAATCTTCATCACGCACATCAGAAAAAACAAATGAAATCAAAATGTTAAATAATACCTTGAGCAAAGAAAGGAGGGGGAAAAAAAGAGAGAATCAAGATTTTAATAATAAAACATCGCCTGCATTAGGAGAACTAGTTATGTCATAATCCTCCACTCTCGCTCTTAGCTCTAAATCCACCAGCAAATCCCTCAAACCAGCACTTTTACTGTTTATTTTGCCCCAAACGTTTAGCTTTACATTCGTGTATGATCTCAGATTAGGGTAACATGTGCCTTTCTAATGTCTCGCTTCCCTCCTCAGTGCAGATTCCTCCTCCCAGTTAAAGCATAACACAGCAGCAGCAGCTCACTCCCACTTACCAAGACCTCCACATGCCAGCTGGAGGTTACTGCGGCTGTGTGACCAAATGGATCTGGTGAAACTCAGAAGTCATAGTATATGTGACTTTTAATTTCACCCTGTGTGAGTGTGTGTGTGTGTGTAACTACACACATCGCATAAATTTAGAATGAGACGTATTTACTAGATTGGGTTTCTCTCTGTGCGTATTAGAAACCAGTTTGGTAATGCATGTGGTAGATGGATCATATCTAAGTGTTTAACTTTACGAAAGCACACTAAATGGTGACCAGACCACTTTAGTTTGCACATTGCGGTTTAGTATTGACAAAGTATAAAGCTGCAGGTCATAAGTGGTCAGAGATTGAAGCTGCAGTTATTAAATAGCCTAGTACCAACCACCAACAGGCTAATACACATGAAGCATTACAGGACAGTGGATCTATTAATGGTGCCTGCTATTGCATCACCATCAGGTCATCGTCACCTCATTGCTGTAGTAGATATTATGTTTCTGTAATATTGCAGTCGCATTAAAGGTTCATTTAAGTCATTATCTTTTTAAACCTGCACTGCAATAATTCGCGTCTCTCATTGGTCACTGGCACAGATCCGTTTTCTCAAAATTGTGGGCTTTTATTTTGTAGGAATTCTTTGGTAAAAATTAGATTTTTTTTTATTGTGAAAATCCTGTTTTTTGTTACGTTTTTTTAAAAATCTTACATTACATGTATAATCTACCCTGGTGGCTGCAGGCCCCTTGTTTTCCAGCCTTGTGTTCCTCTGCTTTTTCTCATCTTTTCAACTCCCCACCACACCATCTTTCACCTACTATTAGTTTTTATTGCTCTGGCTGTTGTTGAGCAGCTACACCGAGTTTTTCTCTGTGTGCAATTCGCAACGTTTTCCCCTCAGTATTTGTTGCTTTATTGCTTTACTGCCAAACTCAGCCAGACAGCGCCATGTACCAGCCCAGGCTCCTCCAACATAGTGGGGGCGCCAAAACAAAGTTAAGGTCAAGTTAGTATAGGCTTTACACTGCTATACTTCCAACAATATTACCACTAAGTTACTTCTTTATAAAGATATACAAAAGTAGTTCCCATAAGAGTCTGTTTCTCACACCAACAGGGACAGTTTTGAGGCGGTTTCTTGTATCGATTTGGTCAAATTACAGTGTTGAAGTTAATATTACGCACATAAAAGTGGCTCAGTAGCAACAGCAAAGTTTTATCTAAACCCAAAAGCACGCCTGCGATGTGAATCATCCCGTGCACTTTTTTTGTAGCGTGCATCTAATCATGATAATAATATAATAACAATAATAATAGTACCAATTCTAACAATAACTACTTGGCGTTAGTAATAAATAATTGGTTTTAGATTTGTCTTAAATCTATACACTTTAACAAATTAAGAGAATAAAAGCCACAAAGTGACAACGCAACAGGTCACATTAACTTTGTCTATTTATTTTATTTGTTTATTTGGATCCCCATTAGCCGTTACTCCCGCAACAGCTACTCTTCCTGGGGTCCATGTTAAAACATGCATATAAATCCAAATAACAATAATATTTTACATGAATTTCAACACTAATTTCTGAACTACACATGCTCACACACTCACACCCATTTGAAAGGTAAATAAACTAATCACTACTAGTATTAAAATCAAACGTTTGCAAAAAAGTAGTCAGTCTATTTATTTTTTTTATTTTTTACACTCTCAATCTTGTGTGTCGGTTTGGATCTTTTTTTTTTTTCTGTCCCAGTTCACGTGCCTCTAAGTGAAGGTGAAAATTCAAATACAAAGTCAGTGATGCGTGTGTTTTAGTTGTAACCGCCTGTGGACTTTCATGGCTGAAGAGGAAGAAAGGAGCTGATTTCTTTTTCTTCTCTTTTTTTAAACCCCCCCAATAACAATGAACCTCAGTCGCCTTTAAGCTTCTTCCACATTGCGTGTGGTGTGAACCCTAGAGTTTAAACTGGTTCTCTGTATTTCCACTGGAGGATCCCTCTGGTCACTGTCCACTATCTGCTCGGTTTAATGTGTCCTTTCCTTTTTCTATTCGGTTTAGGAATAAACGTAAAAAAAACAAAACAAAAAACATATACTCACGTATGTACAAACAACACATATTGGTGCAGGCTTTAGGAGAAGTGAGGTTTATCCGTTCAACAGAGTCTTGGCTCGGTTGAGCCCGCAGAGAGGGGAGGCCTGCTGAGCACTGCGGGCATGGCTGCTTGGCGCAATAAAAACGATTTCGGGTGCAGAGGCTTGTGTTGGTGAAGTGCTTGGTGGACATCACCTTAACCCACAGACGGTCAGAGCTGGTTGTTTTGGACTTGGCCATGCATGTCTGTGAGTGACTCTCTGTGATTCATGCTCGCAATGGACTTAGCTTATGTTTTTTGGTCAGATCCAAAATAAACGTCTTCTGCAGGCAGCCCCGGCTCGCATACCGCGACCTGTTTTATTTGGCCGTTTTTCCCAAACACGTTCATCTGCGTTGGGTATTAAAGTCTCTAACAAATGCAAAAACAAAGCAACATTTTAAAAGTTTTCACATTCTCGTGCAAACCGGTTTTTTTAAAGCCGTGGCACACATGGGCTGGTTTATATGCTTTGCAGTAGAAATTATATTGGTATTTATTATAGTACAGCAATTTTGTATAGTCTTTTATTCCTTTTAGTGTTGTGTGTAGTTTTATTCTGCACCGTGCTGCAGGGCCAAGAGCTTTGTAACTCACAATGAATCCAAATCCTTTGCTGCTGTCGTTTGTTTGTGTGTATTTAACTGTCCTCCAACCATCATGGTGCTCGGTGATTATATGCAATGAACCTGAAAATGTATTTGCATAAAACCAGGGACTTAATGAGTCGCTTGTGAATCACACACACACACTTACACACATTACACACAGTCCTGCAGCCTCGGTGGCCTTGGTGCCATGCTCCTCCAGCTTTGCATGAAGTGCGTAGGTCAACTTCAATGTTTTCCAGCCTAACTGTTGCTACACAGACAAACATGCCTCCTTCTGCTCCTTCTCCTCCTCCTCCTCCTCTTCCTCCAAGTGGGTAAATTAATTGGGGAATGAGCTCGTGCGTGTGTCATTACATGTCATTACACGACGGAGACGGTGCTGCTGCAAAGCTTTAAATCAAATATTCCAGCTGTGGTTCACAAATTTCTGCCTTTTTTCTATTTTTTTTTTTTCTTGAGCTACAGGGGCAATAAGGCTGGAGAGGAGTTTCCTCTGCAGCCAGGGAGCCAATGAAGTCTCTTGCATGCGCTCACATGAGTTTCTCCGGACAGTTTTTAATGACTGATATTGATGTATGGTAATTTCTTAGCTGGATCACATGACACAATTACCTCAAGAATCGATCAAGATGTATTGCAGGTCTGCCTACGTTTCCGATTTTTTCTCCCTGGTGGGGTCTTTCCACACGCCTGTGGTGCTATAGATGGACAAAGTTTAACACAGTCAAGCTGCCAATTCCTTTCCTCTCTTGCGGAAAGAAGAGATATGACGGAATACGATGATCGCAGCTGTGCGTCAAATATGTATTTACCGAGCTGCACTTATTACGTTTCGACGCCCGATTTTACATCAGTCTCCTCCTTTTTACCGCAGACCACTTCGTGTCAGATTAATTTCCCCTATTCTCCAAACATAGCCCAGGTCCAACCTGTTCGAGAAGTCGCTTTCAGGGATTATGGACTGGACCATCCCAGCAAATGGCACTACAGGGGCAATTACGCGTCTTACTACTCTACGGACGAGATCATGCACCGGGATTTGATCCAGTCCTCCGGCGGCAGGGCGGACGTGATATTCAAAAACGAGTCCTTGTACGGCGGCCACCACGCGGGGACGAGCTCGCCGTGTAATTTCTTCGCCGGTGTCGGCCGGAACGGGGTCCTGCCCCAGGGCTTCGACCAGTTCCTTGACACCCCTAACTCGGAGAAGCCCAGCGCGGAGCTCCCCACCAAACAAAAGACAGACTCTGCTGCTCCGGGAGATGCTGCAAACAGCGAGCAGGATCTGACCAAACTGGAGGAGCACAAAGCGGAACCGACCGGGAGCGTGGACGAGGACTCATCCTCCAACTGCGGCGACAAGAACAACCAGCAGAGTAAGTGGATTTCCCCCCTCTCTCCCTGTCGTGGGTTAAAGAAAAGTGATCACTTGAGACAAAAGAGAGGCTCCCACGCTGCACCGTGTCCACCACCACCTCACAGTGGCCCGTCCTGGGTTATGTGCCGCTTTATAAGCATGCAAAAGCTTTTATATCCCTATAAGATCTACTTTACGGTTGTAAAGGTATTTACAATGGGAAACAGTCAAATAACCGTAGTTTAAAGGTCTAGATACGATACGTGCTTGCTGGGGATGGTTTGTATTGATGGGGAATTGAAGAAAAAATAAAATCTTTTATTTTTTTATTATTTAAGTTTATTTTATTATATTTGTAGGCCGCGTGGTGCAGATACAACATTGGCTTTAAATTGAATATATGCTATAATGCGGCACATTATCTGCAAACAGCTGCATGTGCATCACATTCAGTGCAGTGGGAGTTAATTTTAACGTTAATACCTTTTGTTGTTGTCACACCGCGTGTGTGTAGTGTGTGTGTGTGTGTGTGTGTGTGTGTGTGTATGTGTGTAGTGTGTGTGTGTGTGTGTGCGCCAGGGCCTTTGTGCAGAAACTAATAGCTGAATAAGTAAATTAATCAATGAATGTGTGTGTCAACCTGTCAACTGCACTTAAGTCAGAATTTTGGGACCAAATCTTGAATTTTATCAACTCTTTTTTTTGTGTGTGTGTGTTTCTTGTGCAGGTTCATCAACCAAGTCCAGGAAGAAGAGGTGCCCTTACACCAAATACCAGATCCGAGAACTTGAACGAGAGTTTTTCTTCAACGTGTATATTAACAAGGAGAAGCGGCTGCAACTGTCCAGGATGTTAAACCTGTCTGACCGACAGGTGAAGATCTGGTTTCAGAACAGAAGAATGAAGGAGAAAAAGCTGAACCGCGACCGCATACAGTATTTCACTGGGAACCCTTTATTCTGATACCTGACCACAGCAGGACACACACACACACACACACTCACTCACTCACTCACTCACTCACTCACTCACTCACTCATACACACTCACACACGCGGGGATAATATAGCAGGCATACACACTCATATGTTTGAAAGACTCTGAATATTTGAACCCTGGTCGTTTTATTAATGATCAGTTTATTTGACAAAAATCTGGCATTTAAAAAAAAAAAAGTTTTAAAAAATGTGCCATATTTTTGCAAAACAATTCTTTGCATTATTTATTTGTCTTCATATATTTTCGCGTTATTGGCAACCAATACTTCAGCAGAGTGTACGAGCTGTGCTTTGATATCTGATTTCTATACCAAGTCTATGTAGGCGCCCTTCCTTCTTCTTTCCCTTGTGTATGTACATTTATTGCGACGCATGTAATGTTGTGGTGTGAAATAAAGTAGACACGACAAATGTTTGTATCATAGTCACGGAACCTGTCACATGGTCTTAAGAAAGAAAAAAAAACAACAAAGAAAAGGAAAAAAAAAATACATAAGACGGTTCATCAATGGTGAAGTTTGGCGCTTGCAGGCCTGGGCGATGGTGCCGTTATTTCCTTTTGCTTTCAAACACTGAATTGTTTACTAAACCTTGAACCGTCTAGACAGTATAATAAAAGTAGCTGTAAATGTCTAAATAGGGGGCTATTGGATTTTGGTGTCCCAACCGCCCCCACACCACCACCACCACCACCACCACCTCTCCCCAAGACCACAAGAGGACAGATTCTTCTTCCTGCCTCAGTTTAGTTTCACCTCAGGCTACAAATGTTGAGAGATTTCTACGCATTTAGCTCCTTTACACATGACAGGGGGGCTCAGGCATGGAGATGTGAGCAGTGTTTAACAGAGGGAACAATGGGAGATATTCTTACGAGGATCATCTGAGAGGATAAGTAATCTTTTTCAAGTTTAATCCGTGTCAAGATATTTTTTGGATTAATCCTTTGATGATTTCTAGACAGAAGCGTTGTGGCTCTTGGATCAGTGCAGGTGAAACGTTTCTTGCCTTTTAAAGATCCAGATGGCAGTCTGGATCCACGAGATCTGAACTTAACCTCAGCTGTGTTTACCGTTCTCCAGACTGATAAACAGACTAAATAAATCCAACCCAAATCAAATCCACACACTCCTACTCTTTATTGATAATTCATGTGATGCCAGTAGTGGATTATTTTCCACTGTATGGGTCTCTGCAGCAACAATGACTCCCCACGTCTCAGCCACCTTTTTATTTTTATTTTTTATGAATACATCGCGGTGGGATTAATGCTCATTTCATGTGTGATGTAAGTCTATCACGTCTCCAAGTAATTTCCCAAAAAGGTTGTAAGAAAACTGAGGTTTCATTAAGCGTTTAATTGGGTTGTCATCATGTCCTACAGTGAAATTGCATTACCAACTGTGTGGGGTGTTGCACTTTTATTCTCGCTCTATCCACATGAGGGCAGACTTGCTGCTCTGGCTTTCAAGTGGGAATGCAGAGTTCAGCCAAATTGAGGCAACGTTAACATGAGAGTCAGTCAGTGGAGGAATCAGGTTTTATTTAGACATCTATTTGAATTCCTGCTGCACTTATCAGTCCTAATTATCTTGTGTTTTCATTATAATTTCTTTTTTCTGACATTTTAATTTCCCTCTCTTTTAAAAAATAAGAAATTAAAACATGCCCCAAAGCTTCTGGTTTTATAGCAAACTGTTCAAAACAGTTTTTTCTCTGGAGGTATGGGAATATAAACTGCTACAATTGTAGCACACAGCGTGTTTCCACTGCACTGATACAAATCCTTTGTGGCGCCTCCCAGACGGTAATTACATTTGCAAGTCACGTTCAAGTCTTTTTTTTTAATCATTATTATTTTGAAAGGAACAAAGTGAACAAAAGAAATCGAGTTGTACTGCGCGTCTTTGTCATCTATCTGAACCTCAAAGACTTCGATCTGCACCTGAAGGCCTCACGGTCCTGCAGGCCACAGGAACAGACAGAAAATGCGCTTTGTGTTTACTTTGCATTTAATTCCAAGCTGCAGATTTGTCGTCAAATGTTGTTAAATTGTCGTTTCGTGTGTGTGTCTGCAATTCCTGTATGCTTTTATTTTGAAATACAATAGAGCAGAGAGTTAATCCACTCAAGGGCAGAGGCGTTGTTGCACTTTCAAGCTTTCACTTTTGCATGAAACTACAACAATAGCTATGCCGTTTTGTTATTGTTATTTTGAAGTTTCCCTTCCCCTGTATGTTTCCTTATATTTTCATACGCTCTATCTTTACGTTTTAAACATCAATATATCACCTGGCATTTTATTATCAGGCTTATTATTATTTATTAGGCTATTAATATTATTTTTGTTATTCGAACACGCGGACCAATTTGATTTCTCACTTCCAAATATCACCAGTACTTGTGTATATTTTGAGCGTGTATTTGAGTAAGCTGTTTACACATAAATAAATAAACTCTCAAGTAAAAGATGTTTTTGTTCTTGTGCGTCACATGACGTGCGCAACAGCCAAGTGTTCATCTATATCTCTGAGCATTTGTCCATTATTAGAAACATGATAATTAAAACAAAGCTGATGTCCGTGGTGTTGTCAGATGTCTCAGTTAAATGTTGTTGTTTTTTTTTACTCCCCCCACCCCTTTTTATTTAAAATAACCCAATATGGTACAACGATGAATGTATTTTCTAAAGTTATTGCATCATTTTTTTTTTTTTTAAAAGGAGGAGAATAAAAACAGGCCTGTATTTTGTCAGTGAGTCTTGTGATGTTGGTGCATTTGCATAGCACACACGTGTATTTGAAACCAACTCTTAACAGTCTTATATAAAGCTAAGATGGTGTCGCATTAATACCAAATATATATAATTATTTCAAGCTGCGTTCACTGCGTGTGTGTTACTTAAAAAAAAAAAACATAATTTAATACTCAACATTTGTCTCGTGACTTGTATTTTTCTGCTTCTACAACTTGTGTTTTTATTAGTGTTACATTGTTGGGCTTCAGCTTAACTCGCACAGTGTCCATGTCACACATTTGCCCTCTCTGCAGACGAAAACAATGGAGCTCTGAGGTGAAGAAAAAAAAAAGTCCCCAGACTGTAACTGCGTCGACACCTCATGCACACTCTTGTTTTCAACGTTGCATTTTCGACGTTTAAATGCAAATAGCCACATCAGATGTGTGTATATAATAATTACAAAACACTGTATATAATATAAAGTCTTCCACCTGGGTTGTAAAGTTGTTCTATCCAAATACTAAAGCTTTGCAAAAAACTATAATGTTGTTGACCTTCATGCGTCCAAACCCTCCGAGAGGTTGATTTTCCTTCACGATTGTGAATTGTGGCCTCACATTTTTATACCGCCCAGGTTCATTTAGTTTAAAGCTGACATCATGCAGGAAATGTAAAAAGGCCGTTTGTCCTATTTCGAATGAACTCGATCCAAAGAAGAAAAAGTCAGTAAACAAAACAAACCCTCAACCCTGAATGAATGAGACAAAAGAGGCGGCGGCTCATTTTTACATTATGTCATCTTTATCCTTTTGTTTCCAGTTTAAAGTCATGGACAGACCGAGACAGTAAAACATATGCAAATACAGTTCATGTGGGCTCTGTCGTTGGTGGGCTTGGAGTCATGTGAATGGTTAATATGAATGGGGGGAGAAAAAAAAATAGATTCAGTGGAGCTGGTTACATTCTGTGAAATAGTCTGCAGTTGTCGCCTATGCGCCATGTAGGCAGCATTTTACGCACACACGCATACCCACACACACACACACACACACACTCATGCATATTTCCAGTCGCGCACAAAGAGACAAATATCCACCGTGCGTTTTACACATAAAATAACACACCAGACACTGAATCATTGCGCACGTGAACTCCAAATCAATGCGCACTGTCTCTTTTTGTGTCTTTTTTTTTTTTTTTTAAAACGCTCCAGTTTGACTGAGAACGGTGAAGTCCCTTGTTTTGTCTTGTGTGAAGAGTCTGTAAACCAATTTCAAGTCCGTGTTGTAGGTGTCGCTGTTGACCACGTCTGCATCCGCAGTGCGAGCGCGTGCGGGGGGAAGAGGAGGCTGCGTCTCAAGGCCATTTTCAAATCTCATTGGTGGGCTTGTCATGTGGTCGGGAGGCATCCTGACTTACACGGAGATTGTTTTTCCTAGATATGTCAGCTTACAAAGGACATCTCTCTCCTCTAAAGAACTTAACCCCCAAAAATGTCCTTCCCCAGTAGCTCTCCTCACGCGGCCAACACGTTTCTAGTGGACTCTTTAATTGGTGCGTGCAGGACGGACAGCTTTTACTCCAACAGCAACATGTACGTACCGTCCGGCTCAGAAATGGGAACTTACGGAATGCAAACCTGTGGACTGTTGCCGTCTTTCGGCAAAAGAGGGGAGGTCAACCACCAAAATATGGGCATGAATGTCCACTCTTACATACCTCAAATAGATAACTGGACTGATCCGAACAGACCCTGCAGAATAGAGCCGTCCACTCAGATGACACACTGTTCATTTTCACAGAGCATAAAGGAGGAGAGTAACTGCTGCATGTACTCCGATAAGAGAGTGCAGAAAGTCAGCCTGACAGAAGTCCCCGCATATTCTAATGTTGTTCCCGAGTCCTGTCCGGTCGATGGACCCGAGATCCCGGTACCGGGCTATTTCAGACTGAGCCAAACTTATGCGAACGGGAAGCATCAGGAAAACTACTGCCATGAGCCGCCGAGTCCAAACCCAACGTTGATGCAGCTCAGCCGGCTCAACCCGAAGCCGCAGTCCACCTCCTCGTCCTCCTCTAATTTCGCAGAGGTGGAAAAGAAACGTGAGGACGTCCAGCAAGACCCCGAGACCTCCAGGACTCCGGTCCCCCCGGCTGAAAGTCCGGAACCCCCTCCTCCTAAGTCCAGCTCGGAGGACAAGAACTGCTCCATGGAAGAAGGCTCTGTGTCCAGTCCCGAGCTGCAACAGAAGGAAGGGAAAGGTGGGTTGGCTACAATGAAAGCTTTTATCTCGTGGCGCTGTGCTGAGAAGGCTCCAGCATCATAAAACCAAGTATAAAACACAAACAACCCTAAAGTCGTAATGTTTAATGAGAGTCTTTCTCAGGTTGCAGTGATAGGCAGCACTGAATGGTTTTACCATGCAGCATGCAGACTGTGTGTCCCCTGCTCCTGATATTTAAATCCAAATAATGCCTTTTTTATATAGAGCTGGATATATTTCACAGTCTGTTACTTTATACTTAAACATGATGCACATTACGTGTTCCATTAACTAAAAAAAACAGCCATACTGTAAATAACTGATCATTCCACCTTATATTTGTATAAATTGAAAATCCAGTGACTCAGTGATGAATAGAAATTGGTGCATTTGAAGTATTTCAATCTGATAGCAAAATCACTATTTGGAATTCATCACTGTATCAGTTCAGTCTGTGTAAAATAAAAATACATTAATGACACGTTGATGCATTTTATAGATAATGAAGTGAAAGGATTTTTCTCCTCCATTATGTTTCAATTTGTGTGAAGGTGCATTCACGGACATGAGAGTGCGCTTTGATCAGCTGGGGTTGGATTTGAATTCTCTCATCAGTGGTGTTGTATAGGTGACTATAATAAGATCCACCCTGGTTATTATTTATTCTGAGGGAAGCCTTTTATATTATTGTCTTATTTCCCAGAGGTGAGATGTGAAGCAGCAGGTGAGACTTGAAAAAGCCTGAGGCGCTATAGGATGAAATAATAAGCTGTGATGATGATGATGATGATGATGATGTGTCTGATGGTGACTGTTTCCCAGACTGCAGCGGTGACACCCCGACGAGCAACTGGTTGACGGCGAAGAGTGGCAGGAAGAAGAGATGCCCCTACACAAAGCACCAGACCTTGGAGTTGGAGAAGGAGTTTCTGTTCAATATGTATCTGACCCGAGAGCGCCGCCTAGAGATCAGCAGGGGCGTCAACCTGACCGACAGGCAGGTCAAGATCTGGTTTCAGAACCGCAGGATGAAACTGAAGAAAATGAACAGGGAAAACCGCATCCGAGAACTGACCTCAAACCTCACCTTCTCCTGAGCGCGCATGTGTATCAGTGGTTAGCTCCTCTTTTTATTTTTTATTTTATTTTTATTATGTCTCTCATATTTAGTTTGATGCTTTGGTGGCATTGGACGTTTATCTTCAATTTCAACGAAACTGTGACTATATATATGTATAGGCTATATAAATACATGCCATTTTTTAGTACTTTGTCTGGCGTCGTGTGTTTGTGTTATTTTATCACAGGGTAACACTTTATTTTTTTGTTGTTGTTGGTCTTAAATTATTGGAGTTAGATCTCTTCCCTCTGCCATGTAAGACAAAGATGTTCTATTGTGTCGGGGGACGGTGAGCTTGTGTGTGGAAAGATGTTACTTTATTTCAATCATGAAAGCACATTTATTGTCCTATAGTGCAACATTTGTTTTACAGTAACGTGCAAACCATTTGCTCAATAGTGAAATGTTTCTATGGCCCATTAAAGTGGCGGAAAACAATGTTTATCTGTGAATTTACTGCATGTTTGTGGCATGTAACTTGCAATAAATAGATTGTCAAATAAGCTTGTTTTTTCTCTTTGTCTGTGCTGCTCAAGTCTCAGTGATCGGCGGTCGTATTTGCCCTTTAATGCAGGGACTATTTTGTTTAAAACACCCGAGGCGGAGGTGCAGGGAAAAACCAAAAACTACACTGTTATTCATGAGGATTTTGCAATTTAGTAAAATAAAATACATGCTTCTACTGTGCTGTGCCTCAAGTTTCACTGAATGTTTACACTTGTGTTTAGCTGCATGTGACAATGAGGCTATAAAGCTTAATAAGAATAATAATTAGCTTGCGGGCTGTCACCAGGCTCAACACAAGCGGGTTTAAAACAATGAGTCTGTCTTCATGGAAGTGCAATATCTTTGGACGCTTGTGATGACAAACTGAAAACTACGCCCTCATCTTTGTCGCGTGAAGTGCAAGAAAAAATAAAAAATAAAAATGCAAAATAGTCTGAGACCGCAAGAATGCTGCAGCCTTTTATGCCGCAGAAGAAGGGGGACGCAAAACAACAACACACACATACACACACACACACACACAAAAAAAATAGCAAAAAGAGGCGGGGGTCGACTAATCAAATAAACATGGTGTTGATTTTATTTCTAGGCCTGTTTGTGACTGAACTAATAATCAGCCGGGCTAAGTTATGGTCAAGCACAAATCCACAGGCAAATAATCAAGCTCTTCCTCCATGTACGAGCACCGCAGGCCTGAGTCAGTGTGTGTGTGTGTGAGTGTGTGTGTGTGAGTGGCCACGTTGCATTTTCTTCTCATTCTGTTCAATAACATCATATTTCATCAATAATCCCTGATAAAGCAACGTGGAGCTAAACCTGGCTTTATTTATCTGGACACGTGCCTTAATGTTCTGGACTGAAGTTACAAGTCCATGCAAAACACTACTAATAATTTCACAATAAAAGCATAAAGAAAAGGCATATTACTTTTAAATTCCACCTTTCACTCACAGGTGGACTTTTGCTTCCCCTTGTCCCCTTCTTTTTTTTTATTGACGGCGTGTATAATCACACGCACCTCATAAAACATTTATTGATACATAAAGATATTATTGCTCTCCTTTGAATGAATACAATAATTTCACAACTGCCCTTTTCCTGCTTAACTTTAAAAAATTCAACTCAAGCCAGAAAATGTTTCCTCGCAGAATATTAACAATGGATTTCACCGCATTGTGAACGGAAAAATGGCGTCTGTTATTTTACAGCGTGTTATTACATCTATTTTACGAGGACTCCGTTAAGTCTATAAAGCATTTTACTGGCATTCAGGGTATCAGGACGTTATTATAAGAGTTTTTCTCTCAAACATTAAGATGCAGGGATTCCGCCTTGGTGAACACTGTGTGAATGTGAATATATACTTGTGAATGTGTGTGTGTGTGAGTGTGAGTGGGGGGGGGACATGTCTTATTCCTTTTTTTGTATTGTTGCAACATCCTGCAGCCTCAAGCTCATGAGAAACAGAAAGAAAAAAAAGAGGGGGGGTTAAGAAGCCATTTGCAATTATTTGAAGGATTGTTTTCTCCCTCTAGTCACATCTGACGGGGCTTTTTATTATTTGTGAAATGAAAAGCTAAATTAAACCTGACGAGAAAAAAAAGAGAGAGCAAGGGCAGGATTGATTTACTCGCTGTATTGGTAAATATGACCACGTGATCCATGTAACCAATCCCTGTAGATGCAGGCCAGCAAAAATACTATGATTGTTCATAGAGAGAAGCTTCCCGTAACAGTGCAACCCTTATTATAAGAGTAGGAAGAGATCAAAAATGTCTTCCAGTGGCACTCTCAGTAACTGCTATGTGGACGCTATCATGGGCCAGGAGCCGGAGGATGTGTACGGTGCTCGCTTTATTCAGGCTCCACACACGGTGACCCCGAGGCCGTCAGGTGCCGGGGACAACGCAGACTTCTCCTCTTGCAATTTTGCACCAAAGTCCGCCGTTTTCTCGTCGTCGTGGTCCTCGGTTCACCCGCAGGGGATTTATCATCCGTACATGCACCACCACCACCACCACCACTCCCACCACCACCAGTCCCATCTGCCCGCCTCGGACGGGAGATATGTCGGCGTCCGCTCCTGGATGGACCCCATCTCCAATCACCACGTTTCGTTCACGGGATTTCACTCCGGCTCCGGTCGACCGTACGGGACCGGGACCGGGACCACCAACAACACCAACACCACCTCCACCACCTCCTCCTCCACTTCCTCCACCACCACCAAAAACGAGGTGTTGCCGCCGAGTAAAGCCGCGATCGAGTGCAGCGACGCGGCGGAGACGGGGGCTCGGCCGCTCGGCGCCGGAGAGTTCGCGTGTGGAGCCTCGGAGTGTCCGGAGAAGGCGAGCAGGGAGCACAGTGGAAGTGAGCTTTCGAGCCACAGCGAGCCCAAAGAGGAGAAACAACAACAACTTGACCCAAGTAAGTGAACGAAATAGCCGCTGCTGATTTACAACCCCACGGAACTGTATGAGCTGGGTGTGTAAAACTGGAGGTTTTACTAACCTATAAAAGTGTCTCGTAGCATACCGCGGCTCGGGAAGGGGAAAAACCCGCCCTACACGGGTTATTACAGGGGGATCCTCAGCTATTTCATGTCACAGGACACCTAAACTACACTCACGGTGCTGCTTTTCGATCACATTTTTTGACCTGATGTCTAGATTTAGGCCTCGTTGTGTCTCCTCTCCTGCTCGGTGGAAACCGTGAAATCGAAACAGTCAATCTTTGCGCACTGTCAATCAAAAACTTAAACCTCATTATTCCCCATGTTCACTGTTAGTGTCCTCCCCCCTCCTCCTCTTCCTCTAACTCCCCACTGAACCCCACTTTTTTGAGGGGGAAAGCTGTTTACATTAAAGTTGAATTTGAGCAACATCCTCATCACATGTGTCTCCATGCAGCTCCAACATGTGTCTTGTCTTTTCCCCTCCCTGATTATATTTATTCTTCTTCTTAGACAACCCTGCAGCGAACTGGATCCACGCACGCTCCACGAGAAAGAAGCGATGCCCCTACACTAAATATCAGACTCTAGAGCTGGAGAAGGAGTTCCTCTACAACATGTATTTGACCAGAGACCGGCGCTACGAGGTGGCCCGCATACTCAGTTTAACCGAGAGGCAAGTGAAGATCTGGTTCCAGAACAGAAGGATGAAAATGAAGAAGATGAACAGAGAGAGGAGCAGCAAAGACCACCTATGAGTCCAACAACTGCTTCTGCTTGGTGCTGCTGCCACTCCACACCTTCTGGTCTTTGTACCAAACAAGCCATCTGGACAATTACAACCTGGGTATCCATTTATTTTATTTTTGAATTTTTATTTTGTTTGATTTTTTTCAAGAAATCCTGAGTAGTAAATATTGAGCGTCAGTGCCGTAAAGTATTGACCAAAAAAAAAAGAAAGAAAAAAGAAAAAGAAACCGCATCAGGCGTGCAGGAATATGCTTTGGTAAGACGGGATTCGTCAGACTGAGATTTCTCTTTGTTACACTTTCACACAATCACAAACTGAGCTTGTTCACCCACTTTTCTCCTCCACCTCCTCCTCCACACTAGCAAACCTGCCTAGGGTGTGTGTGTGTGTGTGTGTGAGAGAGAGAGAGGGTGTGTGTGTGTGTTGCTTTTTTCTAGTTGTTTAGAACCCAGAGTTGTCTGTAAAACATTTTCCCAACGCAGCTGCCTCCAGTAAAAACCGTGCAGACTGTAACTTGTAATACTTGACAATGCAGGTGTATAGTTAATATTGATAACGCCCGTGTTGCCTTCTCCCCACAAAAAAAGAAAGGAAAAAAACAAAACAATCTCAATTTAAAAACATCAATAAATACATGGACATTTCCTCCTGTAGCTCCCACGTGACCACACTGTGTGCACGCTGCTGCTGCTGATGTTGTATTTGATTTTCTTTAAATCTAAAAGATGATTCCCTAAGGCCTTGTTTTGCACTGAGAGTCCTGCACACAACACACAACACACACATATTTCCCACCAGTCTAGCTTTCGTATCTCCAGCTCCGAGGTCACTTGCTGTATGTTTAAATTTCACTTTTATTTTAAAAAGAAAGAAAACGAAAAATTGGATTTGAATGGTAGTAGCAAGTAATAAAGTGTTTACGACTGGGAGAGGTGTTGGCGGTGGATTTCCAATTTATTGTCCAACTTGTACGAATAATTGCTTTAAAGCAGGAAGAAGCGCGGTCCAATAAAGCTATAGAAATGGCTAGACGTCTGGCCTAAATGAGTTTATGAGCCTGGCCAGTAATTACGCTTTCTCTTTGAACCCCCCTCCTCCTCCTCCTCCAACTCCTTTTTTTTCTTGGGCGTTTGCGTCTGTTGCTGACAAACAGTATGTAGACACTTTTCCACAGGGGTGTCTGGTCGATGAATTGTTTGAGAGGAAATCACCCCCACACACCATCGCCCTAATGGTCACGTTTATTCATCAACTCCACTTCCCACCGATGGGGAGAAAAAAAAAACTTCACTTTGACTTGTAGCTGCAGTCTGGTCAATTTCTCTTATTATCAAACTATTAGGACAGCGTGTGTTTCACTTATTACCTCGAACCTGTAGTGAAGTTGACTTTGAAATTTATTGGGGTTTTTTTTAGATCTTAAACTTGTGCAAAAAAAAAAAATTATAGTGCAAAAAGTAAACCTATTAATTAATGTAAAGGAAGCTCTAGGTGTAAACAGCAGCCTGCAGTCTGTTCATCCTCCATTAGAGAGGGAAGGAGAGCGCTAGAGGGCGATATTGTTCTTTTAGTCTCAGTCACAGCAGCTTATTCACAGCTGGAACATGCACACAACATAACGTGGACCATACCAAGCTCTGGTCTCTATATTCATGGATTTATTGTTCTAGATGAAAGGGGGAAAATGTCAGTTTATATGTGAATAACTCCTTTAAAATCAGAGCTTTTTTTTTGCTTTTATCATTCTCTAAAAACTCAAGTAAATAGCTATGGAAGTTCAGTTTAAAGCCAGAATGATAGGACGAATTCCCGATATGAAATGAAAGCTGCTGTTATTAAACTACATGTTGAAAACCTGAAAATCTCAAATCGTGTATTTGTTTTTGTTTTTTAAAGCCCCTTACAGTTGTTGGTGTAACCTACATGTTTTTAAAAATCTAAAATGTGTAATAATTTCCAGCCTCTCATTTTGAATTAAGTAGAAATGGCAGTCTCAGTCTGTCACTATTTTTAAAAAAAATCAAAAAATCAACTCATCTCCCTTAAACTTTCCTTTCAAAGGCCACATCCTCCTCTGCCTTTCATCAAGCAGATGGAACATGTGTGGACGTCAGTGCGCAGTGAACCAGGCCTCTGTCGTCCGCGGGCTTTGCCTTTAGGACCGTTTTTGTACAAATTCAAGAGTTGTTGCAACATTGGGTCTTTCTGTTGAAATCACTGACACAAACAAAGCAGAGTCGTGGTGCTGCACACATGCAGGCGCTGCTGCTATATTGGGCCTGGGAAGGAAATAACCTATAGACTCTGCTATCTTATTTTTCCTGTTTCCAAATGGTACAGCGCGCTGCATGTGACCGTTACGCACTGTACAGGATCATCTCTGTACTATTATAGCATGTCAGTTCTAAAGCTTTAATCAGATTAAATCAAAAGTAACTTTCTCTGACTCCTTTGAGTAACTAAGGCCTTTACTGATGTTCATTGTTCTGCTGATTATTGGCCGCTCGTGCGTTTGAGAGACATTTACTGTCACTTGCAGCTGGGCGCATGACTTTCCCCTTCGTGTGTTTCAACCCAGTGCAGCAGCAGCAGCAGAATTAGAGAGACCCCCTCCCTCCCATCCTTTAGTCAGTTAATACTACTCATATATATTGAGCATTACTTCAGTCATCGCCATTGAAAGCGATGATTGCCACGAGGCTTCCAGTTGGACGCAAAAAAAACAAAAAAATACTGAAGCAATTTTAGAGAAAATGTGGAATTGATCCCGACGCACTTTGCTCCACATTGGCCTGTAATCCACTGGTGCTTATGAGGTGACTGCCATTGGTGAAAACTTGACCCCAGTGTGCTCTACTTCTTTATTTGGGACATACATTACTGGGGTTGCACGCTGTCTACACGCGCGTAATAACTGGTTAAAGCATATTCTTTGATGATGAGAGACGCACAATGGACACACATATACAGTATATATGGGAATGAGAGAGAGGGGGGGATCTGTCACTATATCCCCCCTTAGTGCAGCCATCCTCGGTCATGTGCCTCTTTCCTTCCAGGCCAGGCAGGGAGTGAGGTCAGCTCGCCTGCTTCAGTCCGGCTGTAGATGCTTTATTGCCTCGGATCACTCGGCCTGTCCGGTGTTATTTCTGTCAGTGTGGCTGAGATATAATGGCTGTGAAACTGAGCTGCAGCGTTACTGATTGGGAACACAATCCCAATCTCTCTCACTAATGTTGGAGGCTTTTCTGGAGCAGCGTTAAACAGTGTGCTGTATTAAATAGATCACGGAGAGGAAATGTGTGTATTGCGTGTGTGTGAGAGAGAGAGACAATATGTCGATATGAGCACGAGGGAGCAGTTTCTTAGGTATATTCATAAAGCCATAGTGTGTGTGTGTGCGTGTGTGTGTGTGAATAAAATGCATATTTATAGTTTTTAATATTTAGTTGGGTTAAATATTGTTTCAGTCTGTCAACCTATGTAGTTGCTTAGCATGTTTTTTCTTTGGTTGTTTTTTTCCCCTATTGTTTGTATTAAAAACATATTTATAAGAATTCCGCCTTGTTGTTTTTTTAATCAGATAAACCAAATGCTGCTGTAATTCATCAGTGTATTCAAGTGGGTCTAGTATTATAGTCTTTTATTAGTTGTGAGAAAACATTGTATGATCACATCTATTATGAAAACTTAAAAATCCAACAGACCCGTTGTCATGTCTTTAATCCACCTCAAATGATTAAATAAGATGATCAGTTAAGTTTTGATCTGAATTTTAACCTACAACCAAACCAACACTGACTCTGGATCATTTCAGGTTAGTGACGCAGTTTGACGTACGGCACGTTCAAATGCAGCAGCCGCAGCAGCACTGAGTCTCTACGGGCAAATGATTTGAGATGGATGTGACACACAAGCGTTGGAACGTGAACGCAACATAGAGGCCCGCGTGTATATGAAATATGTGTAATCATAAAGGAGCTGCACAGCCTCCAGTCAGAGGATGTGCAGCTCAGGAACATTTAATACAGTCACGATGACTGAAGTGTGAAGCTGCGGTGTAAAAAAAAACATCTGATCTGATCTTATCTCTCCTCTGTTTCTATTCCGACTCTATTCCAAATATAGTCTCCGTAGTAGCCAATCCAAATCCAAAAGGGGGTTTAAAAAAAGAAGAAAAGAAAGAAAGAAAAAAACGCATGAGGGTTAACTACCAGCAATCAGGCAACACTGAAAATACAATTAGAGCTCTGTGATGAAAGGAAACCATAACATTTGAACCTAAGTAGATTATGTCACATTACCATAACCCACAGGCTACTTCCCTGTCAGCCACCTCCCCTTTTATGCACATGTCAACTTTTTCATCTCCTTTAAATTCACTTTTTAAAACCAAAAATAATAACAATAATACAAAAAAGCAATTCAATGATATTTTATTGATATCCCCATCTAAAAACAAGCCTATATACACGCAACAGCTAATTTAAAATACATTCAACTGAAATAGTATGAGAGAAAGCTGATGTGGTTTATATTCTCAAACTGGACATCGTCTTAGTTTTGCAGTGTTGCAGCAGCCCACAACAACCACCTCTGTCTGGGATTAAACCGCACCTCACCAAAACAACCCCCACCCCGGCCGACCCCAGTGCTGCCAAGGTCTAGTTTCCTCTCTCATCACACCAAGGGAATTCATTCATTTCATTATGAAACCATGGCTCACTTTAATATTTTTTAAAAATCCACATAAGGGTAAAAATTGTATTAAAATGTTCCTATTTTCTCTTATTTGATTTCTATACTCTATAAAGCCAATAAAGGTGGAAACAAATATCTTCATGTTCATACACTAGAGCTCACACCGTTCCTCCAGTGCAACGTGGCGGCTCTGTTTCCATGTGTGACCTCCAATAAAAGGCGGTAACATCATGTTAGAGGAATGAGCAGACAAATAGTCCCGTATCTCCGCACCGAAACTAAACCCATGTTAATCCAGATTTTTTCCTCTCCCAATAAAAGGACCTTATCCTAACAGATTACACCGGACTATACGGTTACAGTGCTGTCATAGTTGTGTAATGCAACAAATTCTGATGTCTTGCATTACACACACACACACATACACACACAGAAAGAGAGAGAGAGAGAGTAGAGAAAGCTCTCAGACTATAAGACAGGAAACCAGAGACAGAGCCATAGCCTGACCATAAATCGCACCGTGCTGACTCTGGCATGCCACCAGATGAACAAGAATGAAATGAAAGAAATTCCTTTTTTTTTTTCTTTTTTTTTTTTGCTGCAGAAATATTCACACAGACGGGACAGACAGTGTTTAGCCTTTAAATCTCAAGGGTCAAAAACCGTGGAGAAAAAACGCACAACTTGTGTGCCATAATTCATCTTTTCCCTTCATATTTGTGAGATGCAGCAGCTCCAGAGGCCTGTGGGAGCGGACTACGGCCTGTGACGGTGTGTTCACCCACAGCTGCGTGTCCATTTAAAACATCCTGTCCGTCCGGAACAATAACCTCCTCTGTCACAGCGTTAGACCCACTTGGTGGAGGGTAAACTTGTATTTTCATTCCCCCATTTGCTCACATGTCAGTATCACTTATAGGGAAACTGTTTTTTTTTAATTATTTTTATTATCATCATGTGACGTTATGTGAACAGCTGGTGCTCAGGCCGCTCACTGAAAAACAAAACAAAACAAATCAAAAAATGAAGAAAATATAAAATCTGGACAAAAATATAAAATCTATTTCATGCAAAAAGCGCCTTAAATAATTTCGACTGACTTTTTTTTGTAAGTCTAAAAGCAGGCTGCCTTTCATTAAGAGTAAAATAAAATCATGCTTTTCCTGTTAAAAGCGGATTCGTTTTATAAAATTCGCAATTTCTTCTCCCCCAAAAATGCGGCTTATACTGACGCATATTCATTTACAGGCCACAGTGTGAACTTGTGTTTTGCGACTGAAGGTTGTTGAGTAACAGAAAGAAAACAGGAGGGAAACCCTCCTTTTTTTCTTTTTTTCTTTTGCAGGGGAGGACATGGAGAGGGGGCTTCTGCTATTATGCGCAAAGATGGGGAGAATTGCTGCAGTCGAAATTCCTTTTTGTGAGAGGACAATTTACAACTTGGTAATAGACCTTTTTATGTGCCTCCATCGCCTGTCATTGGATGCCACTGGTCATGTGTGAGAGGCAAA
Organism: Trachurus japonicus; assembly: GCF_045865225.1. Lineage (NCBI taxonomy): Eukaryota > Metazoa > Chordata > Actinopteri > Carangiformes > Carangidae > Trachurus > Trachurus japonicus. Next base: position 17,859,762 of record NC_140927.1, read on the forward strand.
CGTCTTCATGGCTCTTTTCCTGATTTCCCAGGCGATTTTTCTCCCCCACTGCATTCTGCGTCTATGGTGCTCAAACCGATGCGCCACGGTCAAAAAAAAAAGAGAAAAGTCTTCAATTCGATTCATAAACGACTGATCAGCTCTTCTATCTGCAGCTCTGCTCCTTCTCCTGGATGACAAGAGGAGCGCTTTTCAACTTTGTCACTGTCTGACCTCCTCATGCAGCAAACACAGCAGCTCCGGCTCCTTTTTGCAGCTTTATCTCAAATGCACCGTTCAGGTAAACAGCACAGAACAGTGACCATGGATTACCTCACGGCTCTAGGTAAGATTTCTCTGCCATAACAGCTTCTTCTTTTTTTTAAATTTACGCTTAAAGTGTGTCTGCACGTGAAGCCTGACAGCTTCCTGTTTCATTAGTCATGTAAATGAGCTGAAGGGTAACAGCTCTCAGGTAATGTGGTGGTTTCACATGTTTGAAGGTGCGTCGGGATAAATAGTTTTATTACATGACATGTAATGTCGCTGCTTCTGTGCTGCAAGAATCTAATGGATGTGTTTTTTAAGGAGCAATGGACGGATTATCAGATGCCTCTGGGAAATGTATTCATTCTGGCTCAGGATCATTCTGCAGAAGTGTAGCTTGTGTTTGAAGCCTCTGCTGATGGTGTCTGACGAGTCTGTGTGGTGTTTTGACGCAGATAACTGCGGCCACTAATTTCAACAAGCTCCTGTTGTAAATGAACATTTGGCTCTTTTTGTTTTTAAATAACCATGCCAAAGCAGACATGCTGTTCGTTTCCCCTTCGCCTGCTCATGGAGCCACATTTCTTGTTGTCTATTTTTATTTTATTGTATTTGCTCCTTGAAATTCTGCATTGATCTGAAGAATATTTGCGCACATTAGCTCAAAAATGCTGCACAGTAAATAGACACAGAGCAAAGTCTGCTTTTAGGTGTATTCCACATATGCAAAAGCCCTGGCAGAAGAGGCTCAGTTTTCATAGCTGTGCTGTTCAGCTGCCTAGAGATGGGGCCAACTGAACAAAGACAGTATTTCACTGTTGGCTGACAGGCAGCTGCGAAAGTATTTACAGCCTCACTGCAATGCGGCAAAATGGACCCTGGAAAGACACAAGGCACAGGCAGAAATCTGCGAAAATTAGACAGCGGGCTTCCATTTGACTACATGCACACAACAGCCTCTGTCATTTTCTGCATGTTGTGTTAAATGTAATAAAGTAGAACAGCGTCTGACCGCAGGCCTCTGCGCACTTTGAACAGATAGCAGTTTCCATGAATGGATGTGGTTTCCCCTTTTCACCCTGATTCAAATCCCCTCTGAGATCTATTCTAGTCCTACATGAGCCTCCTCTGGGCTACTGGCTGTGACTGTGAGAGATTGTGTTAACATGTTTCTTCACATGGACATATTTAAAACCTAAAAGACGTTTTTTTCCCCCTAAAAATAAATGTTAATGTTTGTATATACATTTTATTCGTTTCCCACTCAGATAAACTGATTAATTCATTGGTTATTTTTTCTTATCACCACCATCACAGCACGAACAAACGGTTTATTATGAAGTTTATGTGTGTAATGATGAGGAATAACACCAGCACTGCAGAGATGGGCACCTACAGGCATTGGTATTCACTAACACGTCTGATAAGTCTTATTGAATTTCATAAACCTTGGAGGACAGCTTTTTAAAGGCTCGGGGATTCTTCTTATTATCAACAATCGTATATTTATTTCTATCCAATTATCAAAAATAAACATAAATCTTGCTGTCCCATCAGCCCACCGGCTCTGTTAAACTTATTCAACTGTGCAGATGTTGAAATCAACTATTTAGCATTTTAAAAATTGCTTTTTCTTCTTTCATTTTGATCATATGTATCAACAGTTTGATGAAATATTAGATTTCCTGAAATCACTTGTTTGGATAATAGACATTTCTTACAGTGGGAACAGTGGGATAAGGCGTTGAAGCTCCAGCAGAAGGCGCTGTTGCCCAACACTCAGTCCCTCTGCTGCCCTTCAGCAGCCTTCCAGCGGCGGCTTCTCGAGCGCTGTGATTGGCTGAGACACGGGGTCACGTGACGCGTTCCAATTTTTCTTTTCTTTTCTTTTTTTTTTTGAAAAGTGGGGTTTTTTAGGATTAAATGCAGCCTCTGATCCTCTGGTGCAGCTGCAGGGCACTTCACAGTTTGTTATCAGTCGCTGTGCTTATTATTTATTATTATGTATCTGCCTTTGGTGCCGTGCAGTTCCCACAGAGTGCGTCACACCGCCGCAGCACAGAGGCAGACAGATGTTTGTGAATGAATGTACAGTGGTTACTTTGTCATCAGGCAGCAGCACTTGAGTTAAAGATGGTGCACTGCACAGAGTGACAGCTGATGTTAGGGACTCTTGAGTCTGACACCTTCTCCTTATGATGAAGAGGATGTCAGAGATGTTGACGTCACAGGAAACTGAGCAACAGGTGAAATTATTACGCATTTAGATATAAAAATGCATCAAATGAAAAAATAGGAATAGCTCATCACGTGAGTGCTGCTGTTTCTTAAACACCCAGAAGGCCTTGCGGTGGCGTTTACCTTCAAATCATCTCCAGATTATTATTTTTTTATTTTACGAGGACATGCATGTAAAAAGTGACAAGCCTCTGATTTATCATAACCTGCTCCGCTGTGGCAGCCACCCAGACCTCAGTATCATCACGCTCCTCTCCTGTTTGGACAGGAAAGAAGGAGAGAGGAGGAGGAGGAGGAGCGAGAGCGCGCGCTCTGCTCTGCTCTCTGGGATTGGTCCGGAAGAGTGAATGACATCAGTCTTATTGTGGCAGGTTCACTGGGGAGAGAAATGTATATTAGAGCGATTCAATGACGCATATGTGATGATATTAGTGATGTTGTTGACACTTTAGAAATGTCAGACTGTCAGTAAACTCACCACCAGGCCTGGGCTATGCAATAATGGAGATTATTCAGTTTGAAGAATATTATCAGATCATATGCAATGAGATTATTGGTCTATATTAATATATAGCCTATTGATAATCAGAGATCAAACAGAGTACCAGTTTTTTTTGTTTTTTTTTAACCACTGCAAAAGTGTTGGTAAATGTTAAATATTATAAATAATACAATGTCGAAATGAAAATAAAAAGTATAAAAATCCATCCCTGCCCTTCTGTTCCCTTTTCTGTAACGACTTTCTGAGCCACAGCCTCTCAGCTTCCTCGTTTCTACGACTTTTCCTCAGTGCACATCAGTGTAATCGGCCTTATTGAGTAAGTGCAACTTTGAGGGTTATTTATGGGCCTGCGCGCTGTTGTGAATGGCTGCGAGGAAACACGTGACGCCATTAAAGTTTGTTTTATGGCCTGAGACTTGACAAGCCAAAATATAATTCTCATTGTGTATTAGTAAGAGCGTCCAGATGGGTTGGAATAGAGCTTCAATTGGCAGGGAGCTGCAGCCCGGGCCAGGCTTCTCCTCCAGCATGGATGCGTTTGTTGTGCGGTGCGCCATGTGTTGCGGGCTCCGTGGTAAGGCTCTGTTTTTATCCTTATGCTCGTGGATATGGGCGTGTGATGTCATAGACGTAAGTGCTGCAACGGGACTGTGCTGCTGTTTCCTGCCTCTAAAAAGCTGCAACAGTGCGCGCTCAGGACAAACACACACACACACACACAGAGAGAGCCTGGTTATACTGAGCTGCTGTCTGTGGGGAAACTGTGGTGAATCCTGTGATCAGTGTGAGCGTCGGTTCTGGGGGTTTGAACCCTTTTTAACACTCAGTCGATGCTTTCTGTGGATGCTGTTGTTCAAACTGTTGCTGTGGTTGGTTTATCTTTTTTTTTTTTTTACTTTGTTCCATTTTATTTGCTGGTGGGCGGACAAATCAACCTGTTGTCAGCAGGCTCAGCTGGTTGGATGATTTTTGGTGAATTATCGTTATAACGTCTTTAACCAGTTCAAATCTTTTGCTCAATTACGTTTTAATTTATTATAATTTCTATTCGTTCCTGCTTCACTTTTAATCTCATTGAAAATAACAACCCACAAATACAGTGAAGTTACAACAATACAATTCTGTTTATTATTATCATTATCATTTTAATTTTTAGTTTTCACATTACGCGGCTGCTGCTGACTTCACTCCAGGCCTAATGCATTTCTATTACAGGCCTTAAATGACGATCTACGCCAGTCAGCGTTATAGATCCAGTCTAATCATTTAAATGGATTATTTAGTAATTTAAAGTTTAATTTTAACCTCACCTCTCATTATTGTGTCTCTAAAAAATAAAATAAAAAACATATAAATGAAGCTCCATAATCTTCCCTGAAAATGAGATAAACTAGGCCCCACGCTTCGTGACGCTCCCAAACAGTCAGAAGAGGCTGTTTTTAGTAGAAAGTGGTTTCGAGCTGAAGCTCTTTAGTCCTTTAGACCTTTGATTTAACTGGAGCTGCCAGGAAACGCTGACTTTATCGTTCCTTTGTTACGGATCTCGGCTTTGACCCGTCTGAAGGACCAGCAGCGCAAGGTGAAAGACAGGTCAGGCTGTCTAACTAATATTGAAATGTGAAGTGCAAGAGCGAATTTTTCTTTAGCTTGGTCTGAAACGAATAACTTTTCTGCTTTGGTAGGAATTGAAAAGTGAACAGTCAGAGCAGAGATGGTCTCTTCTTGATCTGCTCTAAAAAAACAAAAAAACAAAACAAAAGAACAAAACAAAAAATGCAACAGAAAAGTATCAAATCGACTTTTCACTGTTTGCTTCCTGGTTTATCCTCCCGAGGCCTGTGCGTCAAAATACAACTTCAACTTCTTACAATTCAACTTCACATGTAGTTCAGTATGACAACGTAACAAAAAAACAAAACAAAAAAACAGCTTCACGCGTCATCCACTAAATAATCAACTTGTAAAACTCTTTCAGTTTTATTCTTATTAAAGAAGGGAACATAACTTATTCAAACCTTATTCAAACTTTTCCATTAGTCATGTTTGTGTCACACAAATTAAATTAATTCAAATCAGGTTTTACAATTTCATTCATTTAATCTGACTCAAAGCGCCTGTAAGGGTTTAATCTTGTTACAACATCTTACTCTCTTGTGATTTTGATTGATAAACATATTTGGATAAACTTAGCTCATTAAATTATTGATTTGTGGCTTTTGAAAAAAATATTTTTTGTCTGGTTTGGGTTCAGCTGGAATATATGAAGCCTTTGTGGAGGGTATTTCAGGAGGAGTTGCAGGGGCCGACATGGTGCTTTGGTTAATGGCTGACGAGGAATTGGTAAACTTTTGCACCCATTGAGCTGTCAGCAGCAGCTGAAATAATTGAAGTTTTTTGATAAGTTTCTAAATGATTTGCTTTGACCTCTGTGGCCTCTGGCCTCATCTTTTGGCCGCTGGTGATAAGCGCCGCTGTATTAGCCTGCTATCTGCTGATGCGTTCATGGACGCTCATCCTTGGCTTGGATTTTTGAACTGGAAACTGATTTTAAAATCTTAAAATGACTTTTGTTTCCCTCTTGGTGTGAACTTGGACTATGTGCTGATCTGCGTATAGAAACCTCCGTTTGACCTGAGTGTCGCTCCTTCACTGTCTTATCTTGTCGTTTTAACAGCTGGAAATGACAGTAATGCTTCGCCTGCAGGCCTCCACCTCTCCTCTCAGAGAGTGACGTGACTGTTGAAGCTGCTGTGACCAGTTTAGATCCAAAACAAACAACACAAGAAGCACATAAAAGAAAAGCTAAAGGAGAAGTTGACAGTGAATAAAAATGGCACTCATGTTAATCCAATCAGTGGGGGTTTTTTACCATCTGGTTGCGATGCGAGCCTCTGATTTCCTCATGTAACCTTGATTCTGTGGTGGCTTTGTTTTGTATGTGTTTACCCTGGCTGCACTTTGTTAATGTAGTTTGGCTAGAGTCATGGAGTGGCTGTGTGGGCCTTGTCGCTTCCCGTCGTCTATATATACCCTGTAGAACCGAATTTGTGTGATGAAACCACAGTCACAGATTCGATTCTAGGGGAGTATATGGTCGATGAAAAAACTTCGATTTATTGACTTTAATCAGGACAGGGTTTATAGATGTGCGGTCACAGTCTGCAGGGACAGTTAGAGTAGTAACTAATGCTGCTGCTTTATGAATGAGAGCACATCTGACAGTTCAGAAGAAGAGGAGGAGGAGGAGGAAGAGTTGAGGGGTGTGTTGGCACTCCACAGGATTAAATCAGGAAATTTGATATACAGAAATGTTGCACATGAAAATAAACATAATTAGGAAGGAGACTGGGTTTGTGTTTAGCTCAGTGTGCTGGAATGAGGTGGATTTGGGATTAAAAAAGAAAAAGAGAAAGAAACGAACCCTGAGTGGAGTCCAGCTGTAGCTTTTTTCTCTCCTGTGGGTCGTTTGTGCTTCTACATTATTGATTCCCAGAGGCTGAGGCTGCTGCTGCTGCTGCTCCTGCTCCTCCTGGCCAATAGGCTCCTCAGACACTTCTTTCAAAGGGGATGGGAGCAGATGAAGTGATGAGATTGGTGTAACTTTTGGATGACCCCTTCCTGACAAAGACACTGTCCATCAATTGTCCCCATGTCATTATCCGCTGCTTTTATGCCAAGGGGCTTTTTGTACCTTTTGTTGGTTTCTCTGTTCAACACAAAGCCTCCAAGTTACACTTTAGAAACTGATACATTTCTATATATATATGTGGATAAAACAACGCAATATAAACAAATATGTCTATTTTTTATTCATGTGTCATACATTTATAGTAAAATATTGAAGTAAAGTATCACATGTCACATTTTCTTTGTATTTTTCCTTTTTTCTCTCTTTTTTTCTACATGTGCACACAGATGTCTTTACTCAATATTATTTGTTTTGGGGTTTTTTTTCCATCCGGGTGTAATTTAGTTTCACTTTAAGTTAGATAAAAATTGCCCTTAGTTGTATGTTTACTCGTGTGTGGACCAGCGTCACCTCCATTGGCCGATCTGGTCACATGGTTCGCTAACTTTATTCAGTTGACACCAAGTAGGAGGGCTTTATGGAGGGAGGAAAAAAGACAACTCGAGAAAAATTAGTATTTTCTACCTTCAGAAATTAATGGCCATGAGTTCGTATATGGTGAACTCTAAGTATGTGGACCCGAAATTTCCTCCGTGCGAGGAATATTCCCAGAATAACTATATACCTGATCAGGGCACGGGCTACTACAGTCCATCGCAGGACACAGACTTTCAGCATCCAGGGATCTACCCACGGCCAAACTACACGGAGCAGCCCTTCAGCTGCAACACTGTGCAGGACTCCACAGTGCAGCCACGGGGTCATGTGCACGAGAGATCCGGCCACTCGAGCCCCTTTAGCGCACAGACTGAGCAGCACGAGGGGCCCCCGGTCCAAATGCCCGGACCTCGGACTTGTGGACAGCAGCAAAACACAAAGAGCCAAAATGGGATACAAGCCAAGCAGCCTGCAGTAGTTTACCCCTGGATGAAGAAAGTCCACGTTACTACTGGTAAGATTTCCTTCTTCTTCCTCTTCTGGATCAGCTGAGACCTGCCTGCACTTTAGAAAATCATTCAGTGTAATATTTATGGGAGTCTTTGAAAGGCCTCGCCAATTACACAAGTCATAAATTTTTATAGCTCAGGAAATAGGCCGCTAGGTGAGCGCCTGAAAGCTCCTGAAACACATATTGACCGCTTCGTAATGGCGCTTAAATCTGCCGCAAATCTGCACAAATTCACTTAAAATCACTCGTTATTTCCTTGTCTTAAAGTTTGAGCGCCCCGGGTCCAGAGAGCGAGGGAGAGGAGAGAGAGAGAGGGAGGGAGAGAGGGGGGAGAGAGGCTATACTCTTGTATTGTTTTTGCCTGCATGCTACACTGGCCACATTTGGTGACTTTTTTCTTTCTTTTTCTTCTTGTTGTTGTTTTTATTCCCCCCCAAAACCACCACCACCACCACCACCACCACCACCATCCAACACAACAGTGAACCCAGATTACACCGGACCTGAGCCCAAACGGTCCAGAACAGCTTACACCCGGCAGCAGGTCCTGGAGCTGGAGAAGGAGTTTCATTTTAACAGGTATCTGACCAGGCGGCGGCGGATCGAGATCGCTCACACTCTGTGTCTCTCCGAGAGGCAGATCAAAATCTGGTTTCAGAACAGACGGATGAAATGGAAGAAAGACCACAAACTGCCCAACACCAAGGGCAGATCCGCACCAGCCTCCAGCCATCTGCAGAGCATCCAGAAGGATAACCAGACTGATATCACAGCGTTATAAGACAGAGAGGAGGGGGTCGAGGCTTTATAGGAAATAACTGTACATAAAAGAGACAAAGGTTGCATCTGACTTTTGCATGGACTGATGTCGTTTTTAGCCATCTTTTTATTTTCATTATTATTATTATTTTTTTTAATTTAACAAAAAAAGAAAAGAAAAAGACCCTAGCAGTGTTGACTCAAGACTGAGTCACAAAATCAATCAGTCTTTGTTACTCAGAGGTTTTTTTTTTCTTTTGCAAGTTGAGCCTCTTCCTGTTTAAAATTTCCTCAGAGACACAAAACATCGAAAGTTTTCATTTTCAACATTTTTTTTTATTATTTTTATTTTTTTATTTTATTTTTTTCTGGACGTTTTTTTTCTCGGCTGGGGGACATTTAATGAACAACCTCGGCTGATTTCATGGATTTTCTTTTTTTCTTTTTCAAACAAAAGTGTCTCACGTGGATTCACGCTGGTTGAAACATCTTTAATCGCAGAACAGGGAAGTTCAAAATTCCACATACACAAAAAGTTTATTTCAGTCTGAAAACTTCACAATAAAACGCACAATAAATATATATGAATAAATAAATATATATATAAAGGCCTATATACTTGAAGCAAACGTAATTTGCATAGAGGCACGCCAAAACACAAGTCAAACCTTACTGCAAAAAACAAACAAAGAAAAAAGAAAACACGCCCGCTCAACGTTGAACATTGAATATTGAATATTTCAGTCCCACGTTTCTTTGTGACTTGTATGTTTTTAACTTATTTTGTACAATAAAGCTTTGAAAATGTTCTTAGCCCTAAATATTATTCCCCCTCCAAAAAGCAAGACATTCCTGTGTGCGTACTATTCTGAGTGCCCTTATAAATCTCTCCTGACATCTTTGTAAACAGTGTACATTTTCAGAGGCTCTCTCACGCCATTTGAAAAGTCCTTCATGAAAAGATCATTTGTTTTTCCCTTGCATGGCATCGAATTCGATATTGGATGTTTCTCATCGGAAAGAATCAAAAATCCAGGATATTTAGGATTTATATTTGTTCTTTTTTTTATTATCTTGATATGATTTGTACGTCTTTATTTATTTGTTTCAAAAGAAAGAGAAGCGAGCCCTTGTACATGTTCCTATAGCACACAACCGATTTTTAATTAATTAAAAGTATTCGTTGAAGTTGAATTATTCTAAAATATGTTGGAACTATTTGTGCATTATTAGCATGGCTTTATGCAAAGTTTTTTAGTCTTAGTTGATGTGGGAATCTTATAGTTTTTCATTTGCAGCAGGCTGACCGAGGGGGGGCTTTCACCTCACGTTTTAAGACAGAGATTTTTTTTTGTTTAGTTTTATACCGTCATTGTCTTCGGACACACACACTAAAACAAAAGCAAAAAAAAAGAAGAAGAAAAAAAAAGAAGCCCAGAAGCTCCGGCCAGTCTTCTTCTGTGAAGTCTTCTCCATGAGGGAGTTGAAAAGGTATTTCAGCCGAAGGTCGACAAAGCAGCAGCGGCAGGTTCATCCAGGGGACACGTTTCAGCCGCGAGGACTGACCCCAGACCCCCCTGACCCGCCGGACAGGCTGCATTTTCTCTCCCAGGCTGCTCTGCGCTCCTCCGCCTTGTGTTTGGAGGCTTCTCCACAAAGCTCAAAGAATTCAAAGTAAGAGTCAGTGCGTGAATTCCACCTTTTCTTTCCTTTCTTTCCTCCTTCTCTCTTTTATTTTAAACCCCCCTCCACGTTTTTTAACAGTATTTATATCAGGCGCAGCCCCCAGGAGGTTCTGATCTGTGCGTGTGTCTCCTCATGTCAATATGCAGTCTTTTTGTTTTATTTTTGTACATGCTTTCTACCTTGTATTGTGCATTGAGATGTGAGAAGTATATTGGAAAAAAATAAAGATTTCTACTGTTTATTGCATTTAAATGTTTGCAAGATCGCAACTTTGTCGCGATATATTTTTTAATTCCTTACTCGAGAAAAATAAATAAATCTGAGGAAATGTATATTCTCTGACCCCCTGAGACTCTTATGTTGTCTCAGATTTCTCCTTTGCATTTTATTCTAAAGGTGATGTTTGGTTCATTCGCGTTTGCGCCTTTTATCAAAGGGTCAGTTTTGTTGAGAAAACAGTTGTGGTGACAGGAATGTGGAGCCATATGGACTTGTAGCTGTCTTCTCCAAAACATACACAAACGCACCAAATGTGCGCGTGCACTCTCTCCTCCAGTCTGCAAGTTAGAAACATAAATATCTAATTTTATCTTAGACATGAATGGATCTGTAGTTTATGTGTAAAAATGTGATGAAGAAATCAATTTTTACTCCGCCGTGTCTTCATTTGCGCTCGTTAGCTCTTCTTTATCTAAAGCGGCGCGTGCACTGCGCAAAAAACCCCCATCCCCGCTTCATGTAAAATGCTCTGAGCCTGTTAGTTAGTGGATGTGGTGTTTTTTTTTCTTCTTCTGAAGGTGATTCCGTCTCATGAAAAGAACCTTTAGATTTCAGCAAAACTTTGGCTTCACTCTTTACAGTAAATGAATCTCCACATGACTTTTGTTTGTTGTAAAACAGGAACCCTGATGTTCAGTGGCCTCGTAAAACTTGTTCAGAGCTGCTTCTCCTGCACCAAAACCGCATTTCCCTGAGCCGTTTAAACAAATAAGCACACATAGTACATAAATACTAACCATATAATCGCTAATGTGACCCCCCCACCACCATACACCCCCCTTGTGTTTCACGAGTTATGCCTTTATTGGAGATGACCCACTGCAACACTGACCTTCCACCCTCCACACTGCAGGATCAGCTCTAATCCAAACACAAGTGGCCATAAACAGACATGTGAGGGGACAGTCAGCAGTCACACACACTCAGCGGTGTTTCCATCCCCAGTGACCACTGTCTGTGTGATCATCCCCATTGACCACACGCCACGCGGGCCCATATGGACGTGGCCGGGCGCTTATATGCTGATATTGTGTTTGTATATTTGTATATATATGTTGAGAGAGAAAGACAGAGAGGGAAAGAGAGTTGTATATGTATATATAAATTCATTGCTTATGGCTTCAGAGCGAAGCTGAGACAGAGTGATGCTACCAATCCACCATCCTGCCATAAATGATCTGCACATAGATGCTGAAGAGAGGGAGGGAGGGGAGGGAGAGGGGGGGGGGTTGGGGGAGTGGGTAGGGTGCGATGAGGTGTGTGTGTGGTGGTGGTGATGGGGGTGGAGGGTGGGGAGGGGGGCAACTAACCTACCTACTATATATTAGCCTACTAGTCTTCAAAGGAAACTCGTAAGTTCTGTTCATTTATTATTAAAGAGCCATTTAATATAAAGCCTTTCAGTCCTGATATTAACATTCATTGAAAATAAATAGATGATAACAGAGCTTCCAGCAGCAGTTATCAGGTCAGAGCAGCCTACTACAACGTGCAGTGTGTAGCCACACTGACCTACATGTCTGAACAGCAATAAATGGGAGCCAAAGGCAGTGCCATTTTCAATGACACTGCACCCAGTGCAGGAATACAACGTCGTTGCTCTCCATCCGGCCATATTTGATTTCCAGCTGGTTTCGCAGAAGCCTCTCCGAGCCAGACAACCCCCTAAGATATATTAAAGTGCGCTGTCTGCATTCAGAGATATAATCCAGAGACTATACCACTCCGCTCTCTATTCTCGACCACGTGATTGTCTAAATAATTAATGCAGCACGTCCCCCTAGAAACACGGCGTCGTCATTAATCGCAAGGACTCTATCAGACTTGAAAACTGAAGAGATCCCCCAAGAAAATAATATCCGATACCCGGCGCAACCGTAAGCCCCGCACTTTAGCAACACAACCCGAACCGATGGATGCTTGGGTAGGTAAATATTTCAGCATTTTTCACTGTTGCCCGACTTGGTAAATGACGATATCAAATGTCGTGATATTTGATAAATTGCTCCCTTTGATGTGTGATGTTGTGCTCTGAGCAGAATTGTGGCTGTAGTCGCTGTGTGCATGATTGTTTTTTTTCACTCTCTTTCCATATAAATTATGTTAGAAATGCTAGAATTTTTATTTCATTTTGGAGTTTGCTGTTTTTACGCATAGATCCTGAAAGGGACTGATGGGATAGATCGTAAAGAGGAAAGGACAGTGACGTGTATTTATGGATGCTCACTCTGAATAAATGCTCTTTCGGACACATAGCTGAGTGTGGCCAATCAGGGCCCATTCATTCTTTATTCACAGGCTAAGTCAGATTTTGGAGCAGTTTAGCCCACAATAAAACAAGCTTTTAAAAATTTTTATTTTCTATTTTATTTTTGTGCGTAAAAGGCAGTATTGGAATTACACAGTGCTGCTTAGAAATCATCTTGATTGAATGCCGAGCTTTTCAGAATAAGAGAAAATAACAGGTTGTTTATCTTCTTTGCTTTTTCCCTCCTGCTGTGGAGATCAGTTCATTTCTGCTGTTTTTTTTATTATTATTATCGCCAGAGAAGATGATCTCACTTTGATTTCTTAGAGGTAGTGGAAGTTTGGCCATGGCTGACAGCTCTACCTCCTTGTAAATCATTCTCAGTAATTCCTGAAAGGGTGCGAGGCTGTTGGGGGGCCGGGCGAAAACTGTAAATCTTTCACTTTTATTACCCTCTGAACATATGCTGCGACGCTACCAGTCCTGCATTCCCTCTTCTTCTTTTCCTGCTCCCATTCACCGCTGAAGCATCCGACGCTCTCTGCGGCTCCAAATCCCCCTCGCCTCTCCTCACCCGCTTCTATCAGAGTATTTATCTATAAATCTGTGCTTTTTTATTATTATTTATTTTTATTTTATTCTATGAACTGAGGTTAGAAACGATGCAGGGGAAGAATTGGCTCTCACTCTTTGTGTTTCACCAGAGTGTGAAGTCAGACACAACAAACAAAAGATCATAATGTGGTTTATTTGAATACAATCCAGCCCCAGCTGGACGATGAAGAGGAAGAAAAAAACAAGAAACCCACGTGCAGTTTATTTCATAAATCATTTTGAAAATGCACATCCCACCTCTTTGCAGTAATTGGGCGCCTAAACAGAAAGTAGTCTGGTATTATTAAACAATATCAGACCTAGAAATACGTGCATGTGTTGTGTTATAGGGCCGTTTTATTTTATATCATTGTGAAATTCCCTATAGTTTCTATATTTGTGTAGAAATTAAGTCAAATTTTTCCAAAAAAGGATGCAAATGTCAAAGCTGCAGCAGCACCTAAAATACACAGATCATTGAATTTTTACGCAAACACACTGCACTAACATGCTGCAACTGCACTGCAACAATACACAATAAGCCAATCTCTATTGTTGTTATTATTATTAGTGGCCAAACCAGAGCAAATCTACTGTCTGTGTTTTGTAAGCACAGGGATGAGAGTGTATAAAAGAGGAGGTGGGAAAACATGGGGAATATGCAGAGGGACATTTTCACACAGTTGAGGAGGAAATAAACGCCACCCTTTATCAAAATGGATTGGTGAGGTAAGACTCGGTTGAAGAAGAGAACAATCACGTGAACAAATATGCTTGTATCTTCAAGCAGCGCCTTTATTTGTCACCATAAAGCGTCCGAAACGACCCCCCCTCCACCTACTCCCCCAAAAAAATCCTAATGTTATAGCTCCAAGTGCGCACAGGCCTATCCGTTTCTGAATTCCTGTATATTTCAATGTGTGATTGATTGCCAGGGATTTTTTTTTTCTGGAATAAGGATACCTTGTTCGCTTTTTATTGGTAGCTGAATGCGAGTCCTTCCATTCTTTCGGGAATACTGTCTCCACTGGTGTATGGAAATGTCTGAAAAACAGCAAGATCAGGTTTAGGACAGCATTGTCTACAGACAAAGGGGGTGAAGGATTTATTCTAGAGACTGCGTTGGAAAGGAGCTGAGACTGAGAGAGAGGGGAAGGCTGCTTTATGATGAATTGATTCGCAGGTAAGCAGCGACTGCGAGGCAGAAAGCAACCTTTAACCACGGGTTAATATAATGCAAGGAAATATAGATATGATTTATTCCGTTCAAGGAGGTGATGCTCGTTAATGTCGCTCTCACCGGCAACCGTGGCGGAGATATGGAGTCCAGCGCGATGCCTCTTCAAAAAAAAAAAAGCAGATTCAGATGTGTATTTATTTCTCAAATATTATCGACACATTGAGCGCGAGCTGCTGCTTTTCAGCTGATTTCACGTTTCGCTGAGAGAGAAGCTCAGCTGCTTCTTTGGAGGAGGAGGAGGAAGAAGAAGAAGAAGTAGCTGAGGAACTTTTTTTTTTCTTTTTCACTCTTGGATCGTAAATCACATTAATTTGTTGTCTTATCGTCACAGTGGCGTTTGCTGGTGATTTATGTGGCTTCAACTGTACGGCTTTGTTAACCTGCAACGTTATATTAAACATGAATTCATATTGGAGGTTTTAAGGGATTATACCGGGCTGCAGAGCCAGCGAGGACAAAGGCAAATACTTTCTATTTTCCTGCTATTTGGGAGACGTCATGTGTTGAACTTGTGTTTGGTTTATTGTGATGTTTAATCTCTCTGTGTTGTTTATATAGTAGGAAACAGCAGGCCTGAGTCGCTAAGACAATAAAAGCTTATTTATAAGTCAAGTATTCCTATTTGGTAAATAGATTTTTTATAGTTTGGCGATGCTTTAAGATTCAATTCATTCATTCTTTTTTATGTAGAATCAGTGACTTGAGTATTTTTTGGTGCAGAATGGATTTACGCATTTTACCAGCATGCATCCCATAACTTCTCCAAGAATAAGAAATCCATCCGTGCATTATACCAAAGCGACATCGAGCCATTAGCTGCTATTATTTCCTGGATGTAACTAATATTTCTGCAGCAATAGCAGCCCGCCTCCTCAGGGCTGTTTAACTTGAAATATTAGTGAACTTTGAATGGATAAGTAGAGATAATAACACTCCACACTGACTCCGGCCCATTGTGTGCAGTAAACTTACCGTAACAACGCGTAGGCGAAAAACACTGCTGTTTGAAAAGAGGACCATGTCTGCTACTAGCAGCCCCAGTGTGTCCCCCACCCCACCACCACCACCACCACAAAAAGAAAAACAGCACTGGAGGCGCAGATTTAACAAAATAATCCTCATCCAAAAGGTTTTTCACTTCAACTCTCCATCATCATCATCATCATTATATTTTTCAAAGCAATTATCTCCAGATGCAGGCGGGACACGGCAGCGCTGGTTCTCACGCTCACAGGGAAAAACAAAACAAACAAATAAATAAAATAAATAAATAAAAAACAATCAACAGAAAATTAATTTTCCGATGTTTCATTTCGTCGGCAGAGCTTCCTCTCTATCCTCTCCTCTGATGTGGAGAGCTGCTTTTGAATTTAGTCGAGACTTGGCTCTTCACTTGAAGCCAAACTGCTCGTTGTTCATTAAACTTAGTCTTAATGCTGAATGACCCGAGGGTCAGCTAAAAAAGCTTATGACTGCTAAATGTTTGGCCTGGCTCTTTGTATAAAAAAGTGCACATGTAAGACTTTTCACTCACTGGCAACTGACAGCAGTGAGTTGGAAAAAAAAATATATAGCTACATTCATATTTTTGTTCTCAGTTTTTCACTTTGGCTAAAAGAAACAGACCAAACTTACTTTTTACTTGAGCTGTTATAAGTAAATTCCTGTTATTATTATTATTATTTTTTTATTTATTTTATTGTTATTGCATATATGTATTAGTGTGGATATAATTGGGTCTGATATTCATCTTTATTTTGGGGGGTATGTAACAACATCTCATTTAAGGCCCATACACTGTTGACATTTTTAAAAAGAGATAAAAGAAAAAAAAAACAGTAATGAGAAGACATTTTTATTTAATCTTATTTCCCTTTCAGGTCGAGGTGAGAGCAGTGATGAATGCGTGAGGGAAATAAAAGAGATCTGCACAGATTTCGGTGAGTAACACTCCTTTAATGAAGGCAACAGACAACACAGCCAACTGCTAACCAGGTGAAAGGGTGATTAGTTATTAGGCTGCATATTAGCGCTCTCAGAGTTTCACAGTGAGGCTTAAATCACGTAAACAGACATGAGGGATGACTTTAACTTAACCTGGACGTGTAATTATTTACGCAGACCACAGTGCCATTTAAATACGTGCCTCCCTTTTTTTTTTCGTTTGGAACACACTCACCCGCATAAAGTGAAACCTAGGAAGTAAATGTTGCTTTTTTTTCCATTGATGAAAAGAAAGAAAAGTCAAATAATTCCTTAAAAAGAAGAAAAAGAAAAATGTACATGCAAAATACAAAAAGTAAAATGTGGAAGAATTTCACCGCCTTATCCCAAGATTTCCACATTTTACGCACAGATGCGCCTTCGCCAATCTTCCCCTCTTTAAAGCAGCTCAGTGTTTTTACCTCGGCGTTTGGCTGCAGGACTTCACGCTCACAGCCTGAATGGAGGCATCATTTATAAACCGGCTCCCTGTGTATTGCTGGGAGAAGCCGCCGAGTATGAAATTCTTTCCCTTGCCTTCCTCCTACGCTTAGTTTTACACTTCTGAGGGCTCAGAGTCTTGAGGAGTGTTTTGCTTTTCATTCCTCTCTGAGGCCGTTTACAACCATAACATTTGCGGTCATAAATTTTGCCGCGGTCCACACTGACAGGTGCAATTGTTATGCACGGCGCAGGCTGCACCTCCTCAAGCCACCAACATACAGTAGTAGTAGTAGTAGTTGTTGTATTAGTAGTAGTGGTGATACAAGCAGTATATGGCTTTTGCCATATTTTAGTTTGGCTACGTAGTTAAATTACTGACTGTCAGCTGCTATGTAAGAAACACTGCGATATATGGCTTTTTTTAATCCTCCACTGATCCTGAATCAGTGAATTAAAGTTGAGATATGAATGAATGAATGAATGAATGAATGAATGAATGAATGAATGAGTGGGACAGAGAAGGGAAAGTGAGCAACCAGACAAAATATATGGGTCGAGGCTAATGAAATATCATATTTACCTCCCACCCCCACCCACCCAATCTCTCTCTGTCTCTCTCTGTCTCTCTGTCTCTCTCTCTCTCTCTCTCTCTCACGCACACACACACACACACACACACACACACACACACACACACACACACACACACACACACACACAGAGAGAGAGAGAGCTATCACCTACATCCCTCTGATGCTAACATAACATAAATAACAAACAGTGGAGAGCTCCAGTATTTAGCCTCTCGGATGCGTAATCATGTGATCCAACAGCGTGTGCATGCGCGCGGCCTTGGTGGGCTATATATTACTGCTACAGGGAACAATGCATGACGGGCTTTGTCAGACCTTGTGATTAGTGAAAAGGGTATTGTGTGTGAGTGTGTGTGTGAGTGTCAAACGCTGATTCAGCTTATTTCTGAGGGACTCCTAAAGCCTCCCAGAGGGTCACTCTGGGTTTTTTCTTGGTGCAAGTTAAACTTTAACTGTTTTGTGCCAGAAATGAGTGAGACGCACGCGGGCTCGGCTCTGTCGCTGTGGTGATGTATCACTCTCTCACAGACAGCTGGTGATTCACACTTTAATAGCTGCTGTAGTTTATATAGAAGACATGAAGCTCAGATATCTAACAGTGACTGGGGGGGAATAGAAAGTGTGTGCATGTATAATGAGTTAAGGCCGTGTCCATGAGTGTCCACATGAGTCTGATGTATTTTGTCTTTATAGGTCACAGACTGGAGCGACGGTGGGAAACATCAATCACGTGAATAAACACCACCCATGCCATTGGATAGAGCAGCTCTGGCTTATTGGCTTTGAATCCACAAAATGCAGAAAGCAACATACTACGATAACTCTGGACTTTTTGGAAGCTACAGCTACCCCAAACCCGACTCCTACAACTATGGCCCCGCTCATCAGTCCTACCCAACGCCCAACATCGAGAATGACTACCAGGGCTCAGTGTGTCCCATCCAGACCTCTGCTGTCCGGCCACCGGCCCTCAAAGACAGTGACCTGAACGGAGACTGCATGAGGCAAAGTGGCAGTCAGAGCAGCAACGGTAGCAGCAGCAGCAGCAGCCAAGCTACAAGTGTTGCGGAGCAGCAGCAGGCGCCTCCGCTGTCCGCATCCTCCCCCAGCTCCAACAACACTCCTGCATCCCAGAAAAAGAAGTCCCCGTCCGGCGGCAGCGCCTCCAGCTCCTCCACGCCGGTCCTCACCAAGCAGATCTTCCCCTGGATGAAGGAGACCCGGCAGAACGCCAAGCAGAAGGGCAACAACTGCACCACCTCAGGTATGGATAGACGACACCATGATGGAGAAGTGTGTGTGTATGGGAGGTGCGGGGTGGAGTGGGGGAGTGGGAGGAGTGAACAGGTGACATGGCCTTATTGTGCTTCCAGCTTATGACCTATTATGATGATGCTGATGATGATTATTAATATGGCTGAGCAGAGGCTAAGACGCACATGTGCTGTTTTTCTTTCTTTCTTTTCTTTTTCTTTTTGCAGGTGGCGAGGTGAGTGATGAGAAGAGCCCACCGGGACCGGCCTCCAAACGGGTCAGAACTGCTTACACCAGCGCGCAACTTGTGGAGCTGGAGAAGGAGTTTCACTTTAACCGCTATCTCTGCCGCCCCCGGAGAGTGGAGATGGCGAATCTGTTGAATCTCACCGAGCGCCAAATAAAGATCTGGTTTCAAAACAGGAGGATGAAATACAAAAAGGACCAGAAGGCTAAAGGGCTCGCACACTCTCCCCTGGGACACTCCCCGGATAGAAGCCCGCCGCTGAGTGGCCCAAATCACATTGGATACTCTGGCCAGCTCCAAAACGTGAACAGCCTCAGCTATGACGCGCCCTCGCCCCCGTCCTTCGCCAAACCACAGCAAAACATGTACGGTTTGGCGGCGTACACGGCGCCCTTGGGCGGCTGCATCCCGCAACAGAAGAGGTACCCGGGCTCCGAGTACGAACACCACGGCATGCAGAGCAACGGCAGCTTTGCCAACGCCAATTTGCAAGGCAGCCCCGTTTACGTGGGTGGGAATTTTGTTGATTCCATGCCAGCCTCGGGCCCCATGTTCAACCTCGGCCATCTTCCCCACCCCTCATCCACCAGTGTGGACTACAGCTGTGCCGCTCAGATCCCAGGAAACCACCACCATGGACC
Organism: Trachurus japonicus; assembly: GCF_045865225.1. NCBI lineage: Eukaryota > Metazoa > Chordata > Actinopteri > Carangiformes > Carangidae > Trachurus > Trachurus japonicus. Next base: position 17,879,293 of record NC_140927.1, read on the forward strand.
CTGTGATCCCCATCCCACATACACAGACCTCACCTCTCACCAAGCGTCTCAGGGAAGGATTCAGGAAGCGCCTAAACTCACGCATTTGTAATATGTGGTTTCTGTGCGTGTGTGTTGTGTATGTGGGTGTGCGCGCGCGCGCGCGCGCGTGTGCGCAGGTTATGAATGTGTGTTTGTTTGTATGTGTGTGTGTGTGTGTGTGTGTGTGTGTGTGTGTGTGTGTGTGTGCCAAAATTACGTTGCGCTCTTTTTATTACCTCACTAGTCTAATAACTACACTCCAAGCGAGTCGTGTGTATTATTACAGTATTATTGATATTACTATTAATGCTATTGTGTAATAATTTTTCTAAATAATACAGCTTTGTCCATTTCTCTTGAATGTTTGGGGATGCGCAGAGGCAGACTAGCCTGTTAGTCAGTTGTTGCTTTTTTGTTTTGTTTGTTTTTGTTTCTTGTTTTTTATTTTTTTTTTATTTCTCAAGTGCAATGCGCAATGTTTTTGACTGAATATTTCATGCCGTTACTTGAAGGTAAGTCTTGTAGATCACGAAAAGTAGAAGCTCATCTTTAGAGAGAAAGACTTTTTTAGGGGAATATTTCGTCTGTTTGTCAGGATCTCTCATTTTCCTCACGGGCATCGTATTTATTTATTCTTATTATTATGCTGCATAATCGTTTGTACTAGCATATAGCCTATTTATTATTTAATTATACTTTTGTATTGCACATTATTTATCGTTTCAATGCGAGTATTTATACGTGTGGGACTAATTTGTAAGATTGGACAGATCAGTGCACTTGGAAGTGTTGGTAAAACAGGGTTTCAGAAAATGCTATGACTCGCAGTGTATTGTTGAAAAGAGCATTTCTAATTGTAAAGCTGGGATAAATGGGGCATTTATAGTGTATAAACACCACTATATGTCCATGGTTAATCTTGTGTCAAACCTTAAGCAAAACGTAGACTATCGACGTATCAAATATTATACACACCAGCATGTCATTTTGTGTAGTCCATTGCTATTTTTTATTTGTCTTCCATTGTTATTCCATTCAGTTGGATATCCATAAATTTATGAAACCCTAATGATATTGAAATGTTATATTTTATTGTGTTTAACATTTTGTAAATAAAGTGCTCAAACTTGTCTTTTTTTATTGCCTTTTGTTTATTTTTATTTTTTTTTGTAAAATGCCCTGCAGCAGGAAGCACGTGACCATCCACTGCTTTCTGATCACTTTAATTCCTCATTCAGTGAAACTGTCAGGTAACAGTATATAGCAAAGGAGGCGTATTGACTCGCAGCTCTACTGTACAGTCCAAACAGGGGGGAGCCAATCGATAATTAGACACCATGATATCTAAAACTCATCAGACGGCTTGTGCTTCCAATGCAAAGTGCATTTCAGCGGAATAAAAGGCTCTGGAGGTTATTGATGTTTTATTGCTATGAGGGAAGTGAGTCTATGGAGCTTATTGCATCTTCCACATGTCACATCATTTTCTTTTTCTTTTTTTTTTAAAGACTTGGCCACATGATTATACCTTCCTATCTGCTGGTGGGGCAAGAGAATAAGCTTCATTTTCCTGCAGACAGAGGCCTAATCACTGGCTGCCTTAATTGATTGGTACACACTGAGACGAATTTTCGAAATAAATTGCACACACTGGCGGAGGGGAAGTATAAAAATATGCCCCATTCCTTGATGATGGGTAAGGCAGGGCGTATTAGTGACCATAAAATCAGAAGAAGAAAAAACATGGTGCTTCTTTGACATTGGAAATGATGCAACGATGGATGCCTCTGCGTATAGGCTGTGTGTGAGGGAGAGAGAGAGGGAGAGAGAGGGAGAGAGCGAGAGAGAGAGAGAGAGAGAGAGAGAGAGAGAGAGAGAGAGAGCAGTTCATCCTTTATTGCTCCTGGAGAGCCATTTCAAAGCTCATTAATCAAAAACTCGTCGCTTTCAGACTCCTCGCTGATCCCTCCTCCTCGTGAACAAAGCATTTGCATTCCAGATCCAAGTAACACATCTCAAACCGAGCAGCCCAATCTGTAATGGTGGGGGAAGAGTTGGAGAAAAAGAACCCTACTGCTTTTACATTTCCTCAGATGATATATCCTCGGATTTAAGAGCGCATCAAGGCAAATGAAACTCTTGTCACAGAAATCATCAGCGGCTTTAAATCCGCACAGGTCCCATAGTCATATAGTCATATAGTCATAGTCCACCCCCCATCCTGCTCCTGCTCCAACTAAAAAAGTTCCAGCCAGGGAGGTGAATGTGACTCAGCATGCAGGTATTACCCTAAATCCTGTAATGACAGCTTTTAACTTTATTTCATCTGGTTTTATGGTCAGATCTATCCTGGGTTTTGGCTACGAGCTACTACAATAGGCTACAAATCATCTCAGTACTCGGTGGATGGCGGCCATTTTAACCCTGAGTGAGCTCTCTCATCCCCCCCCCCCCCCCCCCCCCCACCGCCGCCGCTGCACAATGGACCCCCTGAAAATAGTTTTGATTTTTAAAACTGAATGAAACATTATTTTCCATCCAAAACAAATGAAAAACAGAAACATAATTTGTTATAATCACCATTATGTTTCTATGATTTGCATTCTGTTTGCATAAAAATAACTGTCCTAAATGAAAATGCATAGGAAATAGTTCCAAAATTGAAAAACAATAATAAAACTATTCATACTTCCTTGGATTTTTTTCAAAGGAGAAGAAAAAAATATCAATAACCATCTTTGAAATTTGATCATTAGCCAAAAGCACCAATAGGGAATAATGGAAATGCACCAAATGGAGCAAATGCAGTTTGAGATTTTATCCTCTGCTCTGCCTCTGTAATTGGACGTGAGTGTGCAGCTGAGATCAAATTCAACAATCTGGCATGAAAACAGCAGGTTTCCCCTCAATTAGAATCTGCAGCAGTAAGTTCCCTAAGCCCTGCAAATAAGAAATTCAACTTTACACAGAGACAAATAGGAAATAGAGGTTGTTATGTCTGCATATGCACTTGTTTTCAGATTATAACTAAAACTAAATCAAATCAAATGTGGGATAAATTGATGAGGCTTTGTTGGAGCAGGCAGTGCAGCTGAGCTGAGGGCTCACTTTGTGTCCCTGATTGGATAAAGGCAGAGCAGACCACGCCTGCTCAGTGAGGGTAATGTTTACATATGGGGAAGTGTAGTCCTACTGTAGGCGAAACTATTAATGAGAGCAAGTCCACCACTGTCTCCACTCAGGACATCCGAAATGGGGACAAGCTGCATGTGGACGGAAACATTTTTGATTTGATTTTCTTGTGGAAATTCAGGTTGAGGTGATAGACCGAGCTTTACAGCAGTGAGGATAGTGAGTGTGTTTGTTTGTGTGTGTGTTGCAGCTGCCGTTTCTGTTTCTGCAGTAGAATAAAAGAGGTACAGTCACAGCTGCTTCTATAGGTGGCCACTGGAGGAACTGTCTTTTCCCACGGTGCCTACAACGTCGCAGAGCTTTAATCAGCCCTCGAAGGAAAGTTGGTCTGCACGTCGACAGAACATATCGCGATGATTCAACTGTGCAAGTGAGCAGCGTCCATCTCTATCCCAGGAGGCTTTTGTTTTTTTCTGACACGCGCGCGCAGGCTCGACAGAAAAGAGGGAGCAGCAGTGTAGGGAAAACGTTGCAGGAGATATTTCCAGTAGGCTAAATACAAATATGTATAGTTGTTCTTTATTTTATTTTATTTTATTTTATTTTTGAAACCGCTTTGATTTGAACTTCCGTATTCTTTGCTGCTTTGTTGTCACCGAAATTACTGTGGATTATGGTCTGGATTTCACCACACGGCGTTAAACGGAGGAGAAGAGTGTGAGGACTTTGATCTGAACACAACCTGACTAAAAGTAGCTACACGGACTGACCCGCACAGGTGAAACTACTACTGCCAGAGCTGAAGACGAGAGAAAGAGAGCTGAAAGTGGCCTAATAGCTGCATGAAGGTCTGCTTTGGTTTTATCTCAGCATCCCTAATTTATTTTATTTAAAGGAGTGTAGAAATAATTTGTGTTGTTGTTGATAACCATACTTCTAACATGACGAGAGACTTGATGTAAAGTGCAAGATTCACTGTTGTAACTGATTTGGATGAGGAATAGAAATCCAAGCAGTTTAGGCCCTCATAAAATACCTCAATTGCCATTTCTTGTATTGTATTGTATTGTATTGTGTATATATCGTCTCATTTACTTACTTTGAATATTGTTGGCCGCTTTGTGTGATGAGTGTAATGTAGTTTGAATAAAGGGGAAGTCATAACATGATACTGCTGTCTCTGGGTTTATTAGTTAATTAATTTTCCTATCTCTTTGTGTGAACAACAAAACCATTTAAATATTAACTCACTGGCCCATTGACTTATCTACATGTATTTCTAATGCTAATGATATCTGTATAACAGCCTATTGTTATTATATGTGTTGCAAAAGGTGCCAAATTGAATTGCCAGTAAACTTGTTTGATATTTGACTGATAAAAGAGAATTTATTGATATGTGTAAACCCATGTTTTTTTCAAATAAAGGACTTCATTTTTAAACATTGACTCATCCTTTTCTCATCTAAACCATAGAAAATACAGCAGCTCCTCTTTGTTTTTCTTTTTCTTTGTATCCACTCTTCCCCTCACAGTAAACCACATTTCTTCACTGTGCCCACAAGATAGAAAAAGGTTTGTATAAATGCTTTAATATCCCAAAACTGACAGTCAAGATTTCATTTCTTCCCCCCCATGCAGCGCTCACCTTATGGTGATGTTGAGTAATTCTTTGGTATAGTAGACAAGAGGAGGGGAGGACGAGGTGATCTGCATCACACACCCTGACCATCTGTACACACTGACAAGAGGATGTGAATGTGAGAGGACACCGGTTGTCAGAAGTCCTTCCTGTTCTCTGGCCTCCGCTGTCATTAAGGATTCACAGCGCAGTGTGGAGGTGAATGAGCAGATGAGGCAGACACTCTGTTCATGGTGGGGGCATCTGTGTTGTTGTTTGCCAGCTCCTAAAGTCTACACTGTATTTCTCCTTCTGGAAGAAAGAAAGACTACATGAGACTATACTCTGCAGGGTTACATCACAACCATGTAAAAAGCTCATTATTTGTCTGTTGGTTGCACCTGTCCCTCTAAGGAAAGCATATTGCATGAATGGGGGGAGTTTGTCCTCACACACTGACAAATGTAAAAATAGCATGATAAAGGAAAAGCTCTTGAAATGACACTTCAGTGCTTCACTTGCAGGAACAACTGGCTGATGTAGAATTACTCTCCTTTTTTTGTTGCCACAATCCACATCTGAAGCAACCTAATATCTTTAAAAAATAATTATTCTCCCTGTCAGCTCCCACTCTGCAGCTGACTCAAATGGATTCCCAGCAAAGGCGTAGGTGGCCTTTTGCTTTGCACACTCACTTTGCCATAACAGCAGACTCATGGGTTGGCGTTTTCAACAGGGCCCTGCGGAAGATAAAGTGAAGAAAGATGAGATGTGGTGAGGTTATAGTGTTGCTGGATTCATCAAATATTTCAACTATGAAAAAAGAAAAGAAAAGGGGAAAAAAAACCTGAAGCCAAACTAGAAAGAGTAACAGTAGCTGAGGACCCTCCCCACATTGATCATGCAAGTTGTCACGGAAACTGATGTGCGTGGATTTATCGCAATCTTATGTGTTAGTGATATTGATATAATTGTAAGGATAATAAATGACTCACTCCTCTGGGTATGATTTAGAGGGCTTGGCCAAAAGGCTGCTCTCCTCCTTTCTCATGTGAAAGATGGCTCAGTGATGTGAGGAAACCTGAAGTAACTCATACATTACCCAGGCCTTGACTACAATGCACTGGTAGTCTATATCAAAAAGTATTAGTGCCTCTACCTTTTTTCTGATGCACATATGGATTTCTTTCATAACATTTTCTGTATGAAATTATGAGTGAATAAATTGCATCTTCATTTATCTTCGAAAAAACCCCTCTGTGCTGACTGCGATACTCAGCTCTCAGCACTTTACATAATTATATTAGTCTTCTGCTACACCACGAAATTGATTGCCCAGGAAAATGAACCTGGCTTTGCTATAAATTACACCTATGGATCATAAGAAATGTGTTATTTTGTTTAAAATAGTACCTAATATAATTAGAGCTCTAATTCATGGCAAGCTACAAGTGTGCCTATTACAGTAACAGGGTTTGGAATTTAATCTGTCTGCTGGATAAAGAATGATCCTGTGTGGTTTTCATTTGTAATCCCAGACACATTATTTCAGTAAAATAGTCTTGGACTTTTAGATATGAGAGATGGATTGTTGAATGAATAACTATATTCATAAGTTTCAGTATTAAAGTTAACAATTCATCCATGGGAAGAAGTTTCAACATTCAGCCTGCAGCCTGTCCTGTGGAACTTCTTTCCCCCGTACGGTGAACGGCATGCACTGAAACTGAATCCTGCTTCACTGGAGGTCCTGAGGTAGATCACTATCAGTGTGACGAACAGGATCTTTACACCAAGACTTGCAACGGATACTTTATCTCACAAGAAGGGAAAAAATGACTGGGAAGAATTTAAAGACAGAGTAATTTCCTAAATCACCCGAGGACTGTGGATTTTACTTTAGGAAATGTCACCTACTGCATTTGTTTGGGACTATTTTCAGTGGCGGATTAACATACACTAGTGAAATAACAGGATTGACTGAAAATAAAGGAACATATTCATCATAACCACTTATGATAGTTGTGAGTATCAATGGCTGTCTATGGTACACAGGAATAGCATATATCGGGGTAATGATCAGTTCAGTTATGATTTTGATGGAAAAGTGTGGACATTAATAAAAATATTGAATATAATCAGACTTAACCTTTAACTGTCAGGTTCAGCTTTGTGCATGGTTACTTTATTCTCATCGTTCCTTGAGCACACAGTGAGGTCACAGTCTGGGTTATTATTGCATTTTAATCTTGAAACACAACCAGCTCATTTTTGGCTTTAATTATTTCACCACTTGCATATTATAGATGAAGATAGAAAAATTTCGAATAGTTTAACAACTTAACAAATGTGAAGTGACCATTACAGCTCTTTTCACATTTCACATTTAAACTGGGAGATGATAAAGAAGTCAAAGAGAACACTGAGGGGCGAGTCTGTTCCTTGGACCAGAAGCCAAACATGACATAATGTTGCTTTTTTATTTTTTTGATAATCAAATGAACCTTGCCATTTCTCTAATGTACTTAACCGTAATCACATTGGAGACATGCTCATATGACTTGAAAAGATTATGTTAATTTTTGAAATGAAATTTCTGGACAACATGTAGGAACAGTTCAAAATCATCATTCCAAGACTCAAAATCTCAGTTTGAAAAGCTACAATGTGAAGCCACATTTTTTAAAGCACCTCAGTTCCAAGGTACATTTCCCACCTCCATTGTTCTCCTTACCTACACACCTCTGCATTACAATCTAAAAAATCCAAGAGCACTGTGGCAGCGCGCAGGGTTAAGTAATTCTGCACCACTGAGAAAGACATTTGATTTCATTTGTAGCATGTCTTGCAGTGGGTGGAGGTGAGCCCACCTTTGGCTGCGGGAGGAGTGAAGCGGCACACATATCTAGTGTTGGGAGACACAAAATTGACAATGCATTTATCTTTGAATAATGTAAATGTCCTGAGAATACGGTGGCAGTGGTCCTGGTGTGTCCACTGAGGGCGCGGGGCTGTCAGACTCAGAGCTCTCTGGCCCTGCTGCAGCATAATGTGGCCTCCGGCTCCCCTGGAGCATCCCGCTGCTTTGCTCTGCTCTGCTCTGCTCTGCCTCAGGCCCACATTCCTGCTTCAGCACGCTGCACTAGCTACCCACTTAATTTACGCTCTGGAAGGAGAGGGAGTTAATGCAGAAAAGCCTGCCAAGAAGAATCTTATCTGCTCTCCCTCTTTAAAGGTGAGGTCGTTTAGAGCACAATATATGGAGCAGAGATGGTGAGGGTGATGGTGTTTTTCCAACACATCCTGTTTGCTCGTTTGATCTAAGCTTTGATCATTTCGCATACAATGAAATCACACATCTGTGAGATGAGAGTCCATGTTTCCAGCACTGGAATTGCTTCTATTATCTTAAGTAGCTGGCATAATTTAAATGCTTCTTTGAATACGATGAGTTATTGTGTCCAAGAAATGTGCAGCTCAGTGACTAAAACACGTATTGTTTAAAATGGATGGTTCCTGGCAGGCTGACAGTGTTGTTCAGTGAAGCAAAGTGCCAGTAAATTGTTTGTCTTCTGCAGTGCTGCCCTATAATTCTTGTGGGAACCAGTGGCATTGTGTTTGCCAAAGAGAATAATGATAGATGGGACAAAATCAAACTAAAGGATTTTGGGATGCACTCTGACCACCAGGCATAATCTGAATACATTTGTGTCTCTAGGAGGAGATGCTGCCTGTTGTTGTGTCTTCCCAGCATTTTGTCTGTCTACGTTGGAGCCACTGATTTTATATTGATATTTTTTTTGAATTTGTCTGATTTGAAAGAAATGATTAATATCTTTGGTTACTGAAACAGCCATTCCACTTTTGATCTGTTTATTGCCCAGACTGATGAAATGGGTGCATCTGTACATTCATGCATCGACAGCTACATTCTCTGCTGCATCTGTCCTGGCTAAATATGTTGGACGCAACAATGTATGTTACTCTGTGTGAAGCGCTGGCTGCTAATGTCTCTAGCTCTCAGTCACAAATGTAAATGTGCAATCTGCTTGTTAAAGTGTACTGTTGGCCCAACAACAGGAACGCGTCCCCATCTGTTCCCTCTCTCTGGAGTGCCCAGACAATACACCCGCCCCCCCCCCAACCAGACCTTCCCATTTGCTATAGACCAGAGGCTTCCCTGCCATCTCTAAGGTTACAGGGAGGGTAAGCGCCTCCGCCATGTGCTCACAGTTTCCTGATCGGAACAAGTCGGTCCACGTTTGCAGGTAGAGATGGGCTAAATTTTTCTGATGCTGAGTAATATTTAAATGTGCTGCCCTTGTCTTTCGGCCTCTTTTGTTGCTGTGGCTGCAGTTCCACAGGAAGCGAGCGGCGAAAAAGACGAGCGTGGCTGTCAGTGGAGTGTGATTTGTTGCAAGCCCAGCCTTGCCAACTGTGAGGCACTGAGGTGTGACCACGGAGATGCCTAACATCTCCAGTTGCCTCAGGGCCAGCCAGTCAATTACACAATACTGTCTACCCTGAGCAATGACATGTGCTCAATAATGGACCAAAGGCAAAGAGGAAACACATCACAGAGCAGTTTATACCAATGACCACACCATTATCAGAATAGTGTTGGTCAAACACTATCTCATGATGTCCATATAACTAGTTCTGCAGGTCGGCTGTGAAAATGCATGAATGTGTGCCTTGAGATTTTGCATCTGCGCTGCAATACACATGTGAATTTGGTTGCAGTTGAAGTTGCATATATATTTGTTCATCAGTTTACCTTTAGAGGAGTAACATTTCGGTTACGTCTGGGGCTCAACCGTTTATGAGGACCATGTGTGGGAAAACTCTGAGAGGATCCTCGTTCAAAGAAAACTGCCTCTCCTTTGTGAAACACTTTTATCGTGTGGATGCAGATGTGCTTTTTGTTGGAACCTTGCACCTCATCCATTACCCTCGGCCTGCCAGAGAGATAGTGGAGAGTGAATCCATTCAAAAGGACCATGACAGAGCCTGCTGCTCAACTGAACTCTCCATGAACTAGGCTCAACAGCGGGATCCATGCATCAAAAAAATAAGTAATTTCTCTTGTGTGCTGCTCTGGCCTGTGTTTCATACAGATTGCTACTATCAACACGTCTGGGATCCTCATGTATCAGTCTGTCAATCTGATATTCGTTTGAGCACTGTATCCGTCTCAGAAGATCCAAGTGAGGAGAGAGTACGAGTGAGCTGGGAATTTTGTGACTATCTTGTCTTGTTGGATCAAGATTTTACGGCACAGGCTGCATAGATTTGTTTTAAAAATAAACACACAATGTTACACAGTGGTATCAGACATCTGGGTAGGAGAGTAAAAACAGCTGTGAATTTATTTTATATTCAAGAACTGAAGCCAATCCCCCCCCCCCCGAAATGATATTAAAATACTGTAATTTTGTAATTCTTACATGTACTCTAACAAGATGGGTCGTTGTTTTGTTTGTTTGTTTCTCTTGAGAAGATTAATTGTTCTACAATGTCATTAATAAATGAATTCATAGCTTAAATGATATACTTGTTTACATCTGAGCCAAAGTAACCAACATCTGATATAATCCATTGGTGGTGATTGTGTTCTCCATACTAATAAGGCTAAAAACTTGAAACAGGTCTTTCACTATAGGCTTACAGTGCTATTTAATACACTGACATGTTCTAATGTATTACATTAACAAACATATTCAAATAGAGTATTATCTTTAGAAATTTCCATAAATAATGCCATGTTGTAAGTTTAACGGCATTACTACCAGAAATTGTTCATGTCCTTTATTAGCTGAAAAACGCTGAATGACTGGGATCATTTCATAGAGGAAAATCAGACATGTTGAAAAAGACACAACATGGGACCACATGACTTTACTTTCTAATATTACCGTTATTTCATTTGCATCATGGAAGCACATAATACTTATTTTCATTACAGGTTTGCTGACTAAATGAACATGGGGTCACAAAGTGCTGTTGAACTGCAATAGATACACACTACATACACAGGTACCTTTATTATTAACTTCTCTGTGTTAATACAAAGGCTGTTATGTTGATTGTCCTTGTGTGATATTTCACAGCTGCAGTTGTGTTCCTCCTTTATTAGAAATTGCTGGTGTGTGAGAGTAAGATAAAGGAAACTGAAAGGTTGACATTTGGAGTATGGACAGAAAGGCTTTTTTTTTTTTTTGCCTGCTCAGTAATGGTATTGAGACTCTGGCACTATTGACAAAGACCTTGGGTTGCTATATGAAAAGTCAGTGGACACAATTTAATTTCTGTCAGCAGTCAGGCTCCACAGCCACAATGGATTTCTTTTATGCCCCAGCCTCTGAGTCTCACTGAGCATCTGTGTGAGCGGGAAACACAGATTCGGCCCAACCCCTTCCTCTCCTCTACCCACTGCCTCTGCCCTTAAGGTGCATTTCATCCACATAGAAAATGAAGTTATATCTGAACTTCAACCAATAGTCCTGCTTGCCCTGGGGAAAGCAGTGTAAGGAGCTCGCCTAAGTATGACCAGGCTACACAGACCACATGGAGCTGCACAAGTTCATCAATCTCCTTCTGTTCTATACTGAACCTCTAATGACTGCATACATAGCATAACCTTCCCCTGCCTCTGAAAAACTTGGCTATGCTTTATTAAAGAACTTATGTTAAACCTTAAGTTTCTCTACTGTATTCTGCACTACATAGCATGGGTTTCTTATTGCTCCAAATGCTCCGAGCTCTTTATTTTTACAGCTGCAATATCTTAAGTCATAAGGGTCCTATGTGGTGTTACATCCTCAGACCTATTGTCCTAAAGCCACATGTTGAAAGCTTGGATTATGCCCAGTAGGCTGCAAGTGCAGCTCCCACATGAAAAAACCTAAGTGCAGTACTAACTCTTGAAAATGTGACTGTTTCCGATCCTAATGGTATGTAGCAGAGCAGTGTGTTCCTGGCTCTGCTGCTCATAGTGAGTGACAGCACTCTAGTCAGGTCTGACTGACAGGAAAATAAATGACATGATTTTCTTCTTGGGAAGCGCTGACATTAGACTTCTTCAGTCGAGGGCTGGAGGAATGTGATTTTCTACTGGTGTGACTCATGTTCAGAGCTGTTCCCTCATAGTGAGTATGTGCACAGAGCAAGGCCACATAATATTTTGTCTCATTGAGCATAAGTATATCACACAGAGTTTGACCTGCTTACACTACCCGTGTGTGACTTCTTACAAGTGAAATCAGTGAAAAATACGCATCTGCGAAATGATACAAGCAGCATTATCAACAACTTCTTCATAACATCACAACTCAGCAAAACGAGCTGCAAATTGGGGGAAAAAAATGAATTGAACAGCGTATAATTACAGGGTATAATCTCAGAGCTATGATTTTCAGACTAGATGTCAGTGACAGCAACAACTCAACCCTCATCGTTGTTGGTAAGAACAGAATTTCAACAAAAGTTATCTGTTGATGTTTTCATTCTTAAAATCTGTCATTATTTTAAGAGTAAAACTTTAAGTCAGAAATATAGCTTACTATTTTGTCGTAGTGTTTCCTTGGTTACCCAATTGTTTCGACGCTATAAGAAGATTAGCCTTAGTGTCTTTGAGCTCATTGTTTTGGTTTTGTGCTTTTCAGACTTTGATGAAAATGGACTCTAACTGGTCTCAGGGTTGTTCACGGAGGCAGCAAGCAGATGTTTTCAGTGAACTAGCTCAGATAAACCCGTCGTGCCCTCACTGACCATCACCAAACAGCAGATGGATAAAGTCAGCAACCGGCTTCTGAACATAGTGGAGCAATTAGCAGCTAAAGAGACAGATTTTTCCATCAGGAGTTTGTAAAGAGCAAACAACAGACAAAAGGAGATTGGGTTATACAAGAAATCAGCAGTTTGATTTTATGCAATGCTATGTCAGTAGCATTCAGTTTCAGTGATCCCTATAAGGCTATGACATAAGAATAAATAATATAAACAACAATAGGATGTCTATTTACTGTGGCACTGTGAGTCTCATTAATGACATGATGCTAACCTTTTCTCATCCCCAGCATTAATCACACCCCCTGCCTCGGTGCTGTTGTCTCAAACAACTATTACAACCACCCCGGTTTTTGCTGTTTCAGTTTGAGTTTGAGTCTCTATGTTCAACTCAGTGAGAAACTCACATATTTATTGTCATCCATTAGCTGGCCGGCAGCATTTCCTCTCCCTCTCTCTGTGTCCAGCTGCCTGTCATGTGATGTGGGGAAGCAGCCTAAGAGATGGTATGCTCTCTCAGATCATTTGTCTTAGTTAAATTTTAATGAAACGTGGCTCTCTGTAGCATCGTGTCTTGCAGCTCATAAATGAAACATTCAGCTCTGTAGCATTACTCACGCAGAGCGCCATACATTGTTCATTCTGGCTTGCAACAAATGCTAAAGCCACCACAATAGGCATCATCTATACCTTAGAAAATAGCATTCATCCTATGTAATTAAGCTTTTCAGTCAAGGGATTATTGTTTTTAAGACTACTGTTATGTGGTAGTAGGCCTAATGAATTATGCATGCAGGCTATTTTGAGAAATGCTGTACTTCTCAATCACACAAACAAACATAGCCATTTTAAAGAGAAAGCAGTTTGTTACCACAGGCAAGATTTGTTTGATTGTAACAAGTCTTACATAGTGGGGCAACACAGGTAGTAGAGTCTTGATTTGCTCTCCTTCCTCTCTCACACTGTGGCCAGCTGTAGCAGTCTTAATGCACTGACACAGGCTGCTAGGTCCAACAAGCCAGTTAAGGATTTACCTCAGAGGGGAAGAGAAAGTAAAACACAGACACTACCCACTCAGCGGGGCATTTAACAAGTCCATGCTGAGTTTTACTTGCCTCTCATGCTCGAGCGTGACGATTCACCCAACTAACGGGTGTTTCCTCCTTTCTCCACTGAGCCAGCTGATCTGCAGCCCTGCTCTGGGACTCCCTCTATCAATCAGTCTAACCAGTGCCTGCGTGGAAAGATGATTATTACCTCTCTGCCAGTGAGCTACGTTCAGGCAGGGGAGGTCCTCCAGACACCTCCAGGAGATAAACACCTCAATCTAGTGGACTCAATTAACACACAGTCACACACAACCACTGCAAACAGGGAGACAATATGGTGCTACCGTGTAAAACTAATATCTCCAGCTTCCAACAACCACTCCTGTTCCGTCAAATGTGCAACCAAGGGTCACTTAGGGTCACTAAGTTGTCTGGAACACACACATGACGGACACTGTTTAATATAAAAACATTGTCTTGTAGCTCCTGTGACTCCCTAAATCATCAGCTTTAAGCATTGATTTCATCAGTTTTTCTGAGAAACTGATATAATATAATATAATATAATATAATATAATATAATATAATATAATATATTTAGTTTAATATAATAGCCTATATGGTTTCAGATAAAATAGTTTGCATGTGACAACAAAACCTACATCAAATATGTTTTTGTGGTTTTTTGTTTTGTATTTTTTGGTCCTCACCATCAACATAAGTCACATTTCATAACTACAGAGGGGATTATTTTTTAGAGAACAATGAAAAGCTCTAAAATTCTTCTACATGTTGTCAAAAGCTTGTTCAGAAGCTTCAAAGCCTTGAGACTTTTAATAGTTAATTTTAATAGGCCACTTGTGCCCATAACCCTCTCTGAAAGGAACACTGGCAGAAATGGGCTTTTAGTCTTCATTATGAAATAATATAAAACATACTGAAACAGATTGAATCAACAGGTGGCTCTCGTCTGTACCTATGTAGCCTCGCATCACCAGGCTCTTCAGACAAGTGAAGAGCCTGGTGTCAGTTACCTCCCAATTAGTCTGCATTCTGGTTCCTGTCTGTAGCGGATACCGAAACCACCAAATTCACCAAAATAAAGGTATTCACCAACATAAAACTTATAAAATAAACATTAACTTGTAATACAATAAAAGCAAAATGTTAACTTAATGGCTCGGGGACTTTCTTGTAAATTACATTCCTTAAATTAAAGAGTTTTACTGCATTTTATTAGCTTGGTGCTTTTATTTTGAAGGAAAGGTCTGTCTCTCTTGCCCTGGATCCGTTTCCTACCAAAACAGCGAGTCAACGGCCCCAGACTAGTACCTATGTGACCACAGTCACTCAGGTTGAGAAGTGTCACGACAGCTAGCCTATTGGTTGTCACTCAGAAAAGCCCACCCTCTTGGTGTGCTCTGATTGGTCAGGAGAAACGTCTATCTTCAAGGTGATCTTTAGGAGCAGCTGTGGAAAAATACAGGCTTTTCTTTTTTTTATTTACCGTAGGCTTTTTTTTTTTCGACAGATGAAATCACATCATTATGTTTTACACTCGTTAACACGCCTGCTAACCTGCTTTTACAGTCTATGCTCGTGACACTATAGAAACCTGACTGGATCAATATAATCCATCCACACAGGCCTCCATGTTGCAGACAGGAAGCTAACAGCAGATCTGCTGCTAACACAGCTAACGCACTAGCCGAGTAAAGTACGAGGGCAAGTGGGGGGAAACAAGTGGAAAAGCAAGCTTTCATCTGCTGCGGACTTCTCATGATGATATTGATGACCGGAAATACTTAAAAGAAACCATTTTTAGTGAAAACAATGGAGGACTGGAGCGAGAACCGCGGCTCTACACTTCTTCACGGTAGGAAGTCACCACTTTCCACTAGCTAGCAGCCTAGCACACTTTGCTGATGGTTGGTACACATTAATTTGCATTGGCAATATTAGCGCAAAATGAGATGAATATTTGAGGTGAAGAGACTGTAACTGCATAACTAGGTACCGCCTGTCTATATTGATATAAGTTTTAGTGTTTACTGTTACAACACTTCCAGATGTTTCCAATGGACCCATGCATGGGCATGGGCCTACCTGTAACAACCATCACCACCGTGTCTTATGTTATCTTTTCAACTGTGTAATTTCTGTTGTGTTAAAAAAAAAAACACACTTTTACATCATCCCACCTGATATTACAGACATGTCTGACACAGATGTGCCCACTCTTAGGAAAAGTAGATGCATGTTTTCATACACTTTTAAAATTAAGAGTTAACTGACCACTGCAATGAGGGGTTTCCTTTCATTTTCAAAGGAACACCACTATAACCTGTTTTTCTAATAATCCAAACAGGGTTTCAATGCCGTAAATAATAGGTCATTACAATTGAGCAGATGTTAGTTGTATCTAGTCTATTTGACAGTGCATGAGAGTGTGCAGAGTGACTGTGTTGAGGTTGTTGTGAAAGGTGAGAACTCGCCATCACTTTGTCTGCTTGCTTGTGTCTACAGCGTTTTCATGTTGTCTCTGAAATGTCACGGTGTGGGTTCAGAGTACAGCACACAACACTGGATCAGTTTGACATGAGTGTGGCAGTTTGGACAGACAATGCATCGTGTTGTGTTGTGTCACAAAAGGCTGTACAAGACTTTAATGTTATGATCCTATGTGGCTGCTAAATGTTTTCAATTCTGCACTGACTGACTTGTGTGTTTTTCACTGCAGTCAACTTTAGTATAGTCGCCAACTTAATCACTTTGCCACTTTATCCAGTTCAATCTGTTAGCATGACAGGTGGTCAACAAACAGTGATTTAACTGTAACAGGCTACCTAGTGGTGCAGCTGGGTACATCTGACACTTACACTACGCATCCTTGTGTTCTGCATTGTTGGTCAGCAATTAATCAATAATCCATTAATCATTGACATCTCTATGTACCAGCAAGTCACTTCATCTCTAAGTGCCAACAATGTCCATATAATAGCTGTCGTGACATTTGTGTCTAAATGCTTTTTGCATATGCACCTTTATGTTTGAGGAGTGACATAATGATCAGACAGTATTATCTATGACCATTATGCTGTAATTTATAAGATTTTAATGTTTTCATATAGCCTATTAAAGTATTTTACGTGACAAATTAGAAATGTTTATGGACCAACACTCGCTCACGCTCACTTACTGTAGTTTTAAATTCATCGATGTAACCCAAGATGATGAATCTGAGATGGAAGAACTTTTATGAGGTGCAAATTACAGGTGAGGGTCATTAGGGATGATTAAGGGTGATCTAATGAGTTTAATCCCCCACCTTTGTCTAATATTGGGCTATTACCTTCCTCCCAACTAGCTTTTTAATGTTCCTGCCTTAGAGCTTTTAACACAAATTAGCCAAACTTAACCTGACCTCAATATCTCTGTGTTCCTGCTTTAATTTGCAGGTGACAGACCTTCAATGAATAGCAGTGCACAGTAGCTTTGAGCTGGTTCACAGCACCTTTTGTGTGCTCCGAACATGCACACATCAGATCTGCTCTTTGCTCAAACTTTGTGGATATCATCAGTACTGCAGCCCTTTTATCTTCATTTAATACTATCCTGAAATTCACAGCAGATAACCTGTTCAAATGTTAAATCTGATATTCAAAGTTTTATTTGGAGATGGAGATTTGGAAATGGCTCATTTGAGTATTAAATACGTGTTGGTGCTGGTGAGCCAACTGGAAACCTGCCCATCTAGATTGTTTTAGTAAGGTGCAACATCCGGGAAGTTTTCCTCTGGACCAAAACTATTATCACCATGTCACCGTAGCTTCAAGTAAACCAGATTGACACCAGATGTCATCTTTAGATGTGTCATGTCAGTAATATTTCAACAACATTTGCTTCAACTATCACTAAAAGCAGTGGCTTACCTGCATAAGAACAACTTAACTGTCTGTTTGAAGGTAGTCAGTGTCTTTCAAAATAGTCAGAGTCATCTTTGCACGATATTAAGTAGGCCTAGCTGTTGAGCTTGTGGTGGTTACCATGGTTAAAATCCAACTGTATGTCACTCAGAGAGCTTCCATGTGTTAATTTGGCTGTTATGCATCACGTTAAAGGGAAATATACAACAGGAAATTCAGCATTTACAGCTGAAATCATGTATTTTATTATATTTTTTATGAGCTATTGACGTCTTTGTGACTTGTTGCAGAAATGACAAACTTTGTCTTTTTAGGGTAATCATATGTCTTCAAATAGCAATTGTAAGTTATTGACAACAGCCATGTGGCCTCGGTAGCAATTTTAGTCACCATTATATAAATCATGCTGCCATTTAGCTTAAGCAGTCATTTGATACGAGTAAACACTGTGAATGACATCTCCACTCCCGATGGATACTGTTGTATTGTTTTTTTCTGTTTTCTACCGGACAATGACACAAAGGAGGAGGCACCAAAAGGCAGCTTTCATGTCTGTCCTCTTTGAATTTCATGGCACATGATGAACTGGGCGGAGATTCCCCCCCTTTTGAAGTGGATCAGCTGATTCTGAGTGCTTTCTTATGCACAGTGGCTGCAGCGGGAACCTCAGGAGTAGATCCCTGGCTCCTTGAATTCATTTACGTTCAGGATAGGGTGAAGGGTAAAACCACCAGAATGATGAAACACGGTTACCCAACTCTCATTGTTTTTAAGGGGCGCCTGCATGCATTCATATTTCTCTTTAACTCCGAGCGCAGGGGGAAATTATAATTAATCTGTTAATGACAGTCGGGGCTGTCATAAGCTCAGGGAGTGTATAATAAATTGCTGTAATAAAAATTAAGATTGCATGCATCATTGAGGCCTTCAGAGGGTTTGTTTAATGTAGTTACAAAAATGGTAGCAGCTGATGTGGCGTCCACTGCTCTACCAGGAGAACGCTAATTTCTGAGTGACACTTAACCTGCTGTAGCTCAACCACGGCTGAGGGAGGTGAGGGGAAACCTAATGAGTTTTTCCTTCGTCCCATTTTGAGAACCACTGAACTGGATGACCTGGTTTGTTTCCGAAAGGCACAAAAAAAAAAAAAAAAAACTTGCATTGTTCATGGGAAATTAATTACACCCACTGAAAATCTACCCAATTCTAAATTCAAGTATAAAGAATTCATGCTATCTGCTGCTCTGGACAGCGGCTGGTCATCTTTTCTCAGGGCACAAACTTTCAGACGAATCGCCACATGCTCTGAAAAAGTCATGTGGGAGGAGGTCAGAGGTTGAGTCGTTCACTTATCCCTCTTCTCCTTAACTGGAACATGAAAGATGCTGCGTCGTGTGTAACATGCATTCAGACATGGCTTGACGTAGTTACAGCAGCGCAGGACTTCCTCCTCTTTGATGAGGGACAAAGGTTCCTCTGTGGCGCAGCGTCCCATTAGGAGAGAGCGCCCTCGACTTCTGCCCCGGAGGAACAAAAGGAACTAATCTTAAGCGTCGTAGTGCATTAGAGGATTATCACTACAGCTGATGTGCTCCTATAGTGTTGGAAGGATCGTCCTTTTCTGCATTCGCCACGTTCACGTTCTCCACCTCATTGTGCTGTCATGCCGAGCAGGAGCCGACCGACCGGTTTCCTGTCTTGTCACCGTGGCCGTGTCACCTCTTCTGGCCCTTTGTCAAGAAATATTTGTCAAGGAGGAGACTGGGAACCTTATCTTTGGTTTGCGCTGTTTGGGACACAAGGGGCCTGGTCTGGGGTTTAGCCTGCGGGCAGGCTGGTATATCGCACTCGTAGCCTGACACCAGTTGACACAGCATAGTTGCCCAGGTCACCCTACAAAAACATTGCTGTCTTTCTGGACGAAGCCGTCGAACAATGGAGATATTTTTGTTGACAGACAGCCCACGGCGCTCTAATTGAGACTAAGCTCACTTGGCTGGATTTTGTAGTGAACTTTAAAGCAATAACATCCTTCCTGTCCCGCAGTTCAACTTGGAAAGAGCCTCGTCCTGTCACAAGATGTTCAGGTCAAGTTGTCCTATCACTGGAGCTCAGTAATTCAATTGAAGTATTTGGACGAGTAAAAATTACAATGCAACGTTTAATAAAAAAATAAAATAGACATTGTCCGGCAAAGGTCCGTTTTTTTTTTATATCTGTCACTACTGAAGTCTGGGCTTTCAAAGCTCTAACCAGGAGTCTGTGGCTGAAACATAAAGCTTGTGAGCCGAGTCTAATAGGGCCTCAGTGGAAACTAGACTGCAGCAGATCCTCCAGTGTGATTCATCTCTATTGTTTTGCTGGTTTGTTACCTTTCTCTCAAAGAGCCTATTGCTCCCACGACTCCCACAACAATTATCACCAGCTTGTCTCTCAGCTTGTCTGAACAACATGTTGTTGTCTGGGCTTCTTTGCCACCATACTCCTCATCATCTTTGCATTTATCTTTACATCTGTGCCGTATCAGCCATATATACATAAACCTGTTATGCACCACCCATCAGCCATGAAAGATAATTACAGACCAAAAGGAGCAATGGGCTTAATTTTCCAAATTAAGTGAAACTTAATAATACTTGCTTGAATCCTGGCAGTGATTAATGGCTGGCAGAGCACCAGGCAAAAATGTTATGTACATCCAGGTTAGCGGCTTTGCATGGATAAACAAAGCATTATTTTTCCTGAACATTATTGGATATAAAAAAAAACAAACATTAAGCACTACAACCTGTAAGACGGTTATGATGAGGAAAGATAATAATATAATATGGATATATATTATTTCATTTGTTGTAATTTCAGTGTTATTTCTGTCAAAGCACATATCAGTAACAAATAGGCATTGTACACTGTATATAACACTAAAGCAGCTAGCACCGCCCCAATGGACCATTCACTTTTTCATACATTTAGGGAAAATATAATCATTCTTTTTAATTACTGCACCTAGGCACTCTATTAAAATTCTAATTCACCTCATCCACCTCGATTGATCTGTTCACAGTGGGTGGCTGTGGTGAAATGCACTGTATAATATTCATGCTGGTACGCCTTGGTTGTGCTGTGTGTCAGAAGCCATCTTGCAGCGAATCCCTCACCCACCTTGGAGCGCAGCCTGTGGAACTGATGAGGTGAAGAGCATTGCTCTGCAGCTCCATGCTAGTAATCACGGGACTGAAGAAACACATACATCATCTGCCACACAGGTTGGCATGGCGAGTGAAAAGCCTTCACATCACGTAAGATGTTGGACAAATGATGGCCATACGTGTGTTTGTCTCCTCACAGATGGCTGTGCATCTTCAGTCAGGAAAAAGCTGAGCCTGGCACTTATTCCCCTCCCCCAATCCACTCCTCTTGCTCCCTCTTCCTCTCTTCCTCCATCAGTCTTTTGTAGCAAGTCCTTTTTTTTTCTTTCCCCCCGTCTCTCCTCTGCAGGAGGTTTGATATTGGCAACACAGTTAGTGCCCTCCGTGGAAATAACAGTGGAAAAAAATGACATAAATTATTTGCCAATTGTTTGACACATGCAGGGCATTGTCCTTGCTATAATCATCAGCACTCTGTCACCTGAAGGTATGAACGGTGCCACTGCTGCTTTGTGTCTCTCTGCTAAGCCTCCTGGGCTGCTCAGGGCTCCTGCTCTCCTCAGTCAAAAGTATATGATGAGCCTTTCCTTCAAACGGCGAGCAGGTACGACACTGGAAGAAATCATATTGCGATGTCGAAACGTGGGGCTTCTGCATGAACATTTACAGATGTCTAAAAACAACACCAGACCCGGTCCGGTATTTAAGCAAATTGTGTGCAGCAGTGACACTTTGTTGGCTGACTGACACATATTTCGCTCGTCTTTTCAAGTAGCAGCCAAGTTCCTCTGCTCTATTTAAATCCCACGGTTGACAGAGTGTGAGAAAGAACCAGACACTGTACCGTCAGACTCAGTATTTTCCCTTGTGGAATTATCAATTAAAAGATGAGTCAGATAGCGTCAGCATTTCTCCAACGATACTGTAAAGTGCTGAAGCTGCCCGGGCCTGCATGCTCACTATAGTTCACAATCAGTATATAATGGCATCAAACATAGAAACAGAGTTTTCCTGTTGTATTTGCCCAGACAAGGAAAATATTCTCAGCAATCTATGCAATTCCATTAACAGTGGTGACTGCATGTGTGTGTGTGTATGTATGTGAGAGAGAGAGCAACTTTTTTCAAAGAGCTTCCCCAACGTCAATATGAAACACATTTTAGTTAGCCCGCACGTAAAGACTATTGTTATTAAATTGTGGATGGTGATGCATTGCAGTTCATACAGCACGTAGCATCCATGGAAAACAAGAGGATCTCCAAGTGGCTCAGGCACATCCCTTGCACACAGCACACAACATATTATAGTGCATGAATATGAGATATGGTGCTGGATCAATACGTGATTTAGCTAGATGAAGAATGATGTGTGGCCCAGAACAGGAAAATACAACAAGAGACGAAAACGGTCCCTCCTCATGAAAAATGCTCATTATCAATGGGGGAGGTGTTTTGTCTAGATGTAATGAGATACTGTCATGCTGTGGCACAGTGCAGAACAAGCAGAGCCACCCCTATGCAGCCTGTACCATTCTATAATGTCCTTGCCCTTGATCAGTTCCCGCTGCCTTCAATTGCACTGAAACCCATTATAAATTAATCACCTTGTCTTGCAATTTGCATAAAACACACATAGCACCATTTCCATTCACCTCTATCTATGAACTGGATTAGGAGAAACTGCATTAAATAGCACATTAAAGAAGAGGAAGCCGATCCGTATAGCGAAAAAAGCGGTAATTCGGTGACAATGGCAGTGAAGCGATTCCTGTGTGCGGTATAATTAATGTACGCCTTGCAAAACCATATAGGCAACAGCCCAGTGCATTTGGGAACAGAAAGAGAGGAATTTCTCCCGTGAGTCCTCTCCAGTTCCCTCTCTTGCTCTCTGTAACTTCTTCGGCATAATGCAATATGATTTTGCTGCCATTTTTTATGTTCTGACAAATCTTCGCATGCAGCATTACACTGAGGCTTTAAGGAATGTACAGGTCTTATCTTCTATGTTTATTTTGGCTGCACAAGGCGGTGAGATGGCACCTGCTTGCTCAAATTATAACAGATTTGCCC
This sequence comes from Trachurus japonicus, assembly GCF_045865225.1. NCBI lineage: Eukaryota > Metazoa > Chordata > Actinopteri > Carangiformes > Carangidae > Trachurus > Trachurus japonicus. The sequence goes on from NC_140927.1 coordinate 17,902,048, forward strand.
CGCAGTGAGGAGGTAATCAGCTATCTGAAAATGCCTAGCGATTACTCAAAACGACGAGGAGCCAGTCACGACAATAAACTTAACTGAAAGACTGAAGATTGATCACGGAGTTCTTATTTAGACAAACATGACTTTGAGAAAAAGGCAATACATCTGATCTGTCCTGCTGTACTTTCCCTGTGAATCAGCAAAAAAACAAAACAAAACAGAGGCCATCCCTGACTTGGAGCACCAAAAAAAAAAGAAAGAAAAAAAAAAAGAGCATAAATCATGTAATTACGTTGTCAAAACAACATCTGATCTTTGCACACGCACACTTTTGTTTACCTATAAAAGAAAGTACTTTAATCTTTATGCTCTGCTTAGATGTGCCTAATTAATGTAGTTTTCACATTCGCCACACGCTCCCTGAATGATAAGCAGACTATGAACCTTGCAACCAAAAAAGAAACAGTCTGTTGCCTTCACAGATGTTGAAGCCAGTTTTTTGGTGGGATCTGATGTGGAGTAACTGTGATGCACACTATCTGCACAGTGCTACAACAATTTTATAATCTTTTAATGTTTCACTGTGCTTCCCAGTACGTCTATAACGCACTAGCTGACATTTCTCCAGTGTGCAATTCCCCTGTCAAAAAACAATTAACAATTTGGAGGCCAGTGTATCGAGAGAGAAAAAACAAAAAGAGAGAAAAGTGCATGCAGTTCAATTATGAAATGATCCGGCTGTGTAATGGACATCAGGCTAGTAGAGCTGACTGCCCAACAATTTAGTTTGGCAGTGAGGAGCCCATATTAACAACACAACAGTAGTTATTCTCCCAGTGCTTTCCTAAATGTCACAGTTTGCATTTGTCAGATTGCAATGTATCACTTAGAGGGGGGTGATGGGAAACCCTCCAAGAGTAACCTTGAATGGCAGCCAATCGGCACGGGACCAATGGCCTCCCATTCCTCTGCTTCACTGCGCTGCACCGGTGCTGCGCTCTACAGTATATTTAAACACATGCCGACACCCAAGAGGAGGAGAAATAGCACCTGACCCCTTGAAACTGATACCCTCGCAAGCAAGGGAGAGGGGAAATTGTTTAATGAAGATGGATCACAGTGATGGCTTTACATTTCATTTCTTAACAGCGGGCATACGGCTTTATTACAGCCAGTCCTCACCTTTGTCCTCTCCCTCTCAGACGAGGCACTCAGGAGGCTCTGTATACTCACTTTAGTTTTGGTTTTTAGTGCTTTTTTTTTTTGGGAAGTGCGTGCATGTGTGTGTGTGTCCATGTTTGTGTGTGTGTGTGTGTGTGTGTGTGTGGCATGTCTGTTGCCTCCTGAATGTAAAAATCAGCCTGCGTTTCACAACTTGCTTAGCTGGCTAGTCAACAGGGAAATGTTGACAATTCAGCCCAGTTCCATCTGGCCACATTCTTCCTGGTCTAGCTGCTCTGTGAGGTCTCCTGTGAAATGATGTCCTCTATCAGCACTGAATGTCACAAGCCCCACACCATTATTGCAGAATGGGATCCCTGCAGACTGTACAGAAGGGAAAGGGATTCAACTTTTTCTTTTGTACCTTACTCGAATCATTCCCTGCTCCACATAGCAGTAAAATACAGGAGCATAGTATTGCTAAAAGATGCAACTATACAGTAGAATCATGAATTTGAAATGATGATTGAAACAGTGGTTTTAAAAAAATAGTTTATTTAGATTAGAGTTTAAGTGCGTTTTAAACCGACTGGTTCATATAATGTGTTGTTGTCCGACTACATCGGAAGACTGAGGAGTTTATAGCTGGAGCGAATGACAATGCCTGAAGGTGCGGTGAAAAGCCTGTCGTCACAGATCGAGGCGAGATGCGATGAATGGATTAAATATGGAAATAATGACCATCACTTTCCATTTTTTCTGCAGGGCGTTCATAGCAATGCACTCGGTTATGCAGGGAAAGTGAGGTGTGGTGGATGGCTGCATGGAACAACACAACCATGGGAAGCCGCTGTTAATTTCCTCTTTTCTGCTGCGAGTACTTAACGCTGGTTTCTCCTGACCTCGACCACGACTGCTCATTAACTTTAATGAATTATGATTCCAACTGAAATCAGGATGTTTTTCAAACCTAAACAAAGTACTTATCTCAAGTCAGTTTGTGTCTAGATTGACAGATTGACCCACCTTAAAGTGTTGTCATATGAAACAGATTTCTATAAAAGGAATGGATTTAGATTCAATTAGATTTGCATGATTAACCAAAGCAAACTATTAGGGCTGACCCAAAAAATTCGAAGCTTTGAAGCTTCGTTCGTTGCCATGGTAATCGATCATGAAAGTCCGTGATCAACTTTTTTTTTTTTCCTCCTTTTTCCCTTTTTGACACCGGTTCTCATCGGCAATTGTTACATTAAAATGAGTAGGCGACTTGGCATCCTGGAAACCTGCCTGATTTTGGAGATATGGAGTGTTTGTTTGCCATTACTTTCCTTATTTCGGCTCACGCAAATATGATAATCGGGTCAGCCCTACAAACTATGAAGACTAGTATTACTTTCAGTAAGCATGTCCATGTCCTCCAATAATCACATTTTGTATTACATGCTTCAGTCTATTTTTTTTATCACATGCCTCAGAGCTCAGTCTTTGAACTATGTAGGTAAAACACACTTGCAAGTTGCATTTCATCTTATTTTTTTTATGTAACGCTAATCCCTGTCCACTGAGGACACTTCAGTTTATTCACTCTGGCCTGTTAGACTTGGTGGAAGTTTTCTTTCAAACTGAGATCATCTTGGGATGTCCCAGCCCTCCGTGTCATCAAGTTCAACCAGTCTAAAAATGTCCCATGTAAAAGGAACCAGCCGTATTATGCTATAAATAACAGCAGCTCTGCAGACACTGGTATGTGCTGTGACTCATTCTCACTGCATGTTGAGTATCCTCCACAATGGCTTGGATCTAGCCTCTAAACCTATACTTGGCTTCCATTTTTAATTGTTCTGCAGGTATAGCAGTAAATTAAATCCTGCCTGTGTCATGAGCCCTTTTGCATACAGGGCAAGGCTGTGTCGTGTCTGAGATGCAGAGTCTGCACCTCTGAACCCGGGACCAAAGGCCAAGGGTTCAAATGATCAGCGGCGCCCCCAGGCAGAAGATCTGAACCCTTCTCACCTCAGATGACAGAAGCAGAGTGCACCAGCAGTGCATCGTTTTTGCTGAAACTGAGCAACCAGTTGTATTGAATATTTTTACATCATGGAGAGATTTTTAATCCACTTAAGGCACCAAACATTTCTGAGGATTTGAGGCTGCGCTGCAACAAATTCAATTTAGCACCACAGGTAATTCATTTTTGTCCGGCGTATTGAGATATAGATGGACATGGCGGTATTGTAGTTCCTTATACGGCAGCAAGTGAATTTTAAATGAAAGTTAATGGAAGTTTCAGTCAACAAAAAACTCTGAACTTGCTCTGGTCGTAAACCAAGGGGAGCATTTGTCTGGTATAACAAAGATATATGAGTCTTGCAGTACACAGCTCGCTAGTCTTAATTAGGTAGCTACCATCAAATGGGAATTGTATCATCACATTGGTAAGTGTACCACAACATGCTCGCCCATAACCTTATACATTTATGAATTTCAATATTAACGGGGACATAGAATACTTAGAGGAATAATTAATGCCGGACTAAATTGAGTTTGAAAAGCCTGTGGTTTACCGTGTCATTGGTGCACACTGTCAGCCAATTGCAGAGGCTGAGGGATTGGGAGGGTCAATGTGTAATGTCCATGCGATGAGTAGTGCTGCTTTACGACTTCCATTTGCTCCAGTGCGGGCAGCCTTCCCACTGGTCCTCACTAATGACGCCTCTCTAATGCTGCATGCAAGAGCAGAGGAGGGTAATGTAAGTGGAGATAGGGGAGCCACTAGGGTAAAAATTAAAACGCGATAATTGATAATATTTCAATGTAGCTGAACGGAATTGCTCCATATCATGTTCAAGAGGATTATCAATGAATAATTAATAAAACATTAACATTTCATAATTGAAAGATATGTGTGCATTGGTTGTTGGGCTGCAGTGTGTGTGGAGGCAATGGCCGAAGTGAAGCTACGGACGCTGACAATGAAAATATTGTTGTGAATACGAGCGCCTCCAGTGAATGCTTTTGCTCACATGTCAATTAATACTCAAGCAGTGAGAAATTGGGTTTGTCCTCTTTTGCTGCCCATGTGAATTGAGGGTTATCGGCATGTTTTGGTAATCGTGTCAAAAGCTGCCCACAGACCTGTCCGTTTCTCCACATCGTCCCCCTCATTACCACCGTGGCTCGAGACTCCCATCTTGTTAACATGGTCAGCCACAGCTCCCGAGTGCTTACGTCGCACACGCTGCTCGTCCCCCCCCTCATACATACATAATGCCTCATACTCTATTTCCTTCCTTCACAGTGTCGGAAACACACGCCCTTTTTAACCTCCGTGCCATTAGCTTTGTTTTGCATAGGTGTGCTGTTTTTATAGGTGCAGTGCAGTCAAGATAATGAGTTGATCAGCGGCGGGAGCAGACAGAGCACCGCAAACTACGTCCCCTAAAATCATCATACAGCTGACTGAACACCCCCTTATCACAGTTTCATCAAAAACAGAGCGATGAAACCTTCGTGATGGAAGGATTTATTACAATGCTGATTAAATTAGACTACACTAGTTTTATCTAGGTGTTGCTAATAAACTGACAACATAGCATACACAGTCCTCTACAAGTAAAATCACACAAGTATCAACAGTAAATTCTAGTTTTAGTATCAAAAGTAGTAGATAAAAGACATAACTAACTGCTGTTATCTGTACATTAACATGTAAGCAGCATGTTATAGCTGTTCAGAGGCCACTGTATAGCAATTATATCAATGTCAATATCAAAGTGTTTTTTTGTAATTTAACTGAATATCTTTGCATACATAGTTCAGCAGAAATATAAAGTGACATACAATAAAAAATAATCCAGTAAAGTACAAATACCTCTGATTTGTACCTAAGTCCAGTTCTTGACCGAACGCACTAAGCACAGGGGTTAACAGTTGTCCAGACTGGACTATAGATAAACCGGAGGAGTCATTAGAGTTAACCCACAGTGTCATGGCGCTATAGGCTCTGATGGTGTTCTGTTTGGAAGTAAAATAATTGCAGGAAGCGAGCGACCCAGATAAATCATGCCACTCTCGGGGAGAGGGGGCAGCAGACAGGAGCTGGACTATTCACCCGTGATGCCTATAAGTGCATTTCCTTTGCCGTGCCCCCTCTGATCCAGCTGTCCCTTATATCAAAGATGCTCTGTTTATGTTTGGAAATCGATTGATATTGTGCATGATGGATGAGCTGTTGGCAGACCTGCCCTCTCTTTGGAGTGGAGTCAGAGGTGGCCCAATTTAATGGATAGCTTGTCGGCTTCGAAACTGAATGTGCAACTATACCACAACATAAAATATACACATGTTGGAAGGTGGTGTTTGCTTGACAATATGTCTTGATATCTTCTACAGTGAAGTATGAATACTGTGAGCTGTGTGACATATTCTCTTCTTCAACACAAACTGCTCTCAGAGGGGCGATATTTCAGTCCACATCTTGTAAAAATATCTTTCCCAGAATGTGCAGATATTAGATTAAATCGTGAAAACAGTAGTAAATAAGTTTTTTTTTGGACTTATAGCACAGAGAGGCCTTGTGCTCTACGCATTATACATTCAGTCCCATGCACAAACATTGCTATATTAGACAGGTAGGTTTAAGGCATGTAATAGGTGGCTTATTAAGAGCCGGAGTGCTTTTTAATGGAGCCGCTGGTGCTTCTGCTTTCAGGTAGTCAGGGAAGTATAAGACAGATAGGTGGCCTAGATTAGATAAAGCTGTGTGTGTGCGTGTCTTCCCAGTCTTATACAAATAGGGAGAGCCCAGCAACAGCCATCGTCTGAACGTACACTTTCATCCTTGTGCTTTTTCTTGCCTCCAGCGATGGGAGTGGATGACCTTTTACTGTCAACTTCTAACATGACAAATTACAGAGGCTGGATGACCGTGTTTTTTAGGAATGCAAGAGTTCACTGCCTGGTCAGGCCGCTAGCAGGGCAGCGGACCCCTACAATGGAGACATGTATTAATTGATAGATAATAGTCATAGATATATTGAATGGGGGCTCCGTTTTTTGAGGGCCAGAAATGTGATAGCCAAGACTTTAAAGGGGTCTCTCGCTGTACTCCCTCCCCACAGGGTCCGCCTCAGACCTGCACTAGAAACTAGATCATGTACCTAACATCAGAGCCGATGACCACGGTGCCTTCAACGTGGCTTTGCGTGAATATAAAGACCAAATTAGGTGCAGCCATTTCTTCTGCGCTGCTGCTCCTCTGTGTGTGTGTGCGTTCTTTCCATAATGGGCTAGTGGTGAAAGCTAAGAGGGTGTGTGTGACATGTCTTGGCGAGTGATCCAGAGGTGGCTCACATGGTCTGCTCTGGTGTGTGATGTCAAGGCCCCTGTTTAATTGGAGATCAGCTGGGCCAAACGCAGCCCGAGCTTTTGCTTCCTGACCTCATCGGGGGCTGATCTGTGCCATCCATTCAGCCCACTCTCTTGCAACCACATCAGTCACCCCGGCCTGTCAGTTTGCACAAGCAGCTACTAAGTATTTACTCCGCTGATTACGTGTCGCCGGCCGCGCTCATCTGCCAAGGATCCCGTCGTCTTGTATGATGCACACCTGATGCTTTCTCGATTTACAGCGCTTTCTGCCAATAGCACCGGTGAGGTCATTGATAGGTTTAGTGCTGACCACACTGGTGACTGTATACGAACGGGGGTCATTGGTAAGACACAGTGAGGGCTTTTGTTCCTCCCCGTCAGATCAGATGTGCAGCCATGTGGAAATCATTACATATTTACTTGCAGTGTTCATTCTGTCCCACACAGATTGGACCATTACATATTCCTCATTTGTTGTACAGCACTACTGTATTATGCAAATGCTTATTGTAATGGATTTAGTCCCATAGACCAAATATTACTGGTGTAGTTATCACATATTGCAGTGTAGCCAACAGTTAGTGAGCTGAGAAAATGAAACAGAAATTGCCCAACATCCCATCTACAGCTATGGAAGTGCGCTCTCTGCTTTGTGGGAAAAAGTGATTATTTCATCCCCGGGGTTTTGAAACATTCGTAAACAATCACACAGCTTTGCACACAAGCAGAAATCCATGTTGGCAATGACATTAACTCAGGTTCTTTTGGACTTCAGTGCAGTTATTCTGTAAAAAAAATAATTATACACACAGCAAGTGTTTACTGTGCGGGCGTTCATTTTATTTTACTCATTTCCTCATCATAGACAGCTTTTGCAGTAAATGCAAATAAAAGTAGATGCCTATATGTTTTTGCTACAGAACTAAAAATTTTTGCTTTTTACTTGAATAAAACGCAATAAATAAATAAAAAACACAATTCCAGGAACACAATAAAAACTGAACCACACATCTGTTTGTTATTTTCACCATTGAACTGGAGAGACATAGTCCCGGGTGCTTTTAGTATGAAGAAACAAATGCTTTGCTAATAAAATCTCTCATGCAGACTGAGGGGTTCAACCTCACTGTGGCAATATCACTGAAGGCTACCTAGATTCATGGCTAGTCCTCCAATAAAATAAACAGCCTATAAAACATCGGGCTGGGACTCCCCTGACAGCACTTTAACATCATTACACTTTCAACAGGCTTTCATTGAAAACTTGAATATATATTTGACTGTTCCCTATTACTTGTAGTCAACCACATGGGTCCAGACAAGGTTTTATGGCCGTCTACTTAATATCACATATCTCAATGCTCTGTGTGAAGTGCTGTGAGCTCAGTGAGCTTGAGCATCTTGTGGGGAGATCTGGGGCTGATTTGCGCTTACCATTGCTTACATAAACTCCACTTCCACCTAATCACTCTGCCTTGACATCAGTAGCCACAGAGCATATGGAGCATATACAGTTTCCATCCACACAGGAATTCACAGGGACTTTACCACCACACGGGGAATTCTACAGCAGGAATTAAAAAATAATAATAGCCGTAATAATATGATTACGCAATGATAGAAGATTATGAGAGCAGAAAAAAAACTTGCTCATTAAACAGAAAAAAAAAGAAACATTAAAATGTGATTATGCCTAAATAAAGTGTATCAATGTTTGCATTATGTTTTGTTATGATAGTCTTCTTTTAATGTATTATGGGAAATCTAATTTAGGAGCAGTGCCATTTATCTCTATGATTCTGTGCATAATTCAACACTATATGAGAGACAAAACTTGTGTGCAATATGCGGTGGAATTATATTAATGAGCGTTTTTGAATTTTATGGCGTTTTCCGTGCAGCAGAGCCAAGAAATATCTTTTGTGCTGTACACACTTTTCTTTTTCTGTTGTTGTTGGAAACACTATCAGCTCAGTTTCTGCGAGGTTAATCCCTTTGACCTCTGCTGTTACTGCAGCGTTTAACCTGCTGTGTATGCAAGGACTTTCAAGAGGATTACAGAGGTCCTTAATGGGGGATTAGCTAAATCCTCATGTTGTCTGTCCCAAATTCTATTACACTCGTATAGGGATTAGGCCAGTAGATCGACAATAGCCGAAGGCAGCTGGGTTAAGAGGTTGATGTTTAGGATGTGTTTCCCTTTTCATTCTAATTGGACCTAAATGGCTTGTAATCTTCACAACATGGTGTTAAATTAAAGGCCTGTGTGCCACTTCACGCCAAAACAGTGCAAAGGTGTGAAAGACATCACAACGGTTTCAAAATGAAAAACTTTTTTTTTCTTCTCTCTCTATTTTTAAACTTTCTGGTTGGATTTGCTTGTTGAAGTTTGTAATTACAAGCTGACGACAGGATTGCACATTCCACCAGTGTGTGGTCTACTCTGTGTGTGTGTGTGTGTGTGTCCTCCTGACACAGAGCAGTGATGTCAAGCTCCCCCTATAGGATGCTTGAGGTACTTTAATACTTCACTGAGGGCTGGAGGCTGGAGCAAGTCTTTCAACCAGGAATACATTACATGAGCTGATATTTATTTATTCATTGGTCATAACGTTTTTGTTTTAATTCAGTTGTTGCAGCTTTTCTTTTGGTTTAACACTTTACACAGTTCATCAAATGGTTAGGCATGCCTGCTTGTAATAGTTTTTATGTATGTATGTTGTGGGGTATACACCCAGTTGCCTGGATAAACCTAATGCTGCTTATGTGTTATTACAGTAATCCCACCCTCATTATAACCCTCAATTCTTATTGAAATCGACTCAATAGCTTGCATTCTGCTTCTCATTTCTGTTTCATTATATTGCGAGGTGTTTCTAATATTCCCCATTTATATGCACCAAGCTCAATATGGGAGCTAGGTATTTGATAATATTTTGTTAATCTTTATATGGATGGATGGATAGATGGATAGATGGATGGATGGATGGATGGATAGATGACATCAAAAAGGAACACAGGAGTGTATCCTCAACCATACTACATACATTTACATGCATGAAGGTAGGTTTTATGACAGGGCAGTGATATTAGACTGTATTAGGTTTTGGTAGGTCTGTCTGATGAACTGGCAACTGAGTATATAGGCCTACTTTCCATGTTGTGTTGTGAATCATAATCTCAAGGAAAACACAAGAAGTGAAAAAAAAACATACTAAATTACCACAACTGAATAAAACAAGAAGGATGTCACTTATAGATGGTATTTTAAAAACCACATATTAATGTAATCTGTAGTGGATGTGCCTGGTCCCAGCGAACTATATGAGATTGCTTTAGCTTAGTATGCTAACAACTGGAAAGTCAGTCCATGTGTAGATGGCAGTGATATTTGTAATACCCTCAGCAAATCGCATGCAGAGTCAGTCATCATGTTTATCATCACAGTGAAGAACCCTGCCGACTCCATCACCTCCAAACAGCCCTCAGTGACTCACTGAGAAGCCACTTTACACTCCAGCTCAGGCTCTACTGTTTTGTTTGTTTGTGTATGTGTGTGTGTGCGTGTGTGTATGTGTTTGCCAGAGGGCCGAGGCCGGGGTGTATCCATCCAACGGCCGCTGCGCTCCTCCCCTCTCCAGATCCTCGTGTCCGTCATTGTTTACTCCTCGAGAAGCACAAATAACTCAATTTGTTTGCGACTTATGTTTTACGGCATCCCCGCTTGTCAACAGATATTCATGGCATTTTTTTTTCAGCGAGGGCTTCACAGTGAGCCTGAGCAGAGACGCAGGGAGGCTGACAGCGCTAATGGCTATAAAGATAAGTGGAAGAATGTTGACGCTTGAGAAAGCCACAGGCAATGGAAGAGGATGAAAGAGAGAGTTCACCACTTAGACCGCTCCCTCACAATGGGGGGACACAACTAGTATTTATCAGCTCTCACACTTCAAATTACTCCCTGTAAATGCTGCTTACAAGAGTGAATAAACAGAGCCGACTCGCGCAATCCCACAAACCAACATTATATCATATTATGTCTGCAAATGTTTTTTTGACCACTCGCCTGCCGCTTTTGAGAGAGGATTCGCCGAGGCATAAATAAGCACATCGGAGGACAGTGATTGGTGCCTGTTGAGAAATGAGATGTTGAGATTGGCGCTGTCTGCTCGCTCCTCTCTTCCTCTTGTCTTTTTATCTGTCTTTTCCTACCCCAAAGTCTCTGTCCTGCTCTGACTCTCTCCCTCCTTCCATCTGCCTGTCTCTGAGGCGCAGCCAAAGTAAACACCACGCTCAACGCTCTCAATCACAGGATCTCTCAGAGGAAGAGGGGGCAGTGCCCTGGCACGGCGCTGGTGGCCGGGCCTGGGGAGCGGGGGAGAGGAAGTAGGCCACTGCCTCCGAAACGTTCTATCATTGCAGGGTCCAACAGGGGAATTCACATCTATCAGAGCATGTTCTCGCATACTTAAGTGCTCCTACTTGACATAAATATTTGCATGACATGGGCTGACATGGGAGATCCTATCATAAGTCATACAAACTCATCATAGCCCATTACGAGCAGCACTCACGGTGACCACCAAGACAGACAGTGGCTAAGTAGAGAATAATGGCCGACTCCTGGCCCGGCAGCAGCTACAGTTACAGAGACATGGGATCATTCTGTCACCACGTTTTTAAACAAAATGTCATCCCAGCTATTAGATTGTCATTTTTAGCTGCTCTGTCAGAGCCCTGCAAAAGTCCAGTGACAGATAGTTCTCCCCGCTGCATGCCTCTTGGCGGTTATGCGCCTGTGCTTTTTCCCACGTACTTCAACCTTTGCCTGACTGCAGCACACATCACTCTCAATTGTGCTTTGTGTAGCAGCATGAGGAAGAGCCTGTTATTTTTGGTGTATGAATGTGTCCGTGAGGTGTTTTGTGTGTGTGTGTGTGTGTGAGAGAGACAGCCCTATTCATTTTACTCGCGTCCATCATCACCTACTGTATTTGAGAGGAAGCCCCGGCATTCATGCGGCACAGTGGCGAGTTTGTGTTCATGTGAGCATTTCCTTCATTAAGTACAAAAAAAAATATCCAGGCTTTGTGACAATATCTCTGGCTTGTTTTTCCCGCTCAGCCTACTCCTCCTCTTGATTCAAACTGTGTTACAGATAGCTTTGGCCGGGAACCAGCACAGTTTGCCAAGCAGGTTATCCCGCTGTGCTCTTAAACATAAATCTGCTGCTAAATAGTAACTCCTAGACATGCAGACAAGTTGCTCTAAGTAGCCTGAATAATAAAAAAAAAATCACTTATAGGATGTTGGATTGGTGTTGAGGACCACAAGGTGCAACCTCAATGGAGAAAATGGGTTGAAAATGTTCCTAACATGCATGTAAATCTCAAACGTGTCGTAATCTCATTGAGTCTCTTTACGGTTTCTGTCACATGTAGCGAGGGTTTATTATTGTCTGCATTCACATCTGAAGTCCGGAAGTCCTTAAATCTTTGAAACCAGCATCGCAGGACGTATCGGGGCCTCGCAAAAAATAATGGATGTGAGTGTGGTCAGTTCACATGACTGTGATAAAGATAAAGATTATTTGCAGGCATTCATGCTGCGACTCTGTAGAGAATGATCACTGTCATCCCAAAACAATGGAGCTGATTTATGAAATATGACAATACTGAGACATTCATGATTATTGATTGGTATTGTTAGCGGCTTTAAAAGAGCCATATGTCTTCATCTTCAGCAATGACACACGTATAACAAATAAGTTTACCACACTGTGTGAGCCCGAAAACCCGAAGGCAACATTTTAGGGTTCTGATACACATCACGGGGTTACTTCATTACATCTCATGTCATGTCATTATAGTGAGGTTCTTGCATGAATTAGCAAAATAAATGAATATAAACCTTTTTCCTTGACAAGCACATCCATAAAAAAACGAGAGGGAAGAGTTTATTATTGAAAAACAAATGAGTTTCATATTAGACAGGTGTGCACTTATTGTACTATAATAAATACAATATCATAATACACTTATAACTCTTACTGTGGGGCTTGGCAGTGGAAACACACAATGCAGTTTCAGGGCCCATGCATCTTAGTCAAGCGTGATTCCTCTTGGAAATGTGTTTATGAAAATAATCTATTCTCTATTTGTTTTGAATTGTCACAGACAGGAGGATGTTGCTTCCTCTCAAGGTTAGCGAAGTTGCTCAGATGAATGGTTGTTTGAGGCCGCACTCATATGTCAATGTTTACCCCATTAGTGACAGCTCCGAGGCAGTAGGCCACTTAATATTGTCTGTGTAGCCCTGACCGTCCCCGCGCACGCCGGTTCAAAAGTTCAGCCACTTCCTCAAGGGTCTCATCACATTCTCGCCACATCTTGATTTTCAAAGCTTCACGGAGAGACTCGACCTGTCAGGAGAGATACCGCAAAAAACGCGGTGATGGAACACAGGTTCGGAGCCAGGGCCCCCGTCAGGCCAACAAAGCTGCCTCCTGGCTCTCTGGTTAGGAGGCCTGGACTGTGGAGCTCATATTAAAGGCGGTGTAGTGGTCCAGCGCACGGCTGCCTGCATCTTGCTGGAGGAGCAATTGATTGTTCTGGAAACTGATGAAGCTCGGGCACAATTAGATTGCAAGGCAGCGCTGTGAGGTGAGAGAGCACCCTGTCTGCCTCGCTCTTGATTGATGATAAAATAATAACCGCTGCGTATTAACTATAGAGTTCACCACCAGGTTAAGGTGGGCCAAAAATTGCTGCTCTTATTAGATTCCGATATGACTCGCGATGTAAAAAGATTATTTTCATTGTGGCAGTGGACAGTCATTTCTGCGTGCGGCAAGGTGGTTCCCTCTGGCGCGTCGCTGTCATACATCCACGTGAGAGTTTTTGAGTCAGGAGGGCACTGGGTCAGGAGTCGCACCAGGACATTAGCGAATGTTATTCTGACATTCCAGCCTTGCCAAAACAGATGGGAAGCTTATTCAAATACAATCACTCACGCTGAAGGTCACATAGGGTCCCTTTATGTTTCACTGTTTCCTCATATCTCCTCCACTGCATCAATGTCCACTCAAAAATGTTGCTCCGAAAAAGCAAGGGGGAGCATCAGTTCATCATATTACCGGACTTCAAGATGAATATCCTCTTTCATGCACATGTCAAAGAGCCCAGAGCAGTGGGCGCGCGGCCACATCATAATGCATGAGTAAAGAAATATGCTGCTCATGGATGGAGGTAGTTTCACTGAGCAATCTATCCGTGGTTTAGATAAGGATTAGGGAGGCCAAACAGTCAAACAGCAGATGTATTTTTCTTGAAGAGCGTTTCCTCAACGTGTGCTTACAAAACAATTTTCCCTCCTCCTCAAAGTGTGTAATCCTGCTGGTCATTTGTTAGCTGGTGCAGCTCCCATGTGGAGGCGAGGCCGCTGGCAGAGTGCTGGGGTATAGAGGAGGTGAAAGCTTATAGTCGCATATCAGAGCTCAGGGATTCGCGCTCATTTATCTCCATTTCTCACACACGGTGTCTAGTAATAAAGGCTCAAGTGAAAATGGTGTTTATCATTGGAATGACAACATCTCCCAGATGCTGCAGAAGAAATCTAGAAAATAGATAACGCATTACAATAACAAGTCCATACTCTGTGGAGGATCCAATTAAGAGAGCCTTACATCATGATAATCAAGCGGAGGTGGACTGGTTCATTTAGACGGCTGGATAACAGAGCAGAGGGAGGTCTGGTCCGGGGGACCGGGGTTAGTTGCAGTTAGACCTGCTGCATACATCAGCAGCCTTCTAATGTGGGGAGCTTTACCACCTAGTGGTTTAGTGGAGGAATACACCCCGAGCTGCTTTATACACATGATGGAAAATGTGTTCAGACGGTTTCAATGCAGATTGCAGCAGTACAATGAAAACAACCACAAATGAGTGGATGCATCCTAGTGGGTTTCAGTTTCTTTTTATGAAACAGAGCTGAGTTGATTTACAGCTAAACACTACGAATCGTGGGATTATATATTTGTTTATATGTGCTTCTATGTGCAGATGCTTGCATGTGCATATGTCGAGAACGACTGCGATGGCGGAGCATGTTGTTGTGTTGTTGTGGAGAGGAGTGCACCACTGGGCCTGTCTGTTCTGGTGTGCTGCTTTCCTGCTGCTCAGCATTTCGCAGGGCCTCAGGGGGACATAGGGAGGGGTGCATACGACTGGGCCGCGCCGAGCTGAGCTAGTCACTCCTATCGTTCCGCAACAGACACATCCCTTTGGCGTCCTTCTGTCTCTTCATTGTCATCCCACTTCTCAGCACGGCCCGCAGATGAGGCGTCGAGCCTGATGCGCGTCTCCCACGTCGGTTTCTGCAGCTCCAGATCCCTCGCGTTTCAGTGCCGGTGACTGCAGAGCAGGTGCACATGTTGCTACAAGGGCAAAATGGACACTTCTACGCTCCTCTCTCAGCAAAGCTTGATGCTGACATAATAATTTACCACCCACCAGCACAAACTATGTTTGGCACATCCTCTTTTAACATTTACATGACCATGCGGTGATTTATTGTCGCAGTGATAGTTCTTCAAGGATGCAAGGTATGCTCATACATGTGATGGATTGAGATCGCTGATGATGTCTCTTTCTAGAATTTTTTTTTTCTACCATTATAATCACCCACATGTTCACACAGAACAAACAAAAGTTTTTGAAATAGATGAAATGTCAGCTCTTAGTCACTCAACCTGTTCACTAAACATTGTTGACTGGATTCTTCAACATGTCAAAAAGGAACTAGTGTAAATTATGTAGTCAAATTAAATCAGATCTCAGGAGAATGGCATACAAAGCTAAGTATATTACTTATATTATAAAACCTATATTATGCATAATGACTTGTTTTTACAGTACTTTGCATATTTATGTTGTGTATACTGTATTACAGTGATATCCCCTCATATATATATATATATATATATATATATATATATATATATATATATATATGTTCATTGTTCATCCTGTACATTTACGGCACTTTACTTGCAATATGCAGTTAGATGCTAAACTGTGTTTTGTAGTCCTGAAACATACCGTCTGCAACAACAGTAAAGTTGTATGTAATCAAATCTAATGCAGTAAACTCACTTATTGTGAAGTTGAAGTAGGTATCTATAGTGCATGCTGATGTAATGTAAACATGATTACTGTAAGAGAGAATTTACATACACTGAAAATATCTTATTTCAAATCCTGCATGACACGTACTTTAAATAAGTTTATCTTTGAGGAAGCAGCACAGAACGAAGCGCGGAGAGAAAAAAAAAGCATGAATACTCAAAGGATGGGAGGGAAAATATCATGAAAATGCATTTTTAGCATAATTACACTCAGGCTGTGTTGACTGGCTTCTCTCTGTGCTGTGGGCAAAGCAGCACATTGTTTGTGATGAGCATGAGTGGCGACCTCTGCCCTCTCTGGTGGCCTCTGCAACCCCCCTGAAAGTTCACAGGAGGGTCAGAGAGTCCTTGTGCCTGTGCAGACACTGTGTTGATGGAAACTCCCCCGCCCCCCCTCCTTGCCCCATCTCACCACCACCCCCTCCCCTGCAAGTCTGCCTGTCTGTCACAGTCAGACACAAACACACACACACACACACACACACACACACATACACAAACCAACCAAACAAAACCTGGTCACGATGCGAGCATGAGATTGAGAAAATATTTCAGGTCTGACAGTGTTTGGCCATTAGTTCATGTCAGGACTTCTGAGCTGGAAATATATAGGATCAACATCCTCTATAGTGATTAAAACAAATTATCAGATTAAATCATTTATATTATGTATCGTGGAAGGACTAAAATCTTGACTTATCCACACACATTTTTAAAAAATGAGGCCTATTGTGTTTTCGCACAGTGATCAATGATGCCTGCTTATTGTAAGTGTCACGGTGAGGCGTTCAGGGCCTCAGCTGCTGGGACAGATTCATGCATTTTACTATGCTCTGTGGCTTCAGGCACGACCATTGGCAAATGGGGTTGATGCTCATCACATGAGGTATCACATGCTGCTAGGCAGAACATCCACCATGTCCTGTACATGAGATATGCTGCTGTAACATGGAGATCATTTTCGTCCGCGGAAGCCATTAATACCGAGGGGTCTCACAGACCAACTGATTTCTGCACGTAAATGATTTGATGTGAGTCCGGAGCATGGCGGAGGGGCTCCGGGATCGCTGCAATAGTTTGTTTAGGGATCAGATTAGGCCCCGTGTCATTTCATGCTAGAGATGATAATAATGGCTGCCACTGCCGAGATGGCTGTTGACATCATTACTCATGTGTTCTGCCACATGCATCAATCTTCACAAGCTGTACAGACGCTCCTGAGGTGAATGAATTTTTCACTTTGGGGTTCAGAGCGGGGTCACGCAGACACATACCCTCACATATGAGATGAGCACAGCAGGTAAACCAAAGGACTTACACTACTCATTTTTCTTTCCCCCCTTCTCTCTCTCTCCTTTTTTGTCCACGGTATCAGGTTACTTGGGCTTTGTTAAATTTCTTCCACTCAGCACGTTGATATCTCACTGTACATGTTTTTCAGGAACGTTTCTGATACAAAATACAGATGTACGATGCTATCAAGTCCAAGGACATGCTGAGCAGCAGATATGAATAATATGCATAAAAATGTTGTCACTGTGAAACACAGATTTTCATACGAAACCCATTCATAATTACATGGGTAGTTCCCCCTATAAGATCATTGATCTTTAACTTGGTAATAATATCCCTAACCTTGCAGTTTTATTGCCATGCTCCGCTCACTGGGCTTTAGAGGATAAACAGAGATAATCCCAAGTGAAAGATAAGCCCTTTGCAAAGCTGCGGATCAGTTCGTGAGATCAGTTTTCTTCCTTTTTCGGATCTCTGGCGTCCACGAGGACAATACAGATGTAGATGTGATGGTGTATCATGTTTTAACAGAGGTGTACTCCAATGTCAGGAAGAGTGAAGGTGTAAGAAAGGCAGGATTTACCCTCCTAAACTGTGTGCTGTCATCTTTACAAAGTATGTTCAGGGGGTGTGAAAAGGATCATTAGTTGTGTGGCAGCGGAAGCAGCCATGTTGTCAGCTACCTGCTATTTACTTCCCCTCATTACTGTACGCTGGCTGGCGCTGGTGGGAGTGTCAACATCATTAACATGACTGTCATTAGTCCTGTCCCACACTGCATGGAGAAGTTAGTCCTGGGGAGAAAAATGAAGCGTCTTCCACCACCAACCTCTCTGCTTCTGCATCTGCGGCGCCGTGAACACCTCCATTCAGTTGGACTTAATAGTGAATATGCTGCCTGAGAGGAAGGAGCAGGAGAGACATGAAATATCTCCCAGCCAGATGCATCATCTATGGAGTTTATGAAATCTAAGAGAAAAATGTAGATTTCAGAATAACATAAAAAAAAAAACGATACAGTGTAATGCTGCACAATAAACTGGAGAGACTCCCCTAGTTGTTATATAAAATCTGATGTAGCACCAAAAACATCCTCCCTTTTAGAACACAAACTCATTCATGTTATTACTATAATTATCACTTGAATGAAAGATAAACTAAAATAAAGTGGCAGACCCACAGTTATCTTTAATCTCTGGATCACACCTCTCTGTTTGTTGTGTTTACTCACAGTGTCTCAGTTTTGAATTGACACCTACAGTGGGATTAAAACAAACAGGCTCCCTCACACCTTGTCATCTGCCTGACTTGGCTGGATGTTATTGTAGCCAACTTCAAGGCCTCAGCAGCAGCTGCAATCACTTATGGTAGTCTGCCTCAGTGCTCAGCCCCTTCATGCTCCCATCTAGTTTCCCATCAGCCTTGGGGGGGTAGAGCTCCTCGCACTCAGTTTCAACCCTCCTGCTCTCTGTCTTGCCTCGCCGAGACCTCCCCGACCTCTGCAGAGGTGACTGGGGAGGTGGAACAACCGAGAGCAGAGCAGTGGAGAGCATGTCCCGGTGCAAACTGGCTCTAAGTGGATCCACATACTGTGTTTCCACATGCCTTTTGTACGAGGCTCAAGTCCAGAGTGGGCAGGGCTTTTTTCCGAGGCACAGCGCTGTCCAATGGCAGCACCGGGATCTCTGTGTGGCTCCTCTGATTTACGGTACATCATTAAGTCAGCGCATTCCTTCTCCCTGTGGCCCAGGTGGCCGTGGGGCCTGAGGCCCAGACTCACAGGAGCAGAGCGGGTCTCTGTGGAGCACAGCACAGCCGAGGGGAGCAGCACATTACACAGAGGAGCAGCTGCAGACCAGCGAATCCAGCAGCACCATACCACAGCCATGCCACATCCCTCCATTACAGGAAGCACTTAATACAATACATCTCAGCACCTCCCGTGTCTATGAAGGATATATGTTGTGTCATTTATAGATCCACAAACCTTGTTTTCATTCAACTTTAACTGCGCAACAACTGAGACAAACATTGAGAAGTTAGAAGTTTAAAAGGTGCTCTTCAACCCACGCACCAGCAGAATCTGCTACAAGGCAGGTGTATTCAACTTTGGAATAAAAATGAGCCATCATGCAGTTGTAACGTGAACAAATCATTGATGAAAATGTCCTGGCTTGTTCCAGTGACAAATTTTCATTTTATTTAGGATTTATGAGTTATTTTATTACATGTTGTAATTAATCATTTACATCCTGGTGAATGAGTGATCTGCCCAACATTGTCTTGTCTGGTTTTTTCACGTCTAATATCTCAGCACAGCAGTCACAAAACGAGTGCGGGTGGCATGAGTCACAAGAGATTTTTGGAGCTGCTTTGCCCTCTAGTGGTAACACACAGTGTCAGAGTCCACACACATACACACACACACATGAACCCCCCCACCTCCACCAACACACCAGCAGGCACCAGGCAGCCACTGCACGAACCACAGCCTACAGTTACAACTCTTCTGAACATATAATAAGACGGCTTGTCAATCTGCACAGGATTTCACATCAACAGCTTTATAATTTTCTACAGGCCGACAGTAAAAGAAATTAGCTGTTAGAGATTTCAGCACTTTATGAAACTTTACAAGCAGACTTTAATATTTACAAGGCTACTAAAAACCCTGGCAGGCCTTTCAGCTCTGACCCTACGCATTAGTGACATACTGTGGTTTATGTTGGGGAAAGAGGCGGCTTACACAGACACAGTCGTACAGCTGTTTGATTTATCTGTTTTACGGTTTGTTATATAACTTCAATACACATGTGTAAGTGAAGAAGAAACTTCGCAGCAGACAGGACTCCATGCTGTCCCAATTTCAACATAATGGTGATCAAACAAGCTCTATTTCGCTGTGAAATGTTTTTACACAGAGCGTGTGTGGTTTTCTAACAATGTGTGCCTGTGTGTGTAAGACAGACACACGCACACACACATACACACACAAAGAATGATATTTTATTCACTATCATCTATGAGTTCATTTAGGAGGGAAAAACATTGTGGTTGTTGCAGCTCTTGGCTTGGAAATAGAAACAGTGCGGTGATGAGGTACTTCCTGCACGCTGTTCCTTCGTGTGTGTGCGTCCGTGTGTGTGTGTGTGCGGAGCCCCTGAGAAATTGG
Source organism: Trachurus japonicus (assembly GCF_045865225.1). Lineage (NCBI taxonomy): Eukaryota > Metazoa > Chordata > Actinopteri > Carangiformes > Carangidae > Trachurus > Trachurus japonicus. Next base: position 17,922,219 of record NC_140927.1, read on the forward strand.
CGCTGGTGTTGGTGAAAAGCTCCTCGGCCCCCTCGCTGACAGTGGTAACATGAGACAGACAGTGTGGCATTTGCTGTGTGTCTGACTCGGATGTCTTGACCTGGCCAACCCGGAGAGGTCTGACTTTCAGCTCTGGCTTATCTCGCTGGCACAGCATTGGTCACTTCACACCCAGACGCTTCACCGGCCACATTTGCATGGGATCACTGGAACAGAGGCTGTTCAGTCTGCAGCACTTTGTCACGGCGTGGCTGTTACTACACACGGCATAAACCTTAAGTATGAATATCACTCTTTCCAACGAGCCAAGTGCCTTTAAAACACATAACACATTCATGTGTTTTTTCAGGACTAGACTGAACTATTCTGAACTGAGCCAATGCCAATTTAATACACAGTACACTCAGTGACCACTTGGTTAGGAACATCTGTAAAATCTAATGCAAACCACGTTATTATAAAAAAAAAATCCACCTTCACAAAGATAGTAATGCCCAGTTTTGGGTGAGGCTATCAGAGCGATATTAGCTTAACTACATGGTTATTACTAAGGTTGCAGACAGGAGTAGGTGTCTGTCAAACTTATTGGAATCTGTTTTTAATATTCTACCTACTTATGTTTATAAATGAGGTGGGCAAAACACTTAAAACACCATATGATGTAATGCAGCCCAGTTCAACCTCAATAACAAACCTATAGTTAAATCAGTTTCAATCAATCAAAACTAAGCATTATTATCTTTAAGTTAAGTTAACCCGCATGCATGCATGAGTGTTTTCCAAAGTATTTCTATAGATCTTGTACTTACTTAGCATATGCTACATGTGGATATAACTTAGTATATGATTTAGTATTAAGAATACTGGCACTGGTAACAGTATTAAGAATACTGGCACTGGCAACCATTGTCATTACAGAGTTGATCACTATTCAGCAGTCAAGCTCATGACCTCTGACCTGACACTGTCCTAGTTTGGTTCTACACTGTATTTGAATAATAAATTGCGAAGAAAATAAAGTCCTCACACCTCCTTTTCATTTTGTTTACCTCATCATCAGAGTGAATGTGCTGCTCTGTGGTGAAGCTGTCACACCGTTATCACTCCACCATGTTGCTGTGACAGTAAAATAAACTTGTTTGTGCATTAATTCGTAGTATATTTGTGATACCAATGAGGCAAAACAAGAAAACACATTACCTGCATTTCCTAAAAAAAGAAAATAACTTCAGGGCTCAACTGAGTCAAATGACTGAATTAGACGTGGTGTAACACAGTATGCATTTAAGGCTTAGATAGACTTGGAATTGAAAACTGTGCCCATGAAATGTATGGAGACATTTCACAAGTCTGCAACAAAACAAACCATTAAAACTTCCAGTGAGAAAAAAAGAAAAAAAAACACTTGGAAACGCAGGTAACACCTACACACAGAGCCCCAGCCTGTTTGCTGACACAGTAAGCCTACACCCGTCACACAAAATAAATGTTCTGCCCAATAGGAAAGCAATTTTGCAATGCATCACTTTAAGTGAGTGGACCTCTGTGCCACAACCAGTGTCTCTTAACCTTTCCTTAATTTGTCTTGTCTTGTTATGAGCTCACAGGAACAACAGCGTCCTTTCACTATCACGTTGTACGAGGCAGCTCCGCCAGCGCACAACGTGTGAGGATGAAAATGGATGTCGAGGGCAAATCTGAAGTTAGATTCTGTTGCACGGCCCCCTCTTTGAGTCGGTGCAGCCCCCAACACCCCCACCCCCACTTGATATGATAGAAATACTGCATCAAAAAGTCCTCCAACTCTCTGGCCTGTGTGCTGCTTCTCCAGTTCCTGAGCTGTCAGAGCCTCCATCATTAGTACATTCAATGAAACGGCGCTAAAGAATAAGTCGCTGCTCCAACTTTCACCCCAGTCTTGATTTAGTGCCACCTCCTTTCTACAGCGCACAAATATCAAACACTTCATTTCAACGCCCGCGCTGATAAGGATGCGTTATCTCGGTGTGAAGGAGGCAGCGACCTCCCCTCATGGCTTGTAAGAGGTTTGCAGGAAAAACAGTTTTGCAGCATTGTCCGTCCGGCCTTACCGTCCTCCGACAGCCAAGGATAACAATTAACAGTTCGTTTGCCCCGACTGTGGCGTGTGAGGTGGAAACGTGCACACGCAGCGAGTGTGGAGCTGCTGGGTGGGTTTCAATCGGGTCAGCGTTGAGAGCAGAACCGCAGCGTGTGCGCACTTTGGTTTCATTTGGGTATTGCATAAAACGGCCTGCTGCTCCGTCCGGGGGAGCCGCAGCCTTTTCCACTTGTGTGGGACATCATCGCTCTTGTTCAACAACCTGACACATATTTTGGTAGGATTGTCGCCACAAGAAGGAAGTTGTAAACCAGAGAGGCTCCCAGTGCAGGAAGCCTCCTTTCATTGTTGATAATGTCATCTTGAAAACATGGTGATCCTCAGTAGACCCTACACAGAGCTCACAGCCAGCCAGGGAACAATGTGTGCTTATACCAGGATACTCTTTTTCTACTCGCACATTAGAAAATAACACAAAAATTGACTGTTGCATAATGCATATTGAGAAAAACTGACCACGAAGTGCCCATCAAGTCCGCAAGCAACATGTTTCAGATTGGCAAGTGTAATTTTTAGGACTTGTTTATGTGTTGTGTTTATTCCCTCTCATTCCCTGGACACTTTTGTAACTCCAACCCTTCATTAAGCCTTATTACGCACACCACTCACTCAACATCTGGCTTGGGGCTCCCAGAATGGCTCATTTGCTGTGTCTTTTATTGCAGTCATATAGTTGGAGTTGTAAATGCCTGTGTGGCTGTGTATTGTTTTCTGTTGCGGGAAGTCGCACAGCATTCTCTGCAGTGACGTGGAGTGTTAATGTGCAGGAGTTACAGACTCGCAGCCTCACGCAAACCGCTCAACAAGTCACGGTAAAGCTCTCGTCTGCAGGTAGGAAGGCGTTTTCCAAAACCGAAAAACGGCAGTGTCATTTCTGAATTATTGCTGTATTAGAAAATGCCATCAGCACAGACAGTATTTAGACTTTAGTGGAAGTGGGTTTTTCAATTTAGCCCTCGGCCTGTGATTGGGTGAATGTCAGCAGAGTAAGTGCCACGGAGTGGAGGGATTGGCAGCTCTATAACTCCCTCAGACAGGTTTGTCATCTGTGTCAATGACCCACCAGGGAGCCGGCCCTATTATCAAACCCGGTGCTGATGGATGACCACAGTTCCAGCTGTTAAGGCACTGTCAGAAACAGGTTCCTCCACGGCCCGTCAACGTGTGTGTGCGTGTGTGTGTGTGTGTGCTGATGGGGATGAAGAACCATGGTCAACCTTGGTTTTCTCAGTCTGTGAGCACTGGTGAAAATCAAAGCTGCTGCTGTCATCATTAACTCACAGGGCCAAGTCTGTAACAATGCAATTTTCTTTGGCTGTGGAAGGGAGGGACATTCACATCAAGTATGCCAAATATATCAAGCACATACTAATGTGTTGCATTTTCATCATTCTCTAGGCCAGGGGTGTCAAACTCATTTTAGTTCAGGGGCCACATACAGTGCAATTTGATCTCAAGTGGGCAAGACCAGTAAAATAATAACATGATACCTATTATGAACCTATTAATAAAGAGAACTCTAAATGTTTCCCTTTTGTTTTAGTGCAAAAAAGTACATTATTGAGATGTTTAAAGTTAATAAACTATCCTTTTACGAAACATTATGAACAACCTGAAATTTCTTGAGAAAAAATATGTGCAATTTCAACAACATAAGCCTCTTCTGTCTTCTGTCTATGTAATTTTTGCACTTGGCAAACTCATCCCACGGGCTGGATTGGACCCTCTGGTGGGAAGGACCACGGGCCGTATACCTTCAACACACCTGCTCTAGGCTCACAGACTTCCTCTTGTTACATGCACTTTAAAGATATTCAGTTTTTAAGTTTTTAAACTCAGAAAAAACTTTTTTCAATTCACAATATTCCAACATCAACTTCCCAATAGACTGAGACTGAACTCTATGTCAGTGAAGCAGTTCAACTTTAAAATTTCAACAGGACATATCAATAATTTAATTAATTAATTAATCAATTAATACAACCTGTTCTTTAAATATAGTGGATACATCCACGTGGGTTAGAAAACAGGTTTATTTTCACACTTGTTTTATAATGTTCTATATGCGACATTAGACGAAAATACAGTATATAATGCAGCATACGTTATTTGATTTGATTTGTGTATAATGGATATACATTATCTCCAGTGTTTTAAACGTGAACAGGAGATTTAGATGCACTAATTCTGTATCAGCATCATGATTACATAAATATCTCGTTTGCCCCTCACTCAGTGGGATGTCAGGCTTGAATTACAGCTAAAGGTGAAAGTGATTAATACAGGAGGACATCATGTCCACATGTCAAGTGTTAGTCGGCGCTTTACGCTGGCACCTCTTCTCTGCACAGCCTCATTGTTCTGCCTCGCTTCTCTCAGAAAATGTGGTTCATAGTGGCTCATGTGTAAACTACAGTACATCGCAGGAAGGAAGAGGGACCTGGTGGTGGGGGGTTGGGAGCAGGATCCCAGACCATAAAACCTGGCAACTGCCCTCCTGCATTGTTCACCGCCACCATTCCAGCCCGGTTTCACTGTTTCTCCCTGTGCTCTGCGTATCCTGTCCTTTCTGGAGGCTGTAAATGTTGTCGTTGAGCAGACAACCATGAATCCATAGCAGGGCTGCTGCTCGTCTTGCCTTTGTTCTTCTTGCCATGGAGACTCTTGCAGGCAGGAAGGAGGCTGTGCTGATAAACAAATAAACAAGCAGGTTATAAAGTTTAACGCAGGCTCATGCGGGTCTAATCGGAGACTTATCAGGTTGCATGCAGCATGCATTACAATGTAGTAAGAGCGCAATAAATACATATCTACAATTCCCTCCTCTCAGCCTGATGTCAACACATTCAAATCTCCCCTTAGAGCACCACCTTGTGGATGGACTGAGCAGTCTCCTCTACAGAGAGAGCACACACTGCTGCAGTGTCATATGTCAGCAGAGAGAAGAACACATTTTCTATTTCATTTCTTTTGTCTTTGTATTGTGTTAATACACAGTATCTTTTTCAGTGCATTTTAATTGCTGTAGTTCAAATGATATTTTATTTTCAAATAAAAACATGCAGAATACAAACTTGCAGAGAACGTGAATACCGGTATAAGAATATTCACATAATACAGGTTCTTCTTTTTCTACAATATTACCACAAACTGTGTGTCTACATTGGTTCTTCACTTCTTTAACCTGGCTCCCCCTGCTTTCATGCGTGCCACAAAACATTCAACAAGACCGCAGCAGGACCGTACAGCTTTTGTGGAATGCAGATGCTTCTCTCTCAGTCTATTTATGTGATTTAGGGCTGTCAAGGAGGCCGAACAGCAGGGCCCAGACAGGAGGCTGGACATGACAATGAAGCTGAGGCTCTGCAGAAACTGCTCCCTCTGCTGGCAGGGCACAGAGCCATCACACTGAAAACACCACAGAGGGAACCTGATCTGGACTGAGGCTCTCCACCCTGTTCTCTGTCCTGCAGGCTAATTAACATAAACGTGAGTCACATGCCTTCCTAGATGTAAAACGCTAGAGATTTTCTTCAAATATTTTTAACTATTCTCGGTCAGTTGTCACATTTTTCTCCATCAAGTGACATATGATGTCAGGATTGCCCCCCACACACACGCTTCCAGTTCACTCCCAGTTGATCTGATAACCGCATGACCACTTCGGTGTCAATCCCTCCGCTTGTTCCCCTGGTCTTGGCAGGACCAGAGCTGTAAACACAGCGCAGAAAACAGCTCTGTGATCTCAGCTGCAAATAGAAAGCTGGAGACATGGCAGTATTTCTTTTTTCTTTTTCTTTTTTTACAAACCGCTATAGCCTACACTCTGCGCTAAATGCCGCCTTTCTCAGAGATCAGAAGGACTGATGAAGCCTGTCATAATCATTTCTATGCTACATTAACACAGGCAACACTCTAGTTTGCCTTGGCAGATGCAAGTGTTGCCGTACGGCCTCAAGCATTTACAAGGTTCACCCTCCAAGCCCGCTGAAGTGAAGGGTCAATGTCTGTCTGAGTTTAACAAGTTTCACATCAGAAGTACTTAGAGTTGCTTTTTGAATTTATTATTTTAGTTCTGTGGAAAAAAAGCAAATATTCATACTATGTTTTCTGAGACCAGTTTGATTTACTTTGCTTCAAATCATCTTTCATCAAGTTCATCTAAGCCAATCAAAAAGTCAGGATCTTTATGGAGTCAATAGTTTGTATCTGAGATGTTTTGTTATTTGGGATAGCGGCATTTTAAACTCCTTTATCAGATCAGAGCGCCCATGGGAACCACCCCACAGTTCCCGAGCACATGGTCTGTGTTTTTCAAAATCAATTTCTGTCTCACAGTTGGTTGCAGTGCCACTGAAGTCATCAGGGTCACACACCTCCCCCTGTAGTCGTTTGCCAGCGGCTTCCAGCTGAAAAATGGAGCTTTCTGGACTGGAGGGGTATATGTACAGAGATAGCTTGACACAACCATTTGTTTGGCTCAGGTGAATACATCCAGACAGCAACACAGTCTCCGCTCTGCAGCGGGGCTTGCACTATGGCCAGATCCTACCGGACACTCATTGCTCACAAGATGCTCCAAAAGCTCTGCTCAGATACACTTCACTGTACCGCGGATGTGAGGAGACTCAGCTGGTGTTTTTTATTCAGTGCGAGGGATTTAGCTGAGAATGATTGCCAGGAGTTGTCGGTAAAGAGCTTTAAAGTCAAATGAATGTATCACCTTCTGTTTTAGTTACTCAGTGTATTAAGTGATAAATATTCAGAATCCAGTAATCTTGGTGGGTCCTTAAAAGGCCTTATAAAAGGGAGCTGGCGTTAACAGACTTTTTGCTTTTATGACCCATCTCTCACAGCATCATTCTTCACGCTTTAAAAGCTTCTGCCCTTCTTTTTTCATTAATCCATTCACCTCAATATACAATGTTCTTCTGTCACAGCACAGCGCCAAGTATACATCTGTGGATTTCAGGAGGAGGAGTGACCACGGTGATAGATATAATCAATAATAAATAATAACATTACAGCCAGACTGATCATCACATTATGTCGCACAGATCCATGTTTCTGCTCTTTATTAACAGTGTCCTAAGAGTTGTGCTGCAACCGCTGCGTGGACCGCCACAACTTCTCGGCCCTGCTGTAATATTCATGGCTGCATACGACAGAAACAGCCGGGCACCTTGTGTCTAATGAATTTGAGTCTGTGGCTGATTCAGTATTAGTCGGGGTTACTGCTCAACCCCGCAGGAAATGAATTGCCCTTTATTTAACATTACAAATTACAGGTGACCCACCGTGAGCAGAACTGTGAGTTTGAGTGGCGCGACAAATAGATTTAGAGGGGCAATGATTCCCTGCTAGATTCCTGTTGTGTAAATGCAAGAGATTAGATGACAGAGGATATTAGGAAATAATTTGTGATACCCGCCGTGATAAACGTAATGCGTTTAAGAAGCAATGAATATGTCTGTTTTTTGTCACAATTAAATCAAATCGGGTATTAGATTGCATTTCATTGATTTGTTGTATGGCAAATTGTCATGTAGACGGTGCTAGCTGAAAGCTAATGAGGATACAAGGTTAGCATTGCTGCAGGGGCGGATTTGTTGAGGTTTCAATGTGCTGGTGTAAGTGCTTCAGGTCTGAGCTGACCAAGACCCTCATTAGACACCCTGCACCCTGTGGTAAGGATTTAATCCTCGCTCCTCATTCGGTGTCGTCTTTTGCCAACATGTGTCAGTATGCGACGACCAAAGCAAAGTGTTGTACTGTGTAAAACCCCGCTGTCAGCAGGGGAGGCTGAGTCATGCAGCAGCCACTTTTAACTTTTGTTCTCTCAGAGATTACTCAGCCTGGATCGGCCACATGAGTCGTGTGTTGAGATCACGTTACCTCAGAGATAAATCCATCAGTCCCCTTGTGGATGCATTGGGGCAAATGTGCTCAAACCGCGCTTTACACCATCTCGGAGCTCCCCTCTCCAGCCAGTGACTCGGCCTGTTGAGTAATGAAGTGTTGGAGTTCAGTAATGAGACTGTTTACAGGGCGTGCTTGTTTCACATGAATCAAGCCCAGTGTGTGGTTAGATAAATACCAGCTTGGCCCTGCACGAAGCTAGTCAAACCTTCTCCTCTGCTCAGGAAATGGCAGCCAAATTCCTGTGGAATGAATGAAGAGGAAATCTGCGAGTGGCAGCCTACCACGAGATCACTCTGAAAGGAGAGGGTGGAAAAGCGGTGGCCCTTCCTCTGGCGTGGACCTGGGCCAGGGCTCACTAGGTGAGACTGATGGAATAATAATACACATCCTGAGTGTTCTTTTCATTAGCAGCACGGTTTCATGTTTTTCATCATCCTGCTGAGAGAAATGTAGAGACCCTTATTTCTGAGCTGGACAAATTACCCTTTCCCCTCTGGGAGATGCAGCTGCATTCAATATTGTATGTGTATGTGTGTGTGTGTGCGTGTGTGTGTGTGTTTCTGTGTCAGTGTGTTTTTGGTGGGGGGATGTAGTTGGATACAGGGATTTCCTGTGGAAATAATAATTAAGCAAAATATGCGCACAGGGCCAACAACAAACGCTCGGCCCCCTCTCACAAAATATTGTGTTTTACCAGTAACCAGGTACTTGGATTAATCTAATTTCCTACACCAAAATTTCAGTGCGGTGCAAACTTCCATTAGGATATAAGCAGTATTAGTTTAAATCCATGACCTCAATCTGTCAGGTGTGTAAACCTATCACTCCAGGCTGTAAGAAGCGAAGTGACAGCATGGCCGTGCGTATTTTTGAACGCATTATCCGTGATTCATATTCGCCCCTTAACCAAGGCAATCCCTCCATTAACTCCACCTGCAAACACCTCATATCCCCAGTGACCTATTTTCCCAATTACCAATGCCATTACTCTGCACTTCCCCGCCACACCAGCCATCAGCAGACGTCCAGATTAGAGCCGATTTCATAGAAACTCCTCTGACGGCTACATTAGCGTACATTTTTCTGCACTTATTACAGAGCACAGAAGACAAAGAGTTACAGCGCCTCTCAAATGAAACAGGCTTGAGTGATAAATCTCTGGCACTAATGCACACGCTTAAGAGTTTTTGACTGTAAATAAAGTCATGGGGGACATGCTGTACTTACATGGGGAGAGCCTAAAGGAAATGCCCCCCCCCCCCCTCTTTAAAGAACATATGGGTGTGTAAGTCTGCAGCCAATCAGGGTGCATGTTGAAAAAGCCTTTTTTCTCCCCCTCTTTGCCCCCACCAAGGCCTCATTGCCGTTTTTTCACTCTCGTGTGTGATGTAACACAATATTTCACAAATTATGACCATGTAACCACACTCAACATCACACTGATCACTTGTTGCGTATGTTTGTCAGTTTCTCCCGGCTGCTCCCCCCCAAAAATGAAAAAAAAAAAGAAGCCACAATCACATTTTCAACAATAAAAACAAGCAGAGCAAACAGATGTGTGAATGTTTGTCAGATAAGCGGGAGGACAGTTCATTCTGGGTCAATATATAGCTTTTCATCATGATCATCAAAGCGTCATCCATCTCTCCGTGCAAACACTGCTGACACCTTAATTGCCTTTGATAATACATTCATCCTGTCAAAACGAGGTGATAATCAAGCCGTTTCCACAGCAGCCATCGATGTCTGCGTTAAACCTGCTCATCCACTGGTCAAAGAAAATGATGTTACAGTAAGATACCTCAGAGGGTAATCAGTGCACTCTTTTTTTTCTTTTTGCTGCTGCAAGATGTTCATTCAGTATATTACAGTAAATATTTGTAACGATATATCACGGAAATAATGGACCTCAAAATATGAAACATATGTACTAAGGCCAGACTGGTGGTGAATTTCTGTGCTAAATACTGTTGTCAGTTTTAAAACAATTCAATAACATCCCATCAGCAGAACATAAACACATGATTTCAGTGTGTATTTCGATAATGGAGATCATTAGCCTCTTATTCATTTTCCATATACAGAAGATTCCTGTCCACTTGGACTTATCTTTGTTTTTTCTCTGTCTGTCTTAATATGTTGTGTGTGCAACTAACAGCCCTGGCTTTCTTACATGATAAAATCAATTACATGATAAAATCAATTAAAAACAGTAAATAATATATATATATATATATATATATATATATATATATATATAAAACATATCCCTTGTCATTTGTAGCTCTACTTTCTACAGTGACATATTGCAACTGAAAATTCTTCTCAATCTTAAATGCTTCTTAATTTCTTGTTATTAACAATACTTACACAGATACTATACAGTATACATACAGTAATGTAACATATATACAACAAACGATTTAAGAACAAGCCAAACATATTATTATTAGACATACACATAAATCATGTAGTTATTAAGTCTGTTTACCTTTTGTCAAAGACAGGTTCACAGTTTATTAGCTCCATACAAACACTGACTTGCCGCTGACCGGTTGCCCTCTTCCTTAATGCACTTCTAGTGTAAGTGCTGGAGGACAAACTCCACAGTCCTTATTCTGTGCAGAAACTTAAGTTTATCAGAGGCTACAGTAATATGAGGCTATGAGAAGTCTGTACAAAGTTACAGGCTTTTCATTACCCTGGAGCCTCCCCCACGGTTCAGCATGAAGACACTGTCTGACTGGGGAAACATGAATCATGGAAGATATCCACTGGCTCACTCACATTAACTTCAGGTGAATTTTGGACTGTATTTTTGCACAGAACGAGGACTATGGATTTTGCCTATACATCACTTGTATTGGAAGTGTATCAGCAGGACAAGGCCAGTATGAACAGTTATGAGCATGTACAGTATGTATTGTTTTAAGAAAGACGTAGAAAATATGAACCTATTCTTAAAAATGAAAAAGGGTTGAACTGTTACCAAGCAAAATAAATGCATATGCACACTGTGTATGCTGGATTATTTCATTATTTTTCAAGTTGAGAGACTAAACAATTTAAAATCCAGCATATGTAACACATGCTATTGCTCGTGAGAGAGTCTCTCTTTGAATTTCCTGGCACTTTAAAGTCAAAGATCTGTTGGCTTGAGATGTATTGACTATTTAGGTTAGCTTGCACTGGAGTGGAAACCACCTTCACACAGACCATCAAGTGCTAATTGGTTGGGAATGGAGCAAAAGTATCAAGGAACAGATTCCAGATGACACACCAGTGATGGAAACATCCTTAAAGCAAATGTAGCAGTCGGCTCCAGCACACAGCACCATGCTTCATCTGCCTGGGATGTCTGATTACGCAAGTGAGTGGGTGCCAGCCGAAGCACAGGCTTCTTCTGTGGCGTCCTCCTCCGCTCCTTAATGAAGTGCGCTGCTGCACTGAGGGTCTGCGTGGAACTTATCTGCGCGGCTCCCATACGTGGGAAAGTTATGAGAGGCGTCGACGCACCGATGGGGATACAGTACAGATGGAGCAATTAAAGGCGAGCCATAACAATCGTCCTCTCTGAGCCAGACGTATTGGAGAATGAGCGGGAACAATGCACCCCGTTTAGAATATTTTACTGAAGTTCACAGACAACAATATAACTAGCCACAGGAGGATGGGGAATGTGAGGCTGCAGTGAAAACAGCCAGCAAGCCTGTGTTGCTGAGGGATTGCTTCATTTCGCTGTTGCGTGCATCCACTCACTGTTAATTTTTTGTTTCGGCCCTGCTCTATATGTTAAAACAAGCCATAAATCATCATACATCGGCAGCGCTTGAACTTTTTTTTTTTTTTAACTCCATTCTGATTCCCAGTCCTATAAGAGGCAAAATCCTACACCGGCTGAGACCTAATGAGAGGATTTGTGCGCTGCATGTTGCAAAAGTAGACGACCTTGTTCCCCAGTTTATCGGAAACCCTTTTGAAGCTCAGACCCGGCCGCCATGGCGCCCTCTAATAGGCTCCTCAGTCTCCTCAGCTCAGTGGGAGAGGGACAACAGCAGGAGGGAGTTGTGGGGAATTGTATTTTCTCTCTCATCATGGGGTCTTCCCTCGACTCGCTGTGCTCTGGAGGTGTCAGGACGCCGAGCCGAGGTTGATGATATCGGGCTGTAATTAATACAGAAATTAAATTTCACCCACTTTGCGTCCTCCCACATTTGATTATTTTTTGGGTTGATTAACATCATAAAGCACCATCATCTCCATACGCCACATTTTAAACCGTTCACTGTCTGCGCGTCACCAACGGAAAATAGACACATTTAGCTTTTGAGGACGCAATGTTTTGTCATTCTCAAAAATTCAAGCAATAGCTCACTTATTTATGAAAGCAATCCATGTCTAGATATTTGTAACTCAAATTTTTCATAGCAAACATCCCCTCAGTCTGCCAATACTTATTTTCTGCAATGGTGCGAGTTACCTCTCTGAAGCTCTGTGGTGCAGGTGTGTTGCTACAGCAGGAACACAGATGGCTCGCACACCAGACACTCAGCACATCATTCCATTATGGCAATTAAAAGAAAGAGACCTGGGGTGCAGAAATGGAAAGTAACCTGCTTGGCTACACAGTACGGCTGAGGGCTATTTGGTCAGCAAGTTACCGTCAAGGACTCCAAGCTGTAGCCGAGCCCATCCACGCATCCTTTTCCAGTGTCGTGGGACCTCTGTTTTGATAATTAGCCAAACGCCGAGCCTCCGTTGTGTCCTCAGCTCTGCATACGTTTCTTCATGATTTGGCTGTGTAGCGTTTCCTAATTAAACCTTAGTGGGAGAAGTTAAATGTTTAGTTTTTTTTTACCTATTATCTCACAGTGGGTTGTACCTTCAAAGGTATTTTTATGGTCTCACAGACGTATTCTGTCTGCCAGGGAGATTGACTGTTTCCGCAAACTAGACTGGTTAGGCATGTAGAAATATATGTTGACTTACTTGTCTGTACAGTAAATATAAATCCACAGCCAGCAGCCAGCTAGCCTGGCATAAAGACAGGTAATAGATGGAAGCCGCTAGCTTGGCTCTGGCTAAAGGCAACAAATTCCACATACTCGCCTGTCTAAAGCTGACTGACATGTTTCTCTTATATTTCTTTTAATAACAAGGACAAGATCATAAAACAAAATGTAAGGACAATATGTGGCTTTACAGCGCTATGCTAACTATCTGTTGTAGCTTCATATTTAATGTCAATCAAACAGCAAAACAAGCAAACTCGCTGTCCCTTTTTTTCAAGTATATATTTTTCTTTAGCTTTTTTATTGCCTTTAATTGATAGTCTAGACAGAGACAGGAAATGGGGAAGTAAGAAGAGGGGGAATGACATGCAGCAAAGGGCCACCCGAGTCAGGATTTGATCCGGGGCCGGCTACAGCGAGGACTATAGCCTCTCTACCCACTGAGCTATACAGCCCCTCAAACTCGCAGTTTTGCGATGGGGTAACACCAGCTATGACTCCAAAAGCCCAGTAGTCATTTACATTATATATAAGTATATGTACAAGTTTCTGATATAAAAAAAATCCGTCCAAAGAAGCAGCTTGCTTCTAGAGAACAGTTGTCGTGTCGCGACCGAATCGCACACAAGAAACGTTGAGGTCACAGATGGGCTTAATAAATACATGTGAACATTTCACACATCCTGAAGTAGTTTTCATGCTTTTACACACGTCATTAGCCTCATACCAAGTGCCTCTACTCCTGCCAATGCTGCAATCAGCTCCTGATTAAGCTCCAAAGGGATACCACACTAAACAGTTGGTTGTGTATTAGATGGCTAACTTTTCTTAAGACTGAGGTGACACACTTATCTCTTTTTGTTTGATAAAGACAAACTGGGCCAACTAAGTGTTACGCTGATCTGCATTTATCATGATGAGAAGATGTTACTTGTTGCTTCTCAGCTCTGGTTCGAGCTGTAATAAGTGCAGCAGCAGATCATACAAAGACCCGCGTAATGAACACCGAGTTGTGTCAGCGGACAAAATACAGAAGAGCATAAAAGTTGTGAAACAACAGCGAGTTGTCGCCGCGACAGATTCACAGTCTGAGCTGTGGTGAAGATATAGATCACGGTTTGACAAATGATTATGATGATTTTGATATTACCCGCAGACAATTCTATTTTTTCATTTCCTGGTAAATTGTCTCAGCTCCAGTCCCTGTGTCCTGGTGGGCTTCTCTCCCAGTCCCGTCTCCGCTCCGTGGTTTTTATTAAAGCTAACATTTGTCAGCAGGAAGATGGTTGATATGCAAAGTGTGGAGCGGTGCACACCTCACGCTTTAGTAATTCTGGCTGTTTGAGAAATGAGATATGAGGAATGCCCTGCTACGACACAACAGATAAGAGACATGAGTAATGTTCAGAAGATTTTGGTGTTATTACTCTTTATTCTGTGTTTTGTGTTTGTACCTGAGTGTGTTTTGAAGAATGATGTCACTGGAGAGAAATCACTGTGCTCTGATAGGGATTGTGAAAGTCTGTTATTAACAATTTAAAAGCAATTCAGATGCTTAAATAAGGGTTTTTTATAAGAATAATACTGGATAAACTTCTTTTTTTTTCATGTGCGAGATGCACCAAGAAAATGTTGGTGTCGCTGATGATGGTTCTACTTCATTTCGTTTCTTTTGTTTTGCTCATGGACATTTAATAATCTCAGAATTTAAATGAAAAGAGGAGCTTGCTGTAATGCAGTAGATAATGTTTACCACAGTGTTTACCGGAGTGTGAATTAATTTGCAGCATTCAGCCACAATATTAATGAACAATTATTTATCGCAAATCTGAACCATTCATACTTTTGCAGTCTGTCACACGGTGTAATTGCAGCCCCCAAATGTCAATATATACAAGGTGTCACATGATCCCATGGAAATTGAATTAAGCGAACACCTTTGTGCTGGTGATGAGATGAATTCCACAGGACTCATTGTTTCTAGATTTCAAACGCTATTACTTTTCCATTTTTATGTTTAATTTGTTTGGAAGAATGATTAAAACATTCAGGCTTTTCATGATGTTGACGAGACCGGAGGATTTTTTTTTTTTTTTTTTAGTTGTTGTTGGTTTTGGAAATAATATCAGACTGCTTAGATTTCTCATAAACGTATATTAAGTGGTGACTCAGCCACATAGTACATGTTGGTCTTCTTCACAAATTATTATGTATCATCACATTAAAAGGAACGGCTCTTTTTTCTTCCCTGATTTTGTTGTCAAACCGGATCTGTGACACGATCGGGGACAAAATATTATAGTTTGAAAGCGAGACGTTTTCCACCGATATCATTTCTGCTGGCATGATGAAGCGAGAGGGCCATGCTGTGTGAGGAAATTGTTCTACTAAGTGACTCTTCCCCTCACATCGCCAGGCAGCGTCTCTCCATATAAATGGCCGTCCAGGCTATTTGTCAGGAACACACATCAATCTTGGTGTGTATCGCCACAGAGCCAGGAGGCGAGTCGGCGAAGGCTGCTGTTACCAGTCAGAAATGTGTTGAGCTTGTCTCCTCGGGCCATCCTCGCTCGCTGTACAGTAGCTACACAGCCACAAAGCTGTAACCACTCTTCTGTAGACTGGTCACTTTCATTAGGGAAGTCATTAAAGGAATTACAGGAGACTGCTCATAGATTTTTCTCTGGATTATTGTGCTTGGATTTGGCTCTGTTCATCAGGCATATAACTGAAATGCTGCAGCAGAGTTGGCGCACAAGTGTTTCACTGTGTGTGTCTGCAAGTGAGAAAAGGAGAGAGAAATGTGGAAAAATGTGGAATCATTTCTTTACCACTCTGTATTTGTGACTTGCAGATTTCGTTGTGGTGGCCTCCTTTAATTACACCAAGAAGAAATATAAACCAGCCAGGAGAAGAGTGACTAAACAAATAAAGATTGTACAATCAGTGTGCACTTTAGTTTTCCATCCCAGAACAGATTTCTTCAAAGAAAACACCCAACTAACTTCTGGAAACCTCTGTCAGGGACTTCCCTATCTCTCTGCTGCAGTCATTCACGCCATCTCTTCAATGCTCGGGTTAAAATGTTTGATATTAAAGGGGACATGTTATAGAAATATCACTTTCTGAAGGCTCTTTCACATATATTTGGGTGTTTGTCATGCCTTCCGGCCCCCAAAATGTGAGAATTGACAAAAAAAATCTGTAATGTGCAGGCTTCCTATAGGTTGAAATCCACGTGGTTTTACGAGCTGTTCCCTCAGTTGTCTTCCAGTGATGTTTTGAATTTGCATAACCCCACCCCTACCTGGGACCGGTAGAAGGGGCGGGGCAAGCAGTGGTTCATTTGCATTTAAAGGGACAGGCACTGAAACCAGCTGTTCTGAACAGGGCTGTTTTGAGAGGATGAAAAAAGCTGTGATGTTTGATCCTTGGGGTATTTTGACCAAAGCATGCCACAGATATGTCTTTAAGACACCTGGGATCTATATTAATTTGTGGAAAGGGGGCATAATATGTCTCCTTTAAAATATTGATATCAGAGGAGGAAATTCTGTATTTCTGTATAGTACATTTTATGAAAACAGAAGCTACAATGTTTTGATCCCACAATCAAATTTTGTCTGTTCAGTCGAAGTCTGATGTTACAACTGTCCAACATTGTACAAAAAGAGGGTTAGGGTCACTGATGACTGTCTGGTTCTGGTTCTTACTGGATTTTTCAGTTTTACAGTCTTATATAAGGAGTCATTGTTTACAGTGAAAGTTTACCATTCGAGGCACAATTTCACTGTGATATTTTTAGTAGAAATTCTCTTTTGTTTTAAAACAAAACTTTACAGAATAAGTTTCTCTGCAACTACACCTTTCCACTGAGATCAGCCATCAGAAACATCATTTACAAGAATATCTCTGCCATCCAACAGAGACCTTTATGAGGGAGTTTGAGAAATGTGAGGTATTAAATGGAAGTAAAACGGCTTTGAGCCCAGACTCGTTTCTACTGAACTAATGCAAAGAAATGTTGTCATACGCCTGGGATATACACATCCAAATGGCTAATAAAATGCAACGATTGTTTAACATTTGACTCGGGCTTTGATATTTACAGTTACACCAGTAATCCCTCATGAAATCAGAGCCCATACACATCTCTCAAATCTCCCCGTTTCAACTCATCAGTTATCCCACATGCACTGTGAAAATACATAAACATTCAAATCCTTGTGGTGTGGTTATTTCCTATAAGGTTTTGTCAACTGATAATCAGTTATCATAAAAGTGGCATATCTGCATGTGGATCCCCCCCCCAATTCATTTTTCATGCTTATATTGTCATGACCTAGAAGAGAGTGTGTATTCAAGGGGATGTTTCTGATCCCGTGTCCTGAGCTGTGGAATAATGTAAGAGCACTGGTGTGTTGCTGCTGCGGCTGGGGGAGCGTGTTGCCATAAAATATTAACGACTTGGAAGCCCAGCCACATGACAAGATGAATGTAATTGGCCCTCGCAGCTCTATCTGTGCATGTTAATGAGATGGGATGGTATTTAAATCAGTCGAGCCCCAGACACTGTGGCTGCAGTCTAGAAAACCACAAACAAAGACGCAGTGAGAGAGGCACGGATGCAGTGAGAGAGATACAGAAAATGTCACTTATTTTCCGGTTTGGGTGACCTGCGACGAGCATTCCTTTGTTGTGTTATTGTTTTTGTTTTGTTTAGTTTTTGTTTATTTAAGCAGAACATTGTTCGCGGCTCAGCCTCTGAATGGTTTTGGATTGAGGTAATAGGAGCTAACGCCGAGATAAATTTGTTTTCCAGGGGATTTGAAGTGTGAAACTCACAGATAGAAAATGCAAAGTATTGAGAAGAGCCTGTGGACAAAAGCCAGATATACAGTACAGTATGTATACACTGAGGCGTGCATGTGTGCGCCTGCACCTGCGCAGCACCTGTCCTGCCAATTGGCGCCGGGGTCGAGACCTGGCTGTCATTAGTGGTCTGGAACAAAGCTGTGGTCCCTCAAACTAAATGTGACCACCTCAGGAGAAAACACGGGGGCTGTGGTAGCGGCAAACAACAGCTTCAGTCGGCTCTCCCAGGGGGGCGGCAGGCGGGAAATGTACCAGGTAGCAATAATATAACCTAAATCTGAGAGGGAGAGAAGTCCAGCTTGTTTTCAGCTAAAGTGTGGATGAGAGATGGTGTGTGTGTGTTTCCTTTTTATGTGACAGTGCCTTGGTCATCCTCACCAACACCTCGTAAAAACTATGCACTCATGCCGGTCATGTGATGTTTGGTGGACAAAGGTGTGGTGCATCAAAGCCCCAGAAACCAAATCTTACCATGCTGTGTTTGTATCTGTGTCTTTATGTGTGTGAGTGTGTGCGTGTGTGTGTGTGTGTGTGTGTGTGTGTGTGTGTGAGACCTGACGCCAAAGGGTGGGGGAAGTGCAGGCAGGAGGACAGATGGTCTCCCTCATGGTGGCTGAAATAAAAGAGGGAATTAGAGGACTCCAAGGTGTACACTCTGACGGCAATTACAGCAAATAGATTGGAAGTGGACCTCCAGGCACCCAGGGAGGCAGCTCTGTGGGGGAGAGCTCCACCTCGCCGCATCTGGTTTGTACACCCCGAAACCAGCCAAGGTAAAAAAAAAAATAGACACACAACCCCGTCTCTCCTTCAGCTGAGGTAGGCCTCACTGACCATTAACATACCACTGTATATCAGAATGAGTGTTAGGACATAAAAACACACAGAAAATAAACTTCATGTGCGCTGTAGAGTTTGAAATGGATTTCTATATTACCATTTTTGTTCGTTTGGATATGTGGCTGAAGGATTTGCAAAACCAATTTCAGACATCCCTGGGAGCTGTTTTTGGTTAGTTATTCTGCTGCCTGCAGGAGTTTGAAAACAGTCAATTATTTTTGTCTTGCTTGCTTCCGCCCATTGATTCTCAAACGATTTCCACTGCCCCCTCCAAGTAAGGATATGCAGCAATTGAATTAAATAAGCCCACCCAATCGATAGAAGATACGTACTGTAACACATCCGCGCTTTCGCTTTCATAGCTCGTGGAAAACTGAGAATTCATTGCAGATGAAAATGCAGACAAACTCAAAAGATACTTTTATGGGCCTATGAAAGCTGTTATGTACTTTACTGATCCCCATCAGGTATTTTAAATATACTATTTAATCCATTACCTCTGCAAGAAAAAAAAAAAAAAGTGCACAGAATCTCAAGCAGAATTTGGCGGCTTGTCGTTCTTTTCCGACGCCATTTAGAGCAGCAGTCAGGACCAGCAGATTCCATTAGCCCTGCCCTGTGGCTGAATGAGTGAAATACCATTTAGAGAATAAGTGTCTCTAACCCCAAAACCTCGCGTTCTCATCAATGCATAAATGATAAAGACACGGTCTAATGAGACAAAAGGCTCCCTGCCAAAGTCGGCCATAAAAGTAACATTTGGGTGCGAAAGACCTTAAGCTCATTCATTAACCTCAGGAAAGTGTCTTCACTGTTACTCCCACACTGTACGCGCGGCCAGTGAAGCTGAAATACACACAAGACAACAGTAATAAAAACTCAAGTGATTCAACGGCATCATTTTATTCTTCAGCGAGTAGCAAGTTCCAGATGTTTTAGGCAGCCAAAATCAAGACTGAAGGTCATATGTCTTATCTTTATATATAACTGGTGAATCACTGTAACAAATATGCATTGTATTATTACTAATGTCCAAACAGAGGCAGGAGCACAGGAAATACATACTGCAGATGTTCCTTGTTGCTTACTAATTCAGGGTCGTCCACTATTGCCGGCTTTATGTGTTCCCATGAAGATTTACACAGCAGGCTTAAAACAAAATGAGGAATCAGGTTTGTATTGTATACAATGTAAATAAGGCCGACTTTTGGCCTATGAGTTATAGCCTCCAGAACTGGCTGCTTTTCCCTTGTTGCATAAATTCATGAACAGTAAATCACCGGCTTCTGAAAAGGCAAAAAGGGAAAAAAAAAAAAGAGAAAAAAGAAACCAATGCATTAGAGATAATTAGGTAGCGAACATATGTAACCAATCAAATATATTGTTGCGCATGAGTTTTTACCCACATTATAAAAAGATGCGGATGGAGAAAAAAAGTCCAAACAAACATCAAACACAAACATGTTTTGTGTCTCAAAAAGCCCTGGTTTGCATAAGTAAATTGTTTTATTAATGCTTGGGTGAATTGAATTACATTAAACTGCTGAGAAATGTAAAAAACTGCCTGAGCTAACCTGCAGATGTGCAACATGTTTCAAGCTTGGTGCTCTCTTCAAGTGTGGGAGGAGCCCAGATGTTAGACAAACAGAGCAGAGAGGCAGGAAGCGATGTGAGATCAGTTTGTGTTGAATAATCAGAGACCAAATTAAAGCAGAAAGAGCACAGAGCAAGAATGACAAAGAAAGAGAAAAAAACACAGAGAAATCATGTTGGTCATCATTCTCTCTCCAGAGTTTCTCTTGTTTTCCTAAACCTCACTAAAACAATAGAGTTCAGAGCCGTAACAACCCTCACATTGTCAGACATTGTTTACCTTCTATTATGACTGTTTGTGTCCAGATGGAGCCACTGCTATCATCCATAGCCAGGGTACCCAGGGTTCGATAGATCAGGAGACTCAAATCTAGTCAAGGATAAAAGAAGGACACATTTCACGTTACGGTTTTTCTCCATTGGTTCGGCTCTTTTCTTGAAACAGAAATTACATTCTCAAAACTCTGAGATCATTTGGCAAAACAGTCTTACAATTCAGCACACCACTTGCAAAAGCTCATATCTCTCCCAAAACAGTTCACTGTCAAAACTAAATTCTTTTCTCATATAAATAGTCAGTGCCCCAAAAATGCATCGTCCCTTTGGCATTGTGTAAGCACTGCAAGTCAAAATGTTTACATGTTTTGTCACTATGGCAGAGGACCATTGAAATATCCCTCACGTCCAACCTCTCAGCCTTGGGAGAGGTGCTAAAATGTTTCTTCCATGTGAGACCCGCGGTCAGACAGGATATCTGTGGCATCAATTTGATTCACATGCTTGCCATTTTCTCCTTGGCACCAAGTTTACAGTAAATACTTTAGACTTCTGAACTCCTGCTGGTCTCTGTGCTTTTCTCCAGATCACAAGAAAATACTGTAAATCAAAGTCATGCGATCATTTTGGGATGCCATACACACGGGTTTGACTTCTGCCTCTGTGAGTGAGGGAGTCAAGAGTCATACTAAGTTCAGAAAGCTAAAAGTTCAGGTAAAGGTAAAGTTGCTCTCCTGTTCAGTGATGATGGTCCTAAGAATAGCCAGTGTCTCATAACCACTAAAAACACCCGGATCACAGGTGGGGAAGGATTTTCGTTTTTTTTTTTTTTTTTTTTAAATCTACACTACATGAGGTGAACAGGCTGGTTAAATGTATTTAGGTTGTGGTCATTAGTCTCATGTTTATGTTCTGTATGGATTCCTTTTCGTACTTACTTTAAATGTCCTCCCTCCTTCAGCGCAGCCGAGCAAACAACTGCAGATTCATGTTGCAATCTAAACGTGATTACAGCCACTCTCTGTTTTCTGATGCTTCCACAGCATCAGTGTAAATCTCAACTTATTTCAAGTAAAGAGCCCGTCTTTCGTTCTTACTTACTTAATATTTCTCCTCCACTGTCCACTTTATTTGACATGGATACTTAACGAATAGCAGTTTTTAGTATACACAATGTGCTTTTGGAATTTGAGCCATCTTTGGAGTATTTACAGCAGCTTAATGCAGAGGATGAAAAACATCAGACCCTTTTCCTGAGTGTTTGTGTTGGAGCAGAGTCTGAGGATCACAGTGAGGAAATCTGCTGAACTCAGCCCCGGACACATGTGGTCGTAAATCACGGGCAATATTTTTTTCCAAACAAATGCAAAACTGTGCTCATATGAAATGTTAAAACACAAGATAATGAAAATTGAAAACACACAGAAGTGCAAAGGAGTATTTCTGCTTTGAATTTTCTCCTCCACATGATGATTTTTGTATTGTTTTATTGCCTTTAGTTGAGTCAAGTATTGAAGTTTGAACCCCAGTTATATGGCTGTTGTTCATAACCTGAATTTAAGAAAACAAGTAGATGAAAGGTTTCAAAGCTGCAGCAGACAATGATGATTCAGTCAGTGATAGTCAGTCTGTCTGAAGTGTGTGCAGGTCGACTTGGATCCTTTTCACTGCTGTGAACAAACAGCAGCTGCAGGAAACTCCCCCGCCTGGCAGAGCAAACATGTTCTGGTTAATTGGGACACTGAAACAAAAACATGCTTTTGCAATGATTCAAACAGCCTCATCTGTTTCACTATAATTCATAAATTAAATGAAACCTAACTTCTCCAAGCCAGAGCCAACTCAAACATAGTGGGGGGGGGGGGGGGGGGGGGCTCCATGTTAGTCAGAGTTATATTCAGCTCAGGGAGAGATTATATGTCAAGTTTGATCTCACGCATTTTTCATCACAACGTTTGAACGTGAATGACGACGGCGCAACTCACTGAACTGATAATTCACCTACTGATGATGCTGATGTGAAAAAAAATCCATGTGATTCCAGACAGAGATTCATGTTTTCCCCCCACAAACAAACACATCACGCAGCAAACTAATAACTCGATGCAGTCTTGTGCTTTTGTCTGAAATGTAATCATCATAAAAAACATTTAATCAAATGAAAATAAATCTTATCAGATATTTGAAGTCTTTAAAGAACTATTCAATATCCTCCATGAATGATTTTAATAGACTGAGTCATATTTCAGGTGGCCTGCTTTTCAGATTGTATCACTGCTCAACATTTGTCACCTGTCAAATTATTTTCCCCCTGCATGTCATGTTCATTTGTCAAAACAGCCTTGTTCAAAGTTGCCTACTGCTTCACATCCAACTAAATCAGATTTGGAGGAGGGACTTTGATTTGGATGTCATATTTATGGTAATGTTAGAATAATAAAATTGCTCACAATTCTAAATGCCATTTATCTAAGTCTTAATGTATTTAAGCAAATATTAGGACTA
The DNA here is from genome assembly GCF_045865225.1 of Trachurus japonicus. Taxonomy (NCBI): domain Eukaryota; kingdom Metazoa; phylum Chordata; class Actinopteri; order Carangiformes; family Carangidae; genus Trachurus; species Trachurus japonicus. Next base: position 17,945,382 of record NC_140927.1, read on the forward strand.
ATGACTGAACCATAAAGTGAGAATGAGCAGTTGGATTTTTCAACATATTTAATCAGCCCTCAGAATACATACAGTAATTTTGCAGAAACAGCTGCCGCAGACACCAGTCATCACTGAGTATGAGTCGGCTGCCAAAAAGAAACAATTGCACTCCTGTTCCACGTGAAGGCGACAGGAAAATAAAACGTAATATTCAAAGCTACCAGATTTTTTTTTTGAAAGAACGTTTAACCTCTTCACATTAATGAGAGCTGGACTTGGCCGCAGTCCAGACCACCAGAGGCACGCGGCTGCTCCCAGGTAGAGATGTACCGCTGCCTCTTACCAGGGTTTCAACACCTTCATATTTCTACAGTGTCTGATCAATGCCAGAGAAAACCATTTCTTATCATTCTTCCAACTACTTAGAGCCACATCTGAATTACGGTTGCTGTATCCGATGCACATTTATTCTTCCCTCCTGACAGTTTTATGGAGCTCATTATCCGCTTTGTGGCCGTGGCTGTGAATGGAGAACCTGTGGGGGTTTTATGTGTAGTCAGTAGCTCCTCCACTGACCACATTTAATGTCCCCTCTCTCTCTCTCTCTCTCTCTCTCTCTCTCTCTCTCTCTCTCCCTCCCTCTCTCTTTCTCTCTTACTCTCAGAAAAAAAAAAAAAAACAGGCGGTTCAAGGGGGTGCATCCAAGCTCCCTCTGACAACAGCAGCAGCTCTGCTTGCACACAGAGTGCCAGTGTTGGGTCTGCTGATGTGAGGGTGAGGGAGCAGAGGGAGAGCCAGACCAGGGTTTTATTTACCTCAGGTGCAACGGCTCATTATAATGGTGTTAATGAGGAGCAGATGTAGCTGAGTGGAGGAGGTGGAGGAGGAGGAGGAGGAGGAGGAGGAGCAGGGTGGGCAGGCAGGCGGCTAGAGGAGCGAGGTGTGGCCTGTCCAGGGCAAGCCTACATGGAGGTCCTGTACAGGGATTCCCAAATCCCCCTCTCTCTAAAACCAATAAACCTGCTTTTCACGTGTTAATATCTACTCAGCAAGTGCTATTAGCAAACACTGAAAACTGCCTACCACAGTGATTCGCTGAGCCCCTCTCAGCTTGGCTACGCTCAGAGGTTATTGGGATATTACCGTATAGTCGTAAATGTTTTGGAGCCTTGTTTAAATGTTGTTGACGCTTTTGGCCGATAAAGTCTTTAAACACACAACATTTTACTGCCAATATCATGAAAAAAATAACCACCAAAACCCGCACTGACCTGACCCCATTATGAAGAATCATCTGTGTACAGTATCAAAGCCTGATATAAATGAATCCTCTGTGCCACCACTGACTGTTGGCATTGTCCAAAAACCCGCTGTTGCTCGGGGTGACATGTTCACACAGATACTCACATACACAGTCCTGGTACTGGGTGTGTATTAATGTGCAGCTGAAAATAGTTCCCAACAAATGCACAATTTAATCCTGATTGCAGCTGTTGTAGGAAATGGCCATATGTGAGGAAAAAAAGACAAAGATGTATGTATATATTATTTATTTTTATAGAAATTTTTCTTTAAAAGTATTGAGACAGAATAATCCATTGGTTTTGGTTTTGTAGATAGTAACTGTAACCATGTCTCTGTATATTATCTTTTATACAACATCTCTTCCCACTCAGAGTCAAACTGCTATTGCTATTATTGTCATTTCTGTTAAAACCTACAGTGCTGATTTAGGAATTTGTTCGGTCTTTTAAATAATGATAATGATGATAATAATATTTTTGTGAACTATTTTCACTGACCTACAACTTCAGTGGGAATGTATGAGCTTGGTGGTAATATCAACAAAATTAGCGAATCTGTCAAGCCTTGTCATTTTTAACCTGTCATTATGATATTTGTTTCTGAGTGAGTTTGGCCTGAGCTTCACATAACAGTTGCTGTGTAATTGTAAGACTAATAGATGTAAAGCAGGGATATCAATCAAAGAATTAACAGTCATTATTGAACAACGTTCATGTGTCACTATCCAGAGAAACTGTCTCACTGCTCTGGTACTACAGTATGTTGCATGTGACAGTTGAAGAGCTTGAATCTTGACTCAGCAGAGGAAGCTGCAGCCCTCTGTTAGCAACAAGCGGCTGACAATGGCTGCAGCTTTGAGTTTGCCATTGTGACTTCTTCACTGACGGAGCCCATGGCAGCACTAATCTCCATGAGCCCAGTGTGCGTGCCAATGGTGGGCCATAACAGTCTTTATTCACCATGAAGCCTCCACTGGGAGCATCTCGTGGTCCCCAGGACAACAATGCTGGCAGCCAAGCCCACAGTCAACCGGCCCATCTTTTACGTTTTTATGGGCTTGGCCTTCCCCCTGCTATTGAGGCAAATGTAGGCCATCAAACAAAACAATTTATGACCCAGTCTAAATTTGACCTTGGGTCTCCTGAAATGCCATTGCTCTCAGAAAATGTAGAAAGCCTATGAATGTATATGAATGTATATGAAGACATAAAGTGGTTTCCTTATTTTTCAGTGTTATTACACGGTGCAGATGGGAGTTTTAGCTCTAGGTAGCTGCACATGACTGATCCTGCCCGGAGTGCTCTAACAGAGAGTTTTAGGATCAAAGCCTCCACATTAGACATAATCGTGCTTGCTTCATAACCCGGAGCAGAGCGCTGTGACTGTATTTTTACAGCCTGACCTCAAATATTTCTCTGCTATTAGTTTTTTTTTTTTTTTTTTTTAGTTAGTGACGCAACACAGTGACCTGGTTGACTTTTGCCTTCTGGTTTGTGAGCAGAGCTGCAGGGAATTCCTTATTTACTGCAGGGGTGTGCCTTCCTTTTCTTCATTCACCAGCCCATGTTAGATTTCTGTCTCTGGCCCGGCTGCAAAGCTCCAGTTGTTTATAGCTTCGGTTGTTTATGGCTCATCCATTCGGAGAAGTGGAAAACCCCAAGCTACTGACTGTGTTGTTCCAGACTTCTTTTCTTTCTTTTTTTTAATCTCTTTACCAGATTCCCAATGGTTTGGTTTGGTTTGGTTCAGTTTGTCATAAAATTAATTACATACCAGACTGGTCCAAATATTCACAAAGATGGGCTTACATTTTTTAAATTTCTATTTCTTTCTATCTATCTATCTATCTATCTATCTATCTATCTATCTATCTATCTATCTATCTATCTATCTATCTATCTATCTATCTATCTATCTATCTATCTATCTATCTATCTATCTATCTATCTATCTATCTATCTATCTATCTATCTATCTATCTATCTATCTATCTATCTATCTATCTATCTATCATTTGTCAATAATAAAAACAAATTAAAAAGCAGTACAACAGCAAAGATTGTCATACATATGAAGTGTGAAATGCAGATTTCATTATCATAGTATTCCTCATTACAACAAATTATTTTTGCTAAACAGTTTTCAGAAGGGACATGCATGCTTGTAAATGTGCAGCATGTAAATTAGACCACATTACTGCAGTTTCCATCACAAGAAAACATCCTCTGTCCTCTGAATATGTGTGCACGTTCTCTGGATTCACGCATTTGATGTAGGGAGTGACCAAGAAGCATGAATGATACAAGATGAGAGAGGGGCTCTCCATCTCTGTATGTTATATGGATTCTTCTCACGCATTTCCCTCTGAGACAAGGGATTCAGTAATCTGTATCCTTTAGTGAGAGAACCCCATGGAGATGCATTAAAGAGATAAATTGGTATCATCCCCAGTGTGACAGACTCCTCATCTGTCTCTGCTCGCCTCCATTGATCACAATTTATTTTATTTGTGTTGTTTCATTATTAGGCGGAAGAAAAGCATTGCATTAATAAAGCCCTGATTATAAAGTTAAACAGAAATGCTATACTGTTACACAGGAAGCTGAGGTTAAAGCACGAGGCTCCAGCTTGCCTGCCCTTGTATCTTCTTACACAATAAACTGAGATCACAGGCGGCACTGATCATTCACTGTGGATCTAATTTGTTTCTTAACGATTATCAGGCTCTCCTGGACTGGGCACACTTCTCTAAACAGATCACTAAAATTCTGCATTTCCCAGCAGTCTCATCATATCTGTGAGACAAAGCACTGACGTGAACTCTGGAGTCATTTCACTGATACATCTTGGTCAGGTGTATTGGTGAGGAACTCTATAAAGACATTTTACATTTACTGTACACAGAGATGGTATTGCAAACAAGCCAACTCAACATATATTAGTGACTGGACATTTTATGCATTTTTTTTCAAGAAGTGTGAAATAACTCAATATCAAGATTATATATATATATGACTACAATTGCAATTAGTATCAATTTTGTGATCTGATTTATATTAATTAAGACAAAACAAACAAAAATCTATATACAGTATTTGGTGAACTTGTATAAGTGGTCTTTCAAATTATGTTTAATTGTACGAAAACTGTTTGTTTAATTTACAAATACTTTCTTTAAATGGATAATCTAACTTTGATCCCTGGTTATAAAAATAGTTGAGATGCCAATTTCATATATTTTTATTAATATTTCTAAGAAATCAGCATTAACAATTCAAAAAATAAATACTAAAAATAAAATATGTATTCAGTAGTGTACCTCATTAGTAGTCAGTTTGATGACTAAAAAAACAGTATTACAAATGATTCCAAATAAAAATGTAAGATGTCACTTGCGGAAAACTGTTGTTTATGTTGCTCCTTTGCATTTGGAATATATTTTCAGCCATGAAAGTAGACTGTTATTTAACATTACTTACTAATACTTATTATATGACATGCAATCTAAAAGGAAAGAGAAAGAAAGAAAGAAAGAAAGAAAGAAAGAAAGAAAGAAAGAAAGAAAGAAAGAAAGAAAGAAAGAAAGAAAGAAAGAAAGAAAGAATCAAGTAAAATTGTAAAGACCATTGCAGTGGTTATAGAAAATAAAGAAACTGTGCTAAATAAGAAAATGAACTTAACCTGTTTCGAAAACAGTAGTTGTGTTAGAAAACAGTTGTTATGTGTGCAGTGCAGCTGTGTTTGAATCACCGGAAAGCAAATCACTCCCACGTTTCATGAGCAGTACACAGTAATTCTCTCCGGACTCAGAAGAGGCGACATCTTAGGTTTTTGCGGAATTTCAGTTTCTATCAAGATTTCACAAATAAAATCTGACGTCTAAAAAGAGCCTGAAAATTGCTGCATCATTTAGTAATGGTTTATATAGATGGATGATGATGAATGCTCTGAATAACAACATGGAGTGTAAGAGTATTTATGGACAATCTTGCAAAATTACGGCAGTTAAAATAATTGCACCAACACTTCCCCCTCTTCTGCTGATTCGTGGCCCAGGTCAGGAGGAGAAGGTGGCCAATAACAACAGTGTGGTGAAGGGCTGGGCCTTGTGCTGTGAGCCCCAACTGTACGTCATGAGGTGATGTGGTAATGTGCTGACAGCACAATATTTCAGCACCATTTCAGAGTGACCCGACTTCATTTTTTTCCCTCACGAGTCGCTGTGATTCACCAGAAGCACACTCAAACACACAGTAACCTAGATTTGCACTTTGTTATTTTTTGCTCTCTCTGAGTGCTCTGGGATCAGTGACCAGCAAATTTGCAGTAAACCTCAAACAAGCGAAGTGCTTTACACAGATATTCAAAAAGTTTAATGTCTCACTGGGTTAAAATGAAAATAAATCAGTAAATAACTGCTAAATATATAAATAAAACAGTTTTAAAGTCACAACTCACAGCTGTAGAGAGGTGGGGAGCAAGTGCAGTAATGGAAAAACCCCAGTCACATTTTGGACTGTCAACTGAAGTCAGTAGCAACTGATTTGAGGACATTTGAGACGTCTGAATGTGGAGCAGGAACTGAAGAGATCACAAATATAAGCCAGGGATTGTCTGCGGTATTTTCATGACAAATGCAAGAACCATAAAATCAGATTGGTGCAGTAGTCAAGTCTCAAAGTGATAAACACATGTGAAATGCACCCTGTATATTTAAAATACGTAACGTAAAGAGGGATTTTCATGTGGACATTTGAATTACAAACAGATTTTATTAGACAAGTGCATGTTTACAAGGTTGTTTTTGGTGCAGGTTTATTAACAGTCTAATTCGCTAAAAACGTGAATAACGATTTGAACATAAACAATAGGGCAGAGAGATATCACATCAAGGTCCACAGCATGACACAGCGCTCTGTTTTGTTGATACTTACAATAAAGTTGTATACAGAAGAGGATGAAATGCTTTGCAGAAAAATAACAATCTATATTTTTTTCCTTTAACTGCACAACACAATAGTCACTGAAAGCCATTCTCACTCTCTCAGATCTCAAGAAAGCAGCCAACAGGAGTCATTTGAACCAAATAAAATAACTTGTGAAGTGTGAAATAATGGTAACATGCCCTGTGAGATTTAACTGCGAACGTGTGGCGGCCTCGGTGTATGGCTGAACCAGAATGGGGCACGGTGGATGCCCACATGTCATGTGCTCCACACGCTCACAGAGCAGCAGCTCCTGTTAAGGTTATTTTTACTCCAGCACCTGGAGGTGCTGCAGACTTGCTCTGGCCTGCACATTCTTTTTTTCCCTCAGCACAATCAGGTGTGAGAGCAAGTGATCTTCATTCTCTGCAATTAAGATTCTGCCTTCATCTTCTCCTGGTACACAATTACTGCTCTGCTGCTGTTTGCTCTAATTGCTCTTTCTGCAGGGATTGGTGAGAAGCCAGTGATTGTGATGGGAAGGGGGATTATCTCCTTCCCTTTACTCTGGCCCCTTAAAAAAATCATTTGTAAACTCCCCGGTGTAATTACTGAGGCTCATGATTAATTGTCTATTGAAATTAGCGCGGGTCTAGCTTTCATTTTTACTGCAACGAATATTAATTAATGTTAACTCTCCCCTTTTCTTTTTTCCCCACCTTTTTTCTAAAGCATATCTTTTGAATATTCATTGTGGTCTTGAAAAATGGGCACAAGCCAGTACCTTGAGTCAGGGAAGTGACACTTGGCTATCACAAAAAATACATATCTGGAATTAAAAGATGTGTTTTAGGCCATAAATAATATTCACAGGAGGTCGACAGGTGAAGAAAGCAAGCTCTTATTTAAATCACGTCTCATCTGTTAGTCCAGAGGTGTCAGGAAATATGCAAAGCAGCGTCTCAGCTTTTGTTTTCCTTTGGAGAGGGGAGAATAGTCACATTTAATTCAGTTAGTATTTATTTAACCCTTGTGGGGATGACAAGTTGAATAAGTGCCATATAATCACATTCAGCATATTGTCAAACCATAATGTATAGAACACAATGTCACCTTGAATAAAGTATCCGCAGGAGAATACATTTGGGTAATAATATGGAAATTTACACTAAGGTCTGAATCAGATCCACATTAGAATATCTCCATATCCTATCATGTAGAAAATACTCTCATTGGCCCAAACAGACCAGTTATACACACTAAACACACTTGGTGTAAGGTCAGTGGAAATTAGCATCAATTAAAAATCAAATATTCTTGTGTGATGTGTTTTCAATTCTTCACAGGATTACTTTTTGGGATTAATGTACTTATTGAATTGTTATTAATTATATTTGTATCACTCTGGGCAAGTTGAATGGTGAACAGCCTGTTAGTGGACGTCAACAGACATTTGAATATGACCAAAGTCGAAGAGGGATTGAAATGTATCCAGTGTGTGTTGAAGCCGTAACATGAAGCTCAAACTCCAGCCTCGCACTTGTAAAGTGTGTGTTTATGATTTCAGTCAGTAACAACTCCTTTATGGTCACACTCTGGTTATAATGTGTAATGTGTCGTTTGAGCTGAAGTCTGCAAGCGCTGAGCTGATTTTCGTTTGGCTTCGAAGATTTGAAATGCTGCATTCAGCCCTAAAATTATATTTGTTTCTGTAATGTATTTATGTCGCACTTCAACAAAAGAGCAGCTTTACAGTTAAAAAGAACCATTAATACAATAAAAAAAAATCAGATAAAATACTGATTATGGTGATGCTGGACGCCCTGGCAAGAAATCACTTCACTTTAATCATCCGTCCCTTTTGCTTAATAATATACTCAATACATATTTTCTTAATCAAGACTGACATGATCAAAGATCGATTCTTTAATCCTTCATTGTCTGTGTAACCAAAGCCTGGTATTGCTCATTCCTCTGTGTGGTAGACCTCCATTGTTGTCCAAAAACTATTAAAAACACATCAGTGAGCCAGACCTTTGCACTGGCCGACATGTTTCTTCATTATAATGAACCTGGGCACTTCAGTTTATTTCGATTCAATCCCACATATACCACACACGTGGTGTAAATAGTCAAGCATTAGTCCAAGACTGAAAATAGTTCCCAGCAAAGACACAGTTTACCCTATTTGACTGATATTTGTTAAAGACTCAGCTTTTATTGTGAAATTATTACGTTTGTTTTAAAAGTGCAGGAACACAATTATTATATTTTATAATAATCATAGTAATAATAATTAAATTGCTTGAGTAAATCACTTTAATCATGTAAAACATTACAATAAACTTTTTGTGTCCTGCACTCTCTTCCCCTGCAGTCCCTCTGCCCTCTTTGTCTCCCTCTCTGTGTGCGTGTGTGTGCATGTGTGTTCACTACAAAATCCAGTCGACCTTCATCTCGCCTTCCTCAGTCCACATTCAGATAAAGGGATCATAGCCAGCAGATCAAACTAATGTCTTCACCCCTCAGCGTCTCTGAACGGCCACTGAATAAAATCGCAGCTGCTGTGAAATGGCTGTGACATAACTTGATCCACGTAGTGACAGCACACACCACCGCTTGCTCCCCGTAATATATCATTGCCAGGAAACAGTGGACGTGGAGACGGACTGATTGAATCAGGGGCCATGGAGGCTCTGGGGAGAGTTCATCCACAGCAAACCAGCAGCAAAACACAGCAGAGTCCCTCCCAACTGTAGCTGCTGTAACAGTGTTTCAGGGCTTAGAGGTTGTTCATCCAACTTCATCCTGACTAAGCACACGAAGGAGGAAGTGTTTTGAAGTTGTCGAATGTTGCATGGAGTGCAAACCAAACCTCAGCAAAGTTGTGGTTAATTTATGGAAAATAAGCACTAGTGCAATTTGTGGCGAAACTACAAAACCACCAGTTAAGTATTCATAAGTGTTTTCTACCTTGTGTCTTAAATTTGTGTGTTTTGAATTTAAGTGGTGTACATAATTTTTAATGAAGCTCATAAAAGTTGTTTTGATAAGCATGGACACGCTCACCATTGCTTTGAAGTACAAATTTGATTTACACATAAGGAGCATAGGATTTATTCTGAGTGAGCATAAACAATAAAGTGTTTATAGCCATCACTTCTTTCTTTATGTGTTTATGAGTCACCAACTGTTACTCATCCCAGTATATAGAGACATATTGTTCTTCCTGGATAAATGACCAATAACTCTGACAAATGACAGTAAAATTGCTTTGAAGAGAGAGATAATAGAAATCAGATTTTCACATTTGATAGGCTATGTTATGAGGTGCGGCATTTTTAATATGACAATTACATTTAAATCCAATAAGAGTGTGTCACTGTGAGTTTGACAAAGGTGTTTTGCTTCAGTTTTAGCTGCCTTGAAGGAACAGAGCTGTCTTAAGTCTTGGCTTTACAATAAAACTACAATAGTCTCTATCTATAAACATGAAAACAAATATGGCAGAAAATGATCAGAGGAGGCACCATCATCTTTTTCCCTGGATATAGCAATCAAGCAATAAAATCTCATTCTCTTTTCTGTTGAGTTTAAGTTACACAAGTGGGTCAAATACCGACATATTTATGATCTGTTGTTGTTTTATTCAGCTTTCTTTTATTTTTTAGACTTTTATTGGACTACGCTTTGACAAGTGGCAGAGGAGCAGGCAGGAGTGAGTGAGTTCTGCTGCTGTGTGTGGAGAATTATCCTGACAGCTACTTAAAGAAATGAACGATACCAGAAGAGGGTGCACTTCTGATATGATTTGTAGCCAATCAAACATATGCAGCAATTACAGCTGTGCTCATTTCATTCATTCCGATAAACTGGGGAGAAAAAGACGGCGAACATACAGTATCTGTACTGTCCAAGCCCACGTCATTGTTTTGGCAGCTGCAAGAAAGCCAAAACTATTAAGACAGAGATTTATGGAGTTGTTGATGCACTAAATAATATTTTTCTTTGTTTTGATTTGAACCTCTTGTTTTTTGGTTGTAAAATTTCAGTTTTATTTCACTCACTGGCCGGCTGGACACTACATGTGAAGTGCGGCAATGCATCTCTCTTAAAATATGACACGTTATCACGCTGCTCTAATATGCTAATTTGTTAAAGTGTCTTTGGCTCAGTAGGAGCAATGACGCAAACTGATTTAAAACGAGTGATATTTGTGATATTGAAGCTCACAGTCATGTGTCTGCACCTGTGTCTTCTGCCTGGGAACAAGGACAAGTCTCTGATCCCTCCCCAAAAGAAAGCCCCCCCCCCATCCCATTCCATCCCATCCCTGCACCGCTGTGACCCCGATCCTCTCCGGAGTTGCACTGCTCCAAAGTAACCTGGGTTGCTATAGTTACCTCCTCTCGGCCACTTTGTAAGGTCACCAGGGTCCGACGAGCTCTTCCCTCAGAGAACAGGCATAACTAATGTCCTGCAGGTTCAGGCTTGATGTAAATAGTCTCAGCTGACAGCCTACTGTACAAATACTCAATTACGTTTGCTTAAAGGAAATGATTTGTTGTAACGGGCGAGCACTCAACTTGTGTGACATCAGTGTTGCCCGGGCAACGGCAGCTGATTGCACAGGCTGGAATTAGGTATTGATCAGAGGAGGGGGCCCGGCGCCAGTGAGGGACTGGAAGCGATCCGCCACTACGATTTACAGAGGGTGGGGGTGGGGGTGAACCTGCACACTTCGCCCCAGCTCAAAGAGCTGAAAACCCCTCAGGAACCAATTTACACACAGCTACAGTGCAATATCTGCAGCAGTCAATAATGGAAATGTGATGCCCCCTCTGCCATCAATGTGACCGCTCCTCTCCCTCTCGTTAGAGCACCTTGAAAGTTCTAGGCCAATCCATAGACACAATAGATTTCCAATGGTGGAGGGATATTTTGACTTTGGTATTCTCTGTGTTATTACACCTCTAAGTAAGGTAGCAGCCTCTGTCCTTAATGTCCTCTTAAAAATGAATCCTTCTTTAATTTAATCATCCTCTCATTACATTCATCCTCCCCTTAGATTATTTCTCTTTCTGCCCATTTACCACTCAGTAAGCTGTATTTATCACTCGGCTCCCGCTCACACACACACACACACACACACACACAGACATTGTTCACGCAGCCTCACAAATAGCATCTTCACATAATTAATTCCGAACGGTCAGTGTGTGTCAGCGTGGCTCTTACATCACTGCATACTTCCACTTTGCGTGCTGTGCGTTTCTGTTTGTGTCCACGCTTGAGTTGAGAATGAATGCTGATAGTGGAACAGCTTTAGCTTGGGAAAATACTGATACTACTACATTTTTAGAGAAGGGGTGTTTAATTTGAGTGTTTTTGAGTCTGTCTTCAGATTTTTTTGTCATTTAAGTTTTTATTCAATTACTTATGTGTCAAACATCATACAAACAAAATACATCAAACTTCAGCACAAACAAGTCAGAAAATATACAGAATAAAAACAAAATATGCATATACAAATAAATATACACATAAATCCCAGCCCATAAACAGCGCAGCACATCGCCCAACACTAAACAGTGTGTCTACAAAAAGAGTATATAATACATATATGAGTCGTCCTCCCCTCACATGTTAGCATGTCTTCAGATTGATAAGATTTGCATACAGGATATAACAGTGTGTAAGATCATCTTTTCATCCATTCATTTTTCTTGACTCCCCTTTTGAGCAGGGTCGCATGGACACTGTAGCCAGTCCCAGCTTTTATATGTCGGGGTTCACCCTGGACCGATCAGATCATAGACGAACAATGCACACTCTTCATTTACACCTACAGCAACTTAGAGTCACTAGTGTGCATGTCTTCAGGACTGTTGTATAGGGGAGAAAGGTGATGATAATTCTAGGGGCCCAGCACCCAGTAGGGCCCACAAAAAAAACCCAGTAGTCTAATCTTTGTATGACTGATTTATTCTGCATAATGACCCTGACTAATACTCATAGTAATGCTGCATTAGCATCAAAACAAAGTAAATAAAAAATGATAATACGTAGTCTAAGAAAAAAAGTGGAAAAGTCAGGGGACAGGGGACAGAATTCCTAGCAACGGCCCTGCATGTCTTAGGCTGGAGAACCCAGAGAGAACCTACGTGGGCACAGGGAGAACATGCAAAATGCCACACAGAAAGACCTCAGGCTCGGGAATCGAACGAAGAACCTTTTTGCTGAGAGGGAACCGTGCCAGTGTGAGAAAATGTTTCTTTCATGTCTTATTGAATGAGATGGACAAGTGGTGGCTCAGTGGTTTGCACTGGGTTTTGATATGGACCACAGTCCTTTCTACTGTGTGTGTGTGGAGTTAGTATTTTCATCTCATATTCGTGTGGGTTTTCTCTGCGGTTTCCTCTTACAGAAAAAGACATGCACGTTAGTAGAAAAGCCACTGACCTCAAACACAAAACAGACGAGCGCTGCGTGGAGGTAGCTGTGTTATCATGTCTGTCCTACAGATGATGTGTGAAACTAGAGCTCACACACAGGATACATCACACACGTAGTTCTGAGTGCTTGATTGTGGTTTAACAAACTGTTTCTTTAAACGCGGCTGAAGTTGGGACCAGCTGTCGAAGCCTGAGAGCTGAAGTCTGTTTCTGCTGCAGTGTTTCATGCAAACAGCGTTTGGACTGACATGAAGGCACCACTGCTGCCATGGAGCCAATCACAGTCTTGACAGGAGGAACTCCCTCTCCTGGCAGTGCTCTGTAGTGCAGTCCACATAGTGTGCAAGTAACACCCTGTGACATCTGAGGCTGTTTAACCCTGCGGGGCTTACTCCAGCCAAATTTCCTCCTCCTTCCACTGGAGACGTCTGTGCTACAAAAGATAGAGCTGTCTCTTTTACATTAGCCAGACCTGGGAGATGTCAGCCACTTGTCTCATCACAGGAATCGATTATAGAATACATTTGCCATAATGTGATATATTCATATTAAAGTAAAGCCTCAAAGGCAACGGAGACTGCCTCTTTAATAGACTCCAGCTATCATCAAGAGTAAATTCCAAGACCTCGATGTAATGGAAAAAAACTCCCTGTCTGATCTTCCCAAAGCTCTTGTGTGGAATCTGAACAAATGCTCGCTGCTGTTGTGAGGCTGTGAACCGGGCGTAGGTGTCATGGTTGGCTCTGCCATAACATCCATACCCTCCCTCCCTGATGTCACCAAATACACATTTTTGCTAAATTATGGTATAGAAGTGACAGCTTCATAGACTCTGATTCAGTCAGACAGGAGAAACCGAAGCATTATATGACATAATCTGCAACTCCGTGATGATATATCTGAAAGGTAATGTCCAACGGCACTGATTACAATTCATCCTGTTGTATGCAATCCATGAGAATCTAATCTGGAAAGCAGCTTAAAACTAAAAATCTTTATAACATAACCACCTGCTTGTGTGTGTGTGTTCATTTGCATGTGAGTCTGCAGAGCTATCTATTAATTTTCCTCTGTTTTTGTATCGTATTATTACGTGCCGGCTGGCACTGCAAGTTTAATATGTTGTACATCTTTTTTTTGTTTCATTCCTCATAGTAGGTTCAATGTCATCTCTTTGTTGTCTCAAAATGCAATCAATGAAGGTCTTCCTACCCCATCCACTGAAAGTCAAACCCAACCTATCTAGGGCCACTCTGAGCTGTTCTGTCAAATCTAAGAATCAAGCCCATATTTCTTGGGAGTCATGTTGTGCTAGTCCTCACTCCAGTTTGTGTGTTCTCTCGCGCCTAATATACAAAAGATCTATTGAAATATGCATGAGGACCATGATGCCTGCACTAAAAATACACTCAAATAGGGAATACATTGACAGCTCTGTTATTGAGCTCTCCTTGAGCTTCCTCTGTCACCGCAGCCACAGATCGCTCTCAGGACTCATGTATTATCAAAAGCACGCAACAGCTCTGTCTCCCCCTCTGTACAATCTATCTCCTCCTCTCTCGTGGCTGCACGCCTGCACCAAGCAGTCAAGGTGTAGTTTACATCCATGTCTGCATGTCAAACTCATATGATGTATGAAGGGAAGACTTGTAAGGAATTTAATAACAGCTAATAAATGTTTTATAATTTTATATAACGTTACAGTGTGACTGTGAAGTTTAGCTTCTTGAAGTTTAGCTATGAAAACACTTCGTTATTTTGATGTATTTTTCATAATTGATCAAAGTTGACCTTTGATCACCAACTTATAATCAGGTCATCCCAGAATCCAAATGGATGCTTCAAATATGAAGATAGTCCCTGTTGCTGTTCTGGAGATATTGTGATGAAGAGAATGAGTCAGAGGAACCGTTTGATAGACAAACCCGAAAATATAAAAGCTGCTGTCCTCAGGCTCATAGTGTTTAATTACTCAAGACTGAATTCAGATTGGTTGCATCACACAAACTAGTTCTCGTGTAGAGATTAGTTGTTGCTGTTGAATGTCTGCCAGGTGTTTGTGTCACTAACAGCCAAGCCAAAGCTAATGTTAGTATGGTTATATATGACCAGTTTACACCAAAACATAGTCGAGGTAGTATAGAATTTTTCGTTCATCTATCTGCCATCTCCAAACTTGACCGTATTCTATCGGACATCACATAAATACCAAAATACACTTTAAATTCCCAAACTTTATGCCTTCAATTTTTGATAAATTGAGCATATAATAACAGTTGTGGTAAGCCGTAAACAATTTTCCTCTCAATCTAAACTAAATGAAAACCAGTGTTGGGCACTAACTAATATGTCATTAGATAATGCAATTCAATTACAAATTAAATGTAGTGGTAAATTGTAAAAATAAATAAACAATTCAATTACAGTACAGTAATCAAAATGTTACATACTCTTAAGTAAAAAGCAGATGTATAGACCATAATATTCATGCTGTTGCTTTACATAATTTGGAGCCACAGTAACACCTTCTCTTGTTTTATTTGTGGACAACATGTTGGAAGCGGTGATAGGAGACCCAGTAGCACTCGTTACTTAATCCACCATTGTGTTTTCATTAAATATTGATTGGAGAGGTGATTAGGTTGTGGGATTCCTACAGGGCACCAAGAGACTATATTAATGTTACTGAAAGATGATAAATAAAATAATCAAATTTAATTAATTACAATGCATTGGTTAGGTAAATGAATACTGGTATCTTACTCATTACAGTTTAACAGGGGAGTTAGTAATGTGTTTGTTACATTCAAACATGACATTTCCTAACACTGATAAAAACATATATAGCATTGCTAATTAAAACAGATGCACATACATTTACAAAACGTTGTAGTATATCTCTGAGCCCACTAAGGTATACACTAAGCCACTGTAAACACATGCAGGTAAATGCTATTGGATGTATGATGGTAAACATGTTTTCTATCAGATAATTTACACACATTGTAAAATACAATTTTAGGTTTTAAGGGAGATATTAAATGTGCTATAGATACTTAACAATAGCAACTGCTTACTCACTAATTTAGAAGAAACCTTGTGACTTCTATAATTCCTTTTCTCACAACAAGCTTTTTCTAGTGATGCAAAGCGGCATCAAAGTGATCCCTTGTGAGAAGGGGGAATTCATCACAGACCCGGTGGCCATAAATGATAAATTTAGGGACTTTAATGAAAGACTCTACAGCTCTGAAGTAATTGGAGGGCTAGCAGACCAGAGATTATTGGCAGACTTTGGTCTCAACTTCCCCAAATTGAGGAATGTGAAGGGTCAGCATTGGAGGCAAGTTTGACAGTGGAAGAAATCTTGGCAGCAATAAAATGCATGAATTCTGGAAAAGCAGATGGCCTGCCCATTGACCATATTCAAAGCGTCGCTATCTTTGCTTACGTCATCACTCGGGGTGGGTAAACAAACCATGAACTGCTGCGTCCCTGGCTGCAAGCCGTACAAACGTTGGGAGTCTGATAAACTGCTTTCCTTTCCTCGCTTGATACAGATTTAACCTGTTGCCATTCCGACGGCCCGCCGGCGGGCCGTCGGGGGGGTTTTAATCAGGGAGGTGTCATAGAGGATGTCACCAGTCACTTGAAATAGTCATGCCACATATCGTTGGAAAGCTAAAACTCTTGTGATTAAAGATATGCCGACCATTCCTAAATATAATCATCACAGCAACACTCGAATCAGACTATAAACATGCTAACAAAGTTCGTAAAAAGCCGATATAACTCACGATTTGTGTCAGGGCAGGCTCAGGATCACAGGGTTTCCCCACAAACTTGGTGTCGTTACATTCAGAAAAGTCCAGTAAATCCAATCCAGTAAAGTATTTAGTCCAAAACACACGGTTGTACCGGTAGATAACCTCATCCCGCTGCTGCATCTTATGAAATTACGCATTGTATATCCAGTAAATCCGTTTATTTCTCCTCATAAGTCCGGCGTTTACATGAAAACAATGTTTATTTCACTTTACAAAATGGCGCTGCCCTCTGACCTTTCGATTGACAGCTCACTCGACCAATCACAAGCTCCCTCTCTCCGGCTGCCGCCTGCAATAGCGAATGAGTGGCTGTGTCTCATGAGGAACATCCCCTCCGACAGCGCTGAATGGCTTCAGCCAATAGAAACGGATCCCGATGACAACTGTAGCATTGAATAGCCAATGAAATTACGAAACGAACGATGTGCTGCATTCACGGTCCCTGGGAAAAGGCAGCACCGCCATTTTCATGCGTAACTTTGCAAAAGCTGCACTTTGGCGCATGTATTGTTTGTCAATGGCAACTTTAGGAAAACGCCTAGATATACACTTAGAAAAACATGTGTAAAATACTCATTTTTAGCAGGATTGTTATCAAATTTGAACTGGGGCCAGGTAAGGCTTCATGCTGTAGTCCCATTGTGTTTTCCAACTAAAATTCTCAGCTACACTCATCTTCAGGCATCTGATTGCAACAAAAAAATTCAGGCGAGAATAAAAACATTCTAATTCAGTGTGCTCCCACTTAGATTACTCAATGATAGTAGCACTTATAGTGATTATTTCAGTTTGGGGAAAAACTTCAGAGTGATACCTTTCAAAAGAGACCAAGCCCATCCATATTCTCCAAACAGTTCAAGAACAGCATTCAATTTACTTTGGGTACGCCTTGGATAGGCGAATATTACAGAAAGGAAGGCATGGGTTGTTAAAGCAGACGTAAACGATCCGGTCGTTTTGGCTAACTTTCTGTCAGCAGATGGAGTTAGCAGTCCCCACCCTCGTCCCTACGTCACCACATTCACACGCATCCCTTGGCTGCACGCACAGAGAGGACCGCCCCTTTATGCCGTTCTCTCTCCTCATTGGATAAAGGTTGTAGGATACAAGGAAAGTTTTCTCCTCGGCTTACAGCAGAGCAGAGTGACTGACAGACCCGTGTTTCGGACCAAACACTCTATATAAGTGATTGCTGTCGGAAGATAGAACTATTAAAGACTTATATTAACACAAATATTCCGCTTAGTTCTGCTTTAACGTCGGAAGGGACATCGGGCCATATTTCAAAGTAAAACGACATTTGGGTTAAACTGATTTGAATCAAGTTAGCCGGCATTAGCTGCATCTGCTAACGTTAACGGTAACGTTATGTGACGGCGTTGAATCTTCCCACCCCGAGTGATGACGTAAGCAAAAATTGCGACGCTGTGAATATGGCTAATAGATATCTACAAAAAAATGTTTTATCAAAAATTAGAACTCCCCTTTTGGAAATGTTTTTAGAATCCCTTCAGAATGGGATACTTTCTCCCTCCCTGAGAGGTGTTCTGATTACTCTTCTTCCGAAATCGGGTAACGCTAACAATTACTGTGAAAATATGAGAGCGGTCACCCTCCTGAATTCAGACTTGAAGATGTAAAATTCTGGCAAAAAGACTCTAACCTTTACTACCAGATCTAATAATGGCAGATCAAAATGGATTTATGATCGGACATCATGGTTTTCATAATGTGAGAAGGGTCTTGAACTTGATCTTACACAACCTGAGGGGGGCATTGGACACGGCTTTCTTAGCATTAGATGCTGAGAAAGCATCTAATGAGGTTCTTGGACACTTTGGCCTGGGGGAGGGTTTTTGTAATTGGGTTAAACTTTTGTACAATGATCCCTATGCAGAAATTAATACAAACAAAAAAATTTCAAAAAAATTAAAAGAGGCTGTAGACAAGGTTTCCCACTGTCCCCCTTACTTTTCATAATTGTAATCGAACTGTTTGCCATTGCTGTGAGAGGACATAGTGGAGTCACGGGTATAGGCATCGGAGAATCTGATCATTGAATAGCTCTTTACGCTGATGACGTCATTCTTTTCCTTAGAAATTTTAATAAATATATTCCATCCCTCCTGAACCTAATTAAGATAGATATTTGGCAAATTGTCTGGCTATACAATTAATAATTCCAACAAGAACTGTGGATTCTTTACATACTTGGGTATTCAAATTGTTCCTAAACTGGAAAATGTAGTAAAAGCTAACTGCAGCCCAATGTTGGTATCTACTGTATATCCAAATCAATCGCGGGATGTTCCGGTCTTCCTATCTCTCTGGTTGGCAGAATATACTAAAATGAACATTCTCCCCAAAACCTTTATATTTATTTCAGAATATCCCACGGCTGCCTCCTTCAGACGTTTTCCCCATAAAAAATGTTCAATAACTTTATATGGAATAATAGATTTTATCTGAACAAAGATAAAACCAAGCAGGTGCTGAGAACACGTAAATGTGAAAAGAACAATTTAACTATGAAATAAAGTGACATATTTACATCAAAGATATGATAAATGCAATATAAAAATATACATGTAAGTACATATGCGGGACAAATATGTGTAAAACCAAATTAGACAATGGTCACCAGTTCCTGAGTTCACACTTATCTATGGATTAAAAAAAAAAGAAAAAAAAGATAGTACAGCTTCATCCTCATCCTGAGACACACTGGCCCTTGGAAACACACCCAAAGCCTCCATGCGTATAAATGTAAGAGGAGTTAAACCAACCACCTTCAAAGTACTTTCAACAATTATTCCTATAATACAGTTCAGCCGTCTTTTTTTTTTTTTTTTACAACCACAAACGATCACGAGGGCAGAGTTTTATGCCACATTAGACACTGCTCTACCATAAAGAACAATGAGGGGATAGAAATTGGCCACCAACATATATGTGTAGACACTTTAAACTTGACATAATATGACATAAAAGCAGGGCTCATATCCCGCAAACCCATTTGTGTTATTGCCTCTGTTAAAACATTTTGTCAGTATAATCACAGTAAACTGCGCCGCTGTCCTGTCTGCTTTGACGAAAATGGTGTTGCTTTACAGTTCGGACTAAGGGGGCCAAATTGGTAGGCATCAGTACCAGCTACACCTCTGTAATTGGGCAGATTTTAGAGAGGTGCTATGAAATACACCCCTGCAAGTTTAATAAGTTCCAGAGTCCTGGGCTCCAGGTTGCAGCTCCCAAGGTGCTGGTCTGAGTTAGCTAACATTTATCACATAAACATCTAACACCACTCTCGCTAAAGCAGACAAATGCCTTCCTGCTCTGCAATCCCTTCCGTAGCTATCAGAATCAGGGCAACAAATCCAGCTTTAATAGTTATCTATGGAGTCTCTCGCATGCAATGAACACCTACATTTATTTCTCTGCTTTCTCCCGATGAGGGTAAGTGGATCAATTAGTGAAGACTACAAGTTCAGCATCTTTACACATAGTATCAATTGTTAAGTTGAGCAACAGCAGGTCCCCAGATTATCTCAGATCTGTACCCCCACCACCACCACCACCAACACCACCATCCTCTCCTCCCTCCCCTCTCCTCTCCCTCCTCCAGATCCAAAGCTAGCCTCATTACAAATGATCCTCTGATACACACAACCTTGGCACACACCTTCGAGCTAATGGCCCACAGATTGATTTTTAATTAGTAACACTTTTGGATGGTGGCCAACTCAAATGGACTTTTATGAAAAAGTAATCACCTTTTAGCTTTAAGTGTTAAAAGGTGTAAGTGGATGGTTTAAAGCTTTAACGGCCTTCAGATATCCACAACAAATGAAAACTACTAAAACCTGATTATTCACAAGCTTAACGTTTATGTGACTTATAGTCGCAGCAGGAAAAACCGAATTTATCACCATGCAGAGCACAAAGACGGCCTCAGAGCTCCTGAAGTTCTCTGCTGAGAGGACAGCCGTGGAGTGGATGAAAAAAGTGGGTCAGGTCAAATATCGTCTCTGTGTTGCTGAAAATTTTTGGGCCAATGAAACGTCAGTCCGCATTAAACAAGCAGGTCAGATGAGCCCCAAAACTGTGTGCCCAGTGAGCTATCTGGCATGAGTTCATTATCAAAGTGTACCCAGCTTTGATAAACTGGGCCAGTATTTATGGCAAAAAGAGACACCAGCAACATCTGCAACATTTTAGGCCCAGATGTGCACACACTATGTGATTTGCTAGGTCAAGCCCGTGAAGTCTGCTGCAGAGGAAAACTCATCCTGAACAACTTGAATTCATTTTTTGGCACTTGTTTCCATTTTCACATGTAATTATTTTTTGTTTTACACCATATTATTCTTCATCACTACTATTTTTACTTCATTTATGAAGGTTTGGCATCCTCTTTTTTAGAAATGGGACAACAGTATGGATAGACAGTTTGTCTTTCTGATCTATTAACTACCAATATTTACACTTTTTCTTTTCTTTTTTTTAGCTGAAGCCGACTTGATTTGGTATTTCTTGTGCTGTCTACTCTATAAGCAACATATGTGTGTGAGAGAGTGATCCTCTTTTACTCTCTGTTTTTTTTCCATTTACTAGTTTTTTGTGGAGTTTTTCCTATGCAAACTTAACATGTTGTACAGATTGTAAAACGTCTTTAGGCCAGATCTCTGATTTGTGAGTTTGGGCAAGATAAATAAAAGTCCTCCACAATTTGTCAGCATACCTTATACTGTGAAACAGCATGGAGCCATGAAATACTTTTTTCTGTTTCAAATGCCATATTTACAATAGCTTAGGTTACAAGACCTTTGCTGTTGTTGGCAAGAAACAGCAACTTTTTCTGCAGAACGAGCAGCTGTAAAAGAAAGTGTTTCAAAATGTGAAGAGGGAGATGGCAGGCACAAGTCTTACGTAAAACCACAAATGTTCTGAACACGATTATATATAGAGAGGCCTGTGGACATGCAGTCGCAACATATGCTCTGTTGTGTAACAATGAAGCAGTTGACCTCACAACATGCTGAAAACCTCCAAGTGAAATATAGCATCAGCTTCACCTCATTTATATATCATGTATATGTGTAGACTTTGCTGTGTAAAATCCCCAGCATGCACTGCACAAAGCGTAGCATGCCTGCACATATGTTTTGTGTTCTTTATTTCCCTGTATGTGTGTTTACCTTGCTCAAGGGGGTGTTCATACTTTCCCGGGTGTTTGGTGGCTATCACACACTCGCTGCAGCTCACACACACACACACACACACACACACACACACACACTAACACATCTGACCTAACAATCCACTCAACAGTAATTTATCGGTGTGATCCATCATTATCATGTTTTATTATGGCCACCGTTGGAGATATAATTCACAAATAGGCGCACGCTGAACAGATGACAGTGAGGGAGAGGGATGTCCTTTACCGTCGTCCTCTGCCAGGAGCCTTCAGGAGTCTCTGCGGTCCGATATGCAAGAGACCAGACCCTGAAATGGGCAGGGACGCTCGGGTCTAGGGAGCAGGAGGCTGCCCCGTTAGCCTGCTGCATTGTGGGCCAGCAGGACTCCCATTAAATGCCAGAGAGGAAGAAAGACAGAGACAGAGAGAGAGAGAGAGAGAGAGGGGCACACCACAACAAAAGCAGAGCAATGTCGGTGCCATGTCACATGACCACCTTTGTATTCGGTAGCCATAACTCACTGCCTGTGTGCGGGGATTGATCCCAGGCTGGACACTCCCAGGAGGAGCCCTGGCACTCAGCTGAGTTTGATCCCACAGATTAATGCAATAAGGATTCTTGGTCCAGGCCTTTGTCTCTAGCCAAACATTTAACGTCCCCCGAATTTGTATCCAGCAAAGGTTGAGACCCATGTTTATTTGGGTAATGAATTGCTGTAATTAATGCACCTATTGATTCCCCCTCAGTGTCTCCTACAAAGGCCAGTCCGATTTCTAATTTAAAGGGAGTGGGAGTGTTAGCAAGAAGATGAGGGAAGGGGTGGAGAGCCCAGTATAGGCAAAACAATTGCACCATGCGCTCGCAAAATGAGGGTGTAATTGTTCAATGAATCACATTTGAATACTTTCAATTAAATCTTTCAAGTTGAGGGCGTTTGGTTTGTGTGTGCGCTGGTATATCACTTTAGTTTCCCTCTCGTGTTGTAATAAAAATGTAAATCCTTGGAGGGCATCCGAGAGCCGATGAGGACGTTTGCCAAGTAGCATCTCACGGCTCTGGTGTCATACTAATAACCACAATGCAATTTTTTTCGCACACAAACAGGCGAAAGTGCATTAGCATATAATCCCCTGGAATTATGACCACACTAATCTCCGTCATCACGCCCCCTCTCAGAGGAATCCAGGATGTGTGCACCTACAAATAATGTTTTTGAATGTAGAGGAATTGTGGGCATTTCAAGGACGGCGGGTTTTTACAGGCTGGATGGCATGTGTGCGGGACTGTGTATGTGTTCTTTTTCTTTCATCCGAGACCCTCGCGTGGCTCCTTTAAATGCTGTTTATGTCCTTCCCCTTGCTGTGAGGCTGTGTGGCTGTGCCCTGTGTAAACACCTGGTCACTGCTGCTGAGGAGCGTCTGACCACAGAACAATGAACAGCCAGCTGCTCCATCTATTATTGTTTGTTGAGGTTTTCACCTCAAGAATTGCATTTGCCCCCACCCCCCGTGAGTAATTACAAGAAAATGAGCCTTTGACCTTTGATGTATATTGGAAAAAAACTTAAGGTGTAATATTGTCAATATGTGTGTATTGATCACAGTTGTAATTACTGCTAAATACCTTAACAATCCAGAGGTGGTGGTGGTGAGGGGGGGGTTGGACTGTTTAAAATATATCGGCCACAAAGTAATAAATTACAGCAGATAACATTACTCCAATCATGAGGTAGTCCATTAGATTTGTTCTGGCTTACTATTAAGTGTGATATTTAAATTGGTTGATATTCAAGGAGAGCACCGATTGTGTGACAACAATGTAACAGAGCTAGTTATTCAACTCATTAATAATGCACTTTAACTAAATCATCGCCAGCACTTCAGTCTATTGTTGAGTTTTCACCATTCTAGCATCGGTGATGATGAATAATGATTCATTCTAACCTCCTGGATTTTCTAAGAACCTATGGCATGCCTTATTAAAGACAAAATAGGTAGAAGACTAATTAAGCAGACCAAATAGGAATGACGGCATGCCCAACTGCCAGAGCCAAGTAAGGGATTGAAAAATGGCTCCTCTGCAATTTCAATTAATCAGTTGTATTTTGCTTAATTTTGTTTGACGTTGGCAGAGGAAACGTCCTCTGGGAGTATCTGTCCTTTGACCACTAATGCTTTAGTAATTCTTCCATCAGTAGAACCCATGATTGAAACAATCAACTGTGTGTGCGTGCATGTGTGTGTGTGGGTATATATGCGTGTGCAGTTTTATCTCAGATGGTGTTTGTGTGCATATATCCCTACATGTATGACTGTATTTGAGACTACATACAGTGAATATTAGCACCTGTACAAATGTGAGCAGCAGAGCAGTACATGCATCATCCGTTCATCCGTCATTCAATCATCCGTGGTGTGTTCTTCATTTTTCTTCCCCTGGAGGTTGATTGCGAAGCCCACACAACTGAGAGTGGAACCTGATTAACCTTACAGTGACTCCAGAAGCATGTGACCACCACTATTTCCCCTCCTCTCCAACCCCGTAGCCCAGGAAGGAGATGTTGAACTTAACCTCTACAACAGTGATGAATTAACAATAGAACAATTCAGTGCCCTAGTAATTACCAAACCCTTTGGACACGGCAGCATTTTTCAGCTCTGCCACACAGGTTTGTCGGTATTGGTGGCTTTCACCTGGAATCCTGGGGCTCTTTGCTCTTCCTAACTTTGTTTTCTCTGACGCAGATTAGATCTGCCACCCCATTACAGATTCATTTTCCTAATTTTTCATGTCTGCGCTGCGCCCCATCTGCACAGGGCTGATAATTGTGGGGACCAGCCCTGGTGATTAACATCAGCAGAATTAATTACGCCCGCCATTAAGGCTCCAGGTTGCACACAATGATCAAGAGAAATTAACTTTCTCCCAGGCCCCTAAATCATCTCACCTTCAAGTGGAGTGATGGCAAAGAGACAGGCCTGGAGTCCTGGACTCTGCTCGGCACCTTCTTAACCAAACATGAGGTGCGCATCCCCACACCCGCACCGCGTCCCACCAAGGAGATTATTGCCACAGCTGATGGGTATCAATTACGCTACCTTATGTGGTGGGATGAGCGAGAGGTGTCCAGGGTCTGGTGACTAATGGACCTGGGTTGGAGCCACCCTGCCGCTGCGGACCGGGGAGCTGACGGTTTCTCTGGCCAGGGAGGACCTGCCAGATGCTGAGGGGGGCTCGGTTCACCGTCCTGACACGCACAGGTATATATATCTGCACAGCACATTTGACTGTGAACCCTGGAGTGGCGTGGCCATGTGATCGTAGGTTAGCCAGGAACTGATGAGGAAAAAGACTTTGTCACCTCAGTCGTCTGCTGGACCAGTGTACAAGTTTGCTTTCCTGTCAGGAATATGAGTTATTTATCAAGAGGAGGCCTAATTAAAAGAAAGGAGGAGGGTCTTTTTAAGCCGTTTGAGGCGATATGGTGTAATTATGTTGTTGTTTATACAGTATAGATGGAGAGAGAGAGAGAGAGAGAGGGTGAGAGAGTGATGTGTTTGTAAGCTATGCTAATGGAGCAGGCCCCATGCCCCCGCAGCAGGGAGAACAGTGGTAATGTCAGAAGGAGATAAGCAAATTGCGTCTGTATCATATTGACTTGTCAAGGTTAAGCAGTGCGAGCAGGGGGAGGAGTAAGAGGCGAAAACTCTCCATCCTTCTCACTCCCTCTTTGCCTGACTACTGAAAAAGATGCATGAGAGGCAGGAGGAGAGGGTGAGGAAGTGAACAAGAGGAGACAAGAGAGGAGAGGTGGCTTTGCCTCCCAGCGACCCCCCCCCGCTCCCGCGTCCAAACACAGACTCCTGTTGAGATAGCAATCACACCGAGGCAGACAACAGACACACGTTTGTATGTGGAGGGTTTTGGCTCTCCGCTCTCGTTTAGACTGATTTGATTTAGCTCCACAGGATCTAATTAAGCTCAGACCCAAACCTCTTTGGAGTTTCAGCAGCCATATTGTGAATGTCAGACTCTGAGAAATGGCCACGAGCGATCAAACCTGTGTATGTGTGTTTTTAATGAACACGCATCACAGTGATAGAATAATGGCTGTCAATGGATATGCGGTAATAAAAAACTGACGATCGTTATGCATAAGGGGTCGTATAAATTTTAATGACAGCAAATGTAACGTGTTGTAAAAATAATATCCAAAACAGTAACAATAATGGCTCTGGCAAGTTAACTTGCACAAAAAAAGTGAAAATTGCAATGGAGAAAAAAAAGAAGGAAAAAAAATCCACCAGCAGTGCCTGAGGTTCATCCCATGCTGATTGTCACAGTGCTTCCCTTTCGCTCTAATTAGCTTTAGCAGTTTTGCTTGAATTCAGTGTATAATCCCCTGGATGAAGTGCAGTCAGCATCTTTCCTTTTCCTAAAAGCACGAGAGGTGCAGTATCATCAACTCCATCTTCGCTCCAACACTGCCTCAGGATGATTTAATAAGGTTAAAAGACTAGTCAGCAATTACCCCCCGCTCAGTGGAGGAAAACTCTGAAACACAATTGCATTACAGCTGTAGACAAAATGCCAGACACCATATCCACGAAGAAAGCGCCTATCTGCCCTTTTACGACCCAGGCACACAGAAAAAAACGTCTTTTTTAAAAAGTTAGAAATAAGGATGGGTTTTGTTAACAAGTTATTTTACGTTTGATTTTCTCAGTGTGTTTGTGTAGTGATCCCAGAGCCTTGTAATGGTCAGGGTGAGACAGTCCAGAGAGTGTCATAGGGTGACATTTACTGCTTCTGCTGTGGGGAAACAGGTAAGCAGAGCACACCATCTACAAAGTAGTCCCCTTTGACACCAGCACTCTACAAATCAGGGCTGAAGGGCAGGCCACAACGGGGGCACTGACACAGAGGTCTTTTAGAGTTCCAGCGTGGCCCAGGAATGTGGCAGAGCGAAGGCAGCTGGGGCAGAACAACCAGACGTCTGGGATTTGTCTGGCACCGTGTTTGATTTTTTACTAACCTCAACATAAGACAACCCAAGGGAAGAGAAGTATCTGGCCAGAGCTTGTCCCACTAAACCAACTCCACACTTGCTTTCCATGTGGATAAAAGTTTCTAACTGGGTTAACCCTCTCCACTGCAAGAAGCTTGAAAACTGCTCGTGGGGGGTATGAGCTCTATTGAAATTAGTCCTCCTAGTTGCTCTTATTAGATAATACTTCCTGTATTAGTGGGGCAGCAGTGATAGCAGGCAGATTTACAGCTCTCCGCGGCGGGCAGCTCTTAACGTTGGCCGCGTTAACTCTGTTCATTAAACAGAGGATGTCATCACTCCACGCCACCGCTGCATGTAACATGTCACACATATCCTCCACAGGCCAGCCTCTGTCCACCTCCGTCCACAACATCCTCTAAATCTGTCATTGCCACCTGGACCAGGGCTCCAACATTTGACCACAACACCCGGCTCGCAGCTCATGTGCATGTGGTGGGCACATGTGGACGGAGATACACAGGTGTTTGTGTGTGCAAAACCAAACACCCCACCACCACCACCACCACCACCCACCACCACCATGCTATTGTATGTGTGGACGGATGCGTGGGACAGCGGTCGGTCCATCCACATGGGGAGAGGTGTAGGCGTGACGCTCATTACAGACCCAACTCTGTACACAGGCCAGATAAGCAGAACAGGACAAGATAAGGAAGCGTGACTGGCTACAGCAAAGTGCAGCCAGATATTCTGATGCCACCTCCAGATCAAACAGCTTCCAGTGTCTCTCTTAACATTTACTGTATTGTCCCAACAAAGCATTATTTTAAGAAACTATTAACTACTGTGCTTTGATCTAAACTGATAGAAAACAACATGCATATTGTTGCATACTGCATACTTTGTTCAAACAGAAAAAATACACAAAAAAGTACTACTCTACCATTCATTTCTTATGTATTATTTTGTGTATCAAATTACTGCAAATGAACACATCACAATTTTCTTCTGTTTTTGCATTACCAGTGTTTGCTGAAGGAAAGAGAGAGGGGCTCCTGACAATAGGCTCCCAGGTTAGGTTCAGCCTCATGCTTAAGGCTCCCTCCATAGTTGTGTCTAAGCATTGCATGTGATTTATTTTTTTTAGGCTACATACCCTTACATAAAAGTGCTCTGCAATGAAACTGGTCCCATTAGTGAAAGTTAAACTACTCGCTATTTTAAGTTACATTTAAGAAAAGTGGAAATCAATAAAATTTAATTGAAATCAATGCAGTGAATATAACAACATGATTTGTTTTTAGTGAGAACTGAGGGAATATCTTAATATCAGTTTTGTTTCTCAAATATGCTGCCACCTAAATTCATTTTTGCACATTAGGAGCTGTTTTCATTTTTACCATGGGCTTCGTATGATGTAAATGGATCTCTATAAAGTCTGGAAAATGTGTTGAAATGCACTGATAGTAATCATTTCTCTAACTGGATAAAAGACCATGGAGGATTTGCCAGGGTCGACTTGCAAAATGACCCATGCCAGCACTGACTATTATACAACATTAGTCATCGACCCCTGGGACCACGTGGGCCTTGTGGTTATTCCTCTTTAAATGGAGCATCATGTAATTCAAAACATTTAAGAAATGTGTTTATCTGACTGCATGAGCACACACAAGAATGCTTCTGTGTGTGTAGGTGTGTGTGTGGGTGTATATCATACAGTATGTCTGTATTCTTGTGTTTATGAATCCATGCATGTGTGTCGAGTGTGTGTGTGTATACAAGTCTGTAAACCAATTGTGGATCACCAGGTGCGAAGGTCATAATTCAACTGCTTCATAGTGATGCAGATAGTGTTTACTGTATCCAAGTGGTGCCATTAGACATCATGTCTAAAGAAATGTAGCCGTTCCCTCTCATCCAACAGATTGCTCCTCTCATCATCAACAGTGCAATCATTCTCGGTGATAGTAAAGCACAGGGGAGGGAAGAGGAGCCGGCCCTCCAAGATGGATGTGTGTTATTGTTTGTGGGATGACAGTGTGTTTCAATCAGGTCCTCTGTGCTCTAATCCCAGGTAGAGCTCTTGAAGTGCTGAGTCAGTTACTGCTTCATCGATCCATCACAGTGGGTTAGTAGTGGGCAGGTGTACTCCTCGTCTCCCAGGAGACCAAGGAAACACCTGCCCCGCACTGCTCGGGACTTCATCATCCCGCCATTCCTTTGTCTCGTTCTGCTGGGAGCTCAATGTCGGGCCACGGAAAACTGTGAAAGCAGCACTTTTGTGGTCGTTTGTTGCCCGTACACAAAAATTAGAGGAAGGGAGAGGTGGTTTTCCCTTGGATCCCACACCTGCCCCCCCCCACCCCACACTCCTCCCTTATTTCTCACCCAGGGTGAAGAAGACATGCACTGAATGGACCGCACACAACTGACTCGGAGTAGCTTGGATCAAGCTCCTTAAACAAAGAGCAGACCTGCAGGTGGCACAGAGACAGTGTCCCCAAATCTTCATTTTATTAGACAATCCCCTGCATTTTAAAACACTCTGTTATGATAGCTGTGGAGAACAATGAATGTGGAAGTACATTGAGAGAAAGCATAGTGGTTATTATTACATCTGAGAGCAGTGCACCAACGAGGGGTGAGAGTCTATGTTTCTCCTGCTGCAGGCAGTCAATTAGTGCCAGAGGGAAACACAGCGCTTCTCTGTTGCTCTCCGCTGAGGAGCTGTAAATAAAGGTTTTTATTACACCACACTATCTGTGTCTCTTCTCTGGACGTCAATAGACCAATACATTGGACTGTTACCGAGCTTAATCACTCCTCCTCCTTCTATTTTACATCAAGGAGAAGAAAGGTTGTGGCTGCCGGATCACCGCCCCAATCACAAAAATTATCTCTTCTTTGGATTGATTGGTATATTTTTGCTGTAGCAACTTTTATTTCAAAATGCCTTGTATGCTATTGATGCATTATTCATTTAGGAAAGGATTGACAAACCAAACAACCCAACAGACATTATTGCTCCACAGAGGATTTCGGGAAAAAAATGCAATTATTTGTTCATATACAGGAGAAGGAGAGAGCCTCGAGTCCATCCTGACCTGTGGCTCATTTAAAAAAGCTTTGTCCTCTCCTGTCTGACAGTATCAATACACAATGTGATGGCCACCATGGATCAGACAAGACAAGTCAATAATTAAAAGCAAACTATTGATGCCAAAAACTGAGGAAAGGTGAAACATGAATTCATAAATGATAGAAATAAAAAACTGACACAAGACGATAAAGCAAAACTAACCACAACAATACAGCAAGTCCTCACTGGGTCATTTTGTCATTCTTAATATCTTGATTAATTAAATGAACTCATAGGTGTGAGTTTTTTTGTGTTACTGTAACTAAAGTCTAGCATTCTGAATGAATTAGTCTACCACTGGCTGTCATTCCTTTTTTTAAATTAACCTGAGAGATTGTAAATTATACGCACATATTTATGGTCTTGAACTCTAAAACCCTCTTTTAGTCATAATGTTGTGTTCTAGGTGACTATAAAGGCACAGGGATCATTTTAGAAAATATTCCTATTAAAATGTGTTTTTTTGTAATATTCAATATTTTTGTACCATCTTCTGGTAGTTCTGGGGTCAGAGGTGAAAACCAATCATCTTTGCCTTGTTTTATTTTCAGTTTCAAAGGCACATTATTGCCATGTGATGCATTTAAATTCAGTGGCATGTCCTCTTCCAGCTCTTACTGTAAGTCTTAACACCATTGCACCAACAGAGAGATCCAGAATGCAAGGCCACAGTAACCAACTTTAGCTCTTGTAAATTGAATGCTGATTCTATTTATATATGGTGTGATTTACACCCGGTTTCCTCCATGCAAGTGAACAGGAAACAGATGCTAGGAATTGTTCTTTCGCTGAATTCCTCAGAGAGAGATTCTAGTCAACACCAATGTGTGAGATTGGCTTTGTACTTGCATGCGAAAAGGTAGTAGACAGTGACTAAATTGACTCCCTGGTTTCCCTGCTCTAAATCTCCATTTCCTCAGAGTTTCCACTTGCGTATGTCCGTCTGCCCAAACCCAGGTTATGGCAGCCAGGCTTCCCTAATGGAGTCATGGAGCCAAGTCCACGCTTTCTCAGGACAAGGTCAGCCTCAACACCCCAGATACCACAGGGAGTGGAAGACAGATCTGTGAGGAACATTACGTTTATAATATATATATATATATATATTCAGTGACAAATAACAAGACAAAGTAGACACACATGACTTGTGTCTCTGAGGAAGGAAACAATAGAAAAAGTGCAAATATTCAATTAATATAAATTAGAAACCTGTGCTTTAAATAAACCAATCCATTTTCACTAGTCTCTGTAATAAAGTGCATTTTTCTGTGGCAACAGCTAATAGGCCGATAATCAAAATGTATTTCCCATAATTACATTAATTATGTAAACAAATAGGGAACAAATATAATTATGGTTTTGAGATGATTGCACATCATCAAGTAGTCTGACATGTGACACATGGGGAAAATAATAATTTAGTTTTGAGGAATATTGTTTGACATTTACAAGGTGATAATTTGAGAATGAAAGGTCCATCTTCTTGTGGACCATGGTGCCATCTAGAGGACGATGTAAACAAAGGGACAAGGAGGCAAATGCAGCCATTATCAGCAGTGTGCAATGTTCTTAATGTAGTTAATGTGCTGTGTGCTTATTGTAAGACCTGTGTTTAGGCATTCGCGGGATCACTGTTCCAAGGAAAAGGTCATTTCTATTTTATTCAAAGTGGATTAAGTAGATTACGTGTAAAGGAAACCCTGCAGGCTTAGCAGTTCTTGCAACTATGATCCTTGACACATTATGATATGGTGCCACCTACTGTTGGATCACCACCTATATATAACTGAACTTAATGCTGAGGCACACAAATAGGAGCTGTAATCATTTTTATATAATCAAACCGATACAGAGGTCAAAAGACTATGCAGTTTGATAAGTGAGTGTGCATGTGTCTCCATACTCTGTGATCTCACCTGTCCCCACCTGATAAGAATAAAGGGGGAAAGGTTGTATTCATGTCACCCCCACGCCTCACATATGATTTGCAGCCACTGGCTCCTCCCTCGCAAAGATTTACTGTACATTAAATTTTTGCTGACATGGTACTCTTCAGTCGCTGCTTCTCAGATATATGGCGGACCATAATTTGGAGGTGTAAAATGGGTATAAAACCTGTATTAATTATTTAATCGTGCTTCTAAGTGCTGCCTTTTAGTCCAGACCAGGATGACATCCCCCTCTATTTCAGGGGATCGTTATATCACTCATTTGTCACGGAAAAAATTACAATCAAGACCAAGATTGTATAGCTGTATGATAAATCAGAGCAAACTGAGACTTTTTTATGAGTATCATTAACTAATAATTTTATTCCTTTTTACACCATTTGATGTAAATGAACTGCTAATTGCATTTAAATCTCAGTCCTCAAGCACTGGACCTAGCTCAGGACCAACCAGCATATGCAGCTGTGATGAATATTCAGATCTACACTGATAAAACAGAAGCTGATACCCATTTAATTGTATAAAACCCCTTTTCACCGGTTCTCTAAAATGCCATATGAAAGGACAAAGCAGCAAGTGCACAAATAGAAATGTCCCTGGCAGGTAACAGTGTGTGGGACCTGTGATATATCTCTGTGTCAGGGGGCAGTTAGGTACAAAGACTGAGGGATGTGATCAACAACCAAACAAACATGTTGTCCTGAGGTTGGGGGCGAGTAGGTGTACACAGAGCATCCATCAAACTGCATCTGCGAGAGGCTGATACTGTACCGTTTACTCCCACTGCACTCAGATCAGCTTCTCCGGGCAAAATCTCAGATGTAAACTTTCAATTATGAGGTTATTTATCAGCCACACAGTGGTGATGATTACAGGCCATTGGTTTATTGTGGTCACAAGAGTCTTATTTACAGTGGCCAACATGCAGCATAAAATAAAGAGCAGTTTCTCTCAGCATCAGGTCACATAACACTTACAGTGGGTTTTGGTGATCTGAATGAACATTACAGAGAAACACAATCATTTTTACAGTATAGTTTATCTCTGCACTCTTTATCATTTTCAACCATGCAGTTCTTCAAAAAACAGATAAGTTGTGGGCATGTTGCAAATTCATTACAAAAGGGCTGTGTATTTCAATAAATTTTATATTCTCTGGTGTGGTTATGGTATATATACATATATAAGCATATAGCTTATAACTTTTATATCTTGTCATATTACCTTTCATTTCTTATGTAAAGCACTCTGAATTCCTGAGGTGCTCTATAATAAACCTGCCTTGCACTTAAAGTGTTACATCAGTACATATATCAGGGTTACATTATTAATACAGTAAATTATTATTAAACTATTATTACTGATACACTAATATGTAATGCATTTTTATGTTTATCAGTAATATAACTACATATCTACTGTATCATACTATTAAAGTATAAGGATTTTATATCTTATCAGCTTATAACATTTATGTGGTTTTGCCTGTAAAATATTACAGTTTTTCTCGGTCGCTTTGGTGCATTTCTCACATCACTATTAACATTTACACAACAGTTAGTGCATTTCTCAAAACAATTAATACAAACTGCAAAACCTATTGGATAACCTGCAAAAGTGTGTCACTTGCTTAGTTCATTCCTCAAAAGCAAGTATGTCAATGAAACTGATAAATGATAAGTCCAGACACCATTAGTCAAATGGCTTTGTCATGTTTTCATTATGATAGTTTACTCTATAAGTGTTTTACAATGCAAAAAAAGTCAGATCTTGGTGACACTATACCTGAAAATGCTCAAGGCAGCATCATACACTACTAGCCATGTGAAAACTACAGCAAAGTTAACATTACTGTATTTTGTGGAGTAACTGAATCCAAGACAATGAATAGCTACACATGTTTCACATTTTTACTACATATGCTCTTTGCAATTCTAATTTGTTCACAGCATTGTGCAAAATACACAACAGTCATCTATTTACAACAAACATAAGAAACCCCCTTTGGGTGGAGCTGTGCATAACTGTAAACAATACTGGATATTGTAACTGAACATGTAGAGTACTGTAAATCATTCCTGCACATCCAGACGTTCCTGTCTGTCTGGCCATATATTCTCATCTACATCACTCTGTCAATTGTAGCGATTGAAACAGATTCAATATTCCCAAAGATATTGTCATCCTTGCTTTGTATCTCTCTCAACCTTATGGCATTGTTTGCAATCACCGTTGCATAACTAGCATCCTCTTGTTGCGGTGTAAAAATGGGCCCTCTTCCACCTCTGCCAGGTTGTCTTGCATTACAGTAATGTGCAGTAAACATGAGATATACACTGCATTAACCCATATTACTGTAGTGTATAATAGCAGTGCAGTACAGTTACTGTAAATATGGCTGTAGTAAAGCTGTAAGTCTAAATGTAAAATGTTCTTGTCCCACTGTAAGCTTACATGTATGACACAATGACAGTAGTGCAGTGCAGATTGTTTAGTGCTGAATTACTGTCCAATACTATACATAGCCTGCCTGTTCTCTCTACGAAATGTTTGAATAATTGAATTTACAGTGGTTCTCCTGGCATTTAAAATTTGCTTGACAGATTTTGACAACTAGTTCAACAATTTTGTATGTAATGACTCAAGCAATGAAATTAATGAGGACTATTGGTTTTATAGGAATGACTATTCAGCATTCATAAGTATAGTTCATTTTGACTGACATGACATAAGTAAATGATAATGTTATAAAACTGCAGAGAATTGTATGAAAGCAACTGATACATGTCAATAAGCATTTGCAATTTGTTCAAAGGAATGAGAAATTGCTACTATGGTGTGCACAAATGACTAAATGTTGTGGAGGTTGAACTAATAGTTGTGAGAATTTTAATTCTGATCTGAGAAATGCACCAAAGCAACTGAGAAAAACTGTAATTCCTGGTGTATCAGTAAATATTACGGCACAATGAGAAGTGGAGTCAAAAGTATAGTAATTCCTTCTTAAATGTAGTTAATAACCTAATGTTAGTGTACTCAAATACAATAACTGAGTAAATGTACTCAATTACATTCCACCGCTGACATTTTTGAAGACATTTAATGAAATTACAACAACAAATTCAAACTGCCATGTGAAAAATAAACTACAAAACACCAATTTATCATTTGTTGTTTTTTTGTTTTGTTTTTTATTGCAGGGCACCAGCTGGTCATAATGTGCAAACATTATGATAATACAGGGGGTAAACATCAGCTGCCTGGAGATTAAGTCACTTTATCCTTGGTTATAAATAATAATTAGAAAATTATTAAAGTCTAAAAATACATGTAATCTCCAAAACAAAAGCTACGGCACTGTGGCCTTCAGAGACGGTTCAGTTTCCGAATAAGTACATTTACAGAAATTAACTATTCTGGTGTGCAGAGATTTTTTATTGCAGGGCAATTACAGAATGTGTTCTTGGGATTGTAACTCTTTGCTTGCTCCAAGACAGACAAGAGAAAACCATCATGACATTTGGACAATATTCCTGACCATCTGCCTCTATTTCAACAACAGAGGCTCGCACATGACTTCACATGCCAAATGTGACACTGGTCTTGCTCGAACAGGTGTCGACTGAAAATGTACAGATAAAATTAAGCTCTTAATTGTCCACAGCGCCATTAACCAGCTTCAAACAGTGCAACAGGGTCTAGTTTTCAAAGTGGACGTCAGGTTTTCACATGATCACACATGGCAGGAGATCAGAAATAAATAAATAGAAATAAAAAATAGAACTGTGACATTTTCAGGTAGGAGCCTACCCTGTTGCTTGTAAGTATGTTGGATATTCCTTAATTGGAGGTTTAAAAGCTGTAATTAGATTGTGAATCACTCCATAGAAGAATTTCAAATGTTTCCTTCCTGTAAGACTATGAACGTTTCTATTATCTCTGAGCAAATACAGTAACTGCAGAAGGGGGAAAACAGTGACTGGCTCTTGAATGTGAACTATGGTCTCATCATAAATACTCATCATTAATATTGTCAGAAAAACATTACCCTTTTTATTGGGGCTGTATTTTCCCACACACTACAATAAAGTTAATGACAGACATTGTCTAAACCATAAAACAGTCATATATTTGGAGATGCTGGTCAGCGTCAGCAAGGCTCAGTAGCATGTGGCTCGTAGATCATATTTGCCCAATCAAGTATTCTTGTCAGAGCTCTGACTCGAACTGAAAACACAGATGTATGTCATGTTTCCACAATTACAGCTGAATACAGTTCTGAGGAGGTTTGGTCTGAGGAGCCGCTGCTGAAGCTATAACAGCTCAACAGTGTCTCATAAAAGACTGGCAAGTTGACAGTCTGAGTGCTGCATGGAGATGTTGATGATGACACCCCTTACACAATACAGATGCCTGCAATTAATACATGTTTCTTTGACATTCATGTGTTTCGTTTGGATGCTCGTTCCACTTTGTGGTCTCTTGTCGAGGCTATGAATAGTTTGCTACATATACTGGATATTCCTAAATCAAATTACCACAAACTAGTATTATTTGTGAACAAGAACTATGGTTGCACTGAACTCAATGAGAACTTTGAGACAGCACTGTTTGTCAGCGGGGGCACTATCCCTACTGAGGCAAGTGAAACATGACAGTTTTACATGCCACATATCCTACTAATTAATTTGCTACTTACAAATTAATCTGCTTTTTTTTTCTTTTCTTTTTTTACAATTTCACATTCATTGTAAAATTTAAACCTTTCTTTTAGGCTTTAGTCATTTTCACTGTTCAGCTGGCTCATATATCACCTCAGGTTTTATGGCCCGTAGTTTATTAATATTCACGTTTGTATTTTTATTTGGGCTTGACAATAAACCACACAAGGATAATTCAAATTGAATCAGTCTATTACTGTGCCTCTTTATTAGCAACATGCAATTTATGCTGCTGTTCATTTGCGAGAAAAAGGGCCTCGAGGGACGAACAAGCAAATCTGAACAGGAATAACACAGCTCAAACCATCAAATTGAACCAGACTGTCTCAATAGCTGAACAATGAGCTTTACCAAACTGTAGACTACTTCTTTGTATTTAACATACCATGTTTTACAGTAGGCCTACAATGCATGAATTTTAGGCACCTGTGGGAAAGTTTAGTAGTTTTTATCATTGAACTTAATATAAAGTTCATTAAACAAACAAAAAATTAATAATAATACAAAATAACTTTTTTGCACCAGCATTTCTCTTATATGCACTTGCACATAGTTTTTCAAGGTATCAATAGGTTGTTCAAATCATCATGAAAAACATTGACAGGCTACCCACACTGACTCCATGATGTCAGGTGAGCCGTTTAGCCTTTATAATCTGTTGCTGGACTCCTTGTTACTGAGATAGCTCTCAGTGACTTTGGTGTAGCCTATTGCAGAATCAATCTGCAGAAATAATTTGGGGCCAATCAAACGTAGCCTACTCGGACATTTCATGAGAAAAAGTGACACAAAAAAAAAAGAAGGTTTGCACAGTTTTGTGTATTTTCAACTTGGAAACTATAAGAGCGCTAAAGATAGTCTACTTTTAAATTCACCACCCAAGTTGATTAATAGTTGTTTTGGTGCAACTTTTAACAGTAGATGGCGCAAATTTCCCCTTTTTTTCATTGCACCAAGACAAACAGCAAAAGTGCAGAAAGGCTACTCATATAACCTTCAACAATATGAGGAACTAATTTATCATATATGGATATATTGTCGCATTGTTATTTGTGCTCATGAATCACAGCTGTGTCTTGTGCTGCCTGTGTTGAGTTTTCAATGAGCCGGGATGGACTGACATCCTGCAGGATCGTTCAACACCACCACACCGGTTTCCTCGTCACGTGACTCTGCTCCTAACTGCGTCTATGGAGGACTACTGCAAAATGGAGGTGAGTGTCCGCAGATGTTGCAATTAAAAAAATATGTGTATTTAACTGATGGTGCTGCTTGACAACACAGCAGCCACGTTAGCGGATGAATGCGTGACATTATTGTATCATAAAATGCGCCTTTTCTGCAGCGTCGACGAACCAGCGCTGCTGTCGCTAGCTAACCCTGCTAAGCTAAGCTAACGGTGGTTACAAATAAGCACTTGCTGTTTAGGGTTGTGTCAGCAGCACCCGAGAGCTCTGGGGTTGGGCTCAGATAACTGGTAACTTGTTATATGCAATACATTTGTGTGGGTTTTTTGCTTCATTGATTAATAAATTGTCGGTAAAAGCAAAGAGGTGAACCGGCTGCTAAGCTAAAGCTAGCGCTGCCGGTTAGGCCGAGGCCACTTCGTCGCCACTTTTGCACAAACTGTGTCAGTATAGCACCACACTATTATGGACCGGAAAACTAAAATGCATTAAAAACAAACTCTATTTTGGTTACATTTCTCATGTACATTTAATATTGTGTATAAACATTTTCAATGCAGCTAAAAATGGGGTTTGTATTTGCTCAATATTTATTTGGTTACTGGATACAATGTAGCTGAGTGTTAGCCTAGCCTGTGGCCGCAGCAGGAGTAACGTCACGGCCCCGGTACTGACAGATCAGGATGATGCATGATGTGTGTGTGTGTCTTAAAAAGTAAGTAGTTATAGTTACTCGTTACTTCCCCCAAATGTAACAGAGTTAATGCATAATAAAAGTAAGTAATTACTAGGAAAAGTAACTATTGCGTTACTTTTTCTTTTTTTTTAAAAATAAAATGCTCGAATATGTCAAATTAACTTACCCTAAAATCATCTTTATAAGTAACCAACTCACTCAGCATTCCCCAGAGTTGGTTAGTTACAGATAAACAGCTATTTTTGACTAGTTAATGGACTGAATAATGTGTAGCTATATAAGGTACACTTTAACAGGTGTATTATTTTGTGACAGGACTTCTTGAGTCAAGTAACGGCACATTTTATTGTTAGTACTGTAATGGTAGTGGCGTTATAACAGGAGAAACAGTAACTTCTTTGATTACTCGTTACTGAAAAAAGGAGCACTGTTAATAACGCCATTATTTCAGTCACTGGTTACCTCACTGTGTTGTGTCTGATAGTGGTATCCTGTAAACACTCAACTCCATATATTTTGTCATCTTGACTTTATAGGACCGTGAAGCTAAAGAGCCTGAGCAGCTCAGAAAGCTGTTTATTGGAGGACTGAGCTTTGAAACCACCGAGGAGAGTTTACGGGCCCATTTTGAACAATGGGGAACTCTCACAGACTGTGTGGTAAGCAGCTTTGTTGTCATCTAAAATTAAATTATATAGATATATTATACATATATCTACACACCATTTCCGCTGTTGTCATTAACATTTTGTATTATATGTTGCTGTTTCCAGGTGATGAGGGACCCCAACAGCAAGCGATCAAGAGGGTTTGGCTTCGTAACATACTCCAATGTGATTGAAGTTGATGATGCAATGAAAGCAAGGCCTCATAAAGTAGACGGCAGAGTTGTTGAACCCAAGCGGGCTGTGTCCAGAGAGGTACAAAAATGAAAAATAACAACACACTAAAGGCAGATAATCCAATACTGTATATTTACAGAGTGCTTATCAATGCTCATTCACTCACTCTCCTTGTTTCAGGACTCAAATAAACCAGGTGCCCATCTGACAGTGAAGAAGATCTTTGTTGGTGGTATCAAGGAGGACACGGAGGAGCTCCACATCCGGGAGTATTTTGAGAAATATGGAAAGATTGAATGCATCGACATCATGGAGGAGCGCTCCACTGGGAAGAAGAGAGGCTTCTGCTTTGTGTCATTCGACGATCATGATACAGTTGACAAAATTGTTGGTATGTGGTTGTTTAGACTGTAGAATAAAATGTGTTCTTAGGAAACCTGAAGCATTCGTATGAAAGTCCATTGTTTTTTCCCTTTTTGCTTAACAGCCCAGAAGTTCCACACAATCAACTTCCACAATTGTGAGGTCAGGAAAGCCCTCTCAAAACAGGAAATGAGTGCCATATCCACTAACAGGGGTAAGTCCTCATCAAATGTAACGTAGTTATTCTTACTTTTTTATATAATTATTGTATGAAGATGAATGTTTATAATATCTCCAAAATAACATCTACTTGTCCTCAGGCAGGAGTGGAGGATCTGGAAACTTCATGGGCAGAGGAAGTAATTTCGGAGGTGGTGGCAACTTTGGCAGAGGTGTGTATTTGCATGTAAGATAAAAGAGACTGTGACCTCATACACATGCATGCACATACTCCTGATGTTAATGCTGCAATAATATTTTCCAGGTCAAGGTGTCACATCTACACTGATACAACACAGCAATATACTTATATGTCTTTCACTCCTCCCTCTTCACAATGTTGGAACGCAGTCAAATAAATTCTGTATAGTCAAAACCAGTTACTCAAGTTGGCCTGGTCCAGTTATGTTGGCACAAACTCTGTGATCACTTGCTTTTAGTTGGACTTCACTTTAATTGAGGCCTTATCCGACTATAGGAGGACAAAAAAGTGTTGATTAAAGCTCATAAAGGTTACATAATAACAGCTGCTGACTGTAGTAACTCCCGGGCTCATAGTTTCACTCTCACGCAATTGTCAGACACACAGGCCGATTTACAGTATATCTGACGGCACATCTAAGGTAATCAACCCAACTGAGATGCAAAATTAGTGATTACAGGCTGTAAGGTGACACAGGTGTGTCATTTTAATTTTGCAGCTGTGTGTAGATGTAAAGGTCATGTATGGGAAATGCTGACAGTCACATGTCTGCATATGTCCATTCCACTTAAAACACTTTCACAGCTCTTATCTGCGTTAGAGTACAGCTTTTACTTGAGTTTGGGACTTTTAAGCAGAACCAAGGGAGAGATTGGATTTGCGTTAACAGAGGTAATTTATCAAAGAAGAATAAACAAAGCAACCTCTGTTGTTGTGTCATATATTTTTCACTCTTGTTTTTAAGGTGGCTATGGCGGAGGAAGAGGTGGCTATGGGGACGATTTTGACAATGGTGAGCTGTTGTAAATGAGTCTTTTTACAATCTGTAAAATGTAGAAAGTTTCTGTTTGTGACTATGAGTGACAAGGACTTCTTATTCTTGTTTAATGGCGTCAGTGTCGTCAGAGGTTGTTATGGTTCTCAGCTATATGGTTTTTCACTACGATAGGCCCAGGAGGAAACTATGGTGGAGGACCAGGTTATGGAGGAGGTCGAGGGGGCTACGGAGGCGGTGGTCCAGGTTATGGCAACCAGGGAGGTGGATTTGGTGGCAGCTGTGATGGAGGTTACGGTGGTAATGATGGAGGTAAACAAATTAAATTATTCCAGAGTAATGGATTTAATATTTGGAATACAGTTGTGCCCTAAAACTGTACCATATCTCTTCAAGGTTACGGAGGAGGTGGAAATTATAATGACTTTGGGAATTATGGTGGACAGCAGTCGAACTACGGGCCCATGAAGGGAAATAACTTTGGTGGCAGAAACTCGGGTGGTGGTCCCTATGGTGGTGAGTTTTACCCTCCAATCCCATGTGTCACAATCAGCCTTCAAAATCGCACATCCAGTGAATAAACAATTTTTTTTGTGTCAACCAATCCCGAACCTCAGGTGGCTACGGCTCTGGCGGCGGAGGTGGAGGTGGCTATGGCTCGCGGCGGTATTAGTTATTTCATGTTTTTTTGGTAAGTTGCATTCAGTTCCACATCACCCTCGTAGCACAGTACAGAGTGAGCCCATGAAAGTGCAGAATAACTATTTGTTCTATCCTGTATCCATTCAACAGGCTTCAGTTCTTAGCAGGAGAGGCGAGGAGGTGAGCAAAGGAATTGTCAGGAAAGCTGCAGGTTACTTTGAGGCAGTCATCTGAAAGCATTAGAGGAACACACAAGTCAGACATTACTGCAGCAAGAAGGACTGTGTACACAAAACATGAGTGCAGATGATGCCCTTCCCTTATTGTGATAGATGTTTCCCGACGAAGAAATTTTTCCTTTTGTGCGTCTGAAGTGTGTGTGTAATTGTGTCTATGGTATCAGGGGTAAAAAGTGAATTGTTTTTTTTAAAGTCAGTTCTTTATATCTATTATTTTTTCCTTTCATTTTTTTTTATATCCGTTAGTTTTCTGCTGGCCACTTAATTTTATCTTTTAACCTGGTTTTTTGTCATATAGAATAGTTGTATCAGGCCCTCGGACGAGCTAGAATTACCATACACCATTTTTTCTTTCTGAAGTTATTATGATTACTCAATTTCAAGTGTCAAGTGTATTTTGCTTTTTGTATGTGAAGCACAGTATGTAAAATCGTTCGTAGTACCAGTGTCAACAAATATAAGCAGTCTGGAGTAGAATTAAGGGAAACCCTCACTCTGCCTGTTCCCAGCAAAACAAATTCTAGATTGTTCAAATATTTTGATTAGTAGAAAAAAAGACCGAATAAAATTGTGTAGTAAAGTAACACGAGGTTCAGTGCGTCATTGGTTCAGAAAAAGATTAAATGAGTTATTAATTTATCTGTTGCCTGCACATTGTGACTGTGAAGTTTAGAAATTCAGCCTGTCCAGAACTTTCTCCCGAGTGAATGTAGTGTGTGCACATACTGAATGTATCTACTTGCATCAGGGCCAATGACAAGGGAGTTGTGGGTAGTCCTAGAGGAAGGGCCCATACAACACTTATGCCAGTGTTGAGCGAGTAGGATTATAAGAGCCACAAGCACCTGCAGTTGGGCCCTCAGCGTCGCTAGTGTGGAAGATTGCAGATGACTGTCAGACAGGACGTCTTCAGCCCCAGCACAGTGGACCAGTCAGCATTTTGAGGGAGAAGGGAGAAGGCAGCATCGAGCACAACGCCCATGGAGGAAGTTTGCAGTGTCGTGCCTGGTAGTGAGCATCTATCTCTCTTTTCAAGGCTAGCTAAACCCTCCAGCAGCTGGTGCTAGCGAAGAAAGACTAGTTCCTGGACACATTGGAGATCCTGTTGAGTCAGAGATACTTCAGTTTTTACCAGCACATGCTAGATTTCAGACATTAACAAGAAAAGGGAGTGAGTATTTCACAAAAGCTGACTTAAGAAGATGGAGCAGGTAAGAGTAACCACTTTGCTTGATTTACAGATGTGGAAAGAGGCATTCTCTTCTTGCTGAAAATCTGTAAAGACCTGATAACATGGAAGGTTCTGGATGGGTAAGACTTTTTCAAAATATTATCCAAGGCTGCTCATGTTGTAATCTAATATATGGTGATAATATAAGGTGGAACAGTCTTCTAAGGTAAACCGAGCAGGACGACATGGGAATATTGTTCCACAATGATCAGAATTCACCTTGACTTTTACCTCACTGCTTGGTATATCTTGAAGGCAAAAATATGTTGTTTTAATGTACAATCATAATTTTACTTTCAGCCAATCCTGATACTCAATTAATAATTATGAAATACTCATGAAGAAAACAAGAATACTATGTCTCTCTTGAAAAAAAAAACAATCATTTTCCTAAATAACTGGATTCTTGGATGTCAAAAATTGTGGAAAATTATAACCAAAGTATCGTTGAGCACAGGATGAGGCCTTCAAATGTTTTAAATTGATCAATCAACAATCCAATACCCAAATTGTTCAGTTTAATATAATGTAAAACCATGAAAATAGCTAATTTTCACACAAAGAAGTAATCACAGTAATTCCTATTCAACGTTGTCTTCTGATCAACTAACCAATTAATAGTTCCAGTTACATTCTAAACAAATGTTAATTTATCATTTAAGTCTTAAAATATTAAAACATTTATATCACTAAATATTCAGTACAACAATACAGACCTCATGGAGCAGCAGCTTTTACTCTAAGGCTGAAGAGGGCCACTAATTGTACATACAGCTCTTAAGGTTAAGACAG
Source organism: Trachurus japonicus (assembly GCF_045865225.1). Taxonomy (NCBI): domain Eukaryota; kingdom Metazoa; phylum Chordata; class Actinopteri; order Carangiformes; family Carangidae; genus Trachurus; species Trachurus japonicus. The sequence continues at coordinate 17,989,089 of NC_140927.1, forward strand.
CAAAATGTTCAGGTTGGCAGTTTATAACAGCTCAGATCCTCTTCTCAAATAACAGATCCTCCCAAAAAGAAGAAGAAACTCTAACAATCCGTGCTAGGGACTAAACAAACTGTATCGACTGAGCGTCTCTGTGGTCATAAATTGAAACTATCAAACAAATAGAAACATGGCAGACATGATATATATTCACAAATACTCATATTTGACCTTACCCTATCCAGGAAGTGTTAACTGAGGTGATATTTACAGCATATTTGGTCTACCCCTTGTGAGTATTCAAAATAAATTAAGATGTAAGGGGAAATTTTGCAAGGTTTCCTTCAAAATAAAGGGAAGTCTAGGTCTACTTCTCCTGTACCTTTGGCCTCTAACTTGTAGTATTAGAGGATGAGGGGAAAAAAGGTTGATCATCAATCATCTTATGCACCCAGTGTCAAATACACACAAGATCTCAGCAGGAGAGATTAAACCTACAAAATATGATGCTTGAAAATAAGTTCAGCATTTTTTTTTTAAAGGTTTTGTAATATGTGCAACTTTTTGGATTTCAGGCAGGTCACATCTGCTTGCTCAAAAAAACACAATGCCTGTTAATGTTTCCAGTCAGTTACAGGATAGTGTTTCTACTGAGGAATGCAGAATGACAACTTCCTTACACAGAATAAAGGTTGTGCTTGGCGAAAGCACACCGGTGTCATTGAACCATGTTGGTTTTAAGTGTAAACGATATGTAAATGTGAAATGTAACTTGTGTACGTAAATAAAAATGTTTTCCTTGACTTGAGTTTTCAATTTGTGAAAAGCAGCTGGAGTCAAAATGCCGTGCTGTAAATGTTTGATCTTTATTGTATAATATGGCTGTTATCATTGTCAGCAGGTTTTACTGTTTGATTTACTTGATTCACATACGTCCTTGAGTTTGTTGCCCTGCCCTCTGGTTTAATTTGACTCCCTCCCTTCTGAAGTTTGTCGTGAGAGCAGAAAATAAGCTCGGCGATCAAAGGTAGTGTTTGTGTGCAAAAGTGCATGTAGGGCACATAGTGATTGCGTAGGGCTTTACCTTTGACTATGCTTAGCCGGTGGACCATTGTGAAGTTGTGATGCATGCTTCACACTGAACATACTCTTCCGTGGCTCAACAATTGTGCTTTTTGTTGTGTAACATAATGAATGCAGTGGGTGTGATTCCTTTTGCGACAGGAGGTTTTTCAGCGCATTAAAAGATTTAGGTTACTGGATAAACAAGCTTGCTCTAATCAATAGCAAGCAGATTGGGAAAGTGGTTTAAGCCTGTGACAACTTTTGTTTCAGTACAAGATTCCTTTTATTTACTGCTTTTTAAGCCCCCTTGGTAAAGCCTTCAAGACCTGACTTGAACATGTGGTAAGTTATGTAATCGCTCCTTGGACTATACATCCATCTGGCATCAATCTGTTTGCAGGCTGTGGCTGCAGCTCACAACACACAATGTTCTCTTCTCAGAAAACAGGAGGCCATATAGCTATAGGAATTGTTTATTGAAAAGCACTTAAGTTTAAAAAAAAGAACCTGGGCAGCAAATCATAAGGGGGAAGTTATAAAATATAAGTGGCAATGATTGACACAACCATTTAGCATACAGAAATATAATATATACAATATATATATGTACATACAGTAACATTCTTATCAATCTCAAAAGCGTGTAATGTTTATATTTACAAACAATATTGGTTAAAGAATCTGTGAGGGTATCAGAGTACAAAAGAAGTAAAATATCAAAAATATTACAACATTCGAGAGAAGTAAGCAAAAACTATACAATAGTTCTGCTGGGCTACTAATGCTTTAAAGCTGAGTGACTACAAAGTTATTGCATAGTATTACTATGTTGATGTAGTACCAAATTACAAAGGAGATAAGTGGTTGTCTTCTCTTTTGATGAATGTCTTTTTAATGCGGGGGACGAGGAAGATGCTGCCGTCCGTCGACTGCTGGAGGGAGTAGTCGGATGGAGAGTAGGAGTTCCCCTTCTCGTCCCTCAACATGCTGAAGACCTCCAGGTACAGGGTGCTGAGCTGCTTTTTCATATCCTTCAGGTTTGTGGCGTTCTGGTTCTTCTCGCTCTGAAGGCGCTCCTTCTCCTCCTTCAGCGAGTCCAGCTCGTTCTCCAGACCCACGATGTTCTCCATCTTCCGTTTGCGGCAGTTCTGGGCAGCTACTTTGTTCTTCCCGCGGCGGCGTATGTCTCGGACCAGGGCCAGCTGGGCCTCGTTCAGTTGGTGCTTGGACATCATCTCGTTGAAGTCATCAACAGGCAGATTAATAATCATGTCAACAGTGAAAGGGATTTTGAGGGCCTTGGCCCTCTGCTCGTCTCTGGGGAGACGCACGTCACCGCGTTTCTTCTGCTTGTCTTTGGTGAAGGGAGGGTTGTTGTAGCCGCTCTCCTCTGATGGTTCTGTCCGGTATTGTTTGGGGTTCTTCTCCTGCAGCTGCCCTATTGGTGCAGAAAGCGCAATCGCTGACTGAACATCATCAGGTTGGAAATTTAGCGAGAACATCTCTGAGTAATCAGACTCTGCACTTCCAGGGCTATGGTCCATCTCCTCCATGTCTGAATCACTGTAACCAAAGGACCCATCTCCATATGCAGACTTTGCAGGCGAACTGGCGTTTGGACTTGTGTTTGAGGAGATTCCTGAATCTGAGTCTGGCATTTCAGCCGTCAGACTGTGTTTGCCTCTGTCCAGCGCTCCATCCGGAGAGAGGCTGTAAAGGTCCATGGGTATGAAGGGAGGCTTGTTTGGGATGTCAGTCATGGTGGTGCTTTCATTTCCCTCTAGGCTTTGCTGACCACCACTCTCATCCAGAATGGCATTGGGGTAGAATATGTCACAGAAACCTTCTGCACCAAAGTTAGTATTCAGCTGAGGAGCTTTCGCCTCCATTTGGCTCAGATTGTCCGGTGGAGCCATACTGGAAACTGAGCTATCAAATGTATTGATGAACTCTGCAGGACAAACATTTAAACTGTTTGTTTCCCCCTCTGTGACATTGGTCATGGGGTAAAAAGTGAAGCTTGGGTTCTGCACTTCGGGGCTGTTTGCAAGAGGATATGTTGTAGTCTCCAGTGTGTCCTCCATCTGCATGTTCAGGCATTGCTAACAAAACAACAAGATAGAAAATGATTAGAATAAATACAATCAACTCATCACAGTGCAAGTTCAAACAAACTCTGCTGTGTTTTGTGTGTGATTTTACAAGTGTTACTATGTATGTGTATTGTACATGTTGCTGTTGATGCATTTGTGGCTTTTCATGATGTGACACAATTAACCACTTGTGAAAATAGGCTTTCAGAGAGACTGTACATGTTCCATTTATCTCATGCAGAACCGTGATATTCTAAATGTTGAAAATTTAGTTTCCCTTCCTCCATATCACACGACCTTTAATCTGTTACCTTCAACAATAAAGCTTTGCTAGTGACATCTGAAACATTTAGCCTGGTTTTCAGGATTGACTAGATATGTATTTGTTGAAATAGCTCAAAAATCACCAATACCAATCTCCCTACATGTTGTTGCTGAGACGTTAACCAGCCACCTTATCTCTACAAAGCAGCCTCCAAGAACTGAAACAAGTTACACAGACAACGGGCGTCTTATCAGCAGGTTGCCAGAACAACTAATGAAGTGCTACTTGATAGTTAAGTTAAGGTGCGTGGGCCATATTGTAAGGCAAAGGCAACAATTGGTACATAGCTCCTCCCATCTACTAATGCAAATATGAGTTGCCTTGAATCAAAACTGATAAGAAAAAACCAGTTGTGCACGTCCCCTTTGTGAAAGTAGGCGATGGTTTAACTCCACACCCACACCCTCTCTGAACATGTTTTCCAGTGCGGCTTAGTGAAGCTAATGGCTAGCAATCATTCACACTATCATTACTTCGGCGCTCACATCCCTGTGTGCGCTCAAATGTCTCAACAATGAGGCCTAGTCACAGTGGAATAAGGTGTGTGTGCTCTCGTCTCTATATGTATGAGATCCCATTCTCATGGGCCGAACAAAAACGTGTTTGTCCTCTAATGCCGTGCTCCTGCCATTGATGCATTCTTTGGATGTTTGCTCCACAACACACAGCACCGAGCCATTGAGGCGGTAGAATCCATGTATTATACCTGCAGCTCAGGGAGGGACAAAAGCTCCATCCACGCTTGCTCCAAATCTGGGGACATCCTCTGTGGCGGCGGTAGCGGACTTGGGGAGAGGGTGGCCGGCGGCACGGCTGTCTGTTCGGGGGACATCATGATGGTGCTGCTTGGTAGTGAAACAGGAGCTGTGTCCAGGCAAACTGATGTGTTCTGTGAGACAAACGCGATGACAGAAGGGCAGTTTTTCAGTTAACAGCTCACATGTGGGTTAAAAGCTAAAAAAAATGTGTGGTAATAAGTTAGTCAATATTCTTACCTCAGCTTCCTCTACAGGAAATGTCTCTGCCAATAGCTGCAAACACTCATCGAATGACATGGCATCACCATTCTCCTCTGTGAAGCTGACATTCTGCAACAAAGGTTAAGGTACATAAATGTTAAATTTACCCTCTAGCGTCATTTGTGTTGCACCGTTTCTTAAAAACAGCACATGGTGTGGTATTTATAGAGCTTTAGGTCTCTGTGGAGTCGTTTCTGGAGCAGAATACACCGATGCAAAGCTACAGAACCACCTGTGTTTCTGTAATTACACAGGATGAGGTGGTTCCCTAGTTACAAGGCAGCCGCAGCCAATCGAACGTGGTAGGAGTGGTCCCCGTCTGACATGAGTAATGAGTAAGACCACGTGCACGTACCTGTGTAACCTCCAAAGGTGTGACGGCCGACTGCAGTGGGGCGCTGGCCGGCGGCGGGCGTGGTATGTACTCTCCCGTCTCTTCATCGAGCTGTAGCTGTGCGAGCAGGGCCTTCTCCTGCTCCCGGATCAGATGCAGCCTTTTCTCCTCCTCCAGCTCCCGCTGCCTCTGCAGCTCATGCTCTTTCTGACGGTGATTGTAGTCAAACACCTCCCGCCTGGCTCCCAGATCAATGTCCTGCTTCCACAGGATGTCAATCAGGTCCATGTCCTGCGGGAAGAGGAGCTCGGATCAGTTAAGAGAGTTGTGAGCAGTGTAGCCATCGCTGCCCTGCAGTGAGAGTGTGAGCAGCATCGGAACAAGGAAGAGCGTCCCTGCTGTGATGCGTAGCTGCTGCACCTGCCACACCCTGTCCCTCAGTATCTCCTCACTGACAACGGCACTGGCACTAATGTCAGGGTGGGGGGGGGGGGAGAAGCTGCATGAATAATAGATGTACGTCTCCGTTTCCCCTGTTGCCACCACATACCCGCCAAAGACACGTATCCCCACTTGATAGCCTGTGCAAAGGAAGTGGTCATTACCCATCTGATTACACCGAGGTGTTAAACTGCCTGCTGCATTCCAGCTCACATTTGGGCACAGCCTGTCAAAATTTGCATAAAATACTTCAATACTTCACAGTTTAGGTTTCTACTTTTAAATGAAGTACAGCTAAATCCAAAATATTATTGTATTGCATTCTAATGCAGTTACAAATCAGGAAGTTCATCTACAAAAATGTGGTCCCATGGTTATTTGAGAACATATTAGTTAATGGAAATGGAATAAAATTGGGAATTCAAGACCATAGATGTGTTGCTGGGTAGAATTACAAACTTTGTTATCTTTTTTATTCTCGGCTGTGTTTTCAAGTAAATAACTCCCAACTAAAACCTGACAAGTGCCCCCTGCACAACTCTACACAGTGAGATTTAGTATTTACTCATTCAGCTAAGTGCTGCCTATGATACAGAACGCTGGACACACAGCATACTCACAACTGTGGGGATATTTTAATACCATTTCCTGTAGATTTCCCCTTGCATGGGCCGTATGTTATTTAACTTTTTAAACACGAGTTTGTTCAGATAAACTGTGGTTCTCTCTTCCTCCAGTCTTTTACTTATTTACAGAAGGAAACCATTTCACAAGGCCTTAGGATGTTGCATAAACCCAAGACACTGGTTCACAAGAAAAGGAGCATGTGACTTGTTTGTTCCTCAGAATCAACAAAACCGACAGCCTTGGCTTTATATTAATGCTTAATGTTGGTTACAGGCCAGAATATACATAGTCTATAAAAAGCCAACATGTACCCGAAGAGAAACAAATCACATAAAGCAGAACAACAAACAGCAGAAGAGGATGTGAAACAGAGGAGGAGAAAACACTGAATAATTATGTGTCTCTTTTGACTTTTTCTGATTCAACGACAATAAGGGTCCGTGGTAAACCTTCCCCTGCTGACAATAATAGCAGCAAACAAGCACCAATACATATTTTAAGACACTGTTGACACAGATTGTTCTGACTTCAGCTACGACACTTCAAAATAAGAACCCACTAACCCTCTTTGCCTCTGTGTTGCATCAGTGGTATGACCGTTGAAGGATTATGCGTTACTAAGGCTGCCCACTATAAATCATACTCACCGCCTGTGAGGTGAGCGCTCAACCAGACATTATGGCTACTGCAGGAATGAGGAAATGCCCCAGAATGCCTATGCGGGACGTCTGAGCGCACTTCTTGAGGTCATCCGTGTTTTCAAAACTGCACAAACCACACACTTGTCTGTTGGTCACACCTTCTAAGCTCACCAGACAAGTCACACGAGTCCCTTAGAAAACAACCGCCTATGTCTAAAAAAAAAAAAACTCTACTACACCTACACATGGGAGGGTCAGTCGGCCCCTTTCACTGCTTCTGACGCAATTAAGTTAATTCACCTTTACTTATACTTAACTTGTATTACTGCCAAATAGCTTGTGTAACTGGGTGTGTGTGTGTGTGTGTATGTGTGTGTGTGCGATCAGGTTATCAGTGTGGTGTCAGTATCATGATGGTCACAAGACCTGAACTGGCACCAAAACAAGGAAACTAGCTGAGAAAATTACTCAAATTTCCCTGACAATACACAGGTGTACGAGCTAAACAGCATGTCATCAGTTTATAAAAGAGACACAAACAAAGACACACAACTCAATAGTCAGGAAACACAGAAAGACTATTTAAGAAAAGAAAAGAACTTAAGCCGTGGTTTGCTTTAAGTGTGGGTTGTTCATTTACCTCTCTCCAACTGAATAAAGGGAGCTCACAGAGGAGGGATGGGGGGCTGACCACTTATTGCTCCTTCTTTCATCATTCACCCACCCATGACCAAGGATGATGAAACATGGACACGTTTACCAAAACAGCCTCTTCAATCTATGTGGACTTCAACTGACCCTGTGTGTAGGCTACGTGTATGTGTATGTGTGTGTGTGTCTGTGTGTGTCTGTGTGTGTGGGTGGGTGGGTGGGCGTGTGTGACATATCCAACTAAACACTGAAGATGTATGTACATAACCATGGCACCATGAGGGATAAGCTCAAGTTCACAGACACACACAAGTCTAGTCAGGTTGTTTGCTCTGTTTTAACATGTTTTAAAATGTAACCAAAAACCAACAAACCCATTCAGAGACAAGAAGAAACGGAAAGAGTGAATCCTTTCTAGACATTATTCACCAAGTTTGTCTGTATCAGATCTGGATCACATGCTTGGAGGAAAGGGGAAGAAGGAGGAGGAGGAGGGGGGAGGCAGTTACGAGAAACAGCTCGAGAGGATTTCTGTTTACCAAACTTTTTTGAGGAGGAAATATACAATCATATCATCTATTTTTAAACAAACACAGCCAATTACAACACTTAAAATATCAGCCTGTTTTTCTTTTCTTTTTTTCTAATATCAGTGGTTTTATTTCCTGCCCAGGAAAAACGTCACAAGTGGATGACTTGCAGAACTGAAAGCTGTACAGAGGGCGACCTTAAAATCTGAGAAATAAAGCCCAACAGTGTGTTTTTTTAAGGTCTTGTCCACGCCGGAGATGTTATTTTCTATTGGTTATTTATATGATCGTGTCATATCTGCGCTATAATAAGGTTGTCACTGTATATTATTGATCTGATTCGCCATAATAAACATTTACAAAAGTTCACCTGAGCTATAGCCTAATCAACGTCTGTCTCCCTGTCAGATCGCATTCAAGAAAAAGTTCCCGGCCGCTTCACCCCCTCTGATCCCCGTGTAACAATCGGGTGTATTTACCTGTTGACCGGGACGCATCACCTCCATTTCCATCATTATGGAGATCCGAGTCGCCGTGAGGAGACGGTCTATGGCTGATAAACGCGTGTGTTATTCCCTCAAACGCCGGATTAAAATGGCGAACTGGTCCTGAGCCTAGAATATAGAGTCGCCGTCGCAGCCGCTGAGCTGAGGGGAAATATTGCCTCCTCTAAAAATCTAATGAACATTACGGAAATGGTGGCCCTGCCCACTGAGCTGCGGCGCCGGGATCGTCCCCCTCTCTCCGGCCTATGAGGCTGGAGCTGAGGGCGGCGTGTGCATGCGTTATGGAGCACACTAGACTGAGCTGACAGCATGTAAAGAAACATCATTTTTTTACTAAATAAAAACACAAGACAACATATTAATAAAACTGAGAAGCTAAAACAACACACAGGCTTGAGCTGACTACACATGATGGATCACAATAATAAAAACAAACAAAGTTTTGGTTGTTATTGTGTCTGAAAATCATTGAAGACACGGAAAATGAACGCCATGTATTAAATAAAAACAATAGTTTTACGTTTGTAGTCTAGTTTGTAGGCTATTTCCTATCAAGCTAATTGTTAAATTAAAACTTTTCCATCCGAGGAGTTTAGTTTGGTGCATAGCGCCCCCTGCTGGTAACCGCGGCCGGTGTGGCGCTGGACCCCACTGTCCTGTGGAAACCTTCAGGTCACTCACTGCAAATGAGAGACAAATTGACTTTTGTTTCATGGAATTTGTAGCAGGGATGCGCCTGACATGTCTGATGACAGCAGAAGGTCCAGTGGTGATCTGAAAGGAGCAGGAGGTGCAAATATCCAACATCCTAAATTATAACTATGCTATATGCTACCTGAAAACATAGTAGATCTGTATGCTGTGATAGTACATGTTTATTTGACCTGGTCAGTTTATATACTGATGATGAAGTACTTAAGTTTATTAAAGAACAGTCTGTTAGATATATTAAACTGCGGTTTTACGCAATACATAATGTGATTAAAAATGAAACTTTTACACATCACACAGTCTCATATGGTGTAGCCTACAGTGGTGACATTTACTTGTGTGGGCCTACATTCCCTCCTGTGCTCCACTTTCAGATGGACAAGTTTTATTTTTACTCAATGCCATACATTAACTTGACATTCAAATGTTGTTACAGTTTAGTCACCGTGTCGATAAAAACTTTACAGGCAAATCATGTGATCAATTTATTAAATGATGCAGTGCTATATGTAGTTAGGCTATTATGTGCCATATGCAGTGCTATATAGTAGAATATGTTTGGGTTGTACTTTTCCATTCTCTTCTGATATACCGCCACTTTACCACACTTCAGGGGGAACTGTGTTGTTGTTGTTTTTACTTGTATAAACTAATATTTTATCATCTGTAAAGTACTAGTTATAGGCTACTTCTACCAGTTCACAAAAAACACTGCAATGCTGCAGCTTAAACTTCCCTGCCCCACATATTAAAATGAGATCCACCTTTACCAGCAACAATAGTATATTAAGTATTATAATACGTAACTATTTGTGTGATCTTTAAATATCGTCTAAAGTGCATTTTGTTGATACAAATCTTGAGTGAGATCATGAAAGCAGGGCTTTTAACCAAAACAGAGTAGGCTAGTAATGACAGTGGTATTGAAACCATTATCAGTATAGGGTTTGAATACTTCTTCCAGCTGGTTCTGCAGATGTAACATCTTTAACATTTTTGCTTTTATCCTCTAAAGCACTTTGGATAAGGCTATAGGTTCTATGTATGAAAAGTGCCATACAAATAAAGTCTGACTGACTGATACTATCAATGTATCAAAATAGCAACCCAGTTATCTGACAGAAGGCAACCTCCATTATACTGTTACTTTTGATGCTATTAAGAAACATTTGGTTGATTACACTCCTGTACTTTTACCAGAAACCTTCAGGGTCTGAGTAGACTGATTCTTTCAACACTGGAGGACAGGTCAGTGCTGATATTATCTGCCATTTATAAACTTTAAGTGGCTTCGGGTCAATCCAAGATTACTACTATTTAGTTTTTAGTTGCTAAGGCGTCTACAACCCCCAAAGTTGACAAAAAATGTGAACAAGTCTCACATTTCTGATAAGTAAGAAGTGGGATCACGATATAATGAAGTCTCTTTTAAAATATGTAGAGGTAATGAGGCAGACTCTAGCACATATCTGTAAAGAAGCTCACACTGAAGTGCAGCTCACTGTGCCACTGCGTGAAATTACACTAAAAAAGCCTTCTTTTTTTTTCTCCCCCTTCATGCGCGCTCCTGAACACGCGTTCACGTTTGGCAGCTCCACGTCGACATTCTTCCAGCTGCATATAGTGAACTGCACAGGACTGGGGGAAGAAAAGGTGAAAGCGGCGGTAGCCACCTTACGATTAGAGCGCTGCAAGTCCACCGACAGGACATCAACCGCAGTGAAAACGAGCGTTTGCACTGTGGACCCGGCCATGGCCTGCAATGTCACCAGATCGCTTTCTGCTTTTTTCTCTTTTTTTCTTTTTGCATTTTATGATCCAGACTGTTTGCCCCTCGTGTTGGATAGCAGCTGGTTCCCTTGCGTCTACCTACACCAGGTACAGTATGGCTCTCAGAACTTACTTCTTCCCTCGTATATCACATATAAAACCATAATAATGACTGAAAGGTGGTATTAGTCCCACTTGTTTGATTTCATCATGCTGCACTTGTAAAGTTGCTGTCAATGCTGCTGAATGCAAGTTGCCCTAAAGTACCTTGAAACTGACAGAACTTAATACTCCTGGAGCTCAGCTGGCCTTCTGCACTTTCTTCATTGCTATCATATCCATCTGCATTGTTTGATGAATAGCTCATTCTCCTGGGCCTGTTCAGCCCTCAAAGTTGCTCAAGCTCAACAGGTAGAATCAATGACACCACTGGCACAACAGTGGAATAATCCTGCAAAAGTTAGGATCACTAAAACTGATAAATCACTAGCTCAGTCAGTGTTAGAGACTGGTTGGAAATTCAACTTTGCAACCAACCAGATGGTCATGCTTCCAGAGGTAAGTGAATCAATTCAGAGATCTTTTTCTAGGTGGGATATACATCAAGATCAATAACTGCCCATGCTCAAATCAAATCTTACCATATACCTAATCATTTCTGTAGAGCTCTGATAATGTATAAAAGGACTCCATATGGCCTGCTGAACCTGTAGGTCTCTACCGCAAGCCTTTCCGTAGGCCTGGTCGTATGGCATTCAAGTCTTAGCTACTTCGCTCAATAGTAGGAATTTTCTCTTGTATAATTGTAGAGAACATTTTGTATTAAAGTATTAAAATCCAACATGGCTGTCCTGTTTTCCCTTGCTCTCTGTGCCTTACTACAGGTTAAAGGAGCACCCAGTCGTGAGGAGGATAAGGCTCTGCACAAGGACAAACCTATGAGGTGGCACTGTGGCTTTCCAAATAAAGTTCTGTGATACACTTAGACTCTAATTGCCTGCAGTCAGTGCATTACAGAACTTTGTTTTGGGAGTTAATACTTAAAACGTGTGGGAAGTAAATCCTCAAACATCTGGACATTTAAGTTTATAGAATGATGTAATTTTTCTGTTGACAAATGACTGTTTTCTCTAATAAAGTTTGTCTGTGTTTTAAGTATTTTATTCAGAGTCTGTCTTATTCTTTTTTGATAATTTAGCCGTTCATTTTTATTCTACACTAGCAAATATGATGCTCTAGGTTTGTGTTAAAACATTACTTAAAGAGCACTGGTTTGTGCCATATGGAAAGAGCAGTCACACTGGTTAGATGACTGCAATGAGGTGAGGAAGAAAGATAAACAGTGAAGTCACATTGTTTCGGTTTACTCTCAGTTTTTACAACAACATCACAAAAGTAACACATGTGGCATTTTAACACACTGATGATAGCCAACCACGAACGGTATAGTATTCAATGAAAAGATACAAAATTAGATACAGGATTATTTTCTAAAAATGTGGAAGATAGTGGGATTTAGGAAGTGATTAAAAGATGGGGTTGTCATTACATTATTTATTGCCAGTGTTACTAAAATATGTAATATGAGACAATTAAAGAACAACCTAAAACTGATATTTAGATGATAATCTAGGCATCATTTCAGTTCCCTTAAAATACATTCTTGACTTCACTTCCTGTCCTTTTGAACATTTCAAGTGGTAACAGAGCTGAATTCCTTATGTTACTGCTTCCCAACTATGTAAACTGACTGTAAATTCCTGACTCAATGAAGACCATATAGCAACCAGTCCTATGCCACAAGGCATGCCGGGAAATACGTATGGTGGTGCATTCAAGGCTCATCGTTAGCCCCACTTCCAGAATGAAATGAACACGTAACTATGTCTATGTCCTTGTGTTTAAGTTAGGCTAAGTAAAGAGAACTAAAAACAACACGTTTACAGTGGGCCCTATCATAGTTACAGCTAGTAATAGTTCTCCCACGTTAGCCCTGTCCTGAAACCATACCAAACCCACATCATAGGCCTATTATACATATCTAAACTGAGGATTTGTATTATTATTATTGATTAATGCACTGATTATAATTGCATATTCTGTATTCTCAGAATGTACCACATCTTCTATGGTAGTTTTATCAAATAACTGTCTAAAACCCAAATATAGGAATAAGCTATGATTTAAAATCATGTAAAATAAAGACGCACATGCTAGAATCAACAAATATGATGGTAGCCTACGAGTGAAATATCTGTCACACAAATTGCAAATCTGTCACATGGGGTTTTAATCTGATGCCTGATATACCCTTTTAACACTACCGAAAATGATCAGTCTTACATTTAACAAGCTATACTTGTATATAATTTGTCCCATAATGCAGGCTGTCTCTGACACAACAAACGTGACCAAAAGGGATTAAAATGTGAACCGAGTGTGATATTTCCGACGGTCATTGAACGCAGTGCACTTTCGCTGCGCTGACCTCTGACAGCCGCTCGCTCATGGATCCGCTCCCTCCTTTCACAAACACGGAAGCAGCATGGCGTCCAACAGCAGCGGCGGCGGCTCCTCCGACAAGCAGCGGGTAGCACAGCAAAGACTGAGGATAATTGCCGGGCATTTACAGAGACCGGTGGACGCCGGTGACTCCGCCATCCTAGCCGCCGAGTGCAAAGCCCAGGAGGAGAGCAGCAAGCCGGACGCTTCCAGGGAGGAGAAGACGGTGCCGAGGAGGAGGTACAAGGCTGTGATGGAGCGGTGGACGAGGGTCCATCCTGCTGGCTTTTAGCTTGTTATTAAGTCCAACAGCACTGGGGCTCACTCGCTAAACAACAACAGTCGGGTGGTATACAGTGACAGTTTGGCTCCCGTCTCTCCAGTAAACACAGATAACGTAGGGAAACATAATTTGAGCTGTTTTAGTTAGCCTGCTAGCTAACATGACAGAGTAGCCATTCATTTCCTACGGAGTGGGTGCGGCTAGGTTTACACAGAGTTTAATGTTGGTGTGGTCGACTTTTTCCAAAGTTTGTCAACCCTAGCTTTACTACCAGCTTATATCGCATCATATTATATATTTTTTCCAGTGTCAGTGAGGACGTGAAAGCTTTTTCCGAAGTGTTATCATTACAGCCTATCCCAATTTCCGATGCTTCAGATATAATAATAGTGTCGTTGAATAAATGGCCTGCTACTGTAACTGTTAAGTTACTGTACTGTAACCGTGCTTGTCGCTACAGTTGTTGTGGTAACCTTGACTGCTACGTACAATCGTTACGTAGTTACAGTTTGATTCATAAGTTTTATCACTCAGTATCTGTAAATAAGCTATGTGGTTTATTCCGACTTGTCTTGTACACGTAATCCTTATGACAGTCGACATATGTTTGTAGTAGAAATCATTCAGAGCTGGTTCTTATACGTTTTTGAGTTTTGTTTAACTGGATTTCTTGGTGTAGTAGCCTAAACAAAAAACATGTAATTGTAACAACAACTGTCGGAGGAGACAGTGAAACTCCTGTCCTTGATCTGATTGGTCCGGACAAGTGGTGGTCTGACTTTCAACCTATTGGCAGCTCAGCTCCTTTTGAGGAAACACCACCACTGTGCTGACATCTAGTGTCAGTCTGACATTATAACTGAAGCTGAAAGTGTGTTATCTCTGGGGGAGTTTAGACGATTTGGCTAGATGTGAAATTCATCACGTCCTGTCCTTGTGTTTATGACACCATCAACACAGGCTGCCAACTTAAGCCATTGTTGTCTAAACAATTTTGTAACAACAATAGATTTGAGAGCAGCTTGTCCAACAACATCACAAGTCACACTACCGTAACACAGCAACAATAGATATCCACACAGAGCAGAGTTATAAAACAATACTCTTTTTTTTTTTTTCAAACAGGAACAGGGGCAACATGATGGTGCACTGAATATTCAGGAAGACACTTAATGTCGGATGACCCTGGTTTTTGAAAACAGTCACATACCATGATGAAATAACAACATACCAGTAGTTTTCGGGAAGTATCAACATACTTCCTCACTTCAGCCTGTATAGATCTCTGACACTCTGAGTACTATATGTAGGCTACTATATGTCTTGTATGGTTAGTTACCGTAAGTGGGGGAAATCCAGATTTACTGGTTTAGTGGGGGCCCAGGTAAGAGTTTGAACATTGCATAAGGATATAGCTCAGCCACTGCAACCATCATTGATTCTTTGACAAAGTGATATCCAGTTTTGTTTTAATTTGCATATTTGGCAGTCAACATGAGGTGATATAATTCCCACTCCCCAGGTTAAAATGTTTGGTTTGTGTCACTCTCAAGGCTGTGGTTTGAAGTCCTGTTGAACTGCATCCCATTTTACTGAGAGGTATTTCAACAATTTGTCATGCGTAGTGTAGGCTACATTTAATTAAAGGCATGTGCAAATCCACAGATCTCATAACCTCCTCTCTGGGCTCATAGTCAAAGGGCGACTGACCCAAGGTTGACTACGTCTTAATGTTAAATAACGATTTTGCAATTTGAGTATTACAATACACAAGATATGCTTGAAAGACAGTTTTTTTTCCGATATTGATACAGGAAGGAATGTTAGTTCAGTATTAAAAGCTTCTACACGATTCACGGAGGTTTTTCTTTTGTGGATTCAAGAATTCAAGAAGCGCCACACTTTAACAGAACCTCGCTAATGTCCTTAGATTGTCAGTTTGTAACAGTTGTCTGTACTCACTGACCTTGCCACACATTTCCCCCCCTCTTATTGATTGATCATTAGTCAGTATGTTCTGTACCTATGACAACATATCACTGGTGGACAGGATTCATTAAAGTATGAATCAGTGTGTCACTCTCATTTCTGTTCTCACTCTTAATTTATAGGAAACTCCATTTTGGCAGGTATTAATCTTAATTATGGCTTTTTTACTCCACTGTGTTAGAATCCCATCCCAAGTGGCTTGTGAGTTATGGTTGCTCTGTGAGTGGTGGTGGTGGTAGAGCCGTCTCTCTCTGCACCGAACCCATATACTCACAAGCACACAAGCTCTGCACAGTGTCACAGAGCGAAGACAATGTAGCATCGTCTCCGGCCGGGCAGCTGGTGATTATAATGGGATACCTCTCAACAGTAATAGCATAGTAGCATTCATTTGAGAAATTCCACATCTTCTTTGGATTGTAAGCTCAGCCATTTTGGGGGGAATACCTTAATTAGCTACTGGCTGCATTCCACTGTGGTCGCTGCTGCGCCAGCAAAGACACTGGGGCTTGTTTGCTGTTTAAGTGGATTGCTCTCCTAAATGATTAGCTGAAACAAGGATATAGATTGGGACCTAGGCCTAATTATACAAACATATTATTCAAAGTAGCCACGGATAAGAATGGCCTGTTAGATGTCATAAAATGTGAAATATTTTCATATGGAGGGAGATTTTGTGGCTTCCTCTGCTGATAGCTGTTGCTGTGCTGTCTGAATGTATTGCTTCTTCTCCATTACCATGTCAACAAGTTGTCTGCCTTCAAGCCTGTCCTCGCAGCATTGTGTAGTGGTGGGCATCTGGGGAAAACACTAGGTGTGCCTGTCTGCAGCCTCCCACAGAGCAAATTTGCCAACTGATAGCCACCCCCACTGTTATGACTGGAAAGGCTGTGAAGGACTGGATAAAAGGAGGAAACATACATTTCGCTGTGTGTCTAGCTGTGTTGAAATATCAGCAGGAAGTGTTAGATTATCAGGAGGGATATTTTTCCCCCCATTTTTTTTTATCTTGAGGAAATTGCTTATGTAAAGTCTGTTAACATCCCAAAGAGACTGTGGTGCAAATTAAGAATTTGCCAGGTCACCTCCCCAAAGAATCACCTTCACATGTGTTTTTGTAACTACCTCTGATCATATTTCATGTCATGTCTTCACCTCAGTGTATGGATATGAGTTGTTAACTTAACCTGTGCCAATATTTATCTTTCCACAGGCAGGAGATTATGAAGTGGAATGGTTGGGGATACAGTGATTCAAGATTCCTCTTCAATAAGAAAGGTCAAGCTGAATTTACAGGCAAAAGGTACAGTATAATACTACACCACCTCTCTTAACTGCTAACGGTTGAGGGAAGTGGATCAGCACACAGCCTCTGATTGAGCTTTAGCACAGCGGTGGTGTTAAGCTTCTGCCTCCATACTTGCTGTGACTTGAGGCTGGAGCTATGCCTTGAACATTTTTCACAAAAGCTGTGAAGCCAGCTTTTGAAATCAGTTTGCTGCCTCCTTCCTACGCTCACAGCAATGTGGTGCTACTGCCACCTAGTGGTTGGCATTTGAATTGCTCATTGTCATTTGAGAAGGTCACTGGTTTGGATTTTCGGCTTTTCCCAAACTCTGTTGCTCATTAACAGCCAACCTCTCCCCCAATCTGTTCAGAAATGCATTGCCTTTTTAATTACTGATGTGTCTTTGCAGAGTTGTGGGGGTAAACACAGTTGTTCACTGACAGTTTAAGAAGAAAGATTTAGTTTGAATGTCTTCAGGGTGTGCAGAAACAAAGCCAGCAGTGCTCAGACTGACAAAGAATAGCTCTCTCTGCAGTTTCATCCTTGTCTCTCATGACAAGAGCAGAAGTAGAGATGGATCTTTTTATTGTAATCATGACATATGACTTTGGTAGAGGCAGCCTTTCCCATCAAATTGTAAACACAGACACCTGGCACTGGCCGCATGAGGATGTATTTTGAGTAATGAGTGGGGCTGAACAGGATGTTGCACAACAAATGGTTTCCTCCTGTTGCAGCAGTTTGCCACAAACCGCCCGGCTCCCCCCTCCTCGACTGAAAAGCTACCTAGGCGGCGTACAGTAACCAAGGCAGGGGCACAGTTGAATGGATGTCAAAGACAGTGCTCTCCTCCTCTGCGCTCCCTGTGACAGAGGCTTTTTTCATTACGGAGTGTGTTTCATGGTCTCTTGGACAAAGGCACACCACAGTCCCCCTGATGGGCTGGCCCAGGCTGTGCCAGCAGCTCAATTATGCAAGGGATGGTGAGGGCATTCGAATGGACAGCACTGTCACTACTGCTCTGCTTGCCTAATAACCTCATTGGACTCAAACCCCACACTCTGTTCTTATTAGACACACGCTTGGTTTTCCAAATAAATAAGACCAGACAAGCACTAAAACATTTTCAGCACAGGACTTGTGACTTTCCCTGCTGAATACACGAGGCTCTGTTGTGTTTTTTTCTTTCTCAACTTCATCCACACTATCTGTATTTTCACAACCCAGGTATAGACTAAGTGGTATGATCATCCCCGGTCTGAAAGATTGGTTTGAAGGCACATTTGGAGCCAGTCTACAGCATAAAACTCCAGCAACAGTGAGTACAAGGCATGCTTCGTTAGTGAATAGTAAAGAAGAGCACTCGGTCATGGTTCAAAACCTCAATGGCTTGTTTTGTTTCAGCCCATTCTGAATAGCAGCTCTGTACAGCCCCCCACCCTCAATGAGACCTTCATTGAGGAGCTGAAATCCACAGGTATTCCTTTCTCCCATGATGCCGAGGACAGAGTGTTTCGTGCCCACGGTAAGGCATGTCCCCACCCAAAAACAAAACAAAAAAAAAATCACATTGTAACCCGTCATTTGCAATCTGCATGAGCCTGGATTTTTAATTTTTAAATAATGCTTTTTTTTTTCTTTTCTTTTTTTCTGGTAATCATGATTCTCTGTTTTCATTTCTCTATTTTCCTTCAGGCCATTGCTTACACGAGATCTTTGCCCTCCGAGAAGGGAAACTTGGTCGTGTTCCAGATATGGTGGTTTGGCCAAGTGAGTTCAGAAGCTGTGTCAACTGTGTGTGTGTGTGTGTGTGTGTGTGTGCACGCATGTGTGTATGTGTGTGTTTTATTGGTCTGTTTTTCTCTTTGCGCCTAGCACCACTGATCCCCCTACTGGCTTAGGTGATTTAAAGGGTTAATCTCTGCAGAGGCAGGGATATTAATATGTATGAGTGGAGGCTTAATAAGAAGCGTCAGGGGGAGGACGGTTGACACCCAATACTCCACAGTCTGGCCCTGCACAGTACACCCATGAATTATGATTCTGAGATTGGTTTTCTGTTGTTATGGCTGGCACTATTTTATCATGCAAATGAGTGTTGACTGATGGTTGAAACTTGATTAGCAGCCTCCCAAATGGGCAGCAAATCACCAAGCAACTGTAGGCATCGTTTCATCCATACTGGCACCAAATTTTAATTTTTCTGACCTCGCAAATACGTTCTCATTTACTGTGTGTCTAATGGATGTTTTGACCTGCAATTTGCATTCCTCACTGGTCCCTCCAAGTCGACATGTGTATTTTAAGTGGAGGTTTAGTTTGTTGAACTGTAATCCGCAGGCCAAAGCTGTGTGTTTAATTGGATGGCAAAATGTACTAGCACCCAAGGCATTTCTCACTGCCTCTATAAGCACTTGGGGCCAGTCAAGCACATCCATGTAGGTGGGTATTGCTTCTCTTCCCACTCGCTCACCACTCCGGTGTGAATGGATGTAGGCTCTGTGATTGGCTGAACCACATTTGTATTGATCCAGCACATCCCACCCCAGAGAGCGTAGCTTCATGCAGTCTGACTCCGCCTGAGGAAAGCCCCGGGCATATCACAACCATCAGGCGAATCAAAATGCACCATGCCTCTGCTGGTCCCCCTGCTCTAATGGCTCAGGCCATATAAAGTTATTTATTGTCTTCTGTATACATGTAGTGCTCTGTGCCGTCCCTTATTTCCTGTGCAATGTGTCTGCTCTTATTATGAGAACACTTAATTTATGAATGCAATATAACACAATAAATACAAACATTTCTCATATGATGGCCTCTAATTTTTTTAAACGATGTTCTGTGTCGTTACAGATTGTCACAATGATGTAGTGAAAATTGTGGAACTCGCATCCAAACATAATGTTTGTTTGATGCCGTATGGAGGTGAGTCATGAGGTGACATTAAAGATTCAAATCAGTGTGTATCAGTGTGTATTTACATTTGATGTACTTTACTTCCACCCTATGCTGGTGAAATTCCTTTTTGTTTGTTAATGAAGCCGCATAATCTATGAATGAACCTGTCATCTTAGAAAAATTGTGTCCTTTGCACTGTGCAAACTGTGTTTTTTCAATACTCGGTGGTAGAGCAGGTATCAAGGCACTGAGGTTAATACGTCTGCCAGAGCTCACACTGATGCAGGACACCGAGGGTAGCAGTGTTCATGTATATCTAAATGTATATGTGTTTTGTTGTTTTTCTTCTCTTAGGAGGGACTAGTGTCTCTAGTGCTCTCGAGTGCCCCCAAGAGGAAACTCGCTCCATTGTCTCTCTGGATACCTCACAGATGGTATGTAAACACCTGTGTCTGTTTATGTCACAGGGCTTGATGTACACTGATGAGAAGAAAAACTGAAAACAAATTCAGTGTAGTTCAAGTTTTCATGCAGAGTTTAATGAATGCTACCACTCTGAAACTTAAAATGCCAAGTTTCTGAGACTGTGGTATGGGCTTCCAGAAATGGACATTCATACTTTTTTTTTCTTTAATGGAAATGCAGAATGACAAAATATAAAATGATAAGCCATTAATATAATTTTAAGTAAGATATCACCACTATAAACGGTAGCTTCAAAATTTATCATACTAAAACGCAACATCCAACATGTCTTGACACCATCTTAACTTAGATTAAATGGGTTTTCAGAGCTGGTAATTACAGGGCTTCTGAAATAACTTGCATCACCCTTTCTGGTGTAACTGTTTACTGAGGGTGGAAGAGAGAGACTAATTGGGAGGTATAAGATCATGAAGTGAGGCCGTGATATTATGGCGTGACTGAAAAAATATAAATTTTAGCACATTAACTGTTTCTGAATACCTTCCAGTTTGTTACTAATATCCTGCTTTATCAATTTTGAAACCAAAAAAATGTCTTGAGTGTGTATTCAGTGTGCAGTTGGGACACAGTTATGATTCTGTGGTTGGAGCCATTAATCTTAAAGGAATAGCGCGGCCCTCATGATGAAAATGATAAAGTTTCATTGGTTATAATATAAAATGGTGAATATTGTGACCAGTACAGTATAGCCCTTTGATCCCTGTGCACATAGAAGTGATATATAAGCTGTCTGGATGCTGCTAGCCTACCGGTCATTGAGTTTGGTGCCACAGACACCAGTGACCAGTGTTCTGTGTCAGGGGTCAGAGTTGAGGTGGCTCCATTGGAAGCACATGAAAGGAGCAGTGTGGTAGGAACATAAAGTTTATTACCCCCGGAGAATAATTGATGGCAGGTGTGAAATGACCTCCTGCAGGTAGGGGTAGGCCAAGTGCCCGGCGGCCCAAATAAGAGGCTAAATAAGAGTTTAACCTTGGGGAAACTGACTCTTTTCTCTGTCCCTTAGCCCCTCTGCACACATTTACCCACAGACATGTGACCGTCAAACTATAAGGACATACGAGTGCAAAACTTTCAGTATTGTATGCTAACTGCCGAGGGAAGTGTCTTCATGCACTGAGCTTGAAGGCAGCATTTATGTTATATGAGATATTTTTAAGTCAACATAACATAAGCTTAATGTCTAACATTTTATAACCATCTTTTAACCTATATTAAATGAATGATGTGAAGGAAACACACAGCTTCATACATTATTTTTATACTGTGTGGCAGAAAAACATGCATACCAAATGTTTATGACCCCCTTGGTCATGTTGGTTTTTTTTTTTGTTTTTTTACTGCAGAACCGCATTCTGTGGATTGACGAGAAAAATTTAACTGCCCATGTGGAAGCTGGCATCGTTGGTCAGGATCTGGAGAGATTGGTAAGTACCGCTCATCCATATTCATAGTCATTACTGGACGGGCTTGCATCGCTGTAAAAAAAAACAAAACGTGCCAACAGTCAAGCTGTGTGACCACTCGCACGCAGGTTGTCCACGCTCAGTCACCTTGGTACTTTCTGCTCAGAGGATCGAACAGGGTTTAGGAAGGCGTTTGAGATGGGAGCAGAGTGCTGAAGGGGAGAGATTAGAGAGTGAGGCGATGGTCATGAGCAGATGGCACCATCAAGCTAATTCAGAAAAATGGAGAAGGAGTGGGCGTTTGATGTGGAGGAATGTGTGAGCTGCATCTAAAGCAGAATCAACCTCTGCATTTAGACTGGGCTATTTTGATGGAGCAGATGGGTCTGCATTATAAACTGCCTTCCAGGGGAGTGCTGTGATAAAACAAGGCCTTTTTTTTTTTTTTTTTTTTTTAACCCCCGTATTGTGCTTCTGGTGGGGGTTGTTGATGTTCTTTAAGGTTATTATTATTATTATTATTATTATTACTATTGAATGTTATGCCTACAAATGCAGTCTTTTGGGGTTTAGACTGCCTTGAAGAGAGTATTTGGCTTCCTGACGTCCAAATGGTTCATCTGATCAAAGGATCTTTCTCATGCGCCATTACAAAACAATCCCAAAAGTGCTCTGACACGTTGTTGTGGCCACGTGGCAAGAAAGAGAGGTTTGTGCTCAGCAACCTTGTGTCATGTCTGCAGAACACACAGTTCTACATAGACAGACAGAGGTAAAGTTTCTGTAATTGCCATTTGAATGAAAAATGAAATGTGTCCCCTGAAAGTGTGCCGCTGTCATTTTTTTTACATATGACATTAGTGCTCCAGTCAAGCAGCAGAATTCAGCTCTGTCAAAATAATGCACCGATCTCTCGTCTTATTCTTTTCATGCTCTTTCCACTTGGT
Source organism: Trachurus japonicus (assembly GCF_045865225.1). Lineage (NCBI taxonomy): Eukaryota > Metazoa > Chordata > Actinopteri > Carangiformes > Carangidae > Trachurus > Trachurus japonicus. The sequence goes on from NC_140927.1 coordinate 18,011,577, forward strand.
TTATTTTAGGCTGTTGTAAAAATCTATGAAGTCATAAACCGCGGGTTTTAGCATTGCAGCATAACGAGAGCAGTGAAATTCAGCGGCAGAGCTGCAATTATATTTTTTCCCTTTGCTTTCTCGTTCTTTTTGGATGTTATTAAAACATTCTTGTGGATTTATAACGTCAGTGTTTTCCAAACACTTTTGGCTCCTTTTTAATTACAAAAACAAATATATGCTTTTTTTCGCCTCAGCTTAATGAGAGTGGCTACTGTACAGGGCACGAGCCTGACTCCATGGAGTTCAGCTCCCTGGGGGGCTGGGTAGCAACCCGAGCATCAGGCATGAAGAAGAACATCTACGGCAACATTGAAGACCTGGTAAGCGGACCACTCTCACCTCTGTTTTCCTACTCCAGTTTTTTTTCCAAACACGGGGTGACAGTTGGGTCATAGCAGTTACTGTGCAGTCATTAAAAAGGAAATTATTAGCAAAAGTTTTTTTGGACTTTCCCCTCATGCTCTGACACAGTATCTGACTGTTATGATGAGCACGAAACATATGGCACACAATGTCCAAATTATAATGTTTGTCAACATTTGTAGGACATTTGTAGAATAGAGACGTGTTCAACTGTTTGTATTCATTTCTCTAACAAGTGTTTATTGTGTTGCTTTTTTCTCACTGATTAGGTCGTACACATAAAGATGGTGACCCCTCGTGGTGTCATTGAAAAGAGTTGTCAGGGCCCACGCATGTCCACGGGGCCAGACATTCACCACTTCATCATGGGCTCAGAAGGTTTGTTCCCTTTCTCATGTGACTTCATTGCAGCAGGCCCTGTGAGCATGTGCACATGTGCGAGTGCGAGGTCGTGTGTTAACATGGGTTCGTGGGACTGTAAAATCTTCGCGATAAAACTGTAACATCAGGACAGTTCTCATGCCGTGGGGTTCTTACACATTAACCAGCTTTGGTGAGGAGGTGAATCTGGAGGGGTGTTAGTTAGGAACCAGCAAGTGTCCTCCCCACCCCATCTGCAGTGCCCTGTCCTTGTGAACGCCCACAGAGAATACTGCCATATGCCAGGTTCCCCCTACATAATGAGGAGGTTCAGAGACTCTTGGCATCGTTATGTTTAACAGCTGTGGATGCAAACTTTATATTCACCCTACAAAGCTCAGCAATCTGCTCCCTGACTAGGCTGGGATCATGGACGAAGTCTCCATTTGTACTATTCAGAAATGTTGCCAGTACCAAGAGTGCGTCAGTATAAATTCAAAATCAAATGTAGTTCTTTATTGCCATATGAACAGTAATACATATGCACAAGATGCAGGCAAGACTTTTAAAAAGTTGTATGATGACTGTTCTTGTTATACAATATAAGCATAAGCAATATAAATCTGTGGTACTTAACTCAGACCTGTGTAAACTGATGACAATCGGGCCTCCTGTTTTTGGCTGACACTTGCCATGCTCGCAATATTTTATATGAAGTCAGCTGGATTTATTTATTTTTACTCTGGATGACTCAGTCAGTGCTCACTTAATGATCTTATGAATTCTCAAAGCCTGAATAATCTTTGCCATAAATTGTAAACACATGCAAGTTCATGAGGTTATGTGGAGTTCATGTAGTTTCCCTTAATCTCACTTCTCCAGTGGGAAAATATGTAGGGCACTGACGTCAGCGAACACAGTACTGTACATCAGGGCTCCTGTCAACACTTCCCCTCTGATGTTAAAATGATGGCCCTCTTGAGATTTCCAATCTGATGTGTATGAACTAAGAATCAAAGGAAACCTTCTCATAGAAATGTATATGTGTAAAAGGCATGTAAAATAATTCATACATTATGACAGTCTCAGTCATTTTCAGAGGATAGACACACTGTATACTTCAGATGTCACACAAAAGAAAACTCCATGCAGTCGATGAGGAAGAGCGTTGACACTTGGCTGGCAAAACCACATCAAACAAGTTTGATGTTTCCAAAATAGCCACGGGTTTTTAAATACATCATCCAACTTCATTCCTCCTCCTGAAGTCTTGCTTCCTCATTGTCAACGTGTTTCTTTAAAGTTAAATCTTTGTATAACAGAAATGTTGACGCTTGTACAAACTCAACCTTTGTTTGAGAGGAAACAAAAAATGAGGCTTCAACATAGAGAGATTACTTTCCCATAGGGATCTTTTAAAAAGCCCAGTTTATAAACTCTCTTGCCTCATATTACAACATTAAGAGTATGTGGAGTAAACCATATGAAGGTGAATTTACTGCAGGGATTTGTTGCGCAAGTGGAGACAGGACGGGACCACACGTCTCTGGGAGTGCAAGTTCTTCAGGGAGGCCTAACACTGGAGCTAAGAGGTCACACCACCGCTCAGTTTCATTAAAATTATCTATCTCCTCACCCCAGAAGTCCCACATTGCAGCCTGACAGTAGGCCACAACAACGACAACAAAGCACCACTCTTAAAACCCTCAGCTCCGCTCTGCATGCTAAGTGGAACGCATCCATTTTATTAGAAATTACTGTGGAACCCCGAATTTCTCATTCACCGCACAACAACTGGGTCTCTCTATCTCTCTGACCTTGAAATGGCCTGAATGCAAAGTATTTTCATTGGCCCCGCTACAACCAGTGGAAAGGATGATTGGAATAATCAATGATAATCCCTTTGTCCTTTAAACTCCTCAACTGTGGAGGTTGTAATGTCGTTATGTGAAGTCAACCAGTGTTAAACTAATAGACAGAGGCATTTCTTTGATTCTGTAGTGGTGGGTTTACAGTGGTCAGTGTTATCCCCAAAGCTTTTTTTTCTTTTGGTCAAAAATGTTTAATGGTAAAAGCAGAGAAGCTCGTGGTGGTGAATCATTCCTCTCCCCAAATACTAATCCTGTGAGATGAGGATGGTTTAATAGCCTCAGTCACTGTAAAAAAAAAAAAAAAGCATTAAGCTGCACCCCACAATTTCTTTGCATTGCATCTGCCCCCAAGAGAGTGTTTTTCTGACCTTGCTGTTCTTATTACCTCCCTTTATTCCTCATCTGTTCACCCTCCTTTACCCCTTTGCTCTAGCTCCTCCTATGCTCTCTCTCTCTCTCTCTCTCTCTCTCTCTTTCTCTCTCTCTCTTTCTCTCTCTTTCTCTCTCTGCCTTTCTGACTCCTCCTCTCTCGCTCTCTGTGACTCCTCCTGCCTACTATCATGAGGGAGGAGCTTTTTTTCCTTGACTAAAGCCTAATGGTGTCACATGTTTTCCACCGGACCACTAGGGAGCAGCGTGTGGCATGTAGTGTCACATTTGAGGGCTCATTAACGGCTATAACAGGCAGAGGAGGCCTCCTAATGGACCGGCTATGTTTCAGCAGTGATGCATCTGTAAATGGACAGCATCTGTAGTGACGCAAAAGATTCAGGCTTAAAGATGTCAAAAGCTCAGTTTCACACTGATAAAATTCACAAACAGCAAATAAGAATCGTTGTGTTAATGATTTTTACTTGCTCATTGTTTTCACAATTAATCACAGAAACAATTAAATGTCCTAAATGTCCATTGTAGTTGGATTATTCGACATATAGTCCAAACCCAAATATGTTTCATTTTTATGATGCAAAGCAGAAAAAAAAGACAAATAAAACACAATGCTCCGGGACGGTAACACTTCATACACTTCTACAAATATTATATTATCATAATAATTAAGAATGTATTAGCAACACACAGCCTCAGACTGTTGTTGCTTGCTGCTTGTTTAGCAATAATTTAAATGCAGAAGAAAAACTGACATCTTAAAATTCAATAGGCAAGATTGTATTGCTGCTGTGACATTAGCAGTTGCTGCTAGCAACAGAAATTTCAACTGAAACTGACTGCTGGTGGCAGAATATTAAAATCTTAGATGACATAATGCGTAAACTTACCATTTTCCCTAAAATGCTCTGTTGTCTGTAGTTTCTACTCATCGTGACTTTCAGTCAATCTCTGTAGTTGTCAGCCATAATGATTCACACAAGGCTTTCCAACACATTTGTCATTTTTACTGGGAGCAGTTGTTGTACTTGGGTTAGACGTTGTGACACATTGTCTTATCTCATTAAGATGAAAGTTTGGCTAGAATTCCTGCTGCTGATATTTATTGTGGCAGAAACTGGGGTGTAGTTTTGTTTTTACCATGCACTTTGTGTGTGTGTGTTTCAAGCATTTCCCAAATGGGGAAAAACATTGCCCAAGCCAGCATCTTGTGCATGTTTCTGTCAAATCCTCTTTTGTTTGATTGCGCCAAGATTTTACAATGTTTTCTGTTTTTTCTGTCACTCAAAGTCCTTTTCTTACCCATCTCCTTGAGAGAGAGAAATGATGTTTAACAAAATGTTAAAATAAGCATTGCTCTGACTTTCTCTTTACAAGTCAGAAAAGGTCAACACAGCCTTTTTTAACTTCTAAAAAAAATAATGATGAAATCAAAGGGATGGCAAATGTCACTCCCTAGCTACAGCTTACTGTGAACTTAGCTACTTGTATGGGAACAGCCTTTTCTCCAAGTATTAATCCCAGACACATTTTGCTGTGGGAGGGAGAGCAGACCCTCTGGTTTTCAGACATGCAATGTGACTCCTTCAGCGGCAGCAGCTTACGACTGACAGTTTTCAGGGTCATAAGGTCAGCAAGAGGTTTCCTTGTACCTGTGTATGTGGTGGTGGTGCTGTTGGCCTCACTGCCTTTGATAGAGCCCTGCTTTATTTCCTCCTGCTCTTAAGCTGATAAATCTTAGTCGTCCCCCAGTGTGTGGTAGAAAACCAGATCTACTGGGTGAAATGTGATACAGAGGTCACCCCAAAAACCCTTGGGACATGTACCAGAACCCTGTAAAACGGTCTTGAGTTCCGCTCTGTGAGGGGCTTAGGTCATATAAATTGTTGGAATTGATTTACTTCTTTTTGTGATACTGAAAAATCTTTTACTATGATTTTCCACAGGAACCCTGGGTGTGGTTACCGAGGTAACGCTGAAGATTCGTCCCATGCCGGAGTATCAGAAATACGGCTCTGTTGTTTTCCCTAATTTTGAGCAGGGAGTTGCTTGTCTTCGAGAGGTTGCCAGACAGGTACGGTGTTAATTTAGCCTTTGAAATGTTATGTCATAAAATGAGACTAAGGCCAGAAAGTTTGGTGTTTAGAGTCTTATTTCACAAAACTTTCCAATTGACCTGCCAAATGAAATCAGAAGGAAAACATCAAAATGTATTTTTAAACCGGCCTATTATCTCTTAAAAACACAAAAACGAATCCAGACAAAGGTCAAAGGTAAAGGTAAGGTCAGGTAAGATGAAATTCAATTCTTTGCAGCAATTGCAAAAGAATTTAAATCAAATCCCTATTTTGAGACTGTTGACTGCCCAAACTGCAGAACAGTGTCTTTGTATCAACAGCATCTTTAGTGTTTATGTTCACCAGTAGAACACGATGCGTCAGCATTTTTTTTTGAGCTTTTCATGCCTTTAATTGATAGCACAGTGGAGAGAGAGACAGGAAATGGGGAGGCAGAGAGGGGGAATGACATGCAGGAAAGGGCTGACCGATGCGGGATTCGAACCGGGGCCGCCTGCAGTGAGGTCTGTAGCCTCAACATGGGGCGGCAGCTCTACCAAGTGAGCTAAATGCCGCCCCGATGGGGTCAGTATTTACGTTTGTTGTGTGAAGGCTCTGACACACCAACCCCTGTTTTTATGGGCATTTCAAACAGCACATAACCTAACCCTTCGGCCCTCATCACTCTGTGAATAGTTCTGGATGCTGATCAGTACGTTCACACATTAAGTACGGTTCATCCTTTTTCCGATCACTGTTTCCTCTTTTCTCCTGCTACAACCAAAGCAGCATGGGCTGGTGATGCGAGAACAAAGCTTATTAAAACCCGACAGTGCCAAGTGAAACGCATTGAGCTGTAGGAACTGACTTAAAGTCTATAGACTTTGTATATTGTTTATTGTATATTCAAGAACTCAAACAAGAAACTTGGCTTTAAAGACAAACAGTTGCACTGACTTTTGATTCTAATAAATATTGAATGAATTTGGTCAGATCTTACCTGAAAGCTTTATTTTCATTTGACATTATTCTGCCATTTTGCCATAACTCAACAAACTAATATAAATCAATTCTCTTTCCTCCAGAGATGTGCTCCAGCATCTATACGACTCATGGATAATGAACAGTTTAAATTTGGTAAGTTAATTTGTTACATCATTCAAATTATAGCCCAGGCTCAGCATATCACTGCCTTAAAGGTTTTTGTTTTTTTTTAATTTGACCTGGTTTTAATTTTCACGAAGTTTTATTTCCCATTTGCCCCCAAACATAACCTTTGGCTTTGATCAAAGACTGCAGGATCCTTTACCCAGCAGAATAGCACTAATCATATTCATTTAGGTTTAATTTCCCAGTTTCCCACACTGTATATCTTTTTCAATATTTGGGTTGATGCTTCATTGATGTGTTGTAAACCTCTGAGAGAAGAACAATTAATAGCACTGCGCAGAATCTAATAATTTTTTCCCTCATTCTGCAGCACTGAATCGTTAAATTGATTATTATTTCTACACACACACTCATAGATAAACTTGAAACAAGATTCTAAAAAAAAGACCCTGGCCAAAATTAAGTAGTTTTATGATGTTGTTTCTTAAGGTCTAGTGGAATACATCTGCCGTTGCCGGAGATCTCTGTAAAGTTCCCCAGTCTCCAGGGATCTCATTATCTCCACTATATTTCCACTTTTCACAGAGTAGGCACTTCTTAGCATTAAGTAGGGAAGATGAAGCGACCAGGTTTTTCGCTAATAACTAAAACTCATGGCTCTGTGATACCTTCTTGGGCTTATTAGTGGCTTGTCCTCACTTTTAATCATGCTGGCTGTTGAGTAAGGAGAGTTGATGTATTCACAGGTCTTTTCCAGATTGGGACTACAAGTACAATTTAGCACCGCCTGTCTTGATACACAAGATGAAAAATGAGAACATTGTAGTAAGCAGCAAGGTGTGTTGAGAAAAAATTTAAAAAAACAACCCTTAGAGGGGAGAGTTAAAAGTGAAATTATTCACAGTGTAGGTGTAATTTTCTCTCTCTGGATGTTTGGTATTTAATTAACGAGTATGAAAGCTGTGAGACACCTAAAGACCTGCAATCAAATTTTGGAATGGAAACAATTAGGACACTAAGTGATGAAGAGACTTGAGCATGGAGGGAAATAAATGAACTGTTAAGTCTCGGCGACATCACCCATGACTTCCCCGCTGTGATTGATAACCATCCCATTGGCCCCAGCCCCTCATTTTCGCTTGTCCACAGGCGCTTTTGTGCGTCCGATCAGGAATAAATCAAAAAGTGTGGGTGAGGAAGACGGATATCGCTGTGTCAACCCCACTTCCCTTCGGAAACCCTCTGATTTATAGTCGCTGTCGCTGGCAGCCACTGGCCAGTTGTAAAGTTATTCAAATGTTACCATTTGTTTTTCCTCCTTTTGTTTGAAACCCCCAAATAAATCTGACTCGCTTGCCCTCTCAGAACGCTGAAGCATGCCAGCAGAGGCAGGGTATGACTAACGTGCGAAAAATATGATCAGTCTCTTAGGCTCACATCTTTGTGAATAAATGGAGCTGACTTTTATCTGTTATTTCCACAGGCCATGCCCTGAAGCCTCAAGTGTCTTCAATATTCACATCCTTTTTGGACGGGTTGAAGAAATTTTACATCACCAAGGTACAAAAATATTCAGTCATACGTCACCATTTTTTTTCCCGCTAGTGTTTTTTTTTTTAATGAAAAATGATTCCAACTCTTTAATCACCAGTTCAAAGGGTTCGACCCCAACCGCTTGTGTGTGGCCACCCTGCTGTTTGAGGGAGACCGTGAGAAGGTCCTGCAGCATGAGAAGCAAGTCTATGACATTGCTGCAAAATTTGGGTGAGTAGTCGTTTCCCCCTCCTTCTCCCTGACTTGTAGCACTCAACAAAGATCACTCAAAGATCCCGGCCATGGAAGAGAACAGAAATGAAAAAGCCCCATTTAGTCTGATTTCAAACTTGAAAGGAAGCTGCCTGAGGCGTCGATACCACTTTATTTAAGCACCCATTATGTGGTTGTGGCAGTGTAGAGGATGGAGAAGCACAGTTTTGGTCCTGCACTCTGTAGTTGTTCTCGCTGTGGATTGATGGATCACCTGTGGATGTCCTCCTGTCAGGTCAGCTTTTATGTGAAAGTAGGTGTGGTGTGGGCGGTGATAGCGGGACACAGCTCCCCTCGGGCAGCACAGGGCGAGAGGACACAGCCTGGAAGTGCTCCGCTGTTGTGATTGATCATGAAATGGATCAATGAGGACTTATGGTGGAAATCAGTTACCTGTCAGCCTGAGAGGGACTCTCTCTCTCTCTCTCTCTCTCTCTCTCTCTCTCTCTCTCTCTCTCTCTCTCTCTCTCTCTCCTGAGCCTGTTGTTCAACAAACAGAAGCATTATAGAACCATTCATCCTACCACAGATTAACCTCTGTGCCATTCAACCGGTTATAGTGATCAACAGTGACCCTTTATTGATGATGGCTGTGAACTCTTGCAATGGTGCAATGTGACATAATAACCAAATCAAACATGTGCTCCTTCAAACAAAACAAATTTAAATCTTAACAAAATCTCTAACAGTAGACAGTGTAGTATACATACAAATAGTATACCGTATAGACAGTTCTTCTTAATAGGTTGTAACCGAAACCTAAACCAGTCAAACAGGGAACTACCAGGGATCCTCTAAGGCTACTGTCTACTATGTTATGGGTCCTGGTAGTAGCCAGCAATTAAATCATAAGAAACTTGTCAGTTACATGCAGCACCCTCTGCTTTATTGCATTATTTCAAATAAATCGTGATCACCTATCAGATCAAGAGCCAGTGATGGATTAGTGCGGTTCTGTGAGGAATATTTTCTTGTGGTGGCTGGAAACAGGAAGAAGGGTGAAAATCAATATAGTGATTTTCTAATGAGCTCGGCCTGATTAGTTTGGGTGGTAGATGAAAATCTGATTACCCACTGCAGGTGATGGATGTGTGGCTGACCTGTGGCGATGCACAGAGCATAGCTTCATTGATCTGTGCGTTGTTGGATTGACAGGCTCCCAGGCAGCTGTTGTGAGGGGGAGCGGTCGGACCAACAAAGCTGGAAGAAAAGAGCTGTTAAATATTAACCCTGTTATCTGCTTCCAGGGGCCTGGCAGCTGGAGAAGACAATGGGCAAAGAGGCTACATGCTGACCTTCGTCATCGCTTACCTCCGGGTGGGTCACTCACTCCTTTGGCGCTTTTTTTTTTTTCTTTTCCCCTCAGCCTGAACTGATGGGCAGGTGGGGCGGGGTGATGCATCCTGACAGCAGATAGGATAGTGAGCACCACAGAGAGGCTGCAGAATGTGACCTCAGGAGGTCTTTGATTTGATCTGGTCACAGTTGTTGTCAGGGTGTCTAACACTGAGGTATCTATGTCATGGGGAAAACACAGTGGCTGCAGTCAGAATAACAATAGAGCGCTGTCTTAGGTCAGGTCTGTAAGAGGCCTGTTGAAGTCTTAACTTCTAGGAGTTGTGCAGAGCTGAACAGATACAGTCTTTAAAGGGATAGTTCAACATTTTGGCAAATTGGCCCATTGCCATAATCCCTATAGTCTTAGGAGCAGGGAGCAACCAGGGGTGATGAGATAATAATGGAACGTTACGAGACGGAGTTGTTTTCGAGGTAAATTCATGCAAAACCGCTGATGCGCGTGTCCGTCTGGGGCAGTTTTTCGGCAAGCAGTCTCTGTATTTACCTCGAAAACAACTCCATCTCGTAACGTTCCGTTATTATCTCATAGCGTGGTGAATGTGCAGGTCACAACTTGTCCACAAGAGCATTTTGGAGTTGTTGGATTGTGTATTTGATGAGTTTGATGAGGGAAACCAAAAAATCCCATTAGTCTCTGTAGCATAGCTCTGAGCAGCTCGCGGCTCTGCTCCGCCATTCTAAAAATAGCTTGCACCGACAATTAAAGGTAACGAACCTACTCCTAAAACTATAGGGATTATGGCATGGGCCAATTTGCCCAAATGTTGAACTATCCCTTTAACATTTTCTTATTTCTACTACTGGCTCGTCTTCTGCACAAACGTGGGTTAGAATGTTTGGCTTGAAAAGACTCATTTGCCCAATTTCCAATTTATTACCTGTTCCTAAACATGCATCAACAAAACAAATCACAATAAAACATGAGAAAATCAATAAAACAAAACAACTAAGTACAAATGAAATGTATGATTACTGTTAAAATTTAGCACGAGGAAACCTGTTGCCCAATAAACGGTATTAACCAGGTTTCCGAGGGAAACATGACTGACTGACCTTTCACTTTTCAGCCTGTTAATGCTAATATTGTCTTCCGCGCAGGACTTGGGGATGGACTACTATGTGATCGGAGAGTCCTTTGAAACCTCTGTGCCTTGGGACAGGTAAATAGACCTACATTAGCTGCCGGCTTTCTTCTGTTAAATTTAAAAAGCATTCCATTAACATTTTTCCTTACTCACCTCCCACACATTCAGACCTCAGAGAGTCCTCTGTCTTCTTCCTGCTCCTGTTTCCCCCTCCTTTCTTTTACTTCTCTTTGCCTCTGTCCCTGATGTTCATCTTCATGGCTGCCTCCCCCCCACCCCCACCCCCATTACCCAGCTCTGCGTTGGCGGAAGCTTTGCCTCCTCAGCCTACAAACACACTGCTATTAATGCACACATGCACACACGCACATGTACCCATTCAGAGAGGAGATATCTGCGCATGTTTAGTGTCAGGGGAAATGTAATGTATGACACATATTCATCTTGCATCCTCATGTAGTGTGTTTTGCATTTTCTACATATTTCCTTTTTTTTTTAAAAGACACACACAACAAACAGGATCACACTCATCTCCTTGTCGTGCAACATGCCTGACGGGAGAGACCAAGAGATCAGGCACTGAGGCGAGCATATGTGACTGGCTCATTACCCATCCTTCTCCCCATCCTCCACACTCCACACACGGCTGCACATGCTTAGGGCTGGCAGCCATTTCCACACCACAATGGCCATCATGTTAGTCAGTCTTGCCTCCTCCTCTTTCCTGGCCTTGTGATCTTTTTCTAACTTTGAATAATTTTGCATCAGATTCACCCTACTTGACTTTATCATGTTATAAACACACAGCCGCCACAGTTTGGACTCTTATCTTTAACACATTTCATGAACAAGCAGTGTGCCATTACAAAGTCTCATTTGTATCCATTTGGTCTGACCCACACTTTATTTCTTTCAATCTGCCTTTCACTTTACTTCCAGGGTGTTGGACATTTGCCGAAACGTAAAGGCGCGTATCGTTCGAGAGTGTAAAGAGAGAGGAGTGCAGTTTCCACCGTTATCCACATGCAGGTATTGTTTGAAGACAAACGTTGCCTCACACTGTCAATGGATACCAGTGTAGATAGTATACAGTATACTTATATCCCATACCAACACCAAAGACAAATTTGATTACCTTTCTCAACACGGGCTGCAATTTATGATTATTTCCCTTATTGATTAATATATAGATTTTTTTTCAGTTAATCAATCAATCATTCAGTATTACAAGTTCACTGAGCCCAAACTGATGTATTTTGTCCAGTCAGCAGTTCAAAACACAACATTTTTAATTTACATTGATATAAAATTGAGAGAATCAGCAAATTATTACATTTAAGAAGCAGCAATGTTGGACCTCTTTGCTCAGTGACAATCAATCTATTATAAATCTATTTCGTTTTCTTTTCCATCAACCAAGTGAATGTTCCATCTCTAATATAAACATGTTTTTCTGCAAAATCTTTTCCTCGTTCAGCAAAAAAAGCTGATATTCATAAATGTTGTTAAGGCCGGCTATATTTTTATTTATTTAAAGTAATTCTACAAAACCACCAAAACCCACAATGCGTCTTGCTGTCCCTCAATACTCACTGACTCTTCTTTCCTGTCGTGCCGGCTTTTCCCAGTGGGAAAGCTGGGGACTGTTTTGTGTTGTGGATTAATACATATTTGGTGAGCAAGCACATATGAACAGGTGGCAGGAAGATGTGTGGGGATCGATTCATAATAAACTACAGTGCCCATGTTCATTATAACAAAGAAGCATGTCACCCAGTGCAGCAGTGTAGCTTACTGATGTGCTTGTAATAGTTTTTGGACAACCTCAGGTCTATGACAAAGAGGAATATACGATATACGATATAAGGCTTTATATCCACAAGAAGTACTTCGTCTGAACACATTAAGCAGTGAAGACCTTTGTGTAAATAAAATAATTGACACAAATTGTAAAAAAAAAACAAAAAAAAACACTGTTTTTTTTTCTTCTTCCAACCCAAAAATGAGATTGCGTTCCCCGTCCTGGCCCCAACCCCTCGTGAGTCAGCAAGGGCCACACGGACAGAAGGACAGACAATCTGACAGACGGCGGGCTGGTTGAGGACCGATTAGTCCTCAGCCTGATTATGCTACAGCCATTCATTTCCCGGCTGCAGTCTGTCACATGATTGATTTGTCCATTTAACCTCTAGAACAGTCAGTGTGCCAGGTGATGGGCCATGTCAAATGAACAAGGGCTCTGCACCCTGCTCCTCCACAGGGAACCAGGTCAGAGAGAGAATATTTTATCCTCAACAAAGAGATTATTACACATATTCTTGAAGAGAAAAAACACATCAATTCAATCTGCATTTTATTTGGAGGAAACCACTTTTATTTTCTTTCTTTTTTTTTTTTGAAAACAACAAAACTGATGAATGTTTTGTTCCACTTCAAAGTGACAGTTGAGTCATCCTCTTACCTGCAGTGCAAATGTGGCTCAGATGATTCATTAGAAGTGTTTGATGGCCATTTCATGTCTGATAATGTTATGTTATTAAAGGTGACACTGCTTCCACACTGCCTCCGCTTTCTGGAAACAATGAATAGAATTGAGGTCAGAGGTTCACCGTGGAAAGCCAAACCTCCCACTTCACTTTGTCTTCCAATTACGAAGGAAGGGGGGAAAAAATGCACTTATCATATGAAAATGGAACGTCTTGCCAAAACACTGCATTTCTGGTTTCATGGAAAGTAGATTTTCAATAATGAGTCTTTTCTCGCTTGTTTAAACACAACTTGTGTGTGTTTTCCCCACAGGGTGACTCAAACGTATGACGCTGGTGCTTGTGTCTACTTTTACTTTGCCTTCAACTACAGGGGACTCGGTGACCCAGTACATGTGTATGAACAAGTGGAGGTAAGTCCAGCTCCCGGCATCATGCAACGCTCCTGTCCTGTCATTACAGCTCATGTAATGATATGTTGACTCCCCAGCGGCCAGCACCCCACAGAGTGAATGTCAGAATATAGTATTATATGATATAATGAAAATGATTGTGGTTTCTTTTTTCTTTTTTTTTGTTCCCCAGCATGCAGCTAGAGAAGAAATCCTTGCCAATGGAGGGAGCTTGTCACATCACCATGGAGGTACTGAACTTAAAATATATCATCCTGCAAATATCTAAATCTATATCACACTTATACATTTGCAAACACACACTGTGTCACTGCTGAAAACAGCTGCACATTATTCACAAGTAGCAGCCTGATTTGGATGACAGTTTCATAACATGAACATTTATATTTGCACCTTCTCCTAAATGATAATTTATGAAAAGGGGCTGTGGTGAGTGGCAGCGGCAGCATGGCGAGCTTTCCCTGCGTTCTCTTCCACGCCGGCGATCAGGCAGCCAGTCGTGCTGTAAACACGCATGTGGTCAGAAATCTTTTCATTGGTTCCTTCACGTGTCCAAAATATCTTCCCTCAGCTCCCATGAACGCCTCTGACTCGGCTATTTGTTCATTTCACCAGTGACCAAATGAAAGGGTGGGGAGGGGGAGGAGGAGGAGGTGTGTGTGTGTGTGTGTGTGTTGGGGGGGGGGCAACTCTCTGGGCCCCATCAGGGCTAACCGAAATGGCTGCCTTATCTATATTGCCATCCGCCTCGCTGTTTTCATACATCACTTCAGGCTATTCATCACACCTGTCAAAAACAGTATGCAGTGAATCAGCTGCGATATTAAATCACAATTTTTCCTGAAGGCGGGGACGGGTTCAAAATTAAAAGATTGCTAATAAAAAGGAGGCGGCAGGCCGGGGTAAATGATGCAGCCGTTATCGCGGGCTGTATACTGACCTCCAAATGGTGGCCCGGGCCACCCCGAGCAGCACAAGGAGGTGACGGGGGGGTGTCGGAGAGGAGGGGATATTGATGCAGCTCCCGTGAGCGGGGCCCACTCTGTAATTGTGATTAATAACAGCGGGGCTTGCTATCTGGGCGCAGACAGGCCGGTTTGTCTGCCCACAATCAGCGCTTGACAAATGGAGCTAGTTTCGCTGGTTTTTGTGTATCAAACAAAACAGATGTAGTCAAGGATGGTGAGGTGGGAGGCCACCGGAGGAAATATACATTTTTGTGGCCCCCGTGTTTACAGCAGGTCAGCGCTGTGCCAGCGTGGGCGTAGGTAAGGGAATCTGGTGTTTCTGCAGGACATAATGCTCAAGCTCATGTGTTGAGTGCGCTCCATCTCAACAGTGTTGGTGAGTTTCACTTAACAGAGAGTCAGATTTATCGCATCTCCTCACCGGCTAAACCTCTCTCTGTTTGATTACTCTTTGGTTTCTGGGAGCCACAACACTGCGAGGAACGTCCTCTTTAACTAGGTCACCAGTGTCACAGTGGTGAGGAGTTGTTGAACATCCATCACCAGGAGAGTCATCCATCTATCAGCCTCTCAGCCGATACCTGCACCTCGGCCGTATCACAGGAACGCAGGGCCACTACTTTATCCTCTCTTTCATGTCCTGACCCCCATTTGTCAGAGAAACCCGGCGAGGAGTAAGAGCCGCGTGTTGGAGGGGTGAAGCTCAGCTCGGCCTCTCGCTGTCTTCCTCCGTATGAAGGCCACCCCTGGGTGCCCGGCGTCTTCACCTCACCTTGTGGCTCCACAGCCTCTCCAGTCTCTCTAAGTCTGCCAACTTGAACCTGCACACAAGGCCCTGCACCCAAGAGGCAGAAAAAAATGACCTGCTTTAGCAAAGTTCCCCTCGTGCCATCCACCCTGCATTTCCCCGGGCTTTTCCACACTAGAGAAATATGCCACCTATAAAAAGAAAAAAAAAATCTGTCATTTAAAATAACTACCTGCACTTCTTTGCATGTCTCAGCTGCACAGACCAAGCATGGTGAGATTGATTGCGATAGCAGGCAAAAAAGAGAGAATATGACAAGATAGATGTGTAAATTATCACAGTGATGGAGGCAATGATGCAGTCCCAGCACCTTCTGTTTTCTCTCCTTAGAGGAGGGAGGGACGGAGGTGGAACAAGGGGGAAGGACTAAGGAGGAGGAGGTTGGTAGAGAGCAGGCTACTTTCTTACTTATTGGTTAGCAGCTGATTGGTCCCTCCGTCACCATCTGGAGGTTGGTGCGGTATCAGAGTCTCTGGTGACCCCGCTGTCTGCCCTGTTTTGTCAGGAGACGGGCCTCACTAGCCTTACGGCTGATCCCCATCTGGGTTTCCTGGCTGGGCTCTGATAACACGGCGCTCTAATGTGTCAGGGCGGCCCCTTCCCTCAACATGCCCTATTAACATGCTGAGGGAGAGAAGGGGTGGGGGGGCGTCTGCTACCGGAGCAGACGAAAGGCACGTGAACACTCATCACACACCTTCGTATTTTCAGGCCTCTGTATCTAATCTTCAGCGATTACGCCTCCGGGTGGAAGTGTTTACCCAGCAGGCAGCAGCTGGCCCAGGCTGATCTGTTCTCAGATTTATCTTTTTTTGGGAGTTTTGGAGTAAAGATACCGAGTGTTTTTCTGAAGTTGACGTGACCTTCGAAAGTTCATATTTACCTAGAGCTGGTCCGACACCGCACTGTAACTCACCTTAAATCTTCTGATGGTGACTTTGTTCAAATCTATGGACGCTGCAGGGCTGATGTTGGAGATCGGTGTTCAAAGATGCATTAATCTTTAACTGCAACAGTTCAATTCAGGCCGAGCAACTAAAGCTTTAATTAACAAATATTGTTAAATGATCAATTAATCTATAATTGCTTGGAAAATGTCCATTCACAACCCTGAGCTAAGACCCAAAGATATTCCATGAGAAAAGAAGCAAATGCTCGCAATCGAGAAAATGGAGCCTGGTTTGAATTGACATTGATATGTGATTAGTATTTTCTTTTGATTGACTAATCAATTCCACTCTGTTAGCCATGGCAGGGTCAAGCTTTTACTGAGCCCTGGGGCAAACTTTGGCCATTGGATCCCTATTGTGGTCATTTTATCTAACAGCACTTTGTCACAATGTGGTCACAGGGACACAAAAATGAGCTCATACAGCAGCTCAGAGTCCTGAACAAAATGGCCACTTAAATAAAACCAACAAAAGATGCTATATAACAGCACGATATACACAAAATTGCAATTATATGGACAGATATTACGCTATGAGTTTTCAGTATGAATGCTCATTCTTGCTTTATATTTTCATTTAAAAATATACAGTTGGGTGTTGGACCAATTTCTCTTGAAGGCTTAGGGCACAACACTTACATTGATAACAATGCACAACAATCACATTTTACTTTTTATTAACAAAAACATTGTCGCCCTTATAGTTTGAATATTGCACTTGGCCGTATTGATTTGGTTGTTTTTGATTATATAGCCATTAACTGTCCAGGCTTACTATATAATAACATCTTAAAATCTTATCTTATTTCAATTGGTAATCCATTTTTACATGGCCCATCATCTTTGTCCAAACCATCAAATCAGTGCAATATACCAATAAATAAATGCAACCTTTTAAAAAAGGTTGGTCCCAGCATCTTTACATCTCAGCTGTGGCTCAGTTTTATCTGCTGCTGCTTTATTCCGGTTCATGGGTCAAAATGCAGAAGCTCAGAGACCGTGCCACCACATTGTGCAGCTTTATCTGCTCTCACAACAATTAAAGTTACTATTTTTATTAGAAGTTTTCCAACAAGAGTTTGTCTCCGGCGAGGTTTCCCAGTCCCCCCCTGTACCCGTAGACACCAGACTTCACGCTGGCTCCAGACTCGGCGCTGAGAACCTGTCGGGCACAGACGCCGTGGAGTATGTCGGACCGGACAGCTGGTGAAGCAATGGGCACCCTCACTAGGCTCCATGCCACAGCCACGCTCGCTCCTCAGGTTGGAGGAGGGAGGGGGTGAAGAGCGGCTCGGAGCCAAAGTCCTGCCGAGGACAGAGGACCATTGTGCGGCGCTCTGCGGTTGGCTTCGGGGCGCCCCCACGTTTGGCGATCGGGGCCGGTGTCAGAGGGCACGGACGAGCACAACGCCGCGGCAGGGTCAGCAGGGGGAGCGCACTCGTGTGCACAATGAAACAGAAACGCACACAACAACAATAAAAAAATAAAAAAAAACCCCACCCCCGGTGACTGCGGAGGGAGGGAATTGGAGGGGAGTGGTGGTGGCTCAAAGAGCGAGGGAGCCGGGGACGGCCCGCTACAACCGCCAGCCGGCCTCCTCCTCTGGGAACACACAGAGCCTAATGAGTTTGATAGTCTGCTGAGCTCCATAAATCATGCCATGCAAAACATTTCTCCTCTCTGAATAAAAGCATTTATCACCCTCTGTTTATTCACTCACTCTCACAAGATTGATTGGCTCCCAGCAGCCTGCTGAGCAATCAGCCGTGCCGATTCCTCTATTTCTCCCCTTCGGTCTTCTTCCACCACTTTATTTATTTATCTCTCCCCCCCCCCCACCCTCTCTCTCTCTCTCTCCTCTGTCATTCAGTGGGGAAACTTCGGAAGGAGTGGATGAGAGAGACCGTCTCCAACGTGGGCATTGGGATGCTCAAGTCTGTCAAAGACTTTGTGGACCCCAACAACATCTTCGGCAACAGGAACCTCCTCTAATCTCGTCCCCCGCTCGTGTCCATCTTGTACGTCACCTTTTTCTAAAAAAAAAAAAAAGCACCCTGTGCGTTTTGGATTAATAGAAACTAAAAGTGAATCTAACATGGACAGACATCATGTCTTTTTTCATCAATAGTGTAATTCGGTGCCATTTACTCATTCACCCGAACCCTTTTTTTTTGGTTGTTTGTTTGTTTTTGTTGTCGTTTCTTTTACATTATATTGCACTTAATATGCTGTAACAATCATTGTTGTTCATGTTGTTGTGTTGAGGCCTCAGCGGCGGCCAGGATGCAACCAAACCTTGATTTTTTTTTTAATTATTATTATTATTATCACATTTATTTGTATTTGTTTAATCTCTTCCTTAAAAAAATCCTTGCCAACATAGTTCACCAATTAATTTGTTTTAATGTTACACCTGTATGTGTGTTAAATTTGCGTGTTGTATGAGTGTGTGAGTGAGTGTGTGTGTGTGTGTGTGTGTGAGTGGGGCACTTCTTTAGTGGTAAGTTCAATGAATGCGCTTTCTAAAGCTCTGTGCCTTTCTAAACGTTCGTCTGCCTTCCTCCTGCTCCTCCTCCTCACTCTGGGCTGCACTGAGTGAAGTGAAACAGACCCAGACACAGAGACATGATGGTTTCAGCATCTCCTGTTTCCTCTTTGTCCTTTTCATCCCCTCGAGCCTTTTGTTGTACTGACCTATTGCCATAAAGAGACTTTTTCGACTGTATATGTGCGTGTTCCTCCGCTGACAAACTTTTTAAAAGAAAGAAGAAAAAACTCCTCCAAATATTTAACAACCCTCAGAGTGACAGTATGATAACAAAGAGAGATATTCCTTGTGTGTCTAGTTTTTGTACTCAAATTGTTTTTTTCCTTGCATGGTTTGTTACTGAGAAAGTAACGTAGTTGGAGGGTGGGGCGGGGGGGCTTTAAAAAGATGAAATAAAATAGAAGCCATCTTGTTTTTTCCCCATCATGGCTGCTTCAGTGTGACCGTGTTAAGCAGTTTCAGGCCTCTGGATCCCGGTGCTCACGTTGTACCAAAGACTCAACGCATCAGACCATATGAACATTACTGTAAACATCAGTTTGACTGTGTAACAGCCACCTTCATCTCTACACAACAGTAACACCACACTCAGATAAACTAGATTTCTCTTTTTTTTTTAATCCACATATGCAAAGACGACCCTTCTGAGAGCTATAAAATGTCCACGTTTGTTACTGTTACATGTGCTAAAGACTCAATGACATCATGTTTCCTAGGTTATTAAAGACACTGTACTGATCTGAATTGTTTCTGATTGGTTGTTATTTGTTGTTGATTGTTTGTGTATGGATATTATGTGAACGGTTTCTCTAATTGATTCTGTAACATTTGATACCCAGACTTGTATCATTTAATTTAACTACTCGTTTTGAAGCCAGGATTAGTCATAGGAGAGCTGTTTGCTTTTCTTCCCCACTGATCTGAGCTTCACATCTACCTGGACCACCATGTACTTTTAATTCTTAATACCCCAGCAAATAAAAAGACTTGTTTGGGATCCACTCACCATCTGATATTTAACCTGTCATAAATGTGTGAGAGCTTTTGAATGTTATGGATGTATGTTTCCCCCCCCCCCCACTTCTCCTAACTATGTACATTAGTAACATCAAAGTACATTTTGTCAACGCTGTTTGTGCAATAAATCGAACTAAAACATCACAGTCGTAGATTTATTTTTTGTTTAAGTGAATATACAACACTGTTAAGAGAGCAGAGATCCACAACCTCCCTGCACAGCCTTGTTATATGCTTTAATTCCTGCTCAGCTCTTGAGCAGTAACCTTTATTTATGTTGTCAGCCAGTGCTGGGAGGTTCAACAAGAGGCTGAGAGCTGCTTTTTGTTCGCTCTTTTTCTACCTGCACCCCACTGAGCTCAAGGTAAACCACCACAGAGGAATTTGACAGAGCCTGTCTTTCGCTTCCTGACAGGCTTTTTATTTCTTCTTTTTTTTCTCCCATATATCCACACACAGGCTCATTTGGGAGTCATCTTCGCCCACACAGCCACCCACACACACTGGCTTGCTGACGTCACCGCCACCTATCAACAACAGTAGAGCTCAGCCTTGGACGATGAAATTCACTGCAGCATGCTGTGGCCTAATACCCAGGATTGTCTGAATGAATGTGTTGAATATAAATCAGACACAAAGGATTTAGACTTTAACATCACTTCTGATTAAACACTGCAACAGTCAGAGTTGTGTAATATTGATTGCATACTCATGTATTTGCAGTTGGCTCCCATTCTCTTGTTAAAACATTAATTTCCTTATAGTGTGAATGCGTCATGCAATTTTTTCTTCCCGACTTTAAATGTGTCTCAATGAAATGTGCTTATGCCAGTGGTATTTCATTGAGAGATACTACTTGTGTGCATCAATACAGTTGTCCACAGGAGGTCAGCACTGCACTGGGAGAAATACTGTGGAAACTGGGTTAAGGCTCTTTACTCTGAGGTCTAAGGGGATTTTCTTGATTTTGAAATATCCTATATTGAAATACAGTATATAGTCCCCCTTTTAAAGGTACTTACATATAACAAAATTTTGTGTTTAACATCACAATTTTCACAACAATCTCAGCTTTGAGGCCCCATTACTGATGCAAACGAATTGTTTGGATGCTTGAAATCGGTTTATCTTAGGTTCCTAAAAATAGCACAAAATATGAATAAAACGTGTAAGAAATACCTGAAATGAAACTAAGGTTAGAGGTCTGTTAATTGGCCCGCTAGCTGATATATGAGATTGTAGAGGCTACAAATTCAAAAATTGAAATCACATTTTCAAACTGTAAATTAACAAGATAAGATATTAATAGAAGCACATTGAAGACCAGAAGGAAGTAGTTATATTCCATAACTAGTATTTTACTATGTTGCATTACTGATGCATTTAAAAGTGCAAGTTGTCTGTTGTACTTGGTCAGCAATGAAGTCATCAAAACCACTACAGAGTGAAGCTTGTAGAGTGACATTTACAGTATGATATTTAATGTGGTGGAGTGGTGAAAAAGACTTTGATGACTGAATAAACCAGAGCACAAGTAGCAGCATATTTTTTATTTAAACTCTCAACAGAAACATTGCACATTTGCCTTTTCATGCCTTAGGTTTCTTTCAGTTAAGCCCACCATGAATAAATCCAGAGTCCAAACTGGGAAAGAAGAAATTACAAGAAGCATGTTACATTGCAAAAAAAAAAAAAAAAAATGCGAGTAGAGGTTTGGCCCCATTTGGAGACCTAATAGAAAAATAGAACAGCAATATTCATAATAAATGTAACATGATGCAATAGAATTTAAATCATGCATTTCCAATGAGATAATGTGTTTACTGATGAAGTTCAAAATATGAGGTATTTGTTGGCTCACATGTTTGCTACATCCTTAGCAAGTGGTTGAATTTAATACTGCATAAAACATGCAATTCAAAATTCTTCTGGTTGACTTCAATTCAGCTCTTTCGACTAAAATACAGTAGAACACACAAATCCATGCCATACAATGTGCACAGTCACATTTTAAACTCCAGTTAACAAAGGTACAACACAACTCATAACGCATACCCCCACCGCACCCCAAAATAAATACTTAATAAGAATAAAATGAAAATAAATAACTTGTGACTAAATGGGCACTTCAGTACAAGTCTCTGTATCTCAGTCTTCTAGAGATTTATAAAAACGGTTTTAAGTAGCATTTGTGAGCATTGAGAACAGGCTAAAAAAAAACTTTACTGGGAGGGAAATAAAGTGAGAAAATATGGATCTTGCATCTGTCAGTAGTGAAGCTACAGTTGATCAGCTGCTGTTAGCTACTGTAGCTGGCTAGTACAACAGTTTGAAATATTATCCTGGCTCAGTCCAACAAGCAGAAAATCCACCAATCAGCACCTTTAAAGATCTTTAATTAACACAATGAGTATTAATCTGGTTTACTTATTCAAATGTTTCCTGAATAAACCGGTGGAGACTAAGAAATAAGTCTAATGGTTGCGGACAAGAGATCGTCCAACACGTTATCCATTGTAAAACTGTCAGGTCTTTTCTACACTTTGGTTTTGTATAGATCAAAATTAAATGCTAAAGTGTTAATTAATGAGCTTCGGGTGTGCTGGTAGGTGGTTTCCCCCTGTTTACAGTCGTCATGCTAAACTAAGCTAAGCTGCTAGCTGTGACATGTAATAGAGAATTACAGTGGGATTGACCTGATCGAACTCTTCAACAGAAAGTATGTAATTATATTTACAGGAATTTTGATCCGTTCCTTTAAAGTAAATTACTTTGCTTTGTGTTGGAGCTGTCAGTGTTTAATCAGTAGATAATAATTTTCTGCAGAAATTCATATGTGATACCAGAACAACTTCATCAAGGCACATTGTGTGTGTGTGTTTTGTGTGTGTGAGACAAGTGAGACCCTGCGTTTTATAAAATTGGGCAAAATAGATTTCCATGTGTATATAATGTGAGTGGCGAACATGGGGTTGAGACGAAAACTGCAGTCATTGGTTTTTTACAAATTATGGCAAAAATACGTTTCAACATGGATTTCAACACTATCTAAGAATCTCGGTGAAGAGGCCATGCATTTTTCATTAGGATCTTAAAACAAGGCACAGGAAGGGAGGGAGAGGAGCACTCAATTTGCATTGCAAGCACTGTCACAGGTCCTGCTGTTCCTGCACCGCTTTCTCCTTCAGAAACTCTACAGTCACATTACAATCCAGAGTTTACAGTTGTTTTTGAACAGCACTTGTAAATAACCCAATAGCCTATGTACAAATTTACAAAAAAATTATCTCTGTCACCCCAGACAAAATGCGAGCAACAAGGAGTGTCAAGAGCAACAAAAAAAACGACCACAGGCAGAGGTCAACGTCCCTCGCCAATATTCTTCATGCCTTGTTGTGCTGAAAAATCTGTGCAATGCCCAGGATAGCTAGTGTTAGCTCACTGGTTGACATGTGGACACAGTGGTTTCAGTTTCAGTTTCTGATGTGGTGTCATCAGTTGATTTGTAGCTGCTCCGACAAGCTTGCCAAACGCAGCTCCATCAGCCTTCAGCACGGGAAGACTGAAGGGAGCGGAAAAAACCTCTATGATAGCGCCGCACTCAAGTCTAAAGCTCATCTCTAGTAGCAAAAAGCGAAGAGGAGCAGAGCCCAAGAACCTCTGCATGCACTGCACTGCCTCTGTTGCAGGCTGCATTTTTGGAGGGTAGAAGCCTAAGAGATCAGCTCGGAGGTGGGGACGGAAGCTAACTAACGGGTTTGGACGCTGTGCTGTCGGCGTCGCCACTGCAGCAAGGCGTGCTACCGGTTTTGGCGACGGTGCAGCTGCCGGTTTCTGCACCGTCGCCGCTGCATGGGCTGGTGGGCGCAGAAACACTCTGGCCACGTTGTCTCTTCCTGTTCAGCTCCTCCCATTTGGCTCTGTTTGCTTTGATCATGTCAAGCATCGGCTGGAGTTTGGGATTCAACTTGACCAGAGTCTAAGAGGAAGAGGGAGACAGAGGAGAATAAACATTACTCACAAACATCAGTGCAGTGGTATAAAGTGTAATGGATGTGTGGGTTCAAAGTTAAGTGTAACACAAAAATAATAAAGCAATATAAAATAAAACATCATCAGCGTAAAAGCAGCAGTCCCAGTTCAGTTTATGATTCTTGTTTATTATCATAGAGCTAAATATTTGTTACCCAAGCAAATGTGGAGACTTCAGCAAAAAAAAACACAGTGAGGCTGCACTTACAATAACAATACTAATGTGATAATATTTAGCCAGTGTTTGGCCAATGCTATGTTAACTATCTTAGCATAATGTGTTAGCATGATACCAAATAAATAAATAACACTAAACACAAGCTACCTCTGAGCATAGAGGTGGGACTGTCAGTTTTGTAAGTATATTTGTTGACGTAACTGGACACATCCCAAATTTGACCTGGTGATGTCGCTAGAGGGAAAATCAGGAGATCATCCACGAGATAACAGTTCAGTTCCATTCACTGCTGATATTTCACTAAAAGCCACAAATGCCATGGTGTCGCTGGAGGGAAGACTGGTATCTTTTTAACAGAGAAGCTGGATTTCAAAAAGAACATTTTTCATCCAGGTGGTCTGACATGACCCTGAGGATTTGGGATATAACAACAACAATAATCGCGTGTTTTGTTTTGTTTTGTTTTGTCTTGATGTTCAGCTTTATAACAAGCAGCACAAACTGTAATATCCAGTCAGCTAGAGCTAGAAAAGCAGCACATTATTCATCGAACACTGTACAGGCAAAACAAATTAAACAAAACAAAGAACAGCCGACTACAATAACAGCAACATACAGTCAGTTGATAGCAGCAGTCCGTTAAATGGCTGCTCTTTAAAGATTAGACACACATGTATGACTGAGATTAGTCGCCTTTGTCATTTTTCTGTGTTTAACTGTAACTGTGTAGTAAAAGCTGTCACCCAGCAGTTTAATAAATTACCGGAGAGACCAAGACCTAATAGAAACAGGGATTTTGTTCCCTCTTCTGTGTCTGTTGGATTTCCAGCAAAGTCTGTGTAATTTGTTACTGTTTCATTAAGCTGGTTTCATATGGAAATATAACATGTGGGCACAGGTCCCATGTTTGGAACAATAAAATGTTTAATTTATTCTCACACGTGCGTCTATAGGAGTTGGATGGACAGCCTTTGAAAATGATTCAAGTGCATAATGTACACCTACACTGGGGATTGTCTATTGTTTGTATGAAAGGTAAGTCATATCTGCTGTAACACAACTAATTACAGCTGTCAATGAAGTGAACTTTAAATGCAGGCAGGTTGTTACACATGCATGTATATTCAGAGGGTGGATTCACTCCTTCTTTTGAACAATTATAACGACTTCCCTGTCTTCATGAAAACACAACGCAAATAACAATTGATTAATTACTTTTCTCACATTTTTAATATAAAGACCCAACTCCAGATTTGGGGTTTTAGACTTTTGTGGAACAAAACGAGTGATTTAAAGAAAAGAAAGAAGCATTTCTTCACTTTTCTCTGACATTTGTTATAGTTGATTAAGATTTTTTTTTAAATCACATAACGCATAATCGGACACAAAGGATGTAAGTTGGCAGGCCAATAAGAATAAGTTAGATATTGTAATACAGCTCTGTTTAATTATATAAAATATTATTAAAGCAGAAGTAAGTGATATATTTGTGTTAATATAAGTCTTAAATAGTTATATCTTCCGACAGCAATCACTTACATAGAGTGTTTGGTCTGAAACACGGGTCTGTCAGTCACTCTGCTCTGCTCTGAGCCGAGGAGAAAACATTTATCGTATCCTACAGTTTTTATCCAATGAGGAGAGAGAACGGCATGCAGGGCTGTGTGTGCAGCCAAGGGACGCCGTGAATGTGGCGACGTAGGGACGAGGACTGTTGGTGGTGCGTTCAAGGAAACTCGTATTTTTCCGACCGTGAAGTCGTACCAGTTCGATCTGGTACGAGTTCACGGGTCGGAAGTTACGAGTGGCCGTTATAGTGACTTTCACCGGTAAAACAGGTCGGAAAAACACGAGTGGGTTGCCTGGAACGCTACAAGGTCGTAAGCTGTGACTTGAAGCTGTAATTTACGATTTCAAAAGCCTGCCTGGAACGCAGCATTAGCGAAAACGACCGGACCACTTACTTCTGCTTTAATGTATTAAACAACTGACTTTACTTCCTCTCTCTCTCATATCATAGTTAAAGCAGAAGTAAGCAATATTTTTGTGTTAATATAAGTCTTAAATAGTTATATCTTCCGACAGCAATCACTTACATAGAGTGTTTGGACCGAAACACGGGTCTGTCAGTCACTCTGCTCTGCTCTGAGCCGAGGAGAAAACTTTTCTCGTATCCTACAATTTTTATCCAATGAGGAGAGAGAACGGCATGAAGGGCTGTGTGTGCAGCCAAGGGATGCGCCTGAATGTGGTGACGTAGGGACGAGGACTGTTATGGTGCGTTCAAGGCAACTCGTAACTCGTGTTTTTCCGACCTGTGAAGTCGTACCAGTTGGATCTGGTACAAGTTCGCGGGTCGGAAGTTACGAGTGGCCGTTATAGTGCACTTTCACAGGTAAAACAGGTCGGAAAAACACGAGTGGGTTGCCTGGAACGCTACAAAGTCGTAAGTTGTGACTTGAAGCTGTAATTTACGGTTTCAAAAGCCTACCTGGAACGCAGCATTAGCCAAAACGACCAGATCGCTTACTTCTGCTTTAATAACACCTCATAATATACTTGGTTACATATTTGAGGACATTTATCAGTGTTTATTGCTGTATGAAACTACTCCTATTAAGACAAATTGTTATCATTATCATTATTATTATTATTATTATTAATCTTAATAGTTAATACACATATTATATCAACTTAAACGGTATAGGTAACATTTATCATCTACAATCGTTTACAGACATATGTTAATACACATTTATATCTGCTTACATGAGATTGTGATATAAATCATTTATTAGATGTTTGTATGATGTTAAAGTGAGTGTTGTGAAAATGTTCACTACTTGAAGCCGTCCTTACACAATGATGGTGTGTGGCCTACAGCAGTTACAACTGTCATTTTAAACAAGTACAAAAACTGATCATCTAAATCTTTGTGGATTTGTCTCGACTGCACAGAAGAGGATTTTCTACAGGAGAACAATTCCCCACGCTCTCTGTGGTGCGCGTACCCTCGGTGGGACGCAGCCATTGGTTGGTGCAAACCTCATTATTCCACTGAGGTAGAGTCAGAGGAAGGGGAGATAGAGAGAGACTGGCTTTCATATGGTGGGGTATGAAGATGGAAGGTTATATAATGGTGGTGGTGGGGGGGATTAGGATTCCACAAAGTAGCAAGCCACCACCAGGAGAAAGAGATCAGCGAGATCAAGAACGAGATCTCTTCCGCCCACGGACAAAATCCCTGCCGTCTCCCAACTTCTTCTGTTCTCCCCCTCGCAAGTTTAATTGGCAGCAGCATGATCGTGAGCACCATATCTGCATTCTCCAAACATCAGCCTTAACATGAAGCAGTGTGGAGACAAACCCCCCACGCAGACAACACACATACACACACACACACACACACACACCACTTTGATGCTTTTTATCTACACTACACAGACAGTAAAACTGGTGAAACCCGAGCGCTGCACAGATTAGTCTGCTCTAACTTTTGACACTGATCCTGTGATAATTCAATAGAAGTGAAGATGATCCATTGTTTGTTTTCTACCCATGGAGACTAAGAGTAATGTGTTTAATATGGCATTAGAGAAAAAAAAAGGAGGAGGTCTAATAGTACAAAAGTGAAGAAATCACCCGGTGCTGTAAGAATGAATGAACGACTTTATCCCTGACTTCTTTCACGGCTCCTCTCCTGTTTGACTTTCATGAATTTGCCTTTAACACGCCTCATCTCTTAACAGACCTGATCTCCTCGCTAAGTCGTCCTTCTTCTTCTTCTTCTCCCTCCCACACAGCCACCGCTGCCGGCAGTGGGAGGAGCAGGTGAGTCTTTCTTGGCGTCATTCAGACACACACACACACACACACACACATTACGATACCAGCGAGGACACTATAGATTTCCATTATCCCTCACACACAGTCACTGACTCCAACTCTGACCCTGATATTTGCTCTTTTGGGCAGTCAAAAACGCCTTTGTGTCCATGTGTGTCAAGAATCAGTCCTTATTTCATTACTGTACAGTGAAGCAGCCCAACGCACACACTGTCTTACTAAGGGGATTTCTCCCATCTAACATCACAGCTCTATTCACACGCTGAGCTTTCTTGCAGTCAGAAAGCGCACACTCATTCTGCCGTGAACAGGATGAAAACCTTGAAGTTCAGAGCTTTCAATAAAGCATTTCTTCTTTTTTTTTTGTCAGAGAGAAATCTGCGGCTGCACAGGTTGAATAGTTCGTGACAGTTTCATTGCTGGCGTCAGTCCAGGGACAATAGCTGAGGAAGGACAGCGAGGGCTGATGTCAGAGGAAGACTTGAGCGTTACCTCGTACAGCGGAGAGCAAATTCCATCAATCCACTCCAGCTGAAGCCCCGGCAACTCATCCTTCCTGTTTCGATCAAAGATGGCCTGAAACACGAAGGAGAGAGAAGGAGAGACTTTGTTTACACCTACATTCGTGTTCGAACTGGAGAGACAAAGCTGAGATAGGACTCTGCTTACAGTGAGGCTACAAGTCAGGTTTTACAGTCCCGAAAGTGTTGCTTTGCTTAAAGAAAATTCTCTCCCTTCGAGACAAATTAGTTCATTTCATGTACACTCTCTATTCTCCTTCATTCTTCTGCAGCCTGAACTTGAGAGGCTCCACTGAGGCTGTGCTTCAGAGATAGTTACTGGGCTACGACTTAGAAGTTAATATTTAATTTCCAACACCCACACACAGAGCGGTAAAGGTTTGACACTGGCGGCAGACCAGAGGCTACTGCATTAGTTATTTCAGAGGGGAGGCAATGTGGCCTGGCTCGATTAGTCAACAGCCATTAATTGCAAACAGAAAGCGCCCCCCCCCCCTTTAAGAACTAAGAGACACAATTCAGTCTTCAAAGCTCCTCACTCAAACAGACAGGACTCTTGTGTTGAGGTGCTGTGGCTCCCAGCACAGTATGAAGAATTAACTCCCTGTTCATTATTGTTATTATTATGCTATTTTTACACATGCAAAATAGAGACAATTTATCTTCCATTATTAGAGAGTCAAAGCTCCACTAAACCAAAACACCTCCTTTTCCATGTTTACAGCTGAATTCTTCAGCTTTGAATCCTGTGCAGGAGGACCTTTTTTTTTTAAAGAATGATTGTTACACGGTCTACGGTTTTGCTCTTGGCACAGCAGCGAGGCAGTGGAGCGGTCAAGCTGACGGTACACTTTTCTCACACTACAAGACACGAGCTCTCATGTTTCCTACGCAGTCGGTTATGTTTGGAACTGCGGACAGAAAAACATATCTTCAGCACCATCAGCTTGTGGAGGTCATGCAGGTGAAACAAACTGCAGAAAGCACTAAAGCCAGAGATTGTTCGTCGGCACTCACAGAGGGCGTGAGCTTCAGCTCTGATCGCTCTCTGTCGCCCTGCTCGAAGAACTCACTGGTCACCAGCTCTGCCACCTGAAAAAACAGAAACCATTAATGTGCAATAGTAAATAACTCTTTTTAAAATGTATTTTCATCAGTTATGGTCTCAAAGAATCAGTTCGTAGTTTGGTTGGTAAAATAGGCAGGAAATTAGGGGGAAAATAAAGGTGGTGATACAAAACAGCTCGTTTTGTTTGACAGGTATCATTAGAAACAGATTATATCTGGATTTGGATTGTAAGATAAATAAAAGCACCAAATACCCACCACTAGAGAATCTTGAAAAATCACAATTGGAAATTGTTAATTGATTATTAAAATAGATTTCTGTCAGTTGTCTTCCAGTTAGATATTTTGTCATTTCGCTTCAGGTTGCTTGAATGCTTCTTTCTTTATTTTACATACAGGTGGAGAATTTACCCTACATTTCTCACCTTGCACGATATTTCCCAAGGTTTTGTGACAGCACCAAGATCACAGGCTGTCATCATCATGGACCTGAGAGGAGAATCAGCCCAACAGATTTATTTATTGCCTTTAGTACAAAAAACATCTAAAAGTGACAGAGCTGTTATTGCTTCACCTGCACATGTCTCTATGAGCCTTCACATTCCAGTTGTATTCTCCTTTGCTGACCAGCTCAAAGAAGGTGTTTCTGTTCCTACGGGAGAAACAGAACATCTGAATATGAAGCTGTAAATTACGTAGGCTCCACAAGGGGGCGGTGTTACCCAAAAGAAGTCTACAAACCCACAGCGAACCGTTTTTCAGGGGGCACAGTAGCAGCTAAGTGTGTTTTAGTGTGGAGATTGTGTGTTCAGCAGAACATACTCAAAATAAAGTGTGAGGTCTGTGGCCAGAATGGACTGTTTGAGCAGCTGCATGAGGTCGCTGTACTCTGTGGACGAGAGGTTGGAGAAGATATTGTGACCCTGTGGAGACAGATACAAACAAAACATGAAGAATTTCTAGATATATACATGTATGTCATTTTTCCATGAGAACAGAGAATCTGAAGTAACACACTAAAGATAACCTACAGCAATGATTACCCCAGGAAGAATAGCTGCTGCCTCGCAAAAGCAAATGGGGATCTTAATAAACCAAACCAAACCAAACCAAACCATTACCTTTAGCATGGGTAACACATATTCAATACAAGTCCATTACCTGTTAGATAACTGGGATCTTTTTTTTTTATAATGACTCAATTATTTAAAAGGTTTGGATGCCTTATGTCTATATGTCATCAAGAGCAATGGTCAGAATATACTGCTTTTTCCAGTTGTCAGCCTCAACCATAATACCGTTATCACCCAGATGTATCAAATAAATAAAGAGAACATATTTCTTCAATCTTGGTGGTGTTGTTGTAAGGTCTCTGGTCTTGTTCGTGACCTCAGTCAATTCAGTGAATCAAAGATACAAATGAATAAAATTCACATAATTATAGAATGAATGTAAAGGCAAATCAGTCAAATTATCAGGCTATGTAAATCATTTTATGAAAGGAAAATGAAAACTGTGATTATTAATCAGTTTTGTGCCCAAATTAGTCAACACAGGCCACCTCCTTTTACAGAAACCACAGTGGAGGTTTTCTTGGGTGGATCATGAGCTGCTGTCACTCTTGCTTTGGTCAAAGACAACTTGGCCAGTGGCAAAATAAGATGAGCCATCACAAGACCAGAGGAGCAGCTCTGGATTTTGTTTATCTATCTTTTAGACATTTAGACTGAAAAGCACAAGTGTTGTAATTACATTAACATTAATTTTAACATCAATTACATGAACTGGGGTTGGGTATACTGTATGACACTGTACTCAAAATCACTCCTTATATTACACAGCGCCGTTGGTGCACAGATGTTACACATTATATCTGCTGTCCGCTTATGTTTATAAGTGTCAAATTTCAGAATATGAATTTAGCACAAAGACAAAAGTCACATCTATACCAGGCGCTTTACTTCCTGGTAATAATCACAGAGTGCAATGTGTCACATTGAATACATGCAACACCTCAGCTGGCAGTGATGATACAAATTGAAAAGGATTCATAAGCATCTAAAATCTCAGTTTACTGCTCATTATTGAGTATAGAGTTGTTCCACGTTTCCCTCTGTGACGTGTCAAAAAAGCCTTTTGCAAAAAAAAAAAGAGGCCTGTTTGCACAATTAAACCTTAATGGTACAAGAGAGGAAACATGCATCAGTAAAAGTGAATGGATCTGTGGAGGCCAGAAGCTCTTAATAAGTAAGCAGCATCTCGCACTTGAGGCTCTCTATCATTAAAACAGGCCTCTCCCCTTCATGTATTATACATTCATTCACCACTTAGACACCTTCCTCTAGAGGATGGAGAGTCTGTGCTGCTGGAAGATGAAGAGGTGATAACAAAAAAAGGACCAGAGTGAGGGGATGATAATGGCACAACAATTAAACAAGAGATCTTTTTAAACTGGATGGCCATCATTTTCCTTTTTAACACCGACAATTCAAGTCTGACAACGGCCTCAGTGCGCCCATGATTCCCTCCATCAGCTCGTGTGCTCCCATGAAATATTGATCTACGTAACAGCAGAGGCACAAAATACTTCTCTCATTCTGTCACAACTGGAGCAGATGAAGGAGGGAGGCGAGGCGAAATGGGAAGTGAGACTGACGAGAGGAAACCGAGAGGTACAAAGGGAGTGAGTGACGTTTAAAAGTTTACGTTTTAATTAATGGGTGGTGCGGGCTTGCGGATTGAATCGTGAGCTTTCCTTTCTACTCAAATTAGCCACACTATTCATTTATATGCTAATAGGACAGCAGTAGTCCAACCCCAGTATCAACAGAAACCATTATGATATTCTGAGCAAACATTTGTCAGCTTACTGTGTTGTCAGCACCGTGATAATGAAGCCACTGGAACCTGCGCCGCTAAGCCTCGTCTCAGCTGCTCCCTCAAAATGTCTTTAATTACAACTTCACGCAAACCCAGTCACCTGGTAAAATGTCTCTCTCAACCAATTACCACCAAATCTATCGCCTCTGTAATTACATTGATTTGAGGGCGGCGTGAGCTATTTGTTTACTCGCTCACACAGAGCAGACGTTGAGGTACCACACCGTTTTCCTTCAGGCTCACTGGGCACAAACTCTGCATTTTTTTCCCAGTGGACTTCAACATTTTGATTAATTTACATGGTTGTAAAGTAAAGAGAATGAGAGAGAGAGATATCAAAGACTGCTTTCTAACTTTGATTCTGGACACACATGACTTGACGGCTAAGTAACTGTGTCCATTTTACAAAGTCAAGGAAGGGTTTTGTAACGGTACGATGGAGCCACAGATTACATTAAATTTCAGCATTTTTGGGGGGAAATGCACATATTTGCTTTCTTGCTGAGGGGTAAAGATGAGTCTATCACCAGCAGCATAAGACTTCAAACCAGAGGCAACATCTGAACTCTCTCTGTCCTGGAGTCTGCAAACTTCATGGTCACTTCAAGTAGTACATTTTACCTTTTGGTTTTTTGGTTTTGGTTAGCAGTGCTCTGTACCCAGTCTTTGTGCTAAGCTAAGATAAGATAAGCTATTTGTTTTACAAGAGAGTGCTATCAAAATATCAAACTCCCCCTTTTAAGTAAAAAAAACTTTGATCTTGTTCTACTTGCAGGAACAGTAACAGACGTTTCTCACAACATTCATGTTGGCATGTTTTGGCAGGAGAAGCACAGGAGTTAATAATAACATAATTTAGATGAGCTAGTGCCAGGATCCTGGTACGGATCATACTGCTGACTTATTGGGTCACCTGAAGGAACTGAGCCACCATTCACACTATTTGTTTCACCGCTGCTTTCTTTCTTTTTAACTGACTTATTGCTGTAATTATAAACATTATAATGTCATTATTACAAAAGGAGGCTCTCTCATAAAACTAATTTATAAATAAGACACGGCAGAGTAAACAACTTCCACAGGAAGAGGGCTGTTAAGGGGTTAATAACTCAGTTGCAAATGGTGATAATGCTGTTATAATAGGAAATGTATTGCTATTGCACAAATACAACATGCAGTGGTAGGCATTAGCAGAACATTCATGGTAACTGCATTGCAGCAGATACTGGAACATCGTGCACCTCGCTCTGCAGGATCATAACAGCGTGGTTGAAGTGGTGGTGCTCCAGTGTAGCAGAGGTCCCATAAAGCAGAGCCAGGGCTGAGCCCGTCCTGACACACACACACACACAAACAAACAAACAAACAAACAAACAAACAAACAAACAAGCACAACACACACACAGGGATAAAGAAGAGGGATAACATAATCAGCATTCAGCACATACTGGGAAACAAAGTCTGCTGTTGAGTCTGTTGTAATTCCCTCACCAATTCAGTTGGCACACTGTCGCCAACTTATGGCTCAATAATAAAAGAAGCTGTAGAGTCGTAACCTAAACTGCGGCTGAAATTCAACTGTTCAACATTGACTACGATCATCATTCAGTGTGAAAAAATACTCATGAGAGCCGAAGCTCGCGTGCTGAGGAGAATGGGCCAGGGTTTTAAATTTTGGGATATTCCATTAGTTTTTTGTAATATTTTAGAGTTGCCTTCGGTTTTTATTTCAGTGTCATTTCAAATTTTGATAATAATCAAATTGTATCTTTATTTGTTTCCACAGTTAAAATAAACACATGCAAATAGCCTGGGTGCTGATTTGTCTGAGTTTTGTAGTTTCTGTGCTATAGTTTCAGTAACAGTAACAGTGACTTCAAACAACATTAAGGCATATAATGTTTGAAGACTCAACGGCCTCTTCAGAAACATCTTTTCCAAATCAGCGAGGTGACCTCAGTCCACCTGAAGATGTTTTTTTACTTGCTAAAGACCTAAGAAAGGGCAAACAACCCCTGAAACCATCAGCAAGTGAGAATGACTGCAGTCCATGTCTGATATCCTTCATTAAAATTAATATGACCACAAACAATAGTTATTATTTTATTCAAGCATATGTTAACTTTTCCAATTATTTTCTTGTAGGTATATAATTTTCTTTTATGCCAGAGTACAGAACAAATCAAACATTTTTATTTTTCCCAACACATCCTCCATTAGGGCTACAGTACACCCTCTGATGAAGAAAAAACACATCTCCATAGACAATAAATTAAAAACTCTCTAATTCTTAAACAGAGAGGATGTGTTCATAGTGAAAATCTGCCTTATAGGCTACAAGATCTTTATTACATCCTCTGTCTTTTGTCACCTAAACTGATTCTGGACTAGCCGAGTCAACAACAGTCATCTAAATTCAGACGATTTAGCTCAACATAACAAACAAAAACTCTAATATCTGCTGTTTTCAACAGCTGATATGATGAGACTGGCAACACCAACATTTCAAGAGCAAAGTGGGTCAAATCAGTTAATTGAGATCTCATCTCATGATGTACAAAAACGTATTCAAGCCCAAAGATGAAAATACAAAAACGTCCCTTGTTCAGCTCATGATGATGTTTGTCCCACACCTGCTTTCCATCTTGGTTTGAGATTCAATTTAGCAACATTAGTGAGGCCAGAAAACACTGACTTTAAGCCATTTAATAGCAATTTTACCTGCTGATCTAAATGTGCTCCGAGTCAGCACTGTTTTCAGTCTCTTTGTTAAGCAGATCCTTATATAAGCCTTATACAACTTGCCACTTGACTCTTGCTGATCTGGGCAGCCACTGCAGACAGCTGCGGGTGGGAAAACACACTATAAACAGTGTGTAGGAGGGAGTGTGTTTATGTCAGGGAGAGAGAGAGAGAGAGAGAGAGAGAGAGAGAGAGAGAGAGAGAGAGAGCGAGAACACTTATGTAGCCCCGGTGTAAAAGACAAGTTAGTTACTAATAAAGTTATACGGAAATAATTAAATAAAGCTATTAAACAGAAAGTAATTTAGTTTAATAAAGGAAAAACGGTTTCAGATCATTTACTCATAAATAAAGTTAGATTTAAATAGCTGATTTAGTAAAAAC
This sequence comes from Trachurus japonicus, assembly GCF_045865225.1. Taxonomy (NCBI): domain Eukaryota; kingdom Metazoa; phylum Chordata; class Actinopteri; order Carangiformes; family Carangidae; genus Trachurus; species Trachurus japonicus. The sequence continues at coordinate 18,046,858 of NC_140927.1, forward strand.
GTAACATTTATTTCGGTAATATTTATGTTGTTTAACATCATTTCAGACGTTATCAGGGGTGTGTGCTTTGTTTCGAGTGAGTGAGGGAATACAGTTTACAAACAGGCTGAAAACTTTTGTTCCTTTTCATTCAAAAGAGACAGTTATGTAGAATACAGCACCGTTGGTGTGGCTACGTTCACACTGCAAGACTTAATGCTCAAATCAAAATTTTTTGCTCAGATCCGATTTTTTGTTTGGCTGTTCACATTGCCATCTAAATATTTATTTATATTTATTAAGAAACAACGTCAACAAGGTAATTACAACCCAAAGTTTAACACCATGTGTCCTTTTTTATTTATAATCTCCTCTCGCCCATGTTCTCACTACTGTTCTGTTGTCAGTAAACACACGCCGTTGCATGTCAAATTATCCGACGTTTTATCGAGCCGTTTTTTATTACTCTGTGTGTGTGTGTCTGGGGTCACACTGGAAAAAATTTAATCTGAATCTGATTCAGGACCACATATGGAAGTGGTCTAAATCTGATTTGAAAAAAATCGGATCTGGGCCACATTTGAGTGTCCTGGTGACCTGGTCACTTGACCCCAAAACAATTTGGGCCACTTTTGCCTGCAGTCTGAACGTAGCCCTGTTCTGTGTTGGGGGTGCCACACTTACTTGGCCTGAAAAGCATTGTTGGTGCCCCTGTGGTCCAAGTCATGGCACACGCAACCTACAATGAGCGCTAAGATCTCCACCTCTGTCAGAGTCTCCTGGAAGCCCGCTGTCTGATGAGCATAGAGGAGAGGAGGCCGATTAGAAAACAAACAAAACACACACTATGCGCCCCCACAGCTGCATCTCTGCCTCTTTTATTCCATGAAGCTGTGAGGGGAAGGTTGAATAAAAATGGAAAACTCTCCAACAGCAGCATAACCCAAAAAAACAAAAACAGTATCTCCTTATAATGCCAGTGGGACTGCAGTAACGCAATTGCACAGGGGAGATTTATGGCTTGGATGAATGGGTTCTGGATGCCATGTCCTGAATGAGTCACTATAGGTCATTGTGGGGATAGCGGCAAAGATAGCACGGCCCTTTCATTAAAACACATGGCAGGAGAGTGGAGGGGCCCAGAACAGCTTACACACTATTATTTCATTTCCTTTTGCCAATAATCAATTCAGATGGGACGCCATGCACTAATGCTGTGCTTGATTAAATGAACTACACTGTACTGTTTGTATAAGAGCATGTGTGTGTGTGTGTGTGTGTGTGTGTGTGTGTGTGTGTGTGTTGCCCTAAGGACCTGATAAAGTAAAGGCCTACAGGAACTGCAAAAAAAAAACTCTCTAGGGGTCTCCATTTACACAAACATCTCTAGTTCTGGCTCTGCACAGAATTGGCTGTTTGTATTGATAATAATGCAATTATTCGCCATTTCACTCTGATCTAAACACAGGACTGTGTCATTAACTACCTAACGTTGACTACAGCACTCATCATAGTGCATAACCCTGGCAAAGGGGTATTATTGTTGCATCATGATCCATACATGTTTTCTGAGGAAATGATTGGAGTATTTAAAAATGCAGTTTTGTGATGACTGAGACAGTGAATTGTGTGACAGTGATGCGAAAAAACTGTCCAATTATGTAGTCTCCTTTAAATGTGTCTGAGAATTGCAGCTCTCTTTTCCCGGGTAGCAAAAGGATGTAATGATGAGTAAATGCTTTGTGGCCAGACATATCCCAAGATTCATTGCATGCTGGATATGAAAATAATATGTCAGCACCAACACTACTGTGTTTCCATGTAAAACTTTTAAAACTGACGCCTTTCAAACCTCAAGCTTTTGCGAAAATAAGATTACATGCTGTTAAGGTTCCCCAAGAGCATGTGGCCTGTGAATCAGGACACAGCAGCTGTTGATCCGTTACAACGGTCAGGTGTCAGGTAAATGACGTGGACTTCAAGGACAATATTCCACCCGCAATGTAGTAGTGTGGGAACATACTATAGTACAGGAAAATTCACTCAAGTACAGCACAAGTACCACTGCACTGTAATTAAGGACATAAGTAGATGTGCTAGTTGCTTTCCGCCATTGCTGGTCTCCGTGTGTGGCAGGCTTTCAGTAATGCTGCTTTATTGCCACAATATGTTCATTAAGGTGACGAGAATCCACATTTTTTGCAAGCTCCATCGTAGAGCAAATGTTGGCGTATAAACCTTTGCTACAAATGATCACACACAAGTGTCCATGACTCAAATTGATCCAACGATCTACAGCTAGCATGATCTTTACCGTTAGCATGGCAAACATGCACTGGCAGACGTTGAATGCGTGTCTCCAGTTATGGTAGAGGACCATTCTGTAGTTTTTCCTGACCGTCAGCAGCCATCTGCACAGCGTCTGGAGGGGAGGAAGGAAGATAGAGAGAGAGAGAGATGAGCACATGGGTCAGTAGTCGTGGTGAGGATACCAAAGGAGCAGCGCTGTGGGTGAACTCTGTCAAGTGTACAAAACAAAACGGACAAAAGAAGGCAGCGGTCTAACCTCATAGTCGATCTTGAATTTCTGCACCATTCCCAACTCCATAAACATCCTCAAAGCGGCTGTTATCATGGCGTCAACATCCAGGGAGAAATCATCAAAGGACAACATATCGATGCCCAGCTCGCAAACCAGGGGGATGTTAGCAGCCTGTTTGGTCACGGTCAAATAGAAACATCGGGGAGGAAAAGAGAAATTGAGGAGAATATGAGTTCAGAGAGCAGAGGAGGATGGAGAGGTCAGAGGATTCTGTGCCATTTTCCGATGATACGTGGAAATATAGAGACATGCTAATTAAGACTCTGAGGACTCATTGGGAGAGGGTTAAGATTAATGAGGGCAGATTTCACTGTTACTTACTTTCAGAACTCATTGACAAACATAGTTGTGCAGCAGTGATCATCAACAGCTTTTTTTTCCCTCTTCTATTATGAACCAAACAAAAACACATAACACATGCGTGATTCCAATTAAGCATATTCACACTGAAGCATCCGTGTCTTCTGTCTTCACTGTGGTCTAATGAGCACAATGAGCAGACATGTCCTTTGTGGCTCGAGTCAGTATTTGTAATGGACCCATTTCATGCAAAGTAACCTCCATCTCCATCCAAAGAGTCGAAGCTCCATTTAAAAATCCTGGTACACTTTCAGTACAGTTGTGTCTGTCTTCCCCTCTCTGTCTGACAGCCACCAGAGCTCAGTGTTTCCCTCACAAATGTTTGCCTGTCAGGTCAGCAGGTATTCTCCTCTCTCTTAATTCACAGCCCCGGGTTACTAAAGTCAGCCAGGTTTGTTTGCTGTGCCGTGGCTCCATATGTAGAGCAGTTACGAAAGAAAGTGGGGGAAAGGCAGGAAGCAGAGCACGATGCTGGATGAGGGGGCTGAAAGATCACACAAGCACACTGGAAAGCAGGGTTCCTACTTCACGGTAATGGCCACAGGGGAAAATCCTACACATGAAAGTGCAGGAAAGTAGGTCATATCTATATTTCAGAAATGTCATGCCAATTAAAAATGTAGATATTTTCATATTTTCATCTTTATAAATAATGCAATGAGAATGATTGTCTATTGATTTGGGTAATCCATTTCAAATACCACAATTAGTTTATTTTCATTGGGGAATTCTCTGCCCATATTTATGCATCCATGCAACCACAGTTGTGTGGAGGAACTGGAGAATGGAGTCTCGAAGACAGACTGCCAATAACTCCTCTGTGTTGCCATAGATTTTTTCCCATTAAAATGAATGAGATATTGTTATTTTATTGGAAAAAAATCTTAATTAAAGGGCCCATGAGCAAAACAAATTAACTGTGGCGTAAATATCTAAGATTTTACCTTAGTGTACACCACAGTGTAAGTCTACTTTACTGCCTCACTTCATGCTTTAATGAAGTGACAGAGGTTTAATAGAATTATAATGCAATGTTGATACAGTTATTTTCTCTAATATATCTCAATTGATATCAAGATATCAAGAAACACATCTACTGAAGTAAGAGAACAACACAATTATATTATGGCAATTACCTGCATCACGAGAGCAAATCTGATCATCACAAATCCTAACACCAGTGTGCACACACACTGCAAACTACGAGACACTTTCATCAACGCAAAATGTTCACAGGGACAAAGCAGTTTTGTTAGACTTGTTCACATCACTAGGGTTTAAAGGGATAGTTAAACATTTTGGCAAATTGGCCCATTGCCATAATCCCTATAGTCTTACCGTAGGAGTAGGTTTATTACCTTTAATTGTCGGTGCAAGCTATTTTCAGAGACAGCTTGCCAAAAAACTGCATCCCCCGGGAACGCGCATCAGCGGTTTTACATGAATTTACCTAGAAAACAACTCTGTCTCGTAACGTTCTGTTATTATCTCATAGCGTGGTGAATGTGCAGGTCACAACTTGTCCACGAGAGCGTTTTGGAGTTGTTGGATTGTGTATTTGATGAGTTTGATGAGGGAAACCAAGAAATCCCATGAGACTCTGTAGCGTAGCTCTGAGCAGCTCACGGCTCTGCTCCGCCGTTCTAAAAATAGCTTGCACCAACAACTCCTGTTTACAGAGCTGCTATTACACTTTTAACAGCATCTGCTGTTTTATTAAAGGGAAAGCACACTTCATGAGCACTCAGAAACATGCGCTCCTACAGTATGAGCTTGGTCTTTGTTAATAGATGTCCTGAAGTGATAGTTGAGGTTATTTGACATGGGTATTGTAATGGGTGCTTAACCATAGTCAGTGTGTTTACCTTTTGAGTCCTGAGGTCCCAGTTTGGAGAAGCAGCCAGCCCAAACAGCGCTTTTCTTTAGCGCTGCATTTTCTCAAACTGTTAAACTTCCACATTTCTATGCATAAGTGCAGTTACACCACATACTGCATAACACTGCAGATTAGCTGTTGAGTCATAAACGGGTATTTGACAGAAATAATAAGCAGTGAAAATGTTCAAAATTATTAGTTTATCATATTGTTTTTTTAGGGAGGCATTTTTGGTAGTGAATAAACCCATTTTTTCAGCTATCTCCATCCACAGCAGTTCATCTCTCAGTTTCTTGTCTGCTTCTCCAAACTGGGGGGTGCTCTGACTCAGACCTACTGCAGGCAATATACTGATTACAGATAGCCTCATACAACCCCATCAAATAACCCAAACTATCACTTTGGATATTTTTTGTAAAACTTTTAGAGTATTTTTTTCCTGAAACAGCTGGGTTCTGTAGTTTTAAGCAAACCTTACTTAAATAGGCCTTTCTTTAGCTTTAGATCAAAGGTGCTTCTGAAGCTAACCTAAAAACAAACAAAATGTCGTGTTGACTGTGTTTCAACAAAATAATGTGAAACTGAAGGCATGATATGAATCTCGCAATTCACACAATATAAACAAAAGAAGGGGGTCCCACTTTCTGCTCAGTACTACTTGTGGTCAAGAGCACCACAGGGGGCCGTCAATACACATTTGGCAACGAGATCTTCTAGTATGTTTGCTGAACTGGCTCAAAATAACACCCATATTTAGTGGCTCAGTCATATGTTTTTACCAACAGAGGGCTATGCCACAGAGGAATACCGTAAACTGAATCACCCCAGACAACTGTAATTGTTGAGAGAAACAAATGGGTTTGCGCAGACAAATGTACTGAAGGCGACTGTCAATATTTGTTACCTTGAATTTGTCAACTTCAGTCTTGGAGCAAGTGGCGTGGTAAGACAGAACCTGCAAAATAATGACATGGTGTCACTCAAGATACTTCTACAATCATTAGAATAAGCAGTAAGAGCTCCAAGAGAAGAAAATACTGGAAATTCTGCACATTTGTTATTGCGTCCCCCACCCCACCCTGCATTTCGGGGGATCTTCCAGATGAAGGAAGTTAACACTCGCTTCTCGAACTGTCTACAAGAGCAGAAATGTCAGCCCTGATTCCATCGCCATGTTCCCTTCATTTCCTGAGAGAAATACCTCGCACAGACCTGCAGTTGGTTATTTGATCATAAACGCTCATGTTTATTCAGTACTGCCAGGAGCAATGCATCTACATATTAGTGCATTGTATGTCTCTCCTTTAACTGTTCCATCCCTCTGTTCCCTCCTCCCACTATCTTGAAACAGAGCTAACTACTATAATGCACCTGGAAGCTCCCCATTGTAATCTAAGGACATACTGTAAAGGCTGAGTAGTGCTGAATGGCTACATACTGCGGGGCAGATGAGGGATTGCTTCTCACTGCCTCTCATTAATTCTCAATAAAACCTTTGTGAGAAGGTTATCTACAAAGGAAGATCAGCACTTTTTTCATGCGTACATTCTTGTGGAAATATGAGACTGAAAAAAAAGGAACCAAGCATAAAGACCCCTGAGAAAGAATAAGTCAGAAGACGTTTTGTGTCAGCTGTGAAGAAGCCTATGTTGACTGGAAGGGAAAATAAAGATATACTTAAGGAAATATAAACACAGTGAATGACAAAAGAAAACTGAAGTTAAGAGCAGGGCCAGCGCGGAGTCAACTGAGGTCAACACTCAGAGTTTCCAAAGTAATGTTTTGTTTTTTGTTTTAAAATAACAAAATGTGACATAAGGTAGAAAATCCAATGAGGTGTTGTGTTCTTACATCCAAAGCCACTGACTGCTTTGCCCAAGACTTCTTCACCTGGTCGTACATGATGGTGTTGTTAATGCCCAGTCCACAAAAGATCACAAATGCCTAAGGAGAGAACAAAACACAGATAACACAGTTTTTAATGCACCCAATGGATACTTGACGTAAAAAAAAGAAAAGAAAAAAAGGTGTGGATACATTTGTAATACCTCAAAGAGACGCTGGTCTGCGTCATCAAATGGTTTCCCGTCCAGTCTGTTCAGCACTTGAGCGACACCTGTGACACAAAGTCAGTTTATCCAAACAATAGGAACTTAATGATAGTAATATTTTAAGCATGATATTGGCAAGGCTCTAATGTATATAATACGCTTCCAATTAAAAGAGGATCAAACCCACACACTGTACGTCATTGACTTACATGCATTATTAATGGAAATTAAGTAGAGACACAACATCCTCTCACATAAATAGCAGTAGATATATACATATGTATATGTAGAGATTCAATAGGGACAGTTTTGTAAAACTATGTAAAAATGTCAGCAGACTCAATGATAGCTTTACGAGACTGACAAGATGACAGATACACTGTACATACATTAAATGTTGTCCAGGATGCTGCACAGCCATTTAATGTGAGCAGTATTATGTGTTTCGGAAACAGAAAGCCTTAGTGGTAAAGCATGAATGTTTAATTGACATGGGCTGACTTTTATTGTTCCTAAGAAATTAGTAAGAGAAGGTAGAAGGTAATCACACAAAACATTACCATTTTTATTTATCTCTAGGAGGTCAAACAAACCTGCCATGGTGACATTTTAATTTCAGTGTGTACTTGGAAATCCACGGAGGTGAAGGGATTAGTGCCGGAGCTGACGACAATTTTCACTGTGGTGTCATTAGATGTAAAATACAGGTCTTGTCAGATCTATTACTGCTCTCTCTAATGAGCATGTAGTTTGTGATGAGCTGTAGCTCAGGTGGCCCCCAAGCATAAGCAAATGAAATGGCTGCTTAGAGCCCTGCAACCATCACATAATCTTTAACTACACCACATTCCCACTGTCACAAGTGTTACTCAATTATCAAAAACCATAACACGACAGTCGTTTACAGCACTGTTGTTGTTTACACAGATGACCCATAGTGCTGTACGATGCACCTTATTCATTGGGTGTTGAACCGAATTACACCAAGAAAAAGTAGCCATTTATGAAAATGGGATGGGCAGTGTGTGTGTATATATATATATGTATATATAAACAGAGTCAACATGTCAATCCAACTGAGAATAGATTTAAAAAAAAAAAGTTTTTAATTCACTCACAAAAACCATGCACGCATGAGCAGTTTTTTAAAATGACGAAGAGGGGAGAGGGAGACTTTAATACACACTCAATCCTTTAATTGTTGCTCTAAACAGTTAAAACTAAATTTGCAGATTCCCATGTTTCATATCTGAATATGTGAATCCTGACCCCACACACACAAGTCGGTGAGCAGACTCTATCAAAGTGTAGCTACAATCCTGCTACAGTGGTGTGTTTCTGGCCTGAGGCAATTCAGTTAAATTATTTATTTGCTTTATTTCAAAGTTAGCTTGTTGTGATGTGATGAAATTGATAATTAAAAATTTGCAGTGTGGCTCTCTCTCAATCACCATCCACAGCCAATTTTTTTTTCAGCAATACAGAGTCAGAGACCAAATGGTAATTCAGTCTTATTATCACACCAGTAAAACCAGTACTTTCTTTCTATTATCTTTTTTAGGGATTTGAACCGTGAACCGTGAACCGTGAACCGTATCAGCTGTGGTTATTACGGTGAATTTCACAGCATATTTCTAAAGGAAATGCTGGAATTGATGTTACTCACAGTTAATATTTGACATTAAACCTCATAATTGTGTCTAGTCTCAACGGTATTTTTTTGTATTACATTCTGAAGCAGCTGGATGTAACCTTGGCAGATGACTCGACGACATTTGTTTTCTAAGCGAATGTATCCTTGACTTGTATTTAATCTCCTGCTGCTTTGTTTGTGTAATGGTTTTTCAATCCAGATCCTCAGGTGCCACCCACCCACACACAGCATTTCTTTGCCCCTTCACTCTTCCCTCTCTTCTCACCGACAAATGCACTTACACCTACGCAAAAAAAAAAAAAAAAAGTGAGCGCACAAGGACATTGCGCACACTCGCACACACAAATATGCTGATCACTTTGCACTCAAATAAAACTAATGACTTCCTGCATGAAATCTCAGTGGACCAAGCCGAGTTGCTGTCAGTGCCCCCCCTCCTGCAATATCCAGCACCAAAACCAGGCGCGAGAGATCAATGATTTATCAGAGTGTCAGTGTAGTGTCGGCCTGGGGCTGATACACAAACACACCGCACACAGCCAGGAGAAGGAAACCTCCAAGTGTGGAGTGGTGCTGCAGCGTGGATCTAATCACACACATGCAGCCTCAACTGAGTGAACGCTCAAGCTTCTCTATTGTCCACTCTGCAGAAAATACGGAAGAAAACAAATCAGGAAACCTATGTTATGAGCACATGTTAGTGCTACATAATGTAAGTGCCAAATAAAATGTACCTGTATCATACATATAACATGTAGCCCAAAGTATGTGGACGTGTCTTGGTTTCTGCCTGTTTTTCGTCTAAGTTTGAGGGTCTTATATGAGGGGAGGTCCACGAGGAAAGGAATTTCCCAGTATGGTGTGGAAGAACAGGACTGGCTTGCACATATCGCTGACCTTAGCTCCACCCAGCACCTTTGATGAGAGCTGGGATGCCAGTCTTCATCAGTGGACTGAGCATACTTTCACAGAATTAGCACAGACCTTTGACCTGTGTTATAATAAAAAATAAATAAATAAAAAAAAACACAAAACCTCACAATATAAAATGTGAGTTTTAATCTCCCTTTTAAAATGTGAAAAGTTCATAAATGCTTAATGTTTATATGTACTTACGATATAGTTAATACATTAATACACCCAAAAAGATAGAAAACACTTAAAAACTTACCAATGATTTGGTGGTTGCTGTTCCATATAGGAACACACAGCACAGACCGGATGTGGAAGTCCGAGAACTGGTCTGCCTAAAAAGATAAAGGGTATAAATGCGGTGTGATATGACAGCACCCACCCTGATACAGAAACACATTTCCATGCACTGTGCTCAGGATTATACTTTGGTTTTTAGTTTTCAGTATAAATGAGGACCTTAACAGAAATGTTTCCACATCACAAAACAAGCCATTTGAAAACATCGCCTCAAGTTTCAGGAAACTGTTTTGGTACGTTCCACTGTTTTATGAACTAAATGACAAAACTGACTAATTTAAAAATGAAAATATACATTTTCCATTATAAATAAATGAAAACCGCTCTGAGATTTTTGTACTATTTTCAAACCTATTTTAAAATATGACTGACACTCAAGTGGAGTGTCGCCACTCCTACTGAAAGATTTAAAACCACATCTAACTTGCATTAAACCAAATTATATTTTCACCACTGGAGTATTAACTATGTACACGACAGAGCAGTGCTACTAAGATATATTGGAAATAAAGGATTCAATGTACAGTAAGGATCCATAGGGGCATCAAGCTGCCATCTCAGTTAATTTCAGTGAAAGCCAGGTAGTTGCCTTTTTGCCCAGCCAGGCAGTAACGGTAGTGCCATGAATGAGTGCAAGTTGTCTTTTTTTTTCTGCCACTGCTACTTAAGGTTGACCATGTCAGACATTTACTGCTTGCAGCTGAAAGCAGCGTGGACTGCTGCGCCAGCCAGTGTGGGATTCTGTTTAGATCTACGCAGCATCAGCACAGTTGTCTGTGGTAATCGCTTCATCCTATAGAGATCAGTTAACAGCTGACAGAGTGCAAAACTCGATAGTGTGTAATTTCTTTCTATGTGGTGCTAATAAGACGAGAACTGTGTGTTTTTTATGAAGCCAAAGGCAATTAAGATTTTAACTTTGGTATTGAAGATTTTTTCGGTTTTATGTCCAAGAGATCACATGTGAATAATTAAATTCAGATGAGACATCTCAAAAGTCAATTAATAATAGGCGTAAATTATGTTAACTTTTGTCTGTATAACTGAAAATACCTTAAATAAAGTTGTTAAAAAAAACTAGGCGTAAATTGTTATGAAACCATTTTAACTGTAATGTCAAATACAGGACCATAAATGGATGTAAACCATTTGACATTGATGTTCTTCTGTTAAAAAAAAACATCTGTCCCCTCAGCAAAATGCACTTACAGTGTCATTCCGGTGAAGCCTTTCATACAGTAGTAATTATAAATTCCCCATCTGACCCCACTTGGATGTGACTTCAAAGTGTGAACAGCCCCTTAGTGGTTTAAAGGAGCCACTGGAAGTAAAGAGGCGTCTTAAAATGGCTCCGACACCAGGCACTGTATCAAGTGTTGATGTACTTATAGATTGTTCATGTACTTATACATAATTCATACTTGAATGACTGAATTGTCTGCTAATTATCTTACTCAAATCAAATCCTTGTGACATCAAATGTGAAAGCAGCATTACTGTGTGTTTACCTCAGCATCAAAGCGGGGGTCCTGATAGGCGTCACTGATGTTGACAGGTAGACCTGTGGAGGCCACCAGCTCCGCAATACTGTTGTTGATGAGCCAGTCTGAGTACGATGATTTCTCCATACTGTCTTTGAAACTAGGGACAGAAAATGAGAGGAGGAAAATGACAAAAGGAAAAGAGTAGAAGAAACAGTGTGGAACCAAAACACACTCTCTGGATGATAACTTTATCATAAAAACAAAAAAATGTTTTATTGTATTCAAGTAAAAAATAGGTTTTCTTCTTTTTCACACCTGAAATGCAAGCTTGCAAAAGACCACTCTTATTTCTCCTTGTGAAGTCTCTTTCACGTTGACTTGCATTTAATGAACTTCTCATACAGTAGATATCAGTAAGCTTCTCCTGCAGCTTATGAAGCACTGAAAAGTTAATTGTGTGATTGCCTTCTTCGTTTCCAGACGCCCCCACACTCAGCCACTGTAGCACCTGCAGCCCTGCTGAGGCTTCTCCATTCACATTTATCGCAGAGGGTTGTCGCCGACTCTTTATCTTCAGACATAACCAGGTAAATGTTTGGCGTCACTCGATTTGTCTTTTGATATTATGATAAAGATGGAGAAACACTGACGTCAGATCTTTTGAATCCCTTTGATCTAGTGATAACAGCTGTGGATGTGAAACTCACAGTGCGCAAGGGAATAAACCTCTTGAGTGAGATAGTAAGATACCTCACCGTTTTCTTTCTTTCTCTCTCTCTCTACGTCCCCTCTGTCTCTTCCCTGCCTCACGTCTGTCATTTAGCTGCCACAGATACACTAGCAGCGCTGTACAGTCACTCAACATTATCCTCCCCATGGAGGCGGCTGGGGGATTGTAAGGCATATTAGAAAACCTACAGTACAGAACCCTAATTACACACATAAATCTTGCACAGCAGCTTTTCCTATTCAGATGTGAACCTTTGGGAAAACCGGGGTCATCATAAAGACGCTGTGCTTTTCTTATTGAAGCTTGATTTAAAAATGTTGTGTGGTGTTATTACTTTAAAATCGCACACTCACTATTTATTGAATATGTGACACCTGAATCACAGCTCAGAGGGGAGTGTGTTTAGTCAGAAAGACTCGGCTAATCAAGGAAAGTTTCATTTCTTTGGTGACTACTTGACTATTGGTATTTCTTGTGTTAAGATTACTGTTGTGGCTATCACTGCTGACGTGAAGTGACCACATCAGTTACGGCGAGTGCAGGACTCAGGGGATAATTTGTCTTCCTCTCAGCGTTGGTTTCCATCCATAAACATCCCACACAATATTAAGCCTCTCTTTCTCCACTCAGCCATGCCTAGCAGTGGTGAGAAGCAGCAAAACCCAATTAATTAGTGCTCCAAAAGTATGCCTTCTATTCAGATTCAGCATATTACTCCCACAGCACTACAGAATATTCAATTTTTATACTTCCCTTATTTTTATTTTATTTATTTTGTCATTGATGGAAGCTTTACAGATTCAAGAAAGCTGTGTGCAGTATTTATGGGTGGCATGGTGCCAGAGGCAAACAAAGGTGGAAATGTGGTTATTTAGTGAAATGGTTACTAGTGTGAAAAGATGGAAAACTGACAGAAAAGATACGGTAGGGTTAGCCATCAGACCAGATGTCAATGAAACACTACATACCTGCTTTCAGTGTCTGCACTACACTTAGGGGACAGAAGCTCAAACGACTTTGTGAACTTCACCACCTGTGGGATTTGAAACAGAAGAAATTTTTAGAAAAAGGCTGTTGGAAAACCTGAATGGAGCTACACTGTGTTTACTGGTGAAAGCTAGGTCAGACCGAAAGAACAAACAGAATGATGCACAAACACAGCCGGACAGGAGAGAGAAAATCAGTACCGGTGACTCAATGTCCTCCAGCAATTGAACAGAGCAGCGCTCGCACTTCAGCAGCGTTTGGGCACGGTGCATGATCTTCCTGACAATCTTCTCCAGGTCAGTCTGCTCCTCAAATAGGTCATTGACTACCTCCAAGAGTGCCTGAACACCAGCAACAGAACAAGATACAACGAACATTATTCCCAACAATCTGAACCACACGCTGTTGTTAAACCCAATGAATAATCAGTCAGGAGGTAGTAATGTGATAAATACATTTTGCTTCAATCAGCTGTTATACTGTATGATTATTATTATGGTCATTAAACCACAAACCAAGAGGGTGATATATTGGGATTATTCCCCCAATTAAAGTAAATTACCTAAGGCAGTGTCAATCCAATTTTAAATACAAGCACATCAAAACATTTGGTGTAAATGGTGCTCTCCTCATTTCTCTCCTCCGTTCACTGAGCTGTGTTCTCATTATGTTCTCTTCCATCACAGATCAATGTGTGACATGAATTAGTGCATCTCTTAACATCCCCTAGGAGATTTAGATCATGGAACGGGCCCTCATCTGGATACAGGCCCATCCCCCTCCACAGAGCCGGAGAAACTGTCCATGCAGGGGCTGCATGGCGCTCTGTGATCCCCACTGCAGTGGCAGCAAGTGGGCTGCTGCTGATCAATACTCAGCCTCAATGTCAGCATCTGGGGGGAGGAAGTAATGCTGATCCCAGGGATGAGGGGCTGGGGGGTGGGGGGCTATTATCCTGCCTGGATCATTGGCCCTTACCCGACTCCTGTCATACTCCTTCCTGGAAGCAGCAAAGAGCTGGGCGTTGGAGATCGCAATACCACAGAATGGCAGGTACATCTGCAGCACCTGTTGACAAATTGACCACTGTCATCATTGAGCTACATACAGAAGAAACAGGATTATTTACCCAAATGGCCCCAAATGTCACAAGTGCAGCTGTTACATATAAAGTTGCCTTAAAAAACCTACAATTTCGTACACTGGTGGCTTTAGATTAGAGTTTAGCTCTGTGACAAGCATTGAAGTGTGATGTGCAGCTGTCACATCTTCAGTTTTCGAACTTATTTTCTTTTTATTTTACTTGTTTATTTTGACAGGGACGGAGCACATTAATAAACATTTCAGTAAATATGCCAGATTTATCCAAAAAGCTAGTCTTCATCTGCTGTCCCTCGCCAGGTCTTACAAAGGCTCCCTCAAATGAAACAAAACAAAAGACGGAAACACCTATAAGTAAGTGTTTTTATGAGTGGTTCAAACACTTTGTTTGTTTGAAAAATACAAAATATACAGTCCTTCCACACTGTCCCACTCATCTACAGATGGCAGTAATGAACATAGAGTCATGACAGGCCGTGAAGAAGTGAAGACTGGGATTTGCAAATGTTTTGCGGATGTCTAAAAACACTGAAGGCAACAAATTATTGTTAAAGCTATTTTTCTCTGCTGTTCCCCAGGAGCAGGTGGTGATGTTTGTCAACTGATGAGAGCTTTAGTTATCATTATCTTTTTAAGATTATAATATGAGCAGCAGTACGTTTTCAGAACAGATTGGAGGCTACAGTGAGACGCTATCAGAAAAGAGTTAACACTGGCGTTACTTTCCACTGAGAGTTCTTCTGTTTGTTACTGAACTTGTACTGTTTCTTCAAGACTGTTAAAGGGATAGTTCAACATTTTGGGAAATTGGCCCATTGCCATAATCGCTATAGTCATAGCAGTAGGTTCGTTACCTTTATTTGTCAGTGTAAGCTATTTTTAGAACGGAGGAGCGGAGCGGCGAACTGCTCAGAGCTACGCTATGGAGGCTAAAGGAATTTCTTGGTTTCCCTCATCAAACTCATCAAATACAAAATCCCAAAACTCCAAAACGCTTTTGTGGACAAGTTGTGACCTGCACAATCACCACGCTATGAGATAATAATGGAACGTTACGAAACGGAGCCGTTTTCGAGGTAAATACAGGGTAAATACAGAGACTGCTTGCTGAAAAACTGTCCCTGAACGCAACACGCATCAGCGGTTTTGCATGAATTTACCTCTAAAACAGCTCCGTCTCGTAACGTTCCGTTATTATCTCATAGCGTGGTGATTGTGCAGCTCACAACTTGTCCACGACAGCCTTTTGGAGTTGTTGGGTTGTGTATTTGATGAGTTTGATGAGGAAAACCAAGAAATTCCCTTAGCCTCCATAGCATAGCCCTGAGCAGCCTGTTGCTCCGCTCCGCCGTTCTAAAAATAGCTTACACCAACAATTAAAGGTAACGAACCTACTGCTATGACTATAGCGATTATGGCAATGGGCCAATTTGCCAAAATGTTGAACTATCCCTTTAAATAAACAGCTGTTAATGCTAACGTTGGCAATGGGGCAATTGAAAAACGTTGCTCCTCCAATACTGTAATGTTATATTTTTAGACTTGCTACATAATTATAGCTATTTCGAGAAAAAAACAATAAGAAAAGAAAGTGAGTAATATTTTCATCCAAGAAAAACTTTGCTCCTGAACTGAAACAAATAAGAAATGGCCTTTCATTGGCATCATTACTTCCTACGACAAATAAATCAATTCAACTGACATTTTACCATTTGACTGAGGAGTCCAACTTACTTTTGCCTTGGGCTGATAATATAAATTCCTTTTTTCACTCATATTTTCTTCACATAAATAATGTAATCACTTGATGTGGCCTAATGACTGTAGTTACGTATCCCGAAATCGAATCAACATCTCACTTGTGTGGAATCGAACTACATTTCCTTCTTCTGTGCCACAGTTCATTCATAACGAACAGCAAAATGCAAACCATCACTACACAGGAGGTGGCTGAGCTGCCCTCTCCTAAAAACAGCTGGGGCATGAACACACAGGTTGAATACAACTGTACAACTACAATTGCTCTACAATGTGCCCTTATCTGAGAGACAGTCAGGCCCTCGTACCATGGAATCAACAGAATTTAGGTTGTGTGCTTCCTTACTCTGCCTCTTTGTTTAGTTATCTATCTTTAGCATCTGGCTGCTGTGTAAACAATACAATCAGTACAACAAACCCACTAATATTTACCAGCCTCCGGTGCGACCTGAGGGTAGGGACACTACAACAATGCATGAATGGGAAGTTACTCAGCTGTGGCTGCTGATACAGGGATATCTCTTTCACCTTTCAGAAAAGATAATGTATCAGTTACTCATCAGCTGCAAATGAACATGTGAGGAACACAGTCCTATAGCACTGTGTTGAAAACGTGACGCATGCACTGCTGATGTGCTCAAAAAACATTTTTTACGTACTTAGCCCCCAGTTACAACAAATAAATTGACTAATAGAGCTTATTTATATGTGTTTGATATACTTAAAGGTTGAATATGGAGAATGCTTATTATATTTTTCAAAAATAATCCATCCAAGGGGCGTTTAGAGGTGTGCAGAATACAAGTATTGCTTTTCCATAAAAAATTATATTTAGTCTAAATTAAATAATTTAGGAAATTTTGACCGGTTCGACAATGACTTCCTGTTTACATCGTACCAGCCAGTAGCCATCACTCCTCTTCTGTTTAGCTAAGCCTCCTCCCAGACGTGTGCATTTGTTTTCAACAAAGCCTTTGATAATCAATCAGTGGATCGATGGATTATCATATACTTGTCACGATGTGTGCATTTGTGTAGTCTTATCTGTCATAAACAAGAGATAACGGTTTACGGGGCGCGTTTGTGTCGCGGACTTGCGGTGCCACTGGGACGAGAGCTGTGACACCGCGGGTCAGAGGCTCTGATCATGCAGGTTTGGTTTTCAGACACAATGTGGAAGCGAACCTCCACTCCACTAACCCTGTAACAAGTTACAAGTCATTTGTCTAACGTCACAATTAGTCCGAAGCTGTTTAATGAAGGTAAAAATGAAACATTTGGTAAATATCCTGCATAGTTCTTCTCCTCTGTGCTACTCTGATCAGATCAGCGTCCCTAGCAAAGGTGTGTTAAACTTAGCAACAGTCTGGATACGACTGCAGGAATTATTTTTCTGTTGTTGTTGTTCCTATTATCAATAGATGGTGGTATTCTGGTAATTCTCCATATTCAACCTTTAAGAAGAACATATAAAACTGGTATTCAAAATATATTAATAATTAAGTATAATACGTTTGGAGCATATTCTGTACTCAAACAATTGAGTTATAAATCCATGACAACCTGACGTCTCTAATTGCTGGGTTCATGATTATTGTGTGGACCTAAAATGGCATCACAGACTGGGAAAGGCTGAGACACCCTGCTCTAATTGCTACAGTTTCTCTTTCCAATCAAAAAGGTCTCCTGGGTTAGCTTTACTTATAAAATTTCTTTCAATGATGGTAGGGCTTTGTGAATTTAAATAGCATGTTGGCTTCAGCACGAATGGATTATTCATACTTGAGAATCCAGTGACAAAGCTTTACTGTGAAGGACCACAAAGGAAATAAGCCATTTGGCCTTAAATACTGATAAACAAGATAAAGTACTGTACTTATATACAAGTGCAATTCCTTCAAACAACACGATAAAAAACAGAATTTATTCTGCTCTGGCATGTCGCACTGATGTGCATATTATGATGCTGTTTGCACAATTAAAGTCATTTCTAATCGTAACATAATATGAAACATTACTCCGTCATGCTAATGAGTAAATTAACTTAATGCACTTAATTCAGTCATTATACATAATCAAGCGCCTTATGCAGTTGTTTTCAAACGCAGAAAACAGATGATGCCGAACAATAAGCTCATACATAATGCTATTTCAGCTGTCCTTTGGAATTCTCTAATAATGATCTTCCAGAAAGGCAGTGGCCATCAATAGCCCCAGCAGGAGCAGATTCATTAGCGAGCTGGACCTTGGCTGAGCTGGATCTGCCTGTGGAACTAACAGGCAAACCCAAGAAAAGCACTGCTTTCTCTAATTACGCTCTGTCAGACAGGCCATTATACAACATGGCATTACAAACAAGACGTTTTTGCCTGTGGACTGACCAGTAAAGAGTGGTTTAATAACAAAACTAACTGGACAAGAGCTCAGGGACAGTCGGTCCCTCTGACCTCAGTGACTGCCTTTTGCACATCTGGGATTTCATATGAAGCTAGACCAAGATAAATGACATAACCAACACCTTTTTTCCCCCCACTTACCCCCTAAATAACTGTGCTCACTTTGCACGAGGGGTGAGGTGAAGCCATTGTTGTTTTGCCAAGGATTGCTCTCAGGGAAAAAAAAAACTGAAGCTCTCAATTTTCTCCAATCTCATATGGGACTCCCCAGCTTGTGTCAGCAAAGTACATAGCTGTTTTACAAATACACTTAGCAATGATTGCTTCTTTTGAAGGTGACATCAAATATTTACGCAACAGGAACCCTTGCCCCAACAAATATCCAAAAGTAAGTCACTGTCATATACTCAGAATCATGGATATCTACACAAACAGCAACATGAGTACATGTAAATATACTTCATAAAATCAGGATAACAACGATTAGTATTATGATGTACAATACAAATCATAGCATGTACTGAATTGACCGGCTGTAACCTATGGCTATAACAATGTAACTCACCTAATAAACACTATATCACAAAAGTTGTGCTGTTCAATAGCCATTATCCATTAATAATTAAATTTTTCTACACATCGCAGGTACATGGAAAAAAGCCAGAAGCAAAACAGAGGTCACAATAACGAAGCAGCAGATGTTGCATTAGTGCAGTAACATCAACACAGATCACGCTTTACAAACATTTACTGCTCCTCAGATTAATTCTTTTGCCGCCATTAAACAAATTCTGGAAATTTTTCCACTAAATGTACAAAATCTCAAACTACGATGACTCTTTTGAGGTTTTCTTGTACTTCTTAAACAGAACCTTAAAAAGGAATATGACTTTACTCTTAAAAGATAAACTGTTTACAATTGGTGGTATAGAACTTAAATGGAGAGTGAAAACTATACCAGCCCTGTATTAAGACCAGACCAAAGTGTTTCACTCAATCAAGTCACTGAATTTATTCACAAGGACATCAAGGGAACTGTACTGGCACCTCTCCTGGCACCAGTACAAGCTTGTGTACACATGCTACTTTCATTGCTGAGAAAATTAGCATAATCAATTAACTTCAATAATTATAAATTATGTAATGAAGAGATTTACTAATGAGCAGTAGGGTGCAATGGCACCATGCATTTTCTGTGCTTGAATCAGATAAACCCAAAATACTCGCTGCTTCTACGTAAGCTGCTTAAAGTCAGTGAATAGAAGTTGTATTGATGATGGAATGAGGTGCCTCACTAAGGGAATCTCGCTCAAGAAGACAATATTGTGATGGGCTTATTTTTGACACATATCTGAAGGTTAGCTAGTGTAAAAAATTCTCTGATTTCACTTTTTCCTATTTTGTGTCAAAGTGCTTACACAGACTATGCAAGAAATAGAGACCACTGCTGACTGCCTAGACAAACTGTAAAACACTAAAATCCTCCATCGGCAAAAAAAAAGGAAAATCATTTGCACTGTTTGTTCAATGGTTACAGACCTTACCCATTATAATGATCTTCTCCAGGGAACTGCTTTGTGGGCAGTGAGCCACAGTTCTTCATATCAAAGTCAGTTCAAAATGAATGTAGCCACTCAGAATAATACACTAACCTTTTACTCTGAGTCTATGATGGCTCTGCTTTTCATGTCCTGTCCAGATTCATAACCCTCCCTGAATATGTCCAGTTTTCATTGTTTTTCATGGGACCGTTAAGCATGTACTTAAATTGATGGTGCTTTGCACATCTTACCATTTGGTTGTGTGTGAGTAAACGCTGAGGCAGCATTGCCTCTCATTACAAACTGTTGAAATGTGGGTCCTGATAGCTCACTTGGTAGATCGCACACAATGACATCTGAGTTTTAACTGCTGTGGCACAGGTTCAAGACCAGCCGGACTTTTCTTATAAGTTGATTTTCTAATATATTTCATTCCAGAGGTCTTATTTTATTTTATTTTTGTACCATTAATAACCCCTGAGAAGCCTGTCTGAATGTGTGTCTCTGGCTATAGAGAGATATTATTTTGTTGTAAAGCAGAATTTTCTATCCATATAGATACAGTGTAATTGAAGTCTAAACTTCAAATATCATTTAAGTATCTCGAGGTGGAGCCGAGTGTCTTTTTTTTTTGGAAATCATAATATGGTCACCCTACTAAAATATGTCTTTCAGAAACTCAAACCCGATTACTGAAACTCGACCCGATATTCCTTTCTACTCCATATTCAGCCATATTTGAGTGTGTGTTATGATTATTGTTATAAAGAATTATGATCATTTATGAGTGTTTCTAACTATAGTTATACAGTTCTATAACTGCATTATAACTCATTATAAGTATGGTTATAATGCACTATAGAGATAAGCGTCAAATAAAGTGTTACCAAAATCTTTTATTTTTTCTAATCCAGCTGGGAGTTAAAGTTAAATGGTTTGTAGGCCACCTAGTGTGGACATCAGAGGTTGACCTAATTTGGTACGAGTCACTGGTTTAGTGTAGGCTATACTATTCATTCTGTTTTTCCTGAATTGATTGGAAAAGTTATCCCTCAATCAGTAACACACACATGCACATTTTAAGTCTTGGATACTTATCTCCAATAAACATGTCTCCATACAATCTTTAATGCAGAGAATTGGCTCAATTCAAGGCAAAAAAAAAATCACTATCTGCCTGTTTCTTGGCGGTAACTGTTTAAAAGTTGAATCTGTTTTACTTGTATTGAAAGCTGTACCACTCAGATATTATTATTTGTTGCAGTGGGGTTCAATGTCCTACTCTGGGAGCATACAGTGTGGCGAGTCCTCTCCTTTTTGTCGCCTACTCTGGCATCCCCCATGGCACAGTTTTAGGTCCACCTTTTTTCTCTCTTTGGCATATATGCGTACGAAAAACAACTTTATGCTCCACTGGGTGGTTAGACCTATAATGAAATCAGAATATCAGACGGCAAAGACTGCAGTCCCTCAATCATCCACTCTACCTGTTCCACTTTGAGAGGCCAGGTAGGTAGGTCTACCCTTTTCTCTGTTCACTTTGCATAGGAGTAACAGAAGCACACTTCACCATCATGCATACGTAATACATTCTCATACTCTTCCCTTTACCTGCATCCTGGCCTCATATTGCAAACTTTCTTTTTTAAAATCTCTTGATTTAAGTGGATTTGTGTGCCTTTTTGTGGTCATATAAAGAACTCTGATATCCTGCAGGGATGTATTAAAAACATGAAGCTGTAGATTTACGTTGGGAAATTGTGTGAAAGTGGCTATTACAGTATTGCTTCAAGCCAATTTGACAGGAACTTTGGCAGCCGGAGGGAGCACAGCAGCAAGGGGGGAATGGTATTTGCCAATGAACTCACACAGATGTTAAACTATTTTGGCAGATGGAACCTACATGGGGGAAATCACATCTTATTAAGCAAAAATGTATGAAAATGCCTACCTGTGGATAGTACATTTCATGTAAAAGGTATGAAAGGCCATCTGAAGTGAAAGAAAAGCTAAATTAAGATAAGAATGCAAGATGAGGAATTGGCAGGATGAGGTCAGCTTATACATTCAAATTAAGCCAATGGGTATATTTCTCTACAGATAATGAGACGGTGCAATTATACGTGGGTTAAACCATTATCCAAGCTCTCCAACAGATTCCAATCCTGCAGGGATCAACAGAACACAATTAAGGCAGCGTGGGATTTAAAACCCGCCATATAATGTGTTTAAATATCCTATAAGGTTTCAGTATATAGCAAACAATATTTGTTTTAATAAAGGTACACAAAGTCTCTGATGACATCTCCTACTGCAGTATCATTTAATGCTGTGATATATTTTCATATTACAAGGTCTTCCATAAAAGCAGAGCTGCAGCGGTGTTGTGCAGCAAGCTTACTGTGACGCTAGTATTGCATTTCATTACTAATTCAGCTGTAGCCATCCCAAGCATTTGTGTGATGTTAATGCAACGTGAAACGTGTGCTCAAAACAAGGGAGAGAGAAAAGAATTCCTAATCTCCATCTGTTATGAAGAATGGATAGAGTCTTACAATGCAATTTTGACACTAGAGCTCCAATGGAGGAAAAAAAAACACACTGTTGATAAAAAAACTACAGCTATTTGCTATAGTGAAATCCAACTCTACAATAAAAACACAACTAGTTTTGTGCTTTCATGTTTCATCTTTTCTCCGCTTCAGGGGCTCATAGCTGTAATAAGAGAATAAGTCAGTGTGTACGCCTGTCAGTGCCTTTCTGCTACATCTATTCAAGTGTGCCGATGGACAAACACATGCTCCCCATGTCTCTCTGGTGATGGTAATAAGCCAAATAAACAATCACTCAGAAACAGAAGACTATCTGGATCTGTAAGACCCCCACTCACTGCTTTGACAAACTATATTTGTACAATCAATTTCATTCATCAACATCTGTGTCTGTCTCTTGAAAGGGCAAGCTGATGCGTAAAGGAGTAAAAAACTAAATGAGCATCTGATCAACAGCACACCATCAGTGCAGCCCCATCAACACAGGTACACACAGTCACACCTGGAAGCTGACAAGCATGAGTCTGATCTGTTCCAATGAACAGCTCTCCTCCACAAGTCCTGTTGCGCTACATGGTGTTAATTCTTGTCACATACTGTAAATAATGACATCTGAACACAGATACTAAATTAAAAACAGACACTCACCATATAATTAAAGCACCAACCAACTTCAGATTCAGAACAACTCATATAAAGTTGATATTCTTGGTGATATTACAGCAGGGTCCTGGCACTTTTTTTTTTTCTTTTTCCATGTTCTGAATATTGAAAATTGAATAATGCTGAGAGACAGGCTATGACCCAGCTAGAAACTAAGCACTGAGACATTGTCTAGCATGTGTACTTCCTGTGTACACATTAAGTCTGATTTAGTTCTGCTGTCCTGTCAGTACCAATATTCATTGCTACTATGTCAATTTATTTGGATGCATAGCCGTTAATGTGAATTTGCACACATAATGTAGGCCTAATTCATGTTGAATTGAAATAAGCAGTTTTTAAAAGATTACTGTAGAAAAACACACAATGTACTTATAAATCCAAGGCTTTTGTTACTATATTAAATATAGGGAAGAGTCCCTGTATAGGATGGGTGCAAAAATTGTAGCCTAACACATGTAAAAATCTTTCATCCATCAGTCACCACAACCACCAATGAATGGCTGTTTTCAAGCCACAGTGCAAATCATAATACACAGGGGGACAAAATATGAGAAAAATCCCAATTTACTCATGTGTAAAGTATATATAAATGTGCGTGTGTTTGTTATTGCAACTATGTGAGTATAACATAAATGAGAAATGACTATTCGCATCACTACAGTCCTGCTTCATTTGTGTACCACTAACATTACAGCATTCGCCCTAAAAAAACACTGTGACATCTTTGAAATGCCACACATGAATCATGAAGACAATGAGCATTTACTTCAGGCCTGCACTTTCCTCTGCACTTCACTTCCCTGTGCTGCAATAATAACAAGACTAAGAATCTAAGGCCTTGCTAGCAGCTCTACATAGCTATGTTTGGGAACAACTGTGGCTATGTTAATATCAGCAATGACAACACACTTATAATGGCAGTGCTAACATGGTGATGGTCGGCAAGTAATGCTTTGAAAAAAGGAAAAAACTGCTGCACATTTGGCTAGAAGTGCAGAATTTTTTTTCTTCATTCAGACAACGTTTCGGCACAGGACCTTTGTCAAATCTAATGCTTACCATGTTTACACTATGTGTACCTTGTCTTTAGTCTGTTTTGCTATTCATTGTAGATTTGGAATTATGTTTCCAGTTACTGTTCATTAACCAAAAAATGTTGACAATATCAAAATTAGCTGTTGATGAGGGGAAAAGTCATTGCTATTCATCCAAAAGCTGGTGAAAAACTAACTAAAAACAACAAAAAATGTAATAACCAGTCAATGATTCTAGATGCAAAGTCAGAAGATCACGTGGTGATGGGGATTAATCATCAGGAAACCTGAATGTCTGTGGGAGATTTTGGGCCAGTTAACAAGGCAGATTTGGAGAAATCTTACACAAGGTGTTTCACACAAGCTGAAAAACATCAACATCATTGTAGAGTTGGATGAAAAACTGTGAGATTAGTAGTCATTGTGGTTCATCCCCTGAGGACCATTAATATCTATGCAAAATCTCTGTTTTGTGGACAAAATAGGTGGATTGAACAACCAACTTCGCTATTTTTAGTGCTCTGCTGCAAATATGGCTTAGATTCTGACCAAATGATCAGCTGCAGAAACATGTGACAATGTAGGTAAGGTATTTGTGTATTCTGAATTAACAAAAATAGCATGTCTGCATAAAATCCTTATCTTGTCTCTTGTTTGCTATTCTATTGAAATAAACTCTACATACTCTTTATAAAGGGGAGATTTCACCCAGTGTTTTCAGTAATTCATTCAAGTAAGTCACCACAAAAAAAAGATTATCACAAGTTTCAACTATGGGGGGTTTTAGTGAAGATGAAAGTCTACTTTTAATTAGGATAACGACTAGTTGTGGAACCAGACAACATTGAGAAAAACAAAGACGGTGATTTACACATCTATAAACTCACAACCATCATAATGACATTACCTTCTCATCGTCTTCAGTGAAGAGTTCTCCACTTGACGTCTTGTTGATGCCCTGAGCAACTCCAATGATCTCTCCATCACTGTTGCGAATGGGCATGCACAGGAGAGACTTTGTCTTGTACCCTGTCAGCTTGTCAATTTCATCACTGAACCGACGATCCTGCAATCCACAGGGACAGTGTAAAACAAAAGACACAATGTAAGCACTCAGCGCAAAGAGGAAAAAAATGCAGGTTTGCCCCTTTTCTTTTCAGATGACAGTGCATTACTCCAAGTCTTACTAATAAACAAAAAAGTCTAAATTAAACGCAGGCGCAGCATGACAAACATCAGCATGGGGTGAAGTTTTTCTCAATAAAATATTACTTGGACAAGTGTCTTAGTTTAAGTATGCTGGTGTGTTTTGTTAGTAAACCAATCTAACTCTTCATTTCTACTGTAAATGTTTTCTAAGTCCAGAACAGGTCTACTCAGGTGTTTCTATTCTGAGAAGCAGCGGATGGCATCATTAGGCAATTTGGTGTCTTTACTTCTTTAATGTAATCTAGTATTGCCTTCCTTTTCAAAGCTTACTGTTAACTCTTAAGAGGCTATTACACCTCCTTTGTTGCCTTGTTTTTATTTGTCTGTGATGTTTTGTGTGAACCCGAATCTTGGATCAACTGTGCCCAGCTGACTGTTGCTGGTGGTGTTGATTTCCACACACTCAGCTCTGTCACATACTTTGACTGGTGGTCAATTAACAGGGACAAAATAAAAGGACGGACTAAAAATCTCTAAAATCCCATGCAAATGCACAAAGGAGGAGCAGGGACCTGATAAGCGTCCGGGATGTTGACTGTCTCTCCATGTTCAGCCACATATCCGATGATCCCTTTCCCCCACGGAACTTGAACTTCATCTGAATTCATTGAGGGTAAAACTGTGGTCCCCGCGTGCACGTCAAAGAATTTGGACACCAGTGTTTTCTTGTTGCCCGTGCCCTCAACTAAAAACAAGGAACAGCGGTCTGCGTCCACCATAATGCAAACAAACACCAGGATTTTGTAGCTGAGACTCGTTAGATCCAAGTCGTTAGATATGTCTTTTACAAGCTCCAGGAAAAACTCTCTTTCGTTGTGCTCTTTGAGGTAATATTTAAAACCCACGGCTGTGGATGGGTACTGGGGGATGTTGACTCTGGACTCCAGCAGCGCGCTCAGTATGTGCGCAGTGGTCGGGGGCAGAGAGCTGGCTTTCCTCAGCAGGGCTCTCCTCCTCATGCTCGTCAGCGGCTCCTGGGCCCTGGAGTTAACATGCTCGTCGTATGTCCTGTTGACATTAATGGCCTTTGATCTGGCGAAAGTTTTGCGCAGCTCCTTCTGCGAGGCTCTCCGCTGCAGACCGTCACATTTGCTCGCCCAGCTGTCCTTGCACGCGTTGCTCTTCTCCCCCCTGGGCTCGGCGGCGGGAGCAGCAGCCGCCGCCGGACTTTTGCTGCTCGCCTGGTGATGATTCTTGAGCCATTTCTCCACCATGCTATAATTCCCCTTTCTGTTCAGGTAGTCCTCGAATAACTCGGGGTGCGAGTCCAGAAAAGTTTCCACGTCAGAGAACACCATATTTGGCACTGCCATGTCTGTTCTTCTGATGGTCCTCAGTGAACCAAATCCATGAAGTCGCGCAGAGAAATACCATCTATGAGGCTTTACCGAGGGTTAAAGCAGAGAATCGTTTGAACACCACAACTTCCAAGATGTAGATGCTGGTAACACCCCTGAAGCTCTGGCTGCATGGGGAGAAGGATGGAGACTCCCTTTGCGCACCAGTACATCCCTCCACAGCATCTCCACACCTTTCACTTCATTTAAGATCTTCAAAGCGGATCCAGCGTGGACGCAAATTCGGGCTCAGGTGTAGACTTGCACAGGCAGAGGAAATCTTACCAGAGCAACTACACCGAGGCATCTCCGTCGTATGAGTCTTCTTGTGTGCAAATGACGCTGGCTGTGGTTGGCTCTGTCCCGCTGACGCTCGCTTCGTCACACACACACACACACACACACACACTGGAGCTCAGGGTTGCCTCAGCACTAAGCGCTCTGGCCATTTGAACCGTTTGCCCTCCTTTAGAGGCACACTGCCTATAATGAAGATGCCGAGGATGATAACAGGGGTAAATTCATCCATCAAATGCCCAGGCTTGCAGAATATCCTATAGTGCACAACATATTAAAAATATATGATCTTTACCTTCAGCAATAATCACTGTTATTAAGGCTGTAAGAAGCACAAAAAACACCCTCATGTTTGCGCATTGTAATTAATTGCTTAAGTAGCCTATCATCAAACATAATGATTTCTAATGCATTACCTGAGAAAGCGTTGGTGATGCTACAAGGCTGACAAGAGTAATTAAAGTGAATGACTGCCGCCTGAGGAAACGTGTTTCATCTCACCAATAACATATAATGCATCTCCGCTCTATATTTATATCACATGCATCAGACTTGATCTGCATGTAGGCTATCCATACTATTTAGCTGTAAAACCGCGACTCTTATTGGCAAAGGGGAGGGAGCCAGAAAATCAAATTCCTTCATACAATATTATTAACAGTGGATCTTGTGCAGATGTGATATTTGAACGCTAGAGGGAGCAACACTCCACAACATGGACTGGGAATACAGCTCAGTCCCAACTGTGACGTAAATGGCAGTGTTGGCTGCGACTTCCCTTGTCACATGATCTTTTTACTGTGAAAACTGAACTCTTCTAGATTGTACAGCTTTTGGTAAGATCTTATTACGTAATTCTGTCTTATGCCAGCTTTTGTCTTTCAACAGGGATCCATCGGACGCATTCAGAAACTGACAGTCAACAAGAAGGAACTTCTCCAACTTTAATGGAAGACAAACATCCTCAAAAACATGCAGCATTTATGACATTCATATCAGTTTCTGAACAAAATCAGACTTTTAAAAGATACACATTTCAAGTTTCTTCATTAAAAGGGAAAAAGGCTAATCTCCCTGGGAAAAGAATCAAACGTACAGTAAGCATGTCACATATCAAAACAGCACTAAGTGACACCTGCGGTATTCCAGTTATGGGGCACTTGTATATGAATTACACAATGCAGGGGACATGTTATATTTAACCATCTCCCTGTTGGAGAAAATTTGAGAGCACACTGTGGTATATGAATATTCAGATACATTTACTTTAATTTATTTCATTCACAAATCTACTACAGTAGCCAAGACTGTTTAAACACAAAAAATAAAAAGGCATTTCATCGTCATCTGCACCCCTGTGTTTTATATAATACTGACCACACAGTCACGTGTAGGGACCTATTCAGACTAACAAATTGTTTAAGATAATGATTAGTGTCAGTTTTATTTAACTTGCAATTTCAGAAAAGGCATCATGTGATAAAAGATTGTTGAGGTATCATCAATTCAGAAGCAGAAAAGTAAAATTATTCTTGGACTAGACAACTACTAAGACAACTCTGTGAAATCATGGAGTAACAAAATACTGGAAGACAGTCAATTAGCAAACATTAAACATAACTTTCAAGTCCCTACATCATTCAGAGTAGACAGTATATGGTTTAATAATTTATATTAGAAAAGGAACCTGTTAAAACCAGGATATCATTTACTCCGCCACGACGGAGGATCATGTCAGAAACAGAGGTACAGCTGCCGGCACCACTCAGATTACTTGCTGTTCTGCCTGTTTTTTTTTTTTAAGAGAATGACAAGTCCTGGCCTCTTGAGCAGTTTGTGAAGACACAGCAATTGGCAAAGATGAGAGAGTTCTTTATGAAGTTGCAGATTTCAGATATTCTATGAGGTCGGTACGCTCGTTCTTCTTTTTGATGCCGGCGAAGATCATCTTTGTTCCGGGAATGTATTTCTTGGGGTTTTCCAAATAAACCATCAGGGTGTCTTCGTTCCAGATGATGCCTAGGATTAGAGAGAACAGACACAATGTTTTACCCAAACAGTGTAATTCCTAGGACTCTAAAAACACTAAATACACACAAACAAGCACTTACCTTTGCTCTTATTGGCCTCAGTGTAGGAGTAGCCCGCAGCCTGGCCTGTTTTGCGTCCAAACAGACCCCAAAGGTTGGGACCAACCTTATGCTTTCCACCATTCTCCACAGTATGACACTGGGCACACTTCTGGACAAATGCCTTCTTGCCCTTGTTGACGTCTCCAGGCATGGTTTCTATGAAGGAGAAACACATAGGGCTATTGGACTAATTTGGAACAACAGTAGGCTATTTGATAAAAAATGATGTTTTGTATCTCATCTGGTTTTGTAAAGTACTATGATAGTTATAACGTTACCCTTGTTTAACCACAAGATGGCGCCCATTAATAAGTTGCGCAACCGGTCTGGGCCTGGCATTGTTACCAAACCGTTTTAGGTAACTTCAGTTTTACAACAGTTTCTCTTGTAAAACAAAGAAAGCTGTGTGTAGCCTTCATTCACTGTTTTCGTGCTGTTCATAAAATTTCTAACAACAAATAGCGGTAATACATGGCAGACGTATCTCACAAAAGGCCAAATAACGTTATATAGGCATATCTCCTACCTAAAGACATATGAATGAGCTCTGATAGTAGCAAATAAAAGTTAAATAAAGGTATATTTTGGTAAACACGTGACTAAACTGATCAAAGTCTCGGGATAAAAAAAGAAAGTCCCGTGTGACCTCGGGAAACAACCGGCGTTACACTGAGACCACGTTGTCACAAAAGAAACCGGCAAACGCGAATTTAAGTCGCATAAAACAACTCCACACTGAACACGACGGCGAGAAAGGCTGTGTAGTTTGGGAATCGTCGTCTTACCCTTTCTTAATATGTCTTAGTCCGACTTATTTCTGAGTTTTGGTTCCTCTGGTCTTCGTCCTGCTGTGGCCGGGCCGGTCGCTAGTGACGTGCTGCCGCTTCCTCCCGGTAAAGTTACTCCCGGCTGACGTCACGGCTCATCATGTGACTTGTTTCATCATCATGCCGCTGGCTCGGTCCTGTTTCCCAACAGTCTCTGGTTACGTGACAGAAGACCTTCACATCTGTTTGATTAATGGCTTCCTCACGATACCGTAACTTTCAATAGCCAATCCTATTAGCAGTTACAGTTTATTGCATCACCAGAGCTTCAATGACATACACTCGCATACACTGGCTTCTTATTGATAGGCTACTGATTGATCTTATTATTCGCCTCATACTGAGGGAGCAGCAAACAGCTAAAAAGATAATGCCACTTCAAGTTAACTTACACATGCACTGTTTTTTTTTTTCGTCTTCTTTGCCTTCTACACACTCACACTGATTTCTTCCAGTCCCCCTCTTTGCTCTACAACTGAAAGCCCTAAAATGGAAATGTTAAATCGTGACAATTAGGGCTATAGGTGGAAATGACAAGGTGTTAGACAGGAGAAAGTTTAAACTGGAGCTGAGTCCAGACTGAGTGGCCACGTCAGCCATTAAATCTGATATCCAACCATTTTTGAGACAGGCCCTGACAGATGAGAAGAGTTTATGGCTCCCCTTGTCAATAGACTACCTCTCAAGTTACCTTTGCACATAAAACCTTCCCCACGATCAGTGTGTGAAAAGAGTAAACTGGTTTCTAGGCTACTATGCCACTGGAGCACCATATAGCCTACCTAATGAGCAACAAACCATCTCACACTTTGCCAACCATCTCACACTCTGCCCTTTCAAACACTCACTGTAACAGTAATGATATCCCTTACCTACCAGTGTTTATTTAGTAACAGTATGCATATCATGCTTTCACTGCTATTTTGCTTTCTTGCTACTTCTCTATTTGTAGGCATCTCAAAGTGTAATTTAGAGATGATCCCAACACTCAAATATTTACCTATAGGCTACTACATTCCCCATCACCTTGTTGTCCAACTTTCTTGGCCCTACAGCCTGTTAACTTAACAATCATCATGAAAAGCAGCTAAATTGCTATGTAGATTTTTTTCCAACCTTGTGAGAGTGGACAGCAATGGCAATGTAGCCTACTGGTCATAGACAATCACTTCATGTTAACATGGCAGATTTAACAATTGAAGGGCAGCATGGGTATCCCACTCTCTCTATGAGCATAAATGTTCGGGTCCATGCCTATGTTCCCACAGCCTTATGTTCCCACAGCCCTATGCACCCACAGTTCTAAGATTTTTCACAAAATTAGGCCCTATGTTCTCACTGGACTCCCTCTACCTATCTGGACTCTATCTATCTGGCCTGTCTAGCCTCTACCGGGTCTTTTTACTTAACTTAACCAGCTCTTTTCTTCATTGCCTAAACCCAACCAATGGTGGGACCAAAGGGCTGTGGGAACATAGGGCCTAATTTTCAGTGACAACAAAAGTTAGAAATGTGGGAACATAAGGCTGTGGGAACATAGGAATGACCCCAAATGGTTCAATGTAGCAACACCAAGTCCAATACATTTTGCTCTAGTTTGGTCCATTAAATAAACATACAGGCATATGGAATGACTGCATTACAAGTAAAAGTAAACACACAGTTTGGGAAATTGTTATAATGCATTATTTGTAACTAGTAGGCTATTTTAATCTGCTATTTTATCTGATGTTTGTGCTGTTGGGTAGTTTAATCTACAGCAACCAGAATTTGTGAACAGAAAAACATGGCTCACGATTATGTTTCAGTTGTCAAAGAATCCTGTGGGAATTACACATTTATTATGCAGGACAATGAGTACCCTCAGAGGATCTTGTAATACAACATAGCTAGTAACTGTAGCTATGAGATAAATAAGAGGTGAATAGTAAAATGTTCCCATCTGAAATGCAGTGGGATATAAAATTGGCCGAACTATTAAAAAGCATACATGCTCCACCTACCTAAGCTACCTCAACATTGTACTAATAAGTACATTATGCCCAATTTGTTTCTCTCTCACTCCGTGTTTGCCACATCCAAATTTTGTACAAGCCAAGGGAGTGCACTGTTTGCACTTAAGTCTATTTACTTTCACTTTAAAGTTTAAATGTCTATTTAAAACACTGAAACCTCTCCGACCTTATTTTCAAGTTCAACGATATGTTCATGGATGTGTAATTAACTAAGAATAATCAGAAACTCTGACAATGAAATAAACATTAATTTCCATCCCATGAAGCACAAGATGCGGTCAACATCCTCATAGTAACGTGGCACGACTGGATCTGACAGTGTGCTTGCTTGCTGCTCACTAGCAGAAAGGATGGGTTGATGAGAGTCGTTGCCAGGCAACCATATAGTCTACAGTTATACATGGCCTGAGTAAAAGATAAAGGTACATGCAGCAGAGAGGGTTAGGGTTAGCAGCTAAAAGCATCTGAGCTGAGTGAACATCACAATCACTGAATCAGATTTCACTCTGAATAATATCAAAAAATAGTGTCTGCAGCAGCAGCAGCAGCATTTCACCCTGAAGGTTGTTATGTAATCTGTGACGTATAGAGTGCTGACTTCATCATAATCTGTGGCATAAAATATTTCATTTTGCATTTAAAGTATAAAGGGGGGTCCAATAAGCATAATACAGTACTTGGGGGTAAAGGGAAATAATCTGGGCTGTTACAATGGCTATAACATCCTATGGTGGCCCTGGGGCTAAATTGGACTTCTATTGACCTCCAAAGTAAAACTGGCTGCCTTAGAGCTATTTGATTTTTAATTATTCAACTGACTGAAAATGAATAGGAAGTTTGGATTGACTGATTAATATTTTTGGTAATTTATCTTTTAATAGTGGCCGAATACCACCTGTGCCTTTTTGGCACAGAAGAAGTAAATATAACAAAACTGTTAAGATCAGATAATTGGGAACAATCAGAATAAATAGTGGGCTATCCTATGCCTGAAGGCTCAAACAGCAGCAACTGTCACCCTTGGTCACAAGATGTGACATGGGAGAAACCAGCAGGGCTCCATTTGCAGAGCTCAGTGGTTGAGGGCACATACCAGGTCAATAAATCAGGGAGGTATTTAGGGCCAAGGCCATTTAAGGCCTTAAAAGGGAGCAGTAAAAACTGAAATCAATTTAAAATTTCACAGAAAGCCAATGTAAAGACATAAGTACTGGAGAGTGACCTTACGTCTCGGCTCTTTTTGTCTGGTAAGTTACTACAAAATACTAACCAATGATGACAATGGAGGGGTTCCTGGCTGATACCTATTGTTATATAGTCAAGCAAAGACAAGGGCAAGACCAAATTTTTGTGCAGTTAATAAAACCAATCCTAATTTAAGAGATTATCTTGAGTTGAAAGCCTACTGTTTTGACTTGTATGTTAAAACAAGTTTGTGTCAAAGACTACCCCTGGTTTCCCCTTTACCTCCCTCCCTTCAGGATGTAAAATCAAAGAGGTAAGATACAAGATAAGCTGGGCTGCTGTGGGTATGGATAACTGAGTGTTGTCTGCATCATAAGGGTAAAAAAATGTGTCTTCAAATGACTGGGCCATTATTTAGATCTTTCCATAGGCCTGTGGAAAACAGGAGGTGAGCCCCAGGGAGGATGCCCCATCTCACTCAAGTGGGTCAAATGGTAACCAAAAAAAAAAAAAGCGGTCCTAGCTAGATGCTAAAAGGGCTAAAAGCTAAAATATGTAGCCTACCTATGATTCCAACAATGATTCCTGCCTTTGTACCCTTGAATCACATGAATCAAGTGCTCACAAGAAGTCAGAAGTGTTCAATATATAACAACGTCTATAAAAAAAATAATAATGTTGAGGTAAAAATGTATATTCTGAGAAGGTGGTTTCAGACTTTTGGAACCAGGCTTTGATGTGGGTATACATGTCGACGATATTTGCAAACATTTGGACAGATAGGCCTACCGCTTCTTATATTTTATATGTATATGTGTCATACAATATTATATACTAATATTAATATAATACCCACTTACTAGGGAAGAGTTGGTCCTGAAGTTTTCTACTCCGAGTCCGAGCCCTGTGGGATCCGCCGCCATGTTTTGCGCCCAGCCGCCGGCCGCCCATCGTGTTTGATCCATTCCGGTGATTTCTTCCCGCTTAAAAGCAATCTTGCTGCAGGGAGGAGCGAGCGGAGTGCAGCTGAGCTGAGCTGAGCATCACAGCCCGCATTCAAGGAAACAGGCAAACACAGCACTTTTTTGACTTTCCACAATGTTCTAGCCTCCGTAACATCACACGTCTGTTCACACGAAGAAACACACGCATCGGATGTGGACCCCTATGGAGGCCGTGTGTCTCTGAGGACCTGGGAATCTCTGCCCAGTCAAGGGAGACCCTCCTCTCAATTGTTTCCTGCGCCAAGAACTGTAAAGACATGGTCATCAATCCGCAGCTGTGGTAAGGCAACGAGCTTTTCCTCTTTTCTCTTTGAAGGCAACCACGGCAGCGACAGTGTAGCTTATAGAGGGGGAACTACCGTGTCACAACACTGCTGCTGCTGCTGCGTTGGATGAAGGCGCAGAGCCGCTGCTGCCGCTGCTGCTGCTGTGGGGCTTTATCGGGCCGCTCAGACACACAGAGGACCCCAGCATCTCATCTCTTTTGTATTTGCATCCAGTGAGTGAATCACCGAGGACCAGTCAGACATGAGCACATAGCCGCCACCACCACCGCTGACTTAGCTTTAGCTGCTGCTGCTATAGGCTGGCTGACACACAACAGGGAGCCGTGTATTCAAAACATGCATGTCCCAACATCACGAGGACATGAGCCTGATGTAGGACTCCCCCTCCTACACACACCACCAAAGGAAAAAAAAAAAAAAAAAACATGGATGCAGCGGTGGGGGTAATGAGGCAGCCAACTCTGTACCTGACTTTGAAGAAGTAGACGTAATGCGTCACTGACATTTTCACCTTTTTTTTTTTAAACTGAGCTCCATGGCTTCTCCCACTGTCCCATCAGATCACTGTCATCACATATTAGAGGACTATTGATGGACGTGACCTCCACTCATAATCTCTTCTTTCACATCCCACTCTATATGTTGTCAGTGTTGTGTGATGGTACCAACTAATTGAAAGTTAGCCAACTTCTGTCACTTAAAGAGATTGGCCCCACAACAACATCACTCTGCCTGTTTTTTTTCCCAAACTGAAGGTCAGCCAGTGACTTTGCAGTTGTTTAAAATAGCACAGATTCACATAAATTAAAGAGCAGCAGCTGGGGCTGGAAAGCTGGATGCATTTGTGGTTTATCACTGGCAATGCCCTCTTGAATAGATATTGCTTTGATCAGCAGCGATGATTGATTTTCTGATATATTTCTTGGCCCCGGCCTGGAGAGAACCTCCTCCTGAAGGTGTCCCCGTCCCATTTAGACGAAATCTTTTGCAGAGATTGTTCGTCTCATCCTTTGAGAAAAGGAGAGGGGGTAAAGCGGAGGAGGCAAACCTCACTTTTATGCTAAAAATACTGTATACAGATTGTCTTTTCTTCCTGCATTTCAGTAAGAGGGAAAGCATATAAATACTAATATTTTTTTACACTTTTAATTAGCTTAAACGTACGACAAGTAATATATGGCTTCAAGGCCCATGACTCATCTATAACCTTTTGTTTGCTTTAATGATTGATTGCCAATAATCACCAGCGTGTTGTCTGATCACTCTATTAGTATAATTTGTTTTTGGTTTTCATATTTTCTGGACGTAAAGACTTGAGACATGAAAACATGAAAAATAAAAATCCAAACACCAATTTCTAACATGATGCCTGAATTTTAGTTGAAGTAACCATGACACTTATTATCTAACTTAGATGACCTGCCTATAAACTACTACTACAGAGTTAAATACTTAACAAACTCAGCCAAGCATCTAAAGCCAAATTCTGTGTTGTTTTGACTGTGAGAATGAATTATGGGGGTTTTCACCAGGCAACAATTGTCTGGATCTTCAGTGCCAACTTTTGGTTTCTGACAGTTTCCACTTCTCAAGTTTCCAATATTGGCACAAGTGAGGCAGTACTAAAAGTATTGCAGTGTGATACCCAGCTCTACCTAGATGATGTAATGTGTGCAGGGCAGGATAGACTGGCTCTGTCCAGTTGTTGTTGTTGTTGTTGTTGTTTTAAAAAAGAGGCAGGCCTATTTCAAAGATGCTCCCTGCTTCAATATGTCATCCATTTAGCCTGCTACGGTATCCCCAGGTAAATGGTGAAAACACCTCTGCGCTGATCGATATGCATTATTAGCCAGTTGTAAATTCAAACAATGGCTGTCCTCGAAGACCCTGTAATATAATCTTGGGACATGAGTCTGTTTTTGTTGGCCCACTTAAATTATGCAACATAGAGAGGGGGTGGGGGGATGGGGGGGGTCACATCAGCAAATGTGGTTGGAGTGCTGGTCGATAATGCGATATTGTGGGTGGTTTTGGGTGAAGTGACAACACAAACATGAATGTCTCTCTCCTCTCCTATCAAGGCACAGTTACCGTCATGCTTCGTTCATCGTGTTACATGTTTGTGAGGACTGATGCCGTTAACGTTTGTCTGGTTTAATGTGCCGCAAACAGCAGTGGAGTGATGATGAATCACCTTTTCCTCCTTCTTATTTTCGGTTGGCTTTGAGACCTGCGGTGCTGCTCGTCATCCTGGGTGTCTAAATCTTTATTTTCCTCCCCCCTCTCAGATCTCTCGGAGCTGAGGCTCACAGATCGAGGGATTACAGGGGTCCTCTGAACCTCTCTCTAGACGGCTCTGGCTTCGCTCTCCCTGGCTTGACCCACATCAGGACAGATGATAGTCACTGCTTTTATTTGTGACACTTTTATTGATCCCTGAGGGAGAAATTTGACTTTTCACTTGCCACCCTCCACTAAAGTCACAGCCCATTTTCAGCTAGAAAAAAAAGACAAAGAGCCTGTGAGGAATTAAGCACCTCGTTCAGAGACATTTCAGTAGAGCAGACTGTCATTATTGCAGGTGAGTGAACCTTCGTAAAGGGCGCCACAAAGTAGAATAATTCAGCAAAATTATTCACATGGCCACAGGCGCTGTTACTGTACCTGAGAGCATATTTGTTGGATTATGTAATGCACTCACCAGTACTCAATTAAAATAACTAGAGCTCCTCAAAATTGACCTTGACATCCTGATTACAGTATAGTATGTGATAATGACATTATCTTTTTTAATTTGCTCAGTTGATGCTGTGAAAAAGAGGGAGATGTGACATTGACACTATATAACTATACCCTGCTGAGGAATCAGCCAACTAAAAGAATAAGGACTAAATAAATGGGTGTGAATGTATTTACTCGATCAGATCTCAGCAGTTGCAATCACATGCTCATCCTTAACGCTGACCAGTCTAGGATATGTTGTGCTGCTAACGAAGACGACAGAATAGTCCAGGGGTGCAAACTCATCAGGGGTAAAAAAGGTGACAAGATACCGACCCCCTAGGGGGGTCCGGGGGCATGCTCCCCCGGGGAAATTTAAAAAAAACAACAACTTTAAAGGTGAATTTACAGTCAATTTTAGCATGAGACTAGGGTCCAGATTTACTCAGGTTTGCACAGCTTTTGCTCCTGTTAAACCTGCACAATCTGGCTCTCTGTGTTTGGTTTTGAAACATGTGAAGGGGGTCTTCAGCCTATGCAGGTTTAGCATGAGCAAAAGCTGTGCAAAACTTAGAGAATCTGTCCCTTGATGTCCATCAGTTGAACCTTGCAAACCTTGCCTTCAAACTAAATAAAATTTAATACAGACTGATTGGTTCATTGTGAAACATTTATTTATTGATGTAAATGTGTTTTCTGTAGGCTACGTAGGCTATGCTCCGAGGCAGCGCTGCTCTTTCTGTCCAATAACACACATGAAGCTTAAAAATGCCATAGGCTACATAAAACATATTAAGCGGCAATATGTATTTAAAAGATGTTCAAGCAAACGGTTCGGTTCACGGTTTTGTGGTCATGGTTTTCGGTTCGGGTTGGTATACTTTGATCGTTGGGAAAATCAATCATGTCTCATATATTCAGGTTAAAACTTTAAGAATGAGGCATCTGATACATCATTGTGACAGTCTGAGGTTAAAAGTAGTGAGATTCTGGCTGCAAGGGAGGAGACATCGATAGTTCCAACATGTTTTAATTTATTGGGCAAAGAAAGTTATCTAACAAATGCTAAGAACAATTAGATATTCATTGAAATATATAACCTATATTTATTAATTGTGGTTCTTACAAAAATATTAATTGAACTTTAGCCTACTACTTTTACAACCACATTATTTACCAGCAACATAAAGTGAAACAGAGGCAGAGGTGTCCTGCCACAGTCAGTCAACCTCCTCCTCCTCCTCCTCCTGCTGCTGCTGAACAGGTCCGTTAATATAATACATCCATGAACAGGTCGCACTGGAGCTAGTCTCGCTCGCCAGACCCTCCTCCAGAGAAGGAGACACTGGAGCTAATTATGCTAAACGCGCTAATCGCTAATTGGCCGCGATCGCGATCATCACACACACGCGGTCCCATACAGCACCTATACAACGCTGCTGGAGCATCTTCTAGCTCCGACTCTTTCACTCGCCGTGCTCAAAAAGTCGCGTTAGTTAGTCTGTAGAAGAGGAGCGCTGCCACCACTCGTTGTCATCCAGATAAGGTGCACGCGCCTTAAAGAGACAGGTGCATTGGCTCGGCTTGCCTCGCCGGACCCCCCCCCCCCCCTCTCAAATTTTTTTTATTGCGGATTTACACGAATCACACAAATGACCAATTTGGGATCCAAAACGGCGAATTTCGCCGAAAGGTGACAAGTTTGCACCCCTGATAGTCACAAATGGAGCCCTTGTCTCCTGTTAATTCCCAATCATTAGGGCTGTTTACTCAGCTTGTTTTAAGAGTCTCCAGAGTCTAGTTTAAACAACCTGATATGAATGTGTGGCCTCAATTGTAAATTGTGCAAAAAAAACATAACATGGATATGATCAGATGAAAGCACCAGAGGTCACATTGTTTTTTTTGTTTTTGTTTTATACTATAAGTTCGGTATGTTGGTGATTGAGCTGAAAGTGTGTTTTGGTGTGAGAGGAACAGATGCAAAAGGGAAGTGAGAGTCTTCTAGGCCTTTTTATAGAAGTGGAGCCTCACAATTGGTATATTATAGTTAATGTATATTTTAATCTTGCATATTGATGTGTCACTTTTCTATAGATTAAAATAGCAAAAGCTCACTCTGTGCAGACTTAACCTAACTTAACTCTGTGCCATTTTGTCAGGTGTGTGTGTGCAGCAAGACTCATTTACACAACAGTGAAAGTTCACTTGTGATTTTTACTGTTGTTTGCACCGTATACAGTTCTCATGTTGCAGTACTTTACTGGTATGTTTCCACCCACTGGGGATAAACAGTAATTGAGCAGAGGCAGGGGTGTATAGACCAGAGGGGATTCCTCCAAATTGCACCCACAGTATATAAGTTCTGCAGTGTCAAGATTTTATTGCTCATCCACATCAGATAGATAAACTGAATTTGATAGCATTTAGGACAACTAACCCCCATGGCAGCAGTGAATCTAGTGAAGTTGTTAAAGTTTGGTGGCATTTTACCCCAACATGAGGCATTGTAAGAATGTCGACAGAAGGCTCGTTTCCTCAGACTGTAACATACTAGTGTCATTGTTGCTTCTTGTAACTGAAAGACCCCTCTTTGTCCAGTTGTATGGGCAGCAACAGTTGACCATCTGGACCTTTTCCACATAATATCGAGATGTATAGTTTTTTGACTTGAAAGATCAAAATTGAGAGTCACTCTGTAACCTATATGCTTAATGGATGTCTTTGGATATGATGTTTTGAAAAATTTATTTCCTGGATTGCAATATGACAGCTCACATCTTCAGTAGCATCAGACAAAACCAATAAATGATAATGTGTTTGTCTCCCTGGGACCTTTTTTTTTTTTTTTTAACAGTACATTTCATCTAATAACTGTGTTATCCTAAAATTAGCCCATTGTGACATGGGATTAGATCTCACTGTGCTGACACAGCATGCTTTATTTTCACCAAAACACACTCCCACGCAATCATTTAACAACCACAATTCTGTAAAGGCACTAAAGCCAGGTGTTCACAAAGTGCTGTTGTAGTATCCACATAGCAGGGAATGCCTTGTCCTCCTGCTTAGAGGGCCATAATCATGGTGACTGGATTTAGAAGATTAAGCTCATGGCTAATCGAGTCCCGGGCAGACGTTCCCCAACATGGTGACTGGCCTCATATGCAGCAGCACTGCTGTTCGTCAAACACACGGAAACAGACACTTTCACCTGCTTGTAAAGTGAAAGTTAACGAAACTGGTGATGTTTCAGATTGTAGGTTTACACTATAAATCCTCTGTGTTGCTCACCGCAGCTACTATCTTCAGTAGGACTTATGGGCCAACAACAGCTGGTCAGTTTAGGCAGCCACTTAAACTATTTTGTGTTTCAGTGTGTGCACAGCATCACAACATGTAATTCACATTGGCTGGGCTGTAATGATACGTTCTGCAGAAGTGAAAAAGAAGGGAGCATGATTATTGTTAAACGTCGTCATAGTTGCAAGTTTTCACTTCACTTTTGCTCACACGACCTTTTCTTAAAATGGGCTTTGGTCACTCTGACTCATCCTCATGTGCTGATGGTCGGCTCTTTGTGTCTTTATGTATAGTAATCTTAACCTATAGCATGCACATGCACATGCAGAGACTGCCAGTGTGTTAAAACAGTCAAGTTTACACTGAAAGTACTCCCACCTCTGCTTCCTTATTAGGTCAAGGAGAGTGGATCTATTAAATAGGCTAAGTGGCATACACTATCTGAATGGACTTAGCACCTTGTCTTACAGTAGCTTAGATCCTCGTTGGCTTAAGGCAGGGCAGGGATGATGACGTTGCAGAAGGATCTGAATTATAGATGATAGTATGTGTGTATGAGTGAGTATACTGCAACACCATCGCATGTGAGAGTAGCTACATACTGCTGAAGTGTGCAGAGCTGCGCCATGGACCGGGGGAGTTCCCCTGACACATGGGAGAGCTAACAGACACATCCTGTAGCTAAAACCACAGGGAGCTCCAGAGATGTATACAATAGCCATGAACAACAACAGTCTGTGATGTTGAAATCCTGCAATCCTTAACAGTTTTCTGTGCAGATTTTGCCTCTGTGCTTAGCCTCGTTCAATAGTAAAAAAAAAAGTGACATTAGTTGAATAATGCCAAAATGTATTGTAGAACATAAAATAGATTCAATATAATATTGTGTCTTGATATGAGACCTGATGTGGTCAGTTAATTTTACCTTCATCCAGGTAATAAAAGGTGTAAAAAGTACAGAGTATTTCAGAGGTAGATCTGGATCAGTTACATTCAATTTGAGGTGGTGGAGTGGTGTGCTGTGCTCTCAGAGTGGTGTTCCAGTTGTTTTTTAATTTATCTATTTAGTCTTTATCAATACAAAATGGGGAAAATGGTCATTGGAATTTATAAAAAGCCCAATGATTTATCAATAAATAGTTTCAAATGTAACTGCACAGTGGTTGAAAATACAGCATTTCCTGCCTTTAGGTGCAGCACTAGTGATCCAGGTTAATAGATCACACCAGTGAAACAATATGTTTCCTCCTACATGATTTATTGTTGAAGTGCTTAACACATTAGATATTATTCTGCGGGTCAGCATTGAGGTGTTTAATCAGAAACAGTGTTATTTGTTCTTGTAAAGGTCCAGTTACATCCTCAGTATCTTACCAAGTGTCTCAGTTTCTAAACTGAGCAGGTTTTGTTTTCTACACTCTTGCGATCGATGTATGTTTTATAAGTGCTGAGACCTCCTCAGAGCCCAGACAATTACACAGCACAACAGCAGCCGGTGTTATAGGTGTCGGCATGGAGCAACATGGTGCCATGACTAATGATGAAAATGAGCACTCCCTGCTGCTCTCAGAAAAAAAAAGGTTAACCAGGCATTTTAAATTGAGTTCATTTATTCAAATCGTGGCGCTGCAAGTGCCGACTGAGGTCTCATATTTAGACAGGACGTTGTTATCCATGGAGCCTGGGCTCATGTGTTTAAGCTGGTATAAGTTAGTTTTAACTGGTTTTTGACCCAACAAGTAGCGCTGTAGATACCTCCTAGTATCGATTTGGTATCGCCACTAATTAGCATCATTATCACAGTGGAAAGTGGATGTTTAAGGATTTATGCAGTCCTGTGGGATGATCTCAATCTTCTGCAGTGCAGGCGGTGACTGCAGTCATAAATTGACAATAGTGATTCGCCACATTTCCTAATTGAAAACACAGTTCAATGCCTTGATGTACAAAGATGCACTGTTTTCCATTGAACTGAAGCGAGTGCACGCACACAGTTAGAGGCTCGAGGTTGGAGCTGAAACGATTAGTTCATTGATTTTTCAATCAACAGAAAAATAATGGGCAATTATTTTAAAAATCAACCAATCATTACAGTAATTTATCAAGCAAAAATGGTGGAATACCACAATGTCTGAGGTCACAGCTCTTCGTATGGGAGGAATTTCTGCTTTTCTTTGACATACAGTAAACTGAACTGTAGGTCATTTTAAGTTTGCACTCTGAGCTCTGAAGTATTATGGACATGGATATTTTGATATTAAATTGACCAAATGGTATGTTGATTAATTGAAAAGATAATCTGCAAATTAATTGATAATGAAAATAACTGTGAGTTGCGGCCTTCGAAATAGGTTGAGTTTGGGTTTGACGTCATTGGGTGCATACCTCCGCTAAATGCAGAGTGTTGTGTAATCCTGAGTGGCACCAGTCTCATAGCAAACATAATGAAAGGCTTATCCAGTATTCCACATGTAATGAGAAGAATTTTAAAAACCCATGCTTCAAAGAACAGCTCAGGGTGTCTCTACTGAGCATCTGCTAGGTAACTGAACATACTGAGACTGACGGAGGACAGTTCTTTAAGCCTAAGAAAAACCCAGTCGCTCGTTTCAAACGGGAATAAACTAGACCAAGTGGCGTTTGATCGATGGCAGCGTGGCTCTGTGTTCGGTATAAACAGCAGTACTGTGATGAAATGAGGATGATCACGAGGATGACACCACACGGTGTGTAAAATCCCTGTCTTTTGTTTCTTAGATCACCAGTGAGCAGTGAGCGAGAGGACGTGTCAGAGGATGCTCCTGATCTGCGTGATCCAGTGCTGAGGGAGGTCCACACAGCCAACTGGTCGGCGCCCACCATGTCTTACCACCAACACTACCAGCGCGGCCCCCACGGCCGCACCTTGAGCACTGAGGAGAGGAGCGCCACGCCAATCAACAAAACCTCCACACCAGTTCACAAGAGCGCCTCCTCCTCTTCTTCCTCCCAGCGCGACAGCCGGCAGGTAATTCTCAGGCAACAGGAGGAGAAAATCCATCTAGAAATATTCTTAGGGATGGGCTTTGAATGAAAGAAACTTGAGCAGAGGTAATACAAGGAGGAGGAGTGAACATAATTTTGAGTTGCTGCAGTCCTCTGTCAGTGGACACACTATGCAACAGATAAAAAACAGGCAGCTAGAAAAATAGTGTGACAATAAAAGTATGAGGACCAAGTTAGTTTTTATGAAACAGCTTCTTTGTTGACTAATGCTGTGGAGATGCAGATTTTTTTAAATCAATCTTGCATGTTTACCTCCTAATCGACCTTACTACACGGCCAAAACATATGAGCATTGGTGCAAGTGCTCAAAACCAGTTCTAAGTAAAAACATCAGTGCAACAAAAGTCCTGGATAATGTTAAAACTGATGCATCAATTCAAGCTGCACTTTGCTGTTGTACCTGGTACAGGTGGAGGTGGTGGCATTAACAACCTTATATTCTGTTTGGTGGTGTTGTCCAGTGATTACCAGTCGAAAGAGTCAGATGATAAATCTAGAAAAGTGCCTCAACCGAACCGTCTGAGGAATTCAGAGGGGAAATGTGTCTTTGATTTGTGGAACAACGCAGAAACATCTGAAACCTGTGGCAACAGGCCGCACGTAAACAGAGTGTTACTGTGTTGTTTCCTATTGCATTTGCATTTACCTGCGTGTTGTTTCTATTCATCTGTGAAGTCACATGGCTGTCAGATCAATGTAGTGGTATGAGAGAATGTCAAAATTGTATCAATGCACACTACTTGATTAATGATGCACAACCTCTGCACTCACATTTAACAGGTCAATCACAGAGAAAGACATGGATGCTAAAAATGAAAGTAAAAACAAAAATCCTGATCAGTTTTGTCCACTGACAATCAAAAGTTGTTTTTTTTATGAACTTTGTAAACGTATCCTCAAAAATTTTGACAAAAAAGTACAATTTTAGATCATTTTGAAAAGGAGAAAGTCAAATATCAGCTGTGAAGATTCAGATTGCAGATGCTGATGTTAGATTACAGGAGACACACCATGTAGGATAATGTGCTAAGAGTCCATCTGATCATCTGACTAAGTCTAATCATTGCTTATTCGGAAAATTACTCAGGCGTCATGACCCCCTCTCAAAATAAACATAAAAAATACATTGAGAGCAACTGTTTCATGGTTGAAATTAGACTCAATCACTGAAGTGCCTTTCCATGTTTATATTTTGAGAATTGCTTTGGCTAAGTGGTTAGTTAAGTCTGTCAAATTGTTTTTCTAATTTTGCTGAGCAGTTACCTCCTCTGCTAATGACTAATGATGAATAGTTGATTCCCTGTGAAAAGTCCTAGGGCAAAATAAAAGTAATTGACTCTAAACCCTAAAAGACCTTATTGACAGATGAGCTGACTAATCAGCAGAGCGAGAGAAGCCCTAAT
Source organism: Trachurus japonicus (assembly GCF_045865225.1). Classification (NCBI taxonomy): domain Eukaryota; kingdom Metazoa; phylum Chordata; class Actinopteri; order Carangiformes; family Carangidae; genus Trachurus; species Trachurus japonicus. The sequence goes on from NC_140927.1 coordinate 18,091,606, forward strand.
TCCCTGGTGAGTAAATAAAAACCTTGCAGAGACACTGGTAAACAATGAGATATACTCTTATTTCACAGATCACAGGACAAGTGTTTAAACTTAACCTCCGGCGTAAGCCACCTGAAGCCCCCGGCCCTCCGTACCCCGGCGGGCGACGTGCTGTGTCACTGTGGCCGTGCAGAAACAGGACACTGAAACTGGAATCTCTGACATCACAGCTTTTCCGTCGGCACTGGGTCATGAATGTTTCATGAGGGACAGGCGGAGGCTTGGTGCTCCACTGAACATGTGGCACGCTCTGGTATGCCGTGTTGGGGGCCCAGCTTGTGTCCGCGGGACATGGAGAAACGGGGTCTGTTTGAAAAGCAAAGAAGACGAGGGCCACAGCTTGATGAGGCAGACAGCTAACCCCTCCAACCCTCCTGTTCATTGTTCCTTTTTTTTTTTTTTTACTTTAATGTCGCCCACTTGCTTTTGATAACAAAGCCTTCACGGGTGGAAGGGTTCAGCATTTCATTTCCCTGACGCTTCGTAATCTTAAGGCCGAGTTCAACTCAGAGAAAGGTTATCTATAAGCACTTCTTCTCATATTCATCTCATTTAATCTGTTTAATGTGTTTTGCCAAAAAAGATAGCAACAAATTAAGTCTTTGTCCACCAGATTCCCCTCCCTCAAATCTACACACCTGCTCGATCAAGACCTCACAATAGTCGGCACCGGTGTACGGAGGGAAACGGCAGCACGACCAGAATTTAATCGGGAATTAGCTTTTGATTGTCACATCTGTTTTGTGTCATGGTTTAACAGTGTTCGCTAAATGATGCAATGATGTGGCTGTCTGCAGGTGATTCAGACACTTGATGTGACGATCACAGAGGCAGGTGTATCGCTCACAACCACAGTCAGTCATACAAATCGTCTTCTGTTCTCTCAGGCAGTCTCAGGGGTTTAGCTCACAACCCTGATAAAGATGCACGAGGAGAAGGGCTTAATATGCTACCGGCATATTTCTAAGCTCATTTTAATAAAGGCAGACTTTAAAGTCAGGGTGAAATATAAGTGAAAGTATCCTTAGCCACCATAACGTGTGACATATATCTGAGTGAAACCGACTCTATGGCGCAGTTTGGCTGCAGCTCCTCAGTTCTCAGTGGATATTAATTTGGTTGACTTTTAGTAGCTGCTCTGGAGCTTTTGTTTTCATGACACCCTCTTCCTCAACAGCTGTTGTTTGATGTCTGTTGTCATGAAAACTTCGATTTCCATTTTACTTTACTGTACTTTCGGGAGGTTTTGCTCATTTTAGGCTAAAAGTAGTTTTTTTTTTTACTTGCAACAGCTGAAAAAAACTTCTTACCACGAGATTCATTTAGAAGATGATCTGGAGCTTTTAGTTGTGTCACAATCTTCCTGATGACTTGAACTGTTGAAGATCATGTGATACAGTGGAAACCTCGGGTAACGCTGCCTTTTTATCTGTTGTTTCCAAGGTCAAGAATGAGCATAGATGAAATGACTCTTTTATTGGTATTGCACTGCACATCTGACTTTTTTTCAACATGGCAGAGGAGCAGGGAGCATCTGTGAACTTAGTTTGTGGATTAATCTTTATGACAGCATTATGCCCTCTGTTACTGTTTGCTTAGCTTGTTTTGTGCAGGGAGTTCTCAGTGAGACTCTGTGGAGAATACAGAGGAGAGTCCATCGTCCCGAGGGGGATCCTGAGGAAGCCCAGCAGACGCTGAGAAAAGACCGCAGCTAGACTGTAGCTGTCTTGGCTGGGGCCTCAGTTTTTGAGAAAAAAATGAGAGCTCGGCATTTTGTTGTGGTGGGGGGAGGGGGGGGAGGCCGTAATGAGATCCAGCCCCCATTTTCTAAATCAATATGTGTCACTTTCTCCTCTGCTGACAAGTACTGTTCATTCTGGAGACCCTCATGAGAGCAATTAGAGGCACCACCTGCAGTAAGCACACACACTCACATGCTAACCCACACAAACACTTAAGAGTTTGTGCATCAAGACGTTGCACGAGTCAAGATGTCGGTCCAAATACCCAATTTTCTCTCTCGCTGCTTGTCATTTCCTGCTTAGATAAAAGACATTTTCAGCTTAGAGATAGTAGGAGGGATAGATGTGATCGCTGTGCTCTGTTTGTATTAAATATTTAAGAAAGATGCTTTTGATATACGAGAGCGTACAAGTCAATGATGTTATTATCGGTTGGTATAATATCAGATAGTGTCTGTTTTCATCATGATACTCATGTTACTGATGTTACTGCAGATGGAAAAATGAAGGAGCACTCCTCATCTTCTCCTGTACAGATGCCTGTCTGAGAAAATTAATGGAAAAATGTAATTTATTGATTCCATGGCCTGTTTATCATAGTGTCTAACGTGCTGGTTTTGACATATCAGATCATATTATATTCTTTAGCACACAACAGACCGACTCAGAACCAGGGGAATTGATCTTGACAGACAACAGAGTAATTTTTCATCTTAGATCACAGACATGTTTGGCACAGTCTGTGCAAGCGGTGCCAGTCCAGCCATGAATATTTCCCTTTTCTACTGAAGTTTTGCCATGATCTCCCCCGTGACATAAACCAGCTTAATGCCTCTGAGAGAAAGCATGGATGGAGTGAGCTGGAGTCAGTCAGAATGAGCCTCAAGTGATTTTCTATATGGATTTGTTATTGGCCCAAAAACTAGATGAAACACACACACAAACAAAACAGGATCTTTTATGAAGGAATTTTAGTGTGTTATATAGACTTGGAAAATACAGATTAGTCTGTTTTATGCTGCAGAAAGACTATTTATTGTTAAGGTTTGAATATGATTGTTTCCTTTGCTGAACAAATGGCCCCAACACATTCTTTTTAGCCGACAAAAAATAAACTTGGAGTAAAGATAACGTTATTTATCCTGTAATCCCTGTTGTTTTTCTGAGGCAAGATAACTAAGTCGTTACCACAAGAAAATTAGCTTGTGTTCCCAAGATAACGAAATGGTTTAATTGGGATCTCAAGGTTATGGGATAAAACCAAATGATGGTAAATGCGTCCATCATCTTTAAACTTTGACTGAATGTTGTTTGAGTTGAACAATTCAATTATCTAACCTTTATTTTACTGTCTTTTGTGATCAGTGATTATGCTATTGTTTAGATTGAGAACTCCCATGAAAATGTAAAAAATTAATCTAATTCATTTTTTTATCACTCTTTTTATTACATGATTATCTTTTATTGGAGGCTTAGTACTCTAAGGGGGGGAATTAAAGGGAATCAATTAAAACACAGAGAGTTGGTTGGCGGTTTATGTTTATACAACGTCCTGAGCACTGTGGCCTGTTGATCGGAGAAGCAGGAAATGTAGGAGAAACATGTCATCAGAAGTGGGCTGTTGTGGTGATATTTATAGTACTGGTTTAGCCTCAGGTATCCCCATAGAGTGTTTGTCCTTTCCCCTGCTCAGGAAGACCTTAACTGTAATAGTTTGATTCATTGCAGCATTAAAGGGTCTGTTGTGCTACACTGCCGAGTGTCACTGCAGGTGATGGATCCCAGAAGACTTGGCCTGTGAAACTGACACAGGTATAGTGTTAGATTGATTTAGTCGATGATCAGGATTGTACTAGTCCTTTCACTGTCCGGTTTCTGCTTTTTGTTAACTTACTGGCATCTAACTAGACCTGGAAAAAGAGAAGGATAAAAAAAGAACGGGAAAAAAAAGCCTAAACCGGGTCGATCTTCATCCATATCAAACAAACAGGCCCGCGGAACAAATCTTTTTAAATCTTGACACAGAAAAGCAGCAGACGGCTCCGTACTGAGTCTGCCACAAGATCCTTTATTAAAGAGGCAAACTCACCAAGAGGGACCGGCTCCTTCAGCTTTAAATTATTCTGCAGCGAGATCAATGAATGCAGGGAGAGTGCAGGAAATCACTTTGGCTTAATTCCGCTCTGTTTTCAGGGTCAAATAACAAAAGCAAACTCTCTGACTGTAGCAGTAATTTCCATATAAACCCGTCGTTGGCATATACCCTGCTATTTACTATAAGTAGAGTCAGGGGTTGTGCGGACTGTTCCTCATGGGGGAATTTGCTGATTTATATTGCTGATTGGTTTGAATGTTAAAAGGATGTGCAGCAGAGTGCATTGAATTGCAATGTTTGCTACACCAGCCATTCTTTATATAGTGTAGTATTGATTTATCAATTTAGACTCGAGTTGAAAGTCTGTTTGTAATGCTTCAGATAACACACTGGAAGTCTGTACATTGAGAGTTTCTCATGTGCTGCTGGCCCCGTTAGAGAGAGAGGGCGCTCATCACGTGTGCATGTGTTCTGAAAGAAGAAGCTGTTGAGGTGTTGATCATTTCCCAGGCATCATTACACAGTTGACTTTTTCAATTGATAATGAGCCGGTCGCTTTGAATCTAAAGAGTACATTGCTGCCTTTTAAGGATGTGATTGCTTTGAATGTTGAGGCCGATTTTTTTTTTTTTTTGGGCTAATGAAGTTGATCTCCTCCGCTTCCCTAGATGCACAGGGCCGCTGAAAGGAGGGGCTGCCGTCAGTGGAGAAACACGACCTCATTACCACACAGATCTGTTCGCCAGGCCATTAGATTAAACAAGCTGTTGTCTCCTTTTGTTAAATGTCCTGCAGACCAAGGTCGGGTGTCGCCACGCACACCCAGAGAGGTGTCTTGAAGATAGCACCGTGGCACCGGGCAGCAGAGAGACACTGGCTGTTATTTGGTTTGCCAGAGGAGCTTGTGCATGTTAAGAGTGTGGATTTTGACTCAAAGGCTCTGCCTCTACTGATTCAAGTATGAAATTAAAAATTTGACCTACTTCAAGGATATTAGGTTTGAATGTGTTCTATTCTATGAAAATATATGGCTGTGTTATGCTCAGATCTTTCTACAGAGAGTTGACAGGGTTTAAGGCTTTTACAACAAGACGGTAATGCAGTGAGAATACATGCTCTTTTGATGTCATTGTTGCTACATGTTTAACTCACAGGACACGGCTGAATACAACTGCAGCAGATGTTGCTGAATGCTAATTGGTGCTAAATCCTGATCGGTTCACAGAAGTACATTAGTGGACAAAAGCAGTGACAACATATACTGTAGGGATAAAACTCTCCTGCATGATAACTAAAATGTTTCCATGTGTGTTGGTCAATAAATTCTGGGAAATGTAGCTCTTTGTAAACTTGTAAAGGTTCTATATAAATAAAGTTATTATTATTGCTAACCGAGATACAGTCAAATCTGTACATGAGTCCAACCCCGGTGTTGAATGAATACAATATTCAAATAGAAGTCAGCAAGTCTATCTTATTATTCTTCTATTAAAGACTAGGTCATGGGGACGCCGAGTTGCGCAATAGGTTGAGCATGCGCCCCATATGTAGAGGCTACAGTCCTCCTCACTGCAGTCGGCCCCGGTTCGAATCCCGCATCGGACGGCCCTTTACTGCATGTTATTCCCCCTCTCTTTGCCTCCCTATTTCCTGTCTCTCTCAACTATACTATCCAAGCATGATGGTGAATGTTATTATAATGCAAGAGACTTGACTTTCACTCTAATTCAATCTTCAACAGTGATTTAGTCAAGGACCAGATTTATACATAAAAAGACCCAACAAAACCAAATCTAATGACCCATAATCATAAAAAATGTAACCTATACAAAACAAATCTTAAGTGCGTGAATACCATTCAAAACAAATTCCCACTGATATAATTGTATGCTGTTGTACAGAATTTTGTTAATTAATGTACAATATTTGTCAGCAATTACAATTCTCCTATGAAGACATATTTTACATTGTAGGATCTGTATTGTACTGTGATTCATTATGCCCCAGCCTCCACTCATGGGTGTTAATAGTAATTAGTACCATATTTGATAAGACAAGGCTTTGAAAATATCATACAAACAACAGAACTGTGCGTGCCAGTACAATCAGTATCATCAGTGCAACAGGAGGATGATGATCCTTGACATGAATCAAAAGCTGTGATCCCATGGCTGCTGGTGTGACAGCCCCACCCCCGCCTCCACGCACTGGGACAACCGGTGCGATGCTTTTACCTGTCCCCGGCTGACCCTGCCATCCCTCTACTCCAGGGGCGTCACTTTGATTTACATTTCCACTAGAAGCAGGAAGAGCAGAGTCAGGAGAAAGCTAATGGAGTGGAAATGCTGAGGGAGCAGGTGGAATGTGAATGGGGCCGTATTTCTTTAAATGTGTAGCGGAGGGGAAAAGAATAAACAAGTATTGAGTGAGGAGGCAGATTTGTCTCAGTATTACTTGTGTGAACAAATTGACAATCTGTGTGTAAACGTGTAATCAGTAAATATTTAACACCTTGCACAAAGACTATACATAAAATACATGAATTCAGTGTATCCCGTTTGCTCTCATCTGTGTCCAACCATAGATATGAGTGTATTTCTTGTTTTCTTATTATTATAGAGGAGTGAGTGGATTAGTTTTCACAGAGCTGTGTTTCTCCTCTCCTGTCCTGTAGGAGGTCGACAGCTGGGAAATCATTGAAGGGCTCAAAATCGGTCAGAGTAACGTCCAGAGGCCTGACAAACACGAGGGTTTTATGTTAAAGAAGCGGAAATGGCCCCTGAAAGGCTGGCACAAGGTAAGATCCGCAGGCATACCAAAACACAAAAAAGCTTCCGCTACTGAAAAAAAACCCCACAGACTTTAAAACACAGCAACTCCCCGAATGTTAAACAGTTTGCTGTCTAGTAAAGTGCTTTTTCTTGAAAGAGGTTCTCCTTTTTTGTGCACTTTGCCTCACCCTCTCTGGGCCTCTTCTGCAAGCTTAGTGGAAATTTCATTTGAAGTCACCACCGTCAGCATCAGCTTAACTGTTGTCTTCTCTAAGCACGTGAGCACCAGTGGAAACCAGACCTCAATGTTAAAATATTTGAACTCACAACACCACATAACATTCAACATGGATGAGGGAATAACCTGGGAACAACTCTGAATTCATATTGAGTTGACAAAATAAACAGATGCTGTGTGATATGAATTTAATGTCTGCTCTTCCTGTCATTTAACTAACACGGTATTTGTGTGCTTATTTTCTCTGCAGCGTTTTTTTGTTCTGGACAATGGTATCCTGAAGTACTCAAAGTCCCCCATTGATGTAAGTAACCCTGACTATAACCCACAGGCGCAAACAGGGCAGGCCAGCCTGACATCAGCTCGGCTTGGCAGTGAGTCAGCAGAAACATCTGCAGCACCGATGGTGATGCTCAGTGTGTTTCAGGACGCCGGGGCACTTTGCAGAAAAACTACATTTCACATGACAGGATGAGAATGAGACACACGATTGTGATAAGCCCATGTATCCTGCACTTTAGTTTTTTTGGAGTCACTTTTACTGAGATTATTTCATCTTTAGAGTTTGACTGAGAACACAGTGGTGTTTGCAGAGGAGGCAACTAAGACTTATATTAATTACATTTATTTTCCTGATTTTATTTGATTATTTGGCATATTTATGATCAGAAAGTAGTGAAGAATGTCAAATTATAGTGACTTAAATTAATCCTATCAGACGAGTTTGATTAGGTAAGAAAAAATAGCTGTTGTGTTCCAAATGAGTTTCATCATGTCAATCATGTAAAAGCAGAAATTGTTACAGTACTAGACTTTAGATGGTTTTTTTGGTCAAGTTTCACCACTTCACTATTTTTGACCTGTATTTATGCAATCTTAATTGCACCATTTGTTACTGAATGGTTAATTACTCTATTAGCGTGATAATAAATAATCTGGTCACTGTAATTTACATACATTTGTGTGTTTATTTTCCTCCTAGACACAAACATGTACATAACTATATATGTTTTACCAAATTACCTGTAGCTAAGTTCCTCAACAGTATTTCCTCACACCCAACTAAACAGCAGCAGAGTGGGGGTATATGGCACAACTTCACCAACTTACAAGGTGCATGGAGAACGGAAGAAACTTGAAAAAGGACAGAAAAGCTCCAGCAACACTATGAAAAAAAAATTAATAAGACCGACACGTTTCGTCTTATAGCTTTAATCAGGGTTCTTCAGGTTCTTAACAGCAGAAGTAGCCTCACTGATTTAAATGGTAATTTATAAACAAAATAGATTCCAGCTCACTTTCTGTATGCCAAATGATAAATCATTTAACTTAGGTTAATTGTTTAAACTAAAACTGTTTGGATCATGAACTTTACAGTAAAGGACATGCTTGGTGGTGTGTGAAGGACGTTGGTTGTAAATGTTAGAAATACAATAATGTGAGCACCATATTTACAATGACTGTGTTTCACTTGCCTCAGATCCAGAAAGGCAAACTTCATGGCAGCATTGACGTGGGCCTCTCAGTCATGTCCATCAAAAAGAGGGCCCGTCGCATCGACCTGGACACCGAGGAGCATATCTACCACCTGAAGGTAACACAGATGGGCACAGTCAATACAGTGTCATTTTAACACAGAGGTCAGAGGATGACGGTTCAAAGCATTTCTCCGTCCTCTTCTTCTTCAGGTGAAATCTCAAGAAATCTTTGATGCATGGGTGTCCAAGCTGCGTCACCACCGGCTCTACAGGCAGAACGAGATCGTGCGATCTCCGCGGGACGCCACCATGCGAACGTTTCCTCCCCCAGCTGCCATGGAGTCCCCCAAACCTGCTGCGACTGTCGTGCATGAAGCAAAGGTGAGTTTCCTACCCCATAAGATCCAACGCTACCTTAAAGACCCCCTCCCATGAAAATCGTGTTTTTCGTGCTTTTCACATGGTCCTGTGGCATTTTTCTTGTGTTAGAGGACATATTAGCAGAAAAGGAAGTGCATAATTGCATTTCTGAGTTTTTCTGCCTTCAAATTGCTGTGAACCAATGGCAGACGCAAACTGGCAGTTTCAGGGAGACTGGAGCTGACGTGTCACAGCTCCAGGGGAGGGGACTAGTGCTACAAGCTCCCGCCCCGCTCTGCATCTGGCCCAGAGGTGAAAGGCTTGGCAGCTCGGTGTAGCTGTCCAGGTATAACAGGTACAGCTCACCTGGTAGAGCAGCTTGCACCGTGAGCAAGGACTATGTTCCAGTCTGGGATCGAATCCCAGTGTGAAGTTTTACGCTAAACGCGCTGAATCTGTAATTGTACAATGTCCAGCTGTCAGCAAGCGGGGGGTGGGGTGCGAGGAGGTGGCTGGGCGGGTGCAGAGCAGCGCAGTCTCCGCCCACCCTCCAGAGGTGCATTGCTAATGTGCATTGCTAATGAGCTGGTTTTAAAATGACCAAAAAGGGTCGTGGGAGGGGGACTTTAAAGTCCACTCAACTTTTGATTAGGTTAAAGACCCCCTAAACCCAAAATGGATTTTTTTAAAATTATTAACATGTCAATGTAGTGTTTGGGTTCTGCTACAAGACATTTCAGCAGCAAAGTCTTTAATGCAGCCATAACTGAGCATTTTAAATTTGAAAATGCAGTTTCAAAGCCAGAGTCTGAAAAAGTTGGATCCAGTTTTTCAGCGCCCAGTCAGGTTTAATACGTCAGAATCCCTAGCAACCAATCCTGTTGATTAATTTTTGCATCTCATTTGTTGTTCACTGTGATGGTGACACTTCAAATCTACAGCTAGATGTTCAACAACAGTATCTTTGGTTGACATGGCGGAGAGGCGTTATTGCCACCCTGAATGCGAGAGACCAGGGTTCGAATCTCAGTGCAAACCTCATGTTTTGACATCGCCTCTCCGTCTCCCCTGCCCCCGCTGACACGCACCGCCGTTACCGAGCAACCCGGTGGCGGTGGGCGGGCGCAAGCCATGATGAATTTGCATACTCATGAATATTCATAGAACATGGCTTTTTCGATGAGGGAGAAGTAGTAGACGTGTTTTTAGCCTCTTTGAGAGTTTTTTTAACCAACTTTTTTGTGGGAAAGCAATTTTAATCAAAAAAGTAGTCATCGCAGAGCATTTTTACAAATTTTAAAATGCCCCTTTAGGGGGACTTTAAGAAACACCTCTTAAAACCTGGTAATAACCCTTGTTTGGAAGTTGGTTGTAATAAGTAATGGGTGTAATTAGTAAACATATGCACTGCACAGATTTGATATGAACTCTTCTTAACAGACCGATCTGACGATTTTTCATACTTCTGTGCTTTCAGGCTTAAAGTAGTTTCTCTCTTTGCTCAGAGTGCAATTACTTATTCAAGAAGGGTATGTCATGGGGAATGAGAGATTGCCTAGTTCTGTTTTGTTTTTTTTTGTTGGAAAATAGGATAGTGTACCAAAATATCATCCAGAAGAGAGGAAGTAAAAATTCACAGAACATCCGCAGTAATCACAGGAAGGCTCTGTGGTCAGACAGGACGGTGTTTGCTTCTGTTCTGCTGCGATCTCCCTCACCTGATACTTTGTCATCCCTGGATTTGTGGTATTTCCTTTCAGTGTACTTCAGCGTGACAATTAGAAATGCTCATGTCAGTGCAATTTGAAGCCTTGTGTTTGTGTCCTGTCTGTTGCATTATGTGGCTAATTGTCAGACTAATGGCCGTGAAAGCTGCGAATAAAGCCGACTGGACGGTTACTTGCATCCAGGTGATAATAACAGGAAGGGTTGTTTGTCTAGACTGTTACCAGGTTAGTGTGAAGCTCTGGTGCTTGTCTGAGGTGTGTGAGGGTGGAGTGTGCTGTATGTTCTCCTGGGACTGATGCCGTGCGCCTCATACAGGCCATTAGAGGTGATCAGTAGGATCTGGATTTAGAGCAGCTGGCTGCAGCCTGATGAGATCTCCCAGAAGAACAGCTGAAATGAAAAACTCCAGATTTAGAGTCAGATTTGACTGCTATAATGGAGGCCTTAGAAGGAAGATATTAGAGATCTGAGGCAAAGGTTCTGCAGGGTAATATTTCTACATTCTCCCCATCTTTTTAAAATCCAAGAGCGTATTATTTTCCATGCATATTCATACAGTTGCACATTAGCTGAGAGCCACTGGGACCAAGCATTCCCTCACTGTGGGCTGGTGAACAGACTGACTGCAGCTGCTGCAGGTGCAGTGGTGAAGGCAGCACAGAGCCATGTGGTGAAATGGATTCATGCAAATAAAATTGTGAGATTTGTCTGACTGTCCACAAATGTGCTGAAAATGAATTTTCTGCCGTCCAAATGAAGGCATTTATCAAAGTGTCAAATATTTGTTTCTTTTGGCTCAGCATTCTTATCAATTAATAAAATAATGAATTGCAATTTTGGATCTTGGACTTAATCCCACTAAAGAAGGAATCTGAAGACACAAAGGCTTAACCTTAACCCAGACTGCCAGAGCTTTTTGACACAAAAAGTCCCTGACAGACCTGATGATGAAATGTTTTAGTTTGACAGAGATTTGCTCACTGAGCAGCACCTTTCCGTTCGTCTCTGTCAAAAACACTTACTGACCTAAATTCCGATCTTTCTAGCATCAGAGCTATCGTGTCTATTGATTTAGATTCATTCCATCGTAAAAGTGCCCCACACCCCCCGTCAGATGATGTGTATTTACTCCGTGTGTGCTCCTGTATCATCACAGCAGGCCAAGCCAAGCAGCCTGCCATGGCAGCCAGTGGCTCCCAGCAACAGCAGCAACAGCAGCCTGCCCGCCTCCTACAGTAACGGCCAGAGCAAGGTGGTTGCTTGGCTGCAGGAATCAGAGGAGATGGACAAGTGTGCAGAGGGTAAGCGCAATTTTCCCTTCTTATTCTGGCTACAAATCTGATTTTACAAAAGAGTGGATTAAATCAAGCCTCGGGCCTTAGGATAAGTCCTTTCGGAACCACTGAGCAGAGGATTGATGACTATTTCATGACACATAACAATGAATGCATGTGTGTGCGCGTGGGTGTGAATTTTATTTTCAGAGCTCGCACGATGCCAGTCCAACCTGACTGAGCTGAGCCGGTTATTGCAGAGTCTGGAGATTCTACAAAGGACACAGTCAGCGCCCAATTTTACAGATATGCAGGTAAAACACACACACACACACACACACACACACACACACAGACGTTCACATCCAGAAACACACACATCCATGGATACAGCAGAGAGAGCAGGAGACGCAATTTAGTTGGTTCATTCAGAGGTTTCTCTCTACACTGCAGTGTGGAGTGTGTGTGTGTTTTCTGTGTGTGTGTGTGTGTGTGTGTGTGTGTGTGTGCCTGTTAATGATGTAGCATTCAGCATTCACCTGTCTACACTGATGGGAACCAATCAGCAGCAGCGACTTCTCTAACAGATATAAATCTAATCAAAGTTTTGTTTTTTTGTTTGTTTCATAGTTTTTGGCTGAAATGTGTTTTTAACACCACACATTCCATTTTGCCTCTAAATTTTATTTGCAACTCATTTGTGGTAGTGTTGTCTTATGTCTGTGCGTTAACTTTTTTCTTTTTCTTTTCTTTTTTTTGCTTTCTCTGTGATGTGTTTTGTCCTATTAACCACGCTTTTCATATTTTCATCCACGCGCCCCACAAAGATCAATTGCGTAGAATTGTCAAAGAAAGAAAAGCGCTTGAACAGAAGATGGAGAACAAAAAGTGTCGGCAAAGACGCAAAATTCCAGCTGCAGGTACCAGATTTCTACATTTCTACTCTGTTTCTATTACTCCCAAACACAAACACAATACAATTTGATTATAACATAGAATCAATTAATCAAGTGGCAAAACCTCTCAGATGTGAAGATACTGCACCTTTCCATAAACTGAACATCCTCGAGTCTTGAACAACACGTACACCAGACCGCTTAGCTAAAAATAACAACAGCTCAGCTCCATTAAATGAAAATCGTTGCTCTCTGTACCCCGTTGTAACACAGGCACAGCTGAGACAAAATAGTTTTTCACCTTTTTTCTGTCCTCTTTTGTGCGTTTGTTCTTTTCCTTTTTTTTGCTGTTTAATTATTCTACACTGCAATTGGCACTTATTACTGTGGTGTGTCATTGCCTGAGTAATGATTTCTCCATCATTGCTAATTCACCCATATTTTACTTAATATATTAATCTGTGCTTCCTGAAAAGATTAAATGTGTTTTTATCCGTTGTGTTTTTTGAACCAACTCCCGACATTAGTGACAGAATAAAGCCTCTTTACCATATACATTTCTCTAACTACGACAAGTAGTCAACGACGAGCAGACGTGTTTTGTCGGTGTTGTGTTTTGGATGTCAGACACACAACACATCAGCAGTTTTGTGCCTTGCAGGTGATTGACCGGTCCTGTGTGGTCCCCGTCTCTCTGCAGGTCCCTCTGTCTGCCAGCATGTCCCCTGTCCGCCTCCACTCATCCAACCCCAACCTGTGTGCCGAGCTGGTGGACTTTCAGCCCCCTGTCTCCCGGCTGACAGACAGCGTCGAGTGTGCCAGTGACTACATTAAACTTCAGGAGGAATTCTGCACCATCGCCCAGAAAGGTAAAGGCACTGCAGGCGGTTTGCATGGCTGCGGCGTTACCAGGGTGTTATCAGGCGAGATATGCCCCAATGCCCCATTACATATGTAAATCTTAAAGGACAACTCTCGAGTTTACAACAAAATGGATCTTATTTTCCTACAGCAGTGTAGACTGTAGTTTCTGTCAGTTATGATAATGGTTGACTCAAAGAAGTCCTGAGTCTGCGGGAAAAAAAAAAAGAAGGACATTAACCACAAGCGGTCTGATGTTTAGATAGATTTCAAACAAATCCACAGATTAGGCAAACACACTGGGGGATCTTTGGCTGAGCTCAGGAGATCCTGTATGGAGGTGGGACAAACCTCCGGAAGGACAAGTGAGGCCAAACATTTCAGTTGAGTTGTCATCAGATCAGACCAGACAATCTTGTTTATTTCAGCCTGAAACTTCACTTCCACCTGGAGCTAATAATGTAGCCATGAAGCCCAGGTCAGTAAAGAGGTTTCTCACTTTCCTCACAACACATCTGGAGCTCAGCCAGAGTGACCTCTAGCTTCTTGATCATCTCTCTTTCCAAAGGCCTGAGTCCTTCTTCACAAATGTCACAGTAAAAGCTCTGAATACTTATGTCAGTGTGATATTTCAGTTTTCATTCCCTCTTAATAAATACAAACAAATTCAGTTTTTGCTTAGTCATTTGGGGTATTGAGTGTACAGTAGAAGACTTTCTATATGCAGTGTATTTTTGAAAATTGTTATACAATTATGTTGAGTTCTCGTTGAGATACTCAAGACATTTTTAGTGCCAAAGTAGAGCTGAGACACATTTGGGGTGCAAAGCAGCACAGGATTAAAATCAGGCATTAAAAGCAGTTTTTGAAGTTTCTAAGTTACAGCTACGTGAAATGTATGATGAAGAAAATAGACGTGAGAGGTTCACAGAGTGTTTTCGAGGATAATGATGATGGTGACTGAGCAACCAAGGGAAACTGTTACTGTGAAAGGACAGGGCTGATCTTAATTTTTACCGTCTTGCTCTGTCCCTACAGTCCACTCTCTGCTGAAGTCGGCCTTCAACACTGTGGCCATAGAGAAGGAAAGGATCAAACAGATTCTGTCCGACCAGGAGCAGTCGGACCAGTCGGCCCAGATCAACTCCCTCAGGAAGTCTCTGTCGCAGGTAATGAGCCGCTTTTAACCATTACCCATGATGCCTCTGCCCTCAGACTGTTAGTCGAGCTATTAGTTAATCGAAACCTTTTGTCTTTTGCCACTTTATATTCTTAATGCTCAGTCTGATGCTGTTTAACATATAATTACTCAGAGAATTACTGCAGTGGTGCTTCGGTGTCTTTAAACTCTCACTCATTTTGTAGTTGCCGTGTTATGAGATAAGCTCATTGTGACAGGCTGTCAGATAAAACACACACGCTGCAGGTTATTCCAAGCAGTCATGGTAATCACAATTTAAAAAAAAAAAAAAAAAGATGATGAGTTGAGATGAGAACAGAGGCAAGTGAGTCGTGAGAAGTCCAATCATCTTTTTGCTGTATTAATTGGGGAGAGAGAGAGAGAAACGTGCACAGTAGTTCATTAACCGTGCTCCTTGGGGCTGTCTCTCTACCCCAGTGATTTAATTGGACGGTTCCTCTGCTAACAGTTGACGTGATTTCAGTGAAATGTTTCTGCCGCTTTATCTCTGCTTTGTGCTTAATTGGATGCTTGTGTGACAATGTTGTCACAGGCAGGAGGTCAGGTTTGTTAATCGCAAAGCTCTGTGGGAAGTTTGTGGTCAGGAGTCGTGGTTGTTATGGCTACATCTGCTGATGTCAATTATTTTAATCCCTCCAAGGAGGCAGTAGGAATTATTGTCTTAATAATGTTTTTTTTTTATATACTTTATTGTACTTGTTAACATGCATTAAATATTTTGTGGTGACAGTGTTAACAAGCTGCAAACCCAACTTTTAGCTAAGTATTATTATCTCACCTAAACAACCACGAGGCTAATTTGTGCTACATCGTTCCGATCCTGACTTCCCCTTTTTAGCTCCTCTATTGGTCTCCACCAGTTCCTAGGAAAAAATATTTGTATCTTTAGATGCTAATAGCCTCACTGTGTTCAACAGCTGGTTGTGAAAATAAACCAAAACAGTCAAAATGTGGTCCTTTTAAAACCAAAACAAGGAGCTGAAAGAGGCTAAAATACTCTAACCCTTTTTAAACAAATATATCTATTAATTTACACAGCACCCATCCACATAAAAATTCATCCCCTGTGCCCCTCTAATCGTCCATCTCGTACAAGCCTCATGTAGGGACCCCATAGTTTCATGAATATCTCCTCCGTATTGTTCAGTCTGAAAATCAGTTGTTCGTAACTGGCTATTTTATTCATTTCTTCCA
This sequence comes from Trachurus japonicus, assembly GCF_045865225.1. Taxonomy (NCBI): domain Eukaryota; kingdom Metazoa; phylum Chordata; class Actinopteri; order Carangiformes; family Carangidae; genus Trachurus; species Trachurus japonicus. The sequence continues at coordinate 18,107,483 of NC_140927.1, forward strand.
GCCATTCATTAAATTGTATAATATTTTTTGTTTTCCAGTGTCTTAGAGCAATCCTACACCCAGCAGTAAGGGCCAATCTACACCATAGAGTTTGCTGGAGTGATAACTCTACTCCCTCTGTTATTATACCCAAAATACATAAAACAGGGCTCAGAGATAAATCTTTTGTGTCTTTTCTAACATGATACTTTTAATACTTTTAATTATACTTATACATACATACATAAATTGGTCAAATTAATAGCATTTTTCACAACTAAAAAGAACAAAGTAAGAAGCTGGATATTTGATATTCTTTTGATGTACTGGGGATTAGAGTACATATTTTTACACACATGTTTTCCAGGTGTAGCAAGGAGTGAGATCATTTAATCCATCCAGCCACTGATGAAAACCAGGCACACAAACATTCCTGCAAGGTTTTTTTCTGTACATCTGTGTCATGCCACAATATCAACTAATTGTTTCATATGGGCTGTAGAAAAACAATCCACTCTCTCTGTCGTCCAGGCCCTGACCCAAAACGCAGAGCTTCGCACTCGACTCAACCGCATCCACTCTGAATCTGTCTTGAATGAACAAGTTGTCAGCGTGAACATCATCTCCACGCCTGATGAGGTAGGTCACTGTGGTCAGTCTGTCACTGACGGAGCTAATTTCTGACCCCTGTGTTGCTACAACACCGAGCCCTCCGGGGCCGGACCAGGTAGTCGGAGTGTTTGCTTCCTGCGTTTGTCAATTGCAGTATTGATTCCTGTCCTTATAGATTGATGGTATTTCCAGTACACTCTGGCAGGTAAGCTTAATAGATCATTATTTTATGCAGAACCTGACACCAAGGTTAATGGAAAAAAATGACTAATTAGTAATGGATGGGAGGTTGCCCTCTGGCAAGGATACACATGCTGCACGATGTTGTCTTCTCGTGGTGTTTTGTGTTTGTCCGGGTCTGTGTTGGTTCTTAAAACTGTCACTAGAGCAAGGAACAGTGAACATCTCGTGTGTTTGCATGTGTTTGCCCGCAGGCCGGCGAACAGATGGGGATCCCTCTGACTCAGCAGGCCTCTAATGAGAGCCGACTGTCCATGTCAGAGTCTGTCTCGGAGTTCTTTGATGCCCAGGAAGTGCTTCTGTCTGCTAGCTCGTCGGAGAACGAGGTATAACGGAGGGGGACAGTTGAGACGGCGGTATGGACTGAGGATGAGCAGGAGTTGCTCAAAAAGGAGGGGAGGGAGGGTTGTGTGTGTGTGTGTGTGTGGGGGGGGGGGTGTTAAAGTAGCCCTGCTGCTGGGAAGCCAGATAAAACGTCACTGTAATGGCTGGGTGTGGTGTAGAAATTAGTCAGCATTTAATGAGGGCAGCAGGAAAAGCCGAGATAGCTTATAACAGCAACTCAAACAAACTCATGTACACAGGACGGCTTTTTATTTTTTATTTTTTCATTTTTTAAAATCTGCCCTGAGGCATAATCCTTCAGTTGTGTCTCAGAATAATAACACTCCTCTTCTGACTGCCCTGTCTCTTGATTTGCAGCCCTCTAGCTTTGTTAAAACAGCAGTTTAGCCCATCACCCAAAACAATTATTTCTGCCGTGTTCCCATTTTTAACTCCCGTGAACACCCTGATCCAAATATATGTGGCCTCTGAACAGCCATCCAGCATTGTTGCTCCCCAGGCATGCATTGACCCATGTTGAGGGATTGCTCTCAGAGGAAATTCATCAACCCGCCTCCATCTCTATCCTATAGCTCCTTACAGCAGACACATCCAGACCTGTGTGTGTTAGACTGCGGGCCAAAACCTCCACTAGCAGCAGGCGACTATAATAGAGGGCTATTACATCAAGTGGCAACAATATGCTCGTCTTCGGCGGCATCGGTGGCCCCGTTGTGTTTTTCTATATATAAAGTATGAAAATGCTGCAGTGTCTCGTCTCATGACTGCTGCAGTGGGACAGATAGCCGATGACTGCTGCAGTTTGGTAGCCACTGGCAAACTGCAGCGACTGTTGTATGTGTGCGTGTGAAGCCGATGCTGCCTGCCGCTCTGTTCTGATCAGAGTCTGTGTTGTACTCGACTGCACTGACTCACTCTCCGCTCTCTACCTGTTTCCCCCTAACAGGGCTCAGACGATGAGTCATATGTCAGCGATGTGAGCGATAACATTTCCGAGGACAACGCCAGCGTGACTGATAACGTCTCCAGACAAAGTAGGTCCAATTCCACGAGCCCCACACCAAGCATCTGTACTTCTCTATTTTAGAAATAGGGGGGTAATAATAATAATAAAGGAGAGGATCAGCACTCAGCGGATCAACTGTGCTTCCCACACAGAGACGTGCGCTCTGGCACTGGCGAGCTCATTTATCCGTGCGGCTGAGGCAGTTGACTTTGCAGTGTTGCTCTGTGCCAAGGGCTTCTCTTAGGCTTTATGAAAGCTCTCTGCGTGAGCAGGGATGGGATCTCCCTCCTCCATCTTTGTCACATACCACACAGTGATGGATAATATCTCATGATGATGAAAACACCGGGTTTCAGTACAAGTCTGAAGTCGTCTGGGAAAGGACACGGGGGAGGGTTGGTCGTATCATTTCAAGGAGACTGGAATAATCAGGAATAGCATAAAAAAGTAAATAAAATAAAGTATTAAAATTTTATTACACATTTTTCACACAGAGCCACTGTCTTCACTGTGTGTTTGATGAGGTGAGCTATAAACCTTCCAGCAACTGAACACCTCATCACACCTGTTGGCCTCCTCACACTGGCTTTCCTTTGGTGTTTTAGGTCTGATTTTAAAATCTTATTGATTGTGTTTAGTGGCCTGGATCCTCACTCTGTTCCTGGCTTTTTACTCTCATCCCAGCCCGTATGAAGCTTCCCGAGATCCTCAGGCAGACATATTTTATCTGTTCCAGCGTCTGCATTGCGCCAGGCTAATAACCTGAGGAGATAGAGCCTTTTTATCTCGAGGCTCTGGAATGACTTCTCCTCGGGAAGACGACTGCATTAACCAAATTAAACTTTCCTTCTTAAAACATGATTTTAACAGGGAGCTCATCCCGATTTTACTTAAATGTTCTCTTTAATTTTGATTATCTGATTTTATCCTGTTGAGTTAATGTAATGCCTGCACCTGATTTCCACTAATATCGCTGATTATGATTATTTTCTCAATTAACTGATTCATCATTCATCTACAAAGTGTCAGGAAAATGTAAATTTCAAGGTGATGACTTTGAATGTCCTCCTTTATCCAGTCGTATCAACAGCTGTAAATATTCAGTTAACTCTCACTTCACATGAATAAAGGCAACACTTGATATCCAAGCAGTCATAAGCACCAGGATTACTCCATATAATTTGGGTCTTCATAACTTGGTTAATCTGAAATTTATTGGAAATTGACATCACTTAAATCCTGTATCACCTGCATCAAGTTCTTCATCTTATGACCATGATCTCGTAGAAAGAAAGACTGCTTATCTAGATGATCTAGATTTGAGATCTAAATTGTTGTAGTTGATTCTGAGCTCATTTGTTTTTTGTGGGCTTTTATGCCTTTAATGGACAGGACGGTTGGAGAGAGACACAGAGAGGGGGAATGACATGCAGCAAAGGGCCGCTGGGTGGAATTGAACCAGGGCCACTGCAGTGAGGACTGTAGCCTCTGTATATGGGGTGCCTGCTCAACCCACTGAGCTATACGACGCCCCGAGCTCATTTGTTTTAAAGTCTTGTTTTATGTGCCAAGCAATGAACACAGAAAACTGTGGGAGGTCGATGCAGCTGTGAATAAAAGCCTCTAAATTTAGACACTGGAAGTGAAAAGTTTTTGACAGTTTTGATTGAAAAGTGACAATAATGAACAGATACTAAACAATAAATCATCTCATTGTTGCAGCTTCCCCATTGTTCCCGAAAAAGTTTTGCATTTGATTAGATTCTGGATTTGATTTTATTTATCAGCTTGTGTCCTAGATTTTTGAAAGTGCTCCTATAATAAATAGAATTCCTCTTATTTTATTATTAAGAGCAAAGTTTCCATGATATAATGTTGTAGCACATAGTTTATTGTTAATGAGGTCATGTGTTTTTTATTTCCCAGTGGCCAATGGAGACTTTGCTGGCTGTTCCTTCCGTAACGGGCGGCGCACCTGCCTGCCAGCGCCGTGTCCCGACACCAGCAACATCAACCTCTGGAACATATTGAGGAACAACATCGGCAAGGACCTGTCCAAAGTGTCCATGCCCGTGGAGCTCAACGAGCCCCTCAACACCCTGCAGCGCATGTGCGAAGAGATGGAGTACAGCGAGCTGCTGGACAAGGCCGCCGAGACGGAGGATCCCTTCGAACGCATGGTAAAGAAGTCGGCGAGATGCAGCATGAGCTCTGTGTCAGATCAGATGTTAAGTCTGAGTCTGAACAGCGTGACCCTTCACTGCTGCTCACAGAGCGACCAGTTGCTTTCTTTTGCTTCTGTAGCAGACTCGTGGAGAAAAAAAGACGATTTTCAACTTGACTTTGCTGCTGTATTTACGTGTCCATCACATCTATTTGTTTATATATGAGGTGACATTGCCAAACATAAGCCAGGATAAATAGTCTTCGACTCAGAGGCGTCTCTGCGAGGCGGCACTACGCTCCAATGCAGCTGTTCACCTTGGATCCTCCTGATTTTCTCTGTCTTCGTCCTTCGTGATAGTGTCCAGTGCATACTAATGTTTGTCTTACTCCTCTCAAAGCCTGTTAATGTGAGCAGGTTAATCCTGTCTCATTTACATTGGCCGTCTTGTTTTGACTCTCCGACAGGTTCTCGTCGCCGCTTTTGCCGTCTCAGGCTACTCATCCACTTACTACAGAGCAGGAAGTAAGCCATTCAACCCGCTACTCGGAGAGACTTATGAATGTATTCGAGAAGACAAGGGCTTCTGTTTTTTCTCAGAACAGGTACGACAAATTAATGTTTTTGTCATCTCTTGCATTTGTCAACCCGCTGTGATCAGATCATTCAAGGATACTCTAATTTGAATTGCATGTGTGCACCTCTGTTTCACATGACACTGAATTTTTAAAGGTTGCACTCTTGATAACTTGGGTGTACAGTTAACCAGAGCTGCACTTAACGGTCATATCCATTATTCATTGATCTTCTTCTTGATCCATTGAGTATTTGTTTGGTCTAAATAGAGAAAAATGTGCTTTACAATTATTTCCCAAAGGTGAAGGTGACTGATTGAAATATTCAGGTCACGATCACAGATAAAACCGACAAAATGTCAATGTTTCAGGAGTAGAATTTTTTTGCTTGGAAAAATGACTATGTAATATATGTATATAATGTGTAAACTCAATAACAACAACAACAGCTGTCAGAGTTTTTATTTGATCTCGTCTCACAGGTGAGCCACCACCCTCCCATCTCCGCCTGCCACTGTGAGTCTAAGAACTTCACCTTCTGGCAAGGTAGGTTACCTGACTAATTAGTGAGGGATCCTCCTCATGGGAGCTGTGGCTTATCACAGGCGCCGACATGACTCAGTTAGCCTTTTTAATATCCAGCTGACTGTTTACAGAAGAAACAGAGATAGCTTATTTTACCTTTTTATAATTTGAGAAAAAAAAAATGTCAGTGCTTTCTTCTTTAATTCTAATGAGTTTTTTTTTTTTCTTTTCCTTTTCAGATGTGAGATGGAAAAACAAATTCTGGGGGAAATCGATGGAGATTTTACCTGTCGGGACCGTGAATCTCATGATTCCCAGGTAACTTTGATCCAGATGATCTGTGTAGCTGTTAAACCTAACAGCGTTTCTGATGCTTCCTCCATATTATTGTAATCACCATTTTGTGACTAAATTGTGTTCACAGTAGCATCCAAATTATAATTATAACAGAGAAACTGTTTTTTCTGATATATGAGAGTCGACACCAGCTGTGTGTGGCTAGTTGACTCCACTCAAACCTGACAACAAATTATTTTACCGGTGCTGTACTTGTGCTGTGACAGCTCTTAAAAATACAAATGTCTCACCCATCCATGTGCTGCAGAGGAGTCCACGGGGAGAAGCAGGCCATGAATAATGTCCTTCAATGGGAGGTTTGAGGAGGCGTGTAATGCTATTTATATCACACAAAATCATTGAGACATGAACGCTGAAAATCTGGGACCACAGAATAGGCTCCTTTTTTTTTTTTCTTTTTTCCTCTGGATCAATGTGTGGATATAAAACGGATATTAAACTGAACAGAATGAGGATTCAGATCTTATGATGTTCACCAGCAGCACCTCGGGCTGATCAGCTGTTATTGCGTTACTCCCTAGGTTTGGAGATCAATATGAATGGAACAAAGTCACAACCTGTGTACACAACATCCTCAGTGGCCGACGGTGGATCGAACACTACGGGGAGATCACCATCAGAAACACAAAGAGCAGTGCCTGCCTCTGCAAGCTCACCTTCGTCAAGGTACAGCAGAGCCCCCTCGTCAGCCATCACAGGGTTCCTGCAGTCTGCACCAAATTAAGATTTTAAGGCCTTTTTATCACCACACAGGGCAACTTCATGCCCGTTTCACAGTTCAAGTAGCAAAAGAGTAAAAATAAATAAATTAAAGGCAGATGAGGATTTGATGAATTTTCATTTATAGACATACATTTATATAGGAAATTGTGTCAGTCCTACAGAATATTCGGTAACACTTTACTTGAATAGGTATTCATAAGATTGACATAGCTGTTTGTCATAAACATCAATGAATACTTATGACAGCTGTCGTTAAGTGTCATTTGGTAAGTTATGTCACTTTTAATGCAAAGTTGATATTGTTTGAGATGTTTTTGTTCCGACAACTTGACATAAAGACAATTTAAATTGTCATAGCAGACCTAACTTCCAAACTTAAAAAAATGATGTCAAGTTCTCATAACAAGGACATCTCAAATAATGTCAACTTTGCATCAAAGGTGACATAACTTAACGAATGACACTTAACGACAGCTGTCATAAGTATTCATTGATGTTTATGACAGCTGTTATGTCATTGTTATGACAGTTTTATGTCAATCTTATGAATACCTATTCAAGTAAAGTGTTACCGAATATTCAGTTAACATGACCTGGGCCAGAGATCACTGTATGGATAAAACAACTGAACAAATTGAACTGAATTGAATGAAATGTTTTTGCTAAACTGACACTTTATGTTTCTTGCAGGCAAAAAAAAAAAAAAAACCTGACATTTGTAAATAAAATTAAACCTTTGCTGAAAAGGTTACAGAATATAAGTGTTTAGATTAACTGAAACACAACATCATCAGTCCTAAATACGATCTACTACATATTTTAATATAATATTTGCTTCTCAAATAAATTAGCATATTCAACGTGGTAAGGTAAGCCTCATAGGATACACCTGAGCTAACAGCGCTGTCTTTGTTTTTTAGGGAAACTACTGGAGCTCAAATGTAAATGAGGTTCAAGGATTCGTGATGGATCAAGAAGGAAAAGTCATCCACAGGCTTTTTGGAAAATGGCACGAGGGCCTTTACTGTGGTGTCCCACCTTCTGCTAAATGCATCTGGAGGCCAGGTAGGCATCGTGTGTCGGGTGTTACTGGTTCACTGAAAGACTTTAAGGAACAGACAGGGAGACATACGCGCTATACTAGATTTTATTCTCTGATGCATTCAAAATATGAATACATTGATATCTAGCCTGTCAAAACTGATTGTTTGTGTCGTTCTGTCCTTGCCAGGATCCATGCCCACAGACTATGAGCTGTACTATGGCTTCACCAGGTTTGCCATTGAACTGAATGAGCTTTGCCCCGAGCTGAAAGACGTCTTGCCGCGTACTGATGCCAGATTCAGGCCCGATCAAAGGTGCAGCATCACATTCTCAGCAGCCTTGATAAGCCCAGATAACAGTGTGATATCTATCTAATCTGCCAATGATGTCCAGCTAAAAAAGCTGACTTTAAATATTGAGTTATCGTTATGCCCTTTGTGTTGCTACCTGATTTGTGTAGATTGAGAAGTGCTGTTTGTGTCACGCAGGCACCTTGAAGAAGGGAACTTGGAGATGGCGTCCTCCGAAAAGCAGCGTATCGAGGACATGCAGAGAGCCAGGAGGAAGTGGAACGAGGAGAACAACATCAAACAGGAGCCACGCTTCTTCAAGTAAGCACAGGGACCAGCCGGCAGATGTGTGTAAACCTCTGTGTGGGTTCATGACTGAAACTGTCTGGAAACACAAAGACTTTCATAAAATTGTGCGTCCCCATCGCTCGGTTCTATATACAAAGTCACAAAATAAACAAAAAACTCCTGGAAGCTCAGAGAAAAAAGGTGTAGACTGATGTTAACACAAACACAGTGACGGCTACAGACGTGTAATTCAACATAAGCTCAGATTTATATCTATTTTCCTGCACAAACACAACTCTGTCATCACAACCTCTGGAGTCGGTCACTCCGAGTTCACAAATGTGCTGCTGAATCACATTGTGACAAATTCATGCGCCTGTGGAGCACTTCTTGTGATGCAAAAGCTCTGCTGTCTCATTTCCACAGCTCCAAGTTTTGCAACAATTTGAATGCAAGACATGTTAGAGACGACACGACAGATTTGTCACTTTGTGATGTAAGAAAACACATGTGTGAGCTTGAAGTGACCACTTGACCTTAAATACACCTTAAACCTGTAAATGTTTGCACAAATGAAAATGTAAGCATTTGAGATCAGCACCTTGTTCTACACGTTCTCAGACTTGACAGCATATTTCCCTTCATATACATTTCTTCGTGTATTTATTTGAATATCAACACTTCTGCCTACAAGAACACCACAGCAGCTGTTGTTGCCGTTAACACCCATTGACTCATCGCATGTGTCTGTTAAACATCATTTACTGTCTCATTCTTCATCAATAAACCTCAGAAATGTAATCTATGAATCAATCCCTTATGAGAACATCAGTATAAGGGATAGAATGAAAAAGGGAATTAAACTACCCTTGCTATCTAAATAAGAAAGATAAAATTCATCACAACAATTAATCAAAATAAAGTGTAAATGTACATTAGATCTGACATTTACATCACTGTAGTGAAATTTGCAAAAACAACCTACTTATTATTATTTGTCTCTCACCTTATTTCTTCCACCTTCATCACACTGTCGTCTGATTGCTCTATAATCACGTCGTGTATACATCATCTGCAGTGCGTGCTTTCATGTGTATGTGGTGCGTTACGTCTCACCACATATCGTATTGCTGTATTGTTTTTATTGTTGTCAAGGTTGAATTTACTGTCATTCTCGCCATACACAATAGGCAGCGCTAGAGGAGTATAATTGTCTTCCTTCAGGGCTACGTTTCACAAATACAATAAAATACTAATATTGTAGTGACTTTTCTCTTCCTCGAAGCCATGTAAAGAAAGTCACTCACTGTTGCTGATATAGTTTAGCTTAATTGACGGCATGGTGCGATCAAACCAATTGCCAAAAATGAAGTTTACCATAAAAGGGATTTATTTGTACAAAAACAATACAACAATACCTTCCTGGCACAGCACAGCATGTCACGGTCAAAGAATTGTTTGCTTCCCAATATCAGCAACACCTGCCGATAGCCCAGCTCAGTTTAAATAAGCCCCCGTGACCGTATGCCCTACCTCACTTCCTGTGTGAGCAGAAGTTACAAAATAAACACTAAAATACACACCAAAATAAAAGCCGAGAATGGCTCCTACAAATATAAAGAACCTAGTACTATTGTACATTAACTCCAGCGCAACGACTTGGTGGATGTGGCTCTTACATTAAAAACCTCAAATGTTCTGAGAGATTAGAAAACATAAAGTAGATCAAAATAATATCTACAACAATAAGAATAGAAGACATGAAGGCGGCAGCAGGAAAAGTGTAAATGGTTTGTCCACATCTTTGAGATTTTGAATGTTAGATAGTTTTTCATGGGTCACCACTAAGGATCCCTGTTTAGAGGACTCTGGTGGATTTATATATATTTCCGATTTTTTTTCGATCTTTTTCGTTTCTTTTAAATATTTGTATACTGTTTTTAATCTATTATTCTTATCTAATTATTATTCCAAGATGTTTGACACTTAGTGTTTACTATGTGATGTATTAGATCTGACATATTTGATCTTGTGTTGTTCACCACGTGATATTGATCCAGTGAATATGTGACTTTATGTAGTGTGGCCATCTTATTAAGTATGGTGTAGGTTTTCAAATACCTATTGGCCACTTGTAGCATAATCTTCTGTGTCATGTGATGATTATTATTTGTTGACTAAGTGTTTGATTGATTGATTATCAGCTGGTGTTTTCGAGGGAGGTCCGGGAGGTTATATATATATGGGTCACACCCATTCAGCAATCTCACGCTGAAGAAAGCCAAGGGCTGAAACGCGTCCGTCAGGCACTGCTGTGCGTTGAATAAATGTTTCTAGTTTGTTTTGTGAGTGCTGCCATTTCAGTTTTTCAGTGTTTGTCCACATCTTCTCAGCTCCACCACAAAAATGTACTCCCACCTCAATGTTTGTCATGTGTATGGGTTACTCAGCTGAGTTCATGAGGCTTCTCTGTTGCCTCAGTTTTGCTCTTTGTGCACTAGTGTGTGTTCAGGAAAGTGTGTATGCAGGTTTTTTTTGTGCTTACAGAAAACATGTTTGGCAGCCAGGCTGACATGAGCACGATCGTGCTTCCATGTTTTCTTCTGGTTTATCAACTTACAACTGTGGCTCGTGTCTTTTCTTCCAGGAAAGTGGTGGACGGCAATCACAGGGAGCGGTGGGTCTCCAACAACATGTACTGGGAGCTCCGCAAGAACCCCGGCTTCATCAATATGGAACCTACAGCGAGCCTGTGGTAGCAAATGGATTCTTCTGTCAACCATATCGTCATCGCAGACAAGGAGGCTCTTACCTATGCACAATGAGGTGTTGAGAGAAACAAGGTTGATGAGTTAAAAAAACAAAAAAACATTGACGTGCATGGATAGGAGCGGCTGCAGAGCTGAGGGATGGCCTGATGCCCAGTGACCCTGTGGAGGGGTCTGTGGCGCCGCCACACGGTCATCCATCCATGGAAACATCCCGTAGGATCACCTTCATTGTGCTTGTCCAAGCTGGGTTGTCGGGGCAACAGTCGTACCCACTCCTATGTAGATCTACCCTCAGCTCCTTTGACTTCTGAGTATGTCCTTGCCTTAAAACGACATGTCACACGATTTAGCGCTTTTTAGTCGAAGCCATTTGATTTCCGACAGCCGTTTGGGTTAGACTAGTCTATGAGGTAGACATTTTGATTACCTACGATACCGTGCATGTTTAGAGAGCAGCTTTCACTGGCATTAAGCCGTATTTACTATGTCATCAATTATTGTAGAAAAAAGAGGTATTTTTATAAAATATCTGGGACTCAGAATTTAGTGTAAAAGTACTATGTGAATTGGCAGATTTTATTTATTCTTGCCTTTTAATACTGTTGAATCTGTGTGATAGCAGTACTCTCTCTTGGGAAGCTACTCATTTTACTTCAAAGCGCCCTCCCCCGACTGGGCCTCGTCCTCCCTTCAACCACTACTCCTGGCCCCCTCTGCATGGTTACATGAAACCAGCTCCTGAGTCACATGGTTACATAAATACATATGTAACTCCTTCCATGTATCGTGGGCGAATCCAGTCTCAGTCAGAGTGGTAAATGCAGGTAAATGTATTTGGTTTCAGCAGCATAACGGCCTCTCAAACATTAGATGTTAAGTCATCTGAGTGTGGGGAGTCCTAAGAAAAGACGGAGTAGTAGGTTGTGGAGGTCGTGAAGTCCTCTGAGACATGTTTGTGCTCTATAATTAGAGCTGACGGTGAAACATGAGTAAAACAGTCCTATATTTCCACTACAAGGCCAAACCCTCATTTACTCTACATCCAGCCACACCACTATTGATCCCCCTTTAATGAACACGGTATAATCAATAAATCAGTCATTTTCTGTCAAAGCTAATGATAAATTCCCATCACACTTTCCAAAGTGATGCCTCATGCACAGAATCTTAATTCTGACTACCAACCAAAAATGTTAATTTAATATATAGTGTGTGTGTGTGTAAATATATATATAAATATAACAATATATCTCTTGGCATTTTTGAATCTTTTACCAGCAAATATTTGTTTTTATTTTATTGGTAAATGACCTAGATTATTAATTACTACCACAGCAGGTAATACATCTTATGATTAATTCATCAATCAAAATAAATATCTGCAAACCATGAGTCATTCAGCCTCCTGTGTAACGTTATGAAACACCAGAGACACCTGCAGGTCATCCCATGACACTGCAGTTTCAGGACACTGGAGGATGGTTTTAGATGAAAGAGCCCAACACATCTGTACAGTAACAACTATACTGTGCGAACATTGGAGATTGAAGCTGATATTTTAATGTGTGTAACTTGGTTCCCCAGAGACTTTACTGCTATGACGTGGGCTTCTGCAAAGCACCACTTACTACTTATTTGAAGTTTCTATATTTATTGCAAAGCAGATTAGCTTTAATGTTTTAACTAGTCCCCCCTCCTCCCCCTCCCCACTTCCTTTTGTGTTACAGAGTAAAGAAAATATAACACTGGGGCCTTTGATTGAAATCAACCCCAACACATTGCGAGCAGCCACACGTTGTGTACCAGAGCACATTTTAAGTTGATTGCCCCCCTCGTTCAGGATGAGGACTCTGAGCGAGAGAGTGAGTGTATATTATATGTAGAGTGGAAACTATGTGAAGCAAATCCATCCTGTGTGCACTGTTCACATGGTACTGTAGATTACAAACCAAAAAAAAAAGAAAAAAAAGATAGCACTGCTTTGCATCCATATTTTTTCTTTTTTCTTTTTTTTTAACATATATGTGCTTTTTATCCCCTGATCACAAACTCATTGCTACGACTTGTCAGCATCAGTTTCACTTGCTGTGCCTTAATGCATTTATTAATGCCTCACAAACACACCACTGATGAGGACCCCCCCCCACCATGCCAAGAAGAAGGTATGCCATTAACAAGTCAAACTCACATCGCACACTCTCCACCTGCCTACAGATGATAAACTGTACTGAGGAGTTAGCTGTGGACAAACTAATGTTGAGGGAAATGTCTTTGATGTTAAACGTTTAAAAAAAAAAAAAGGTTTCTCTGACTGTAAAACGCTTGCAGTGTTCAAAGAGCTCCTGCATTGCTCTGCTACTCCCAACATGTAACCGGTACATTTTTGGCGATCACTGTAAATACAGCACATTTTTAGAAGATGGGTCACTACTGCAAAAAAAAAAAAAAAACCTGATTCCTTTCTCCTCCTACATCGGTGATTTTGTTGAACAAGACTGAATCCCAGCAGCGGGTGTGATGATGAGCGGAGGTTGGGGTAAATGCTTTGCGTAGTGTGTGGTATCATAGAGTCAGACTGTAGTGTAAAAAAAAAAAAAAAAAATCATGAAACCTTCTCGTGCTTTCTTCGTCCATTGTTCTACCTGCATGTCTAGACAACTTAGCCTGCCAATGAATGTTGCAGATGCCTTATGACAAAAAGAAGAAAAAAAAAGAAGACGTTTTTGGTTTCTCAATCGGGCTCTCATGTTTAGTTTTTGTTTTGGACTGACATGTGTCACATGTCACTCAGTTTCTTTCCAATCTGTTTCCTAATGGGTACCTTCTAAGTGCAATTTTAACAAAGTACATATCTCTCCATGAACACTGTACACTGCTGCTACATAGTGCTTGTTCTAATAAAACTGTAAAACTCAAGATGACGCAGAATGAGTGGTTTATATGCAAAGAAAATTCACATTGATAATGTTGAATCATCTTTCAGTCGAAAGAAATTACATTTTCTATAGTGATATCCTAAGAGGTCTAGTTGTGTCTGACCAACAGTCAAAAATCCTTAAATATATAGATAGTAAAAAACATAAAACAAAGTAAAGAAGCAAATTTAGATTTTTTTCAGCTCTAACTGTAAAAACTCTTCACAGATCACAAGATAAACTACTCTTATCTTTTATGTGTGGATGTCGGAGCTTCACTGTGCAGTGACAGCAGGAACAGGGAGAGCTTCTCTGTGCTCCTTTTAAAATCTGCATTTGAGACCTGTATGAGATGTATGAACATGATTTTGTGACGATAACATCCTCTGATAAAAGATTTTCCAGCGCAGCTGAAAACGTCATATGTGCAGCAGTTTATCAATTGAAATGAACTAGAATAATATAATAATGAATGAAGTAATATTTGGATTGTTATGTAATTATGAAAGGTGCACTTAAGTCACATATTAGTCAATTATGTTTACACATGTGTCTTCTTTAACCCATAAGGACCCACGGTGACACGGGTGTCACACTGCCTTCAAGTGTCCTGGAAAGCCCCTTACACATATTTATGTTGAACTTTTAATTCATAAAGTCCCTAAGTGACATCTACTCAACATCCTGGTGCAGTCACATGACTCTCTGTGAATCTCTCTATCCATGACAACATTTCCAAGATGGTGGCCAGCAGAGTTGGCACATTTCACAGAGGCCGCTACTTTTAAAAAGCTTGCTTTCTGTCAATAAAATAAGCCACCACCCATTTCACAATGCAAATCCTTTTATAACATGTCCCTTGTTGTATTTAACCTGTTCTGACCTCATTTTTTGAAGAAACTCATATAAAACAACTTAAGAAAATATTGCTGTGACATATACGTCACATCGGGCCTTAGCCTTAAAAAAGTCAGGAAAAATACCATGTGACGCCTATGTCACAATGAGGAAAATGGGAAAGAACTGCTCAATTAATTTAGGTGATTCAGGTATTTTGAATTAATATACTCTATGTTGTTCAATTTAAAACATAATTTAAAAATGTTAACATAAAAATAATGTCAAATTCAATCAATATTTAATAAAATGATATATCAGTCCGGAAATTGAACCACAGATTTAGCAGAGACACTCTTCTCAGTAAATGAACAAGATTTTAGTATCCCATGCTGGTCCCATATTAATGTAATTATGCTTTTTTGCTGTATTTTCTGTAACAAAATAGGATACAGTGTTCAGGATGTACTGACGACCATCAGACGTGCAATAGATGTTGTATACAGAACAACAAATACAGCAAAGAAGAATGAGAGTTTACATAAGAAAATATTAGGAAACAAATAAGAAAAGTTAACACAGTCAAACAGTCATGAACCAGGTTTGAGACAAGGGTTCTGGACTGCTGTACTGATGGGAGAGAGGGTCCCATGTGGTGCATTGTGAGAGAAGGACGTTTTACCCAGCTCAGTTCTGACGAATGGAATATGACCCAACAATCAGTTCTGTGAGTGGGTACCAATGTTTTGTGATTTTATAGTTACCAGAGATGATAAATAAGGAGACAATAACTGTGACAGGGCTTTAAAAATGGATAAAAACCAATGCTGTTTTCCCCTTACTGTCAGAAATGACCAGCCGACATTTTGATAAAGAGTGCCGTGATGAGTATTATATGAATCATTGGAAGTGAAATGTAAGGCTGAGTGGTAAACAGCATCCCGGGGAATCAAAGTGGAACTAGCAGCTCTTCCATAGATGTCATCTCCATAGTCTAAAACAGAGAAAAAATAGTGTCTCCAATTTTTTTCCTGTGGTGAGTAGGAAAACGGTGCTTATTTCTGTATAGAAAGCCAAGTATTGTTCTTAGTTTAGCAATGAGGGTGGTGATATGGTGCTTAAAATTAAGACAACTGTCCATCCAGATGCCAAGGTATTTGTAGTTGGAAAGAAAATTGTGGTTGCACAGCTTTTAAGGCTTCAGTAACTGGTTAAAGCCTTCAATATGAGGCAATATTCGCATTTCTATAGTGTTTGCCCTTTTTTGTTGTGAAACTTGTCTTAAAAAGGTGTCAATAGTAACCAGCAAATTTGTAATTTTGATATATGTTATGGAAATGCAAATAAAAGGTCAAATTTGTGTTACAGAGCAAAAGAAAATGTTAAGCCCATTTATTTTCAAGTGAAAATTTAAGATACCAAAAACGCCCGATGTGACATATATGCAACATTCTAGATCTCTGACAATAGGTGGCGCTATTTCAAAAAAAACTTCAAAAATGTGTTCCATGCATTCCACTTGGTCTGTGTTTCACCCCACTTAATTTTCCTTCAAGGATAAATGGGTCTGGGTTCTTATGGGTTAATACAACATAGAGCACAATTATCCAAATTATATCAATCACAATTCTTATCAGAAAAACAATTATCAGGTGCTTCCCTTTCGTTATTCAGGCTGAAATTCTGGGAATTTATTGTTAATAAGTCACAAAACAAACTCAGATACACTTCAAACTTCAAATACATTTCTTCTACCATCACTCTGTGTAGTGAGCTTTGAGCTTTCATGTCTCCTCCTTACAAAACCACACAAATCAGGAGCGAATGAACCCGTGCACAGGCCCTGATGTAATTGCCTTTGTACTAATACAGCAGAACGTGCTGCCTCATAAATTGATGGCTGTCAAGCGTTCGGCTCCCACGAGAGACGTTTCATTCAATAACGCTGCAACAGCTCTTGAAAGCTCCGCAGCAGATCTTGCTCTCTCAATACTGTCTATTGATCATTCACAGACACCAGCACTTGTTAACATTTAGAGGTTGGGTTTATTTCCTGGCTTTTTTTTTTACACATGTTGTTCCTGCTAAAGGATACCGTCAGTAAATGTATTTAATACGTCACAGATTTTTACTTCTAGGTTCTATGAGGCACACTGCAACAAAGAGAGACAAGGCTTATAAAGTCACACGTCACCTGCTCTGAGTCAACCAGATAGCAACAGCAGGGATTGTACTGTAGACTGCATTATGACAGATGGGAAAGAGGAAATAGGAAAAATAAATGATTCAATTGCCCCGTTGCATATCAAAGCATAGATCATTCTTTTGACTTTAAAAGCCAGAATAATCTCTCTTCTTCAATTCACTTCCATTTTCAGGTGACTATTGCTTATTTAAGTCCAACTAGAAGGCGGGGGAACTTGGTTTTCTCTGCTGGAGAGGAAAACTATGTGGAATAAAAAAATTTAATGAAGTCACCTGGAACGTTAAAGCATCTCCATCCTATTTTTTTAAAAGAAAAAAGGCCAATCATTCCCAACATCGTAAAAAATAAATAAAGCAAAACAGCTTCAGCTAATAATGTAAAAAATAAAAGTTAATAGGAAGCGTTCCATAATAATTTACACGCATGAAGTTCTTCTTCACATAATTCATGTCTTATATAAAATATGATGGTATCTTAAGTTCCTGATGACAAAAAATGTAAATGTGATTTTATGTGTATGGTTCATGGTGATGAGCCTTTTATACTCTGGAGCATGATCTGCTTTTGTAACATTTACATGAACTAAAAAAATAGACCTGACCTCACACTGTCCATGGGCAGGAAGACTACGTGGGAAGAACAACCTACAGCCTCATCATGACTAGACATCAGCTGATGATATATGTGGCAATGTGGGTGAAGTGGCTCGCTGACTTCGGTGGTGTTTACTTGTTGGAGGCCATGATCTTGATGTACTGGAGGGCGCTGTGTGCCGCGTCGTTGTGCGCATTACCGCAGGAAATGCCGGTGCCGTGGCACACGGTGACGGGGGAGGTGGACAACTCTGCCAAACACTGGTACTGTCCGTTCACGGTCAGCTCATCTGCAAAAAAGACAAAAACACACCATGTGACACAAAAGGTAAATATGAGTAAAGCTGTTTTCTTTAGGGGTGTGACATTCAGTTCAGTGCACCTTCACCTCTGTCACTGCCATCACAGACAATCTCCCAATTCCTTCAACTCTCTTTAGGTCCGACCCTCTTATATTGTCACTATGTAGATATAATCAATATTTTAATTGAAATATAACTTAATAATAAATAATATAAATAACAATCCTTTAATCTCCAATCAGAACCAGTTTTTCCTCTAGCTTGGTGGAAACACAAAACAACAGCACCAACAGAGTGAGAGAATTCTGTAAAAGAATATTAGCTACGAAGTGTCTGTATAATTTGAAGCATGTACTAATAATTCAAAACGAAATTATACACTACTTAGAGATTTCATTATTACCCCACATATGATTTGATCTATTATGGATTATAATTATCTCCTTAATGTTTTTTTTTTTTGCTTGTTTGTTTTTAATCATGCCCTGATGCCACAATTAAAGTAAAATTTGGACTGCAGTCACATTCATAAACCTTCTACTTAATAATCTGCTTAATCAGCCTCTGTCCTGGGGACAGCTGAGACAGGACTGAGGAAAAGAGGAGCCATGCTGGATTGGAAACACTCATCACAAACAGAGATGCAGTGTGGGCCGTCTCACCAATATCAAAGTATGTGACCTCGAAGCCTTGTTCCTTAGACAGCTCTAACATCATCTGAATGTAATCTGTGTTGGGAATACTCAGGGGGTTCCTCCTCAGTAAAGACATCTTCTCTGCCGACGAGTTCCTCAAGTTCTCAAATCGCACGCTTGGTTTAGGCGCCTGAAAAAAAGAGACGCGAGACGTTAGAAAAAAACTCCTCATATTTAACTCTGAAACGCCGCTGCTGCTGCCTTCAGAGGTCGTTAAAAGAATGCTAGAAATATTTGACATACCCAAGTGATTTCAGAGCAGCCAGACAGACTTTGAAGCTTTGCCACCATTTTCTCTGCCGCTGCCTTTTTTGCTGACTTTTTCGAGTTTCCTGTAGCTGTCAAAACACGAGACAGAGAGTGAGAACGGGACGGATGAATTAAGAGTTACAGCCACTTTGAAGCATTTTACATGAATATCTCATAAAGACTCATACCCTTCTCTGACAGGGACTCCATTCGACAAGTAACAGTGAATTCTTTCTTGTGCGGCGGACCAGCCTCCGTTACAACTGTGTATTCAGGAAGACGCCATCCTCTCTGCAACGCCAGCTCCTACAATGAAAAAAGAGGAAAAATAAGGGCTAGTGTATTATTTACTCAACATTTATAAACCATATATTCACAGTGCATACACAGGGAATCCACTACAGCTTACACACCTGCAGTATTCCCACTGAGTTGGGGTGGTTGTTTGGTTCCGGTGCATCGCCATTACTTTCAGGCTTCACAGGAATGTTCCTGTTGGGAATCATATCAAAGCTGCAGCAGATCACCACAGACTGTCAGTCACTATAATGATGGATTCATCTGTCATTTACTTAGCTGATTAATTAACTCGTGCTAACTTCTGACACTTTAATTTGCCTATTTTATTCATCCAACACAACAAATAAAAAATATATTCAGTTTGATGAAATAAAATATTCATTTCGATAAATAATAACAATAAACATTACTTAAAATAAAAAATAGGAATAATAATAAAATAACTATTAAAATAGAAATTACACTATAAAAAAATGAAGGTCCAGAAACAGAAAAAAGGTATGGAGGTTGAAAAAGGTAAATATTTGGTATTTGTTTACTAAAAAATTACTAAAAACAAATTGATCACTAATGCTGCACAGCTCTGCACTGCTAAAAATGTTACGTCAGGTTCACTTTAGGGCTACAGCTAACCATTTTCATTATCAGTTAATCTGTTTTTATTGTTGTTGTATTGTTTTAATTGCTATCTCAATTAATTGAAACAGTTAAAAATGAACAATGTAATTTACAAAAGCCCAAACTAACACACTCAAATTCATGTCAAAATATTCACATGGAAATAGTGAATCTCTGCCATGTTTGCTTTTATAAATAACTTCAATGATTAAATGATTATTAAGTTTATTGCCAATCAATATTACAACCATCGACAGCGAGTTTGTCAGATCTCTACTCACACTGCTCCGGCGTCTATTTGCAGAATATTCAGGGCGGCCTCTGCAGCCATGTGTTTAGCTGCCTTTTTACTGGGACCTTGACCTGAAACACAACCAGACACAACAACACTGATTATGTAATATGTTACAGAAATGATTCTTTAAAAAGCACCACCACCTCAAACCACTTAGCAACCAGTCATGCATGGCTAAAGAACATGCTCGTAAGATTAAACTTTAATGACTATTTTGAACCTCGGAAACCCTGAATCAAGTTTTGAAATGTGTCTCAATCTATGATACATTAAAGGACAATTCCAGGCGAATTCAACTCGGGGGTGTATTTTCCTATCATTTTAGGTCTAAAAGAATGAATCTGAAGATTTTCAGTTTAATTGCTCCTGTTTTGCGGTAGTTGCGTCTGTCCCCGCATCGCCACGGCAGCAATGAATGGGAGTGGATGTAAGTTCCGCTGTTTAGGCTGTTTACAGCCCTCAAAGCCGCAATTTTTTTCCACAGACAGCATCAGATGGCGACTCAAACATGCGCCGAGAAGTTTATTTACTTCAAGCAAGCCGACATGTTTGTAAAACTAGATCTAATTCAAAGTCTCCCGGAGTCTCGCGCGAGACCCAGTTGCCGTGCTCGGTGTGTTCAGGAGCAGTGGGAAAAGCTACCGTTTGTGTCATAAACACAGGAATATCAACTCTTTACTTGCTTCAAGTAAAAAAAACTTCTCGGCGCATCTTTGAGTAGCCATCTGACGCTGTCTGTGGAAAAAAATGTACACTTCAAGCAAGTCAAGAGTTGATATTCCTGTGTTTATGACACAAGCGGTAGCTCCGACTGCGCCTGAATACACCAACACTGCAACTTCGGGCACGCGCAAGACTCCGGGAGACTTTGAATTAGATCGACTTTTACAAACATGTCGGCTTGCTTGAAGTAAATAAACTTCTCGGTGCATGTTTGAGTAGCCATCTGATGCTAGCACTTTGTGCTACATATCTTTTGTATGAAAAGTGCTCTATAAATAAAGTCTGATTGATTGATTGATTGATTGCTGTCTGTGGGAAAAAATTGCAGCTTTGAGGGCTGGAAACAGCCTAAACAGCGGAACTTACATTCACTCCCATTCATTGCTGCCGTGGCGATGCGGGGACAGACACAACTACCGCAAAACAGGAGCGATTAAACTGAAAATCTTCAGATTCATTCTTTTAGACCTAAAATGATATGAAAATACACCCCCGAGTTGAATTCGCCTGGAATTGTCCTTTATGAAAGGGGAGTGGTGAAATAAAGAGGAAACAAAAAATGTTACTCTTTATGACTGGATTATTTCTCATCAGCTTTACACTGTAGTGTAATACAGGGCTTCATTCGTTAAGCAGCTGTCAGCACAGTCGGCGTGGGACTGTTCACGTACCTGTGCAGTTCACATCTCCGATGTTCACGCTGAAGACGAAGCTGGGCTGATGAGCCTCTCCTTCAGCCTTCTCCAGCACATACACAGGAAGGTTGCCAGATTTGGTGCCATATTCATGCAAGATTTGTATGGGTGTTTTCCCAGGACTGTTCCTCTGCACCTCAGGCGTGTTCAAGCTTGTGTGTATTAAACAAAGTGTGTACAAACAGTTAATCAGAGGTATAGAAGGGTGCATTGATGGCAAAAAAACCGGCAGATAATAGAACCTTTTCACAGCAGTTGTTTGGGGAGGGGGGTTCAATGCTGCTGCTGTCATAGAAATAGTCATCAATAACCAGTCACAAATTAAATGAGTAAGTTACAAAGTAAAATTACCAGTGAGATCAAATAAAGTCTGATCTTGTGGGGGCTATGAATGAGATCCAATTTTTCCAGATTTGATCAAATTTGTCCTTTTGGATTCTTTTTCCATCCTAAATATCTCCAGAGTAATATCAAACCAGTCATCTAGGGTAGGCTGAATCAGGCTTAACCATCTCCTTGTAATTGTTTTCTTGCTTGCCACCAAGAGTATTTGCAGCAGCTTTATCTTTTTCCTACATTTCAAAAAAGGAACATGACCCAGGTACAGGACAACAACACTCAGGGGTATTTGAGTGTTAAAGACTGTGCTTAAAGAAGCCTGGATATCCTTCCAGAAGAATTTCAGCTTGGGACAAATGGATGTATTTTTAAGTTGACTAGTTCCTGACAATCAATTCAAAACTGTAAATGCTTTATGGCTACAACAAAACTCTATTTTCATTATTGCATTCCCAATTAACTCATCAAGCTGTCTACTGTATAAAATGTGAGAGACTAGTGTGAAAATGCTTGTTTTCCACTTTCCTAGTGTCCATGACACCTTCGTGTTATTTATGTTATACTGTTTACAACAGTTAAAAACAGAGACAAGCTGTGAATTCTCGATTGCGAGAGGCCTCACAGCTTTTCTGATTCCTTCGTGCACACTTGTCACTGCAGTGCTGCAGAGTTAGGCTATTCCCTGAGAACGTTTCACAATTTACAGTCCTCTGATATAAACTACACTGAGTTTATATGGGACGTCTCATATGATGCACATTTAAAGAACTGACAAGAGAAGAACAACTTTATGGGGCAACATGTAGCTCAGTGGGTTGAGCAGGTGCCCCATATGCAGAGGCTCCTCGCTGCAGCTGGTCCCGTTTACAATCCTGAATCTGGTGGCCCCTTGTTGCATGTCGTTCCCCTTCTCTCTGCCTCCCCATTTCCTGTCTCCCTCAACTAAAAGCCCCAAAGATATATAAAAAGAGGAACAACTTTACATAGCCTATATGAACTAAAACAATCACTCTGTCTGCTTCATTGGTCTCTGAGGTCTTGTCGAACTAAAACGTTATCATATTTGATTAACCCAGGCCACAGAAACCACTCTGCTAAAGATGAATGATGTTATATAAGCCTGTGAGTCCTCAACTAAGCTGCTTGCTGATGTAAAGGATGCTGCACTGAACCCTGAGCCTTACATCAGAAACAGCCTGTACACACTCAAACACAGCAGCAGCACTAAGGAGGCTGCCCAGTGAAACCTCAGTCTGACCCACTGACACCTGAGCAGCTTCACAGGAGCAGATGGAGGTGAGGAGGCGTCTCCTTATTGTTCTCATTTGTCTTTCCAGATCTAAGTTACCATGGCGACCCTTCGGTGACAAAGCACCACGGATGTGACTGCATGACTTCTTCACTCTCGTAAAAATTAAACATAAACTACACGCATGAGAAAGGGATATATGATTATTTTCATGCAAATTTTGTTCAGCTATAATTACTGATAAATATCATGACAGATTATTTTATTAGTTTTATTCTGAAAACCCAAAGTAGCCTACTCTATCCTCTCTGCTAGCAGCCAGCTAAGCTAACACGGGTAACGTAAGGATAGCTCGCTAATAAACCGTCTTTGACTCAATTAAAAGTATATTTATTAATTCATACATACATACACACTCTGCAGATAAATGTAGAGGATTAAATTCAGTGATATAACTTCATGAGCGTTAATAACATTAAGACCCAGTTACTGCTGAAGCAGTTTACTCGTCGCATTTATTTGATCGGTTGCAGTTTCATTTCCTCTTCACTGGTTATTATATTATATTTAGCCGTGTTAGTAGCTCTTACTTTAGGCGTTGGTATTTAAGAAATTATGTCACTGTATTAGCCAATGCGAAACACATTTCAATAAATTAAAAAAAAAAAAAAAAGACTTTACAGGATGAACTGACCTGGTGTCGGCTGGTGACTGCTGGTATCCCTCCTGAGACATACTGACAGGTTTCTGTGGTCAGTGACTCCGCTCCGGGATAAATGCCACACACACACTGCTGGGAGGGATCCTCCTGAGCATCTAGTTACGTTACTGTGAGGAAATGAAGTGGCCTAAATGCAAAAAAACAAAAGAAACAAAAAATTTCATCAACTCCTCATTGGAGCCTGACCCGGGGAAAACTAGTGTACCCGCTTCAGCATCGGCATCAACATCCAGGTCAGCTGCTGTAGGTCGGCTAGGAGGAGCTGAGCTGAGCTGATTTACCGCCATCTGTGGGTGGGGCGGTGGGAGCTCAGCTGGGGACTCAAAGGCATCCAGGTCTTCACTAACCACAAAAAAAATATTAATTACATTTAAATGAAAAATAGACCTCTGAATAAACCAAAGAGCTGCAGATAGATTTCTGCAGGACCAAACACTGTGTTTTATCAGTGAGAATTCAGGAATATGGTCGCTGTCATATGATACAAATAGTCTATTACTATAAATAATATAAAATAATATAATACAAGCCAGGCCAGAGCAGTTTTAAAAAAAATTTTTATCAAGGTCTTTTTATTTTGTTTTTACAATTTAACACAAGTCCAACAAAACAAAGCAGGAAACTACACCCCCGCCCACCCCACCCCATCCCATCCCACCACCCACCTTTACCTTCCCTCAAATAGCCAGACAAAAAAAATACACACAGATAAATAACTGAAATGAATAGAAATGACAGAGGGCAGCAGCAGAGGTTTGCATTACTATATTATCAGCCTCTATCTTCAACAAACATTAAGAAACGCTGCCAAATATTATACAATTTTCTGGTTGAACCCTCGATTGTGCCTATCTAATCTTCTCCAATTTGATATGGTACATGATTTCCCTGATTAAGTTATGTATGTAAGTATGTTGGAGGTGCTGGGTCTTTCCATTTCAATAATAGCCTATCAGTCTCCTCCTGGCTAGGAGAAAGCAGAAGGTCAGCATCGTTCTTTCCCACATCTGAAGAGGGGGCACATGGGTTACCCCAAAAATCTTTAGAGGTCTCAAAGATAGATTGCCAAAAAGTGCAAAGCTTCAGACATGCCCAAAACATGTGAAACAGGGTGTCTGGATCCCATCTGCATCGATCAAAAAGGTGTTAGCTTTGATCTTAGAAAGTCTAACTTCAGACCAATGCAGACAGTGTACAATTTTGAATTGAACAGGCCAGAGCAGATTTGATCTACTATGGAAACTGTGGTGAACGTAAGATGTTAATGACCGTTGTGCAGTTGGTGACTCATTGGTGTAAATGTAAGCGTGAGGTTGTTCGTCTCTATTTGTCGGCCTGTGCACTCTTATGTCAACTGAGATTGGCTGTAGCCCCTTACAATCCTGCACAAATAAGTGGATGGATGGATCTGTGTGCAGACTTTCCATGAGAATTGTTTCAATGAATTAATATTCCTTCACAGTTTATGTCACTCTTAATGTTTCAGATGTCTGTGAGTAATTTGCTGCCAGTGTCTGAGACACATTCTGTTCAATTCAAGGTGTTCACCAAACAGCTCCACTGAAGACTCAGCAGTCTAATAACCCTGTATTAGACTGGAAAAAAAATACAAAAAGTGCATTTTCAATAAATACGTTTTATATAAACAAACCAAATAAATGTGTTCAAATTGCAAAGTACTGTCACAGTGACAATTCATCCAGTTTATTGCTTATAGAAAATTGTTTAAAACTGGTTCCAAGATTTCATGGACCTCTCATGTGACAATCATTTATAGTTATATTTTGAAGAATAACAAAAATCTAAAAGTACATGACTGGTTGTTTAACTAAGTCTGAATTGATGTGTATTATTCAATTGTACAGTTAATTAAAATAAACATTAAATACAATGTACAAAAATATAAATTTGACTATTACACAGTATGTTTCGTACCGGTATGACTGTCTCATGAGCTTAAAAAACATGGAGTGTGAGGCAAAATCATCCCAGCCACAGGTCACTGTCTTCATCAGCAAATGAGAGTTTGCCTAAGATTCATAACAAAATTATGAAATACTTCTGTGTAGGTTTTCCAACAGATTTTCTTGGGAGACTATTAACAGTCTTTCCAGACAAGAACACCCACAGGGAACCTCCCATGAGTGAGTCGATCAAACAGACCCAAGGCTGGGAGGACGAGCACTGGGGACCGGAAACACCACTTTCTTAGTCAGTGAGAAAGCTGGCTGAGGCATTTGCTTTTTTCTACCGGTAGAATCGGTCCTCTTGCTGACGTCATTGTTCACTTTTGTCAGGATAGACACGAGGTCAATCTTCCTGGGAGAAGCAAAAGATACAGAAAACACAAAAAATTATAGGTGAAGACATAACACACACACACACACACACGTATATACAGTATATATATGGATAGATAGATAGATAGATAGATAGATAGATAGATAGATAGATAGATAGATAGATAGATAGATAGATAGATAGATAGATAGATAGATAGATAGATAGATAGATAGATAGATAGATAGAGTACTGCAAAATAGGAATGTGATTACTGTGTTCTGTGTCACTCACTTGGGCACCATCTGGACCAGATTTCGGCACAGTGACTGAATGAACCAGGAGCCATTATTCCGCTCTCTGAAGGAGGCAAAAGAGGGGACAGTGGACATGGCCTGCAGGAAGTCAGCATCAGACGGGATGGAGTCGTTTGCTACAACAGCATCGGTACAAACAGGGCTACGTGCGCCGCCGTCAGCCTCGATGTGGACGGCACTTTGCTCGTTGATGCCCTGGCAAGCCTGGATGAAAAACAGCTTGGGTTTTTCTGCCAAAGAGCGGCACCTTATTCCATTCAGAGGTGCCATCAGGTCCACGATCTTAGCCGTTTCTCCATCCACACCGAGCACACCTCCCTCCTCACCATGGCTAAGAAGACAGCACACCACACAGTCCATCCCACTGTGATCTTTCCTACCGAGCTCCTGCAACACCGACAGCATCTCCTGCTTCGTACGGTCATGCCATACCTCGATGTCAAAGCCCAGCCATGTAAACACATCACGCAGACACCCTGGAAGACACATATAACACGTGTAAATGTAAATACAATCCCATGAATGTGCAGTTTTTATCTGAGATTTCCAAAACTGAATAAACATAAACTTACTTTCATCAATCATGGTTCCCGCCCGAGGCTTGCGACCGGATCTGGTGAAGTCGTTGTTGTTTATTATCAAGCAGATACCTCTCTTTGTTGCAGTCATGGGATATGTTCCCAAATCCTACAGAGATAAATCCACAGCTCAGATGAAAAAGTTTAAGGATTCAGTGTAAGACAAAGATTACATGTGCAAGCTGATGAAGGGTGAATCTAAGAAAGTGACTTGAGCTCGGCAGTGTCTGCCATGGACTGACACATGTAGTTGTATAAATAATAAGAATGAAATCACACACCTCATCGTCTGTATTTGTAGTCTGAAACATCGGCACTTCAGGGGAGGCCTCGTTTCCTCGAGGCAGCAGTAATGACTGGGCATCTATTCCCACTATGAGACGATGAGATGACGGGCGACAATTTTCAACCAAGTTAAAGATAGAAAAGAGGATATTTCAATAAAAGATAAGTCATGATGTCTCACTACAGCTTGTGATAGGGAGTACATGCTACAACCTTCCAAGGAGGCAATGGTTTCAGTGTGGAAACCACTCAGTCCATGTGAGGAGGCCCCAAATTCTTGTTCACCAAGATTCACATCTGGAATATCTAGGAAGTGAGAAGTAAAAAAAGAGGAACTAAGAGAAAGTCAGTTCACTTGACTTAACTACAATGGTAAGAAATTCCTCTTGTAAAACCACAAACCCAACTCATAACTCACCCATAGAGGTGTTTGAAGAATTCGAGTTAGTCTATAATGGATAAAAGAGAAATTAATAATGACCATTAGAGACAAAGAAACATCACATTTCATTTGAGTGTGCGTGTGTGTGTGTGTGTGTGTGTGTGTGTGTGTGTGTGTGTGTGTGTGTGTGTGTGTGTGTGTCAGTTTCTCACCTTGGCCAATAATGGGAGTCCTTTAAGAGAAAAAAGATTGAACAAAATTGTTAAATACAACGTATGTTGACTGTGAGGGCAGTAAAAACATTATTTATAAATCAAAATTAAAGCAAAAAAAAAAAAAGACATGTTTGAAAGCAGGAAAAAATAACAGCATCTAAATTAAGTTTTGTTATCCATTTCTGCTACTTGCTGACAAAAAATGTATCATGCAAGTTTTGCTTGAATTGTTACAACATTTTATCTCAGACCAGTGACATCATCACCCTTGCGAACGCCCACACAAGACGTTAAATAGTGAGTCTCCACACCAGATAGTTGGACCAGTCCCAGCCTGGTCAGATGCGTACATGAACTGATGAAGCCTCTTGGATGAGAGGTGAAACGTCTTCCTAGACAAATAACTAAGTCCAGTTGCTTTCGATTTAACCTCCTTTGAAAAACATTTTATCTCATAATTATGGGATTACTATGTCATATTTAGGACAGAAAAAGCACTTCTTAATCAAACTTTTCAGGCATAAAAGCACAGCACATCATTGTTAGTCTATTTGAGGAAAACATGATCAACCCAAGTCCCTCATATGAATCAGTTATAAAGATACAAGCAGGTATGTAAAAACCCTTAATATATACAGTATGACATTGTATATCAGTTTACCTGATCTTTCACCAGAGGCAGTCTTTTCTGGATCTAAAGACTGAGGGTCCTGCGAAAGAACACAAACAGATATTACAACAAATGGTTAATGCAGAAAGAAGCAGGAACAGAATCAAAGCCAAGTCTGACTGAAGACTGTACCTGGTTCAGTTCAGAAGAATAAGTCAAAGACCTCGATCGGCTCATCTGTTGAGCCATAGGAGGGGGTCGGTGTACTGTGATAAACAAAGAGTGACACAAGTGAACCAACGGTGACATGATATAACAGATTTATTGTTGTAAATGATTAAATATCCGGGTTAAGGTTAAGGTTGGTGTAAGAGTTCGGGTTCAGGTCAACTCAATTCCTGCTTCTGCTCTGCTGTTGCATCTTGATTCCTACACTTGTTGAATTTTCTGTAGCTTACCTGGCAGTTCTTTGAACTGGTTGATCTTTCCTTGTAGCATGGGGCAAATGACCTTAATAATTTTCTCCAGTTCACTTAAATTAGTGTCACTGAGGAGGTCCATATGCTCCATCTCCTGGAAGACCTCCAGAATAGTCTGAGAAGTTAAGCCCACGTACAGACACACTTAATATTATTATTAGATAGAGTGATGCATTCTTTACAGCAGAAAGTTCATTACAAACTTAGGTTTGTAATTTGTATTTGAACCCTCTACATTCTCCTCAAACATGGGTCTCATGCAGTGACAACTGAAGAGGCACTTACAACAGTTTCCTCTAGTTTTCTACGTGGCAGAGTTGAGTTCAATAAGAACTTCACATGTTTTAATTCTTCATCAGTAATCTCCTCGGACAGGTTGTAGAGCAGCTTCCTGGAATAACAGAAGGTAAACGCTTGAGTGTTTCCATAGTAGGTGATTTGATTCAACCTACCCATGCTAAATGCATTAGTCTTTACCAAACCGAATTCTATTACCAGAAGTCTTTATTTTTGCTATATAAAAATATGCATCTGAATCTGAGGATAAAAGCAAATTTTGATTATTGTTGAATCTTTTAAAGTCACATTAAGCAAAAGTGTCCAATCAGTTCGCTGGTTCCAGTTTTTCTGATTCTTTAAATAACACCACCGTTTATTTACCACCATGAATAAATCTGAATTGGACATATCTCATGAACAAGGAGGTTGGCTGTATGGGCTCTCATACTGTAAATGTATATTGGAATGTAAATCATACTTAATGGTTTACATGCAGCCCACCTGTACGGAGAGATGAGGTTGGGGGCTGCAGCGTCTCTGTCAGTGAGGCTGAGGCTGCGGACCAGGCGGGTGCGTTTTATGGTGAGGAGAAGTTCAGTCAGCAGTTGTGGATTCTCTGCTGACAGGTAGTCTTCATCGGCCAGACGAGAGAAGAGGTCACTGGCTGACTCCACCGAGGTCGGGGTTTGGCCCAGGAGGTCAGTGCAAAGAAATGCTAAAGCTTTCACCTCATCCTTTGGCAGGGCCTTCCCTACATCTAGCAGCATCCTCTGGAAATCCATTTCCCTGTACTAAAAACAAAATGAACTCACTGAGTTGATGACACCACAACTGTCATAAATTCTTCATGGGTTAGTCATATCGCCCTCTGTTTCTCTGCTGTTTCTCTACCTCTGTGGCTATTGAAATAAAAACAAAACAACTGAAACAACAAAAAATGCTCAAAACTCTTCAGAAAAATGTCTTAATCATGTAATTATTTTGAAAATGAACTCACTGAGTTGATGACACCACAACTGTCATAAATTCTTCATAGGTTAGTCATATCGCTCTCTGTTTCTCTGCTGTTTCTCTACCTCTGTGGCTATTGAAATAAAAACAAAACAACTGAAACAACAAAAAATGCCCAAAACTCTTCAGAAAAATGTCTTAATCATGTAATTATTTTGGATTATTTTAGGGTCACATTAACTCACAGGAAGTGAGTGAGGTGTTTTTTTTTTACCAGGACATCTTTTACCTGACGCAGTGAACACTTCTTCTGCATTAATCACCTCAACTGAACTACTGTAGCCTACCCTACTGTACGTCTTTAACATCAGCAGGCCTATAATATCCCAATAACTTGATCCAAAACGTGTAGCCCGCTTATTGAACTCCGTGTACAAAAACATTGATAACCAAACTCGTAAAAACATCGCATTAATTAATTCTAAAATAATGACTTTACTCACTTTTACTGGCAGCCCCCAGAGTATCTTCAGAATTTGTAAGGAGGCAGACACCTTAGATAAAGCTTTAAGTGTCCTCTGGGGAAAAACCTATGATGCACTGAGCACGCTGGTTTTTTTAATCTAGTACCGCCTCACTGTCAAACTCTGTGTTCAAAAAGTTTGATTAAACTTTTGGTAACCACACACAGATACACAGGTCGCGCGGTCTTACCTGTTTGGTGATGAGTTTTCTGCAGGTCTACAGTAGGCTATAACTAACTGAAGAGATTGGCGTCTACTTCAACATTCCTAAAATACGGCGATAGTCAAGAGCTACTCAAAAATACGACTACAACAGGGAAGGAAACACAGAACCGAAAGTAACAGAGGCCTGAGCTCCTATTGGATGGTGAATAACGCACATGGCCATTACGCACCATTACGCACCATTCCCGGAAGAGAGAGACGGGACCGAATCTCAACCGAACCCGCCGGTACGACACGCATTGATTTGTAACACACCATTTGGAAGCAGGAGATAATTTGTGTGATTTGGTGGTCACCATGTTGGTTTTTTGAAACCAATAACATATCAGTGGGGAGGAGGGGGTGGTGGGGCTGTAGTGACCTGACAGCAGAGCCATAGAGATAGTTAATCAATCACTCTGCTCAGCCCTCCTACAGGCCCTGCTGCTGCTGCTGCTGCTGCTGCTGCTGGTCTGCAAAATGTCCACATGTGGGCCATAACAACTATTATAGCGTGTCATCATTGTTTTCTCGACTGATAGTGTTTTTGAGTAGTCAGGGATAAACAACTTAATGCCATGGCACATTTTATTGCACTTAAAATCAGCAAATAAATCAACGTTTAGTTTGGCAAGATTGTCCATATTGTCATATAAAATATTGTTAAGATTGATGACAGGAACATAACAAAGAGATAACAAACATGAAACATTGGATCAGAGCACATTTGAATCATATATATTAAACTGTAGGTAACCATTGCAACAATACAGTTCTGTATGCAGTGTTACTAGTTGACAAAGTGGTGAGAATATTAAAAGAAATGACACAAAATATAAAGCTATTAATTTGACAATAGTTGCCAGTTAATTTAGCTTATGTTTATTTTTCCCCAACTTCTTAAAATATTAAGTGATAATACATAAGTTCAATGTTGTTCAATCTACATTTAGATCCATTATTTATAAGTAGCTTAACCAATTTGCCTCTCTCTCTCTAACTTTATTTATCTTCACATTTTGTGTTGTAGCCTACGGTATATAGCATCCGCTTTTCTTTGGAAAAAATTTTGTTCCATAAGAACAGGAAAAGAAAAGAAGAAAAAAAGTAAATTTCTGGTATGATGGCGTACAGTATGATTTGAACATTATATTCTTTCATAAGGGAAGAAAAATATTGATTAAGACTAAAACATTCAAATATCATTCATTATTTGTGGTAGTGTGTGTTTGATTTGGGTTCAGTCTTCAGGGTCTGGATATGTCCTCTGCGTCTCACTCTGACACTGAGCCATGAGTTAACACCAGAGCTGTTGAACCTGAAGGTCTCTATGAAGAACACACACACACACACACGCACACGCACACACACACACACACACACACACACACACACACACACACACACACACACACACACAGAGAGAGAGAGAGAGAGAGAGAGAGAGAGAGAGAGAATGGTAAAAACAACATTTCTCTATTCGGCCACATCTCCAAAAAACAAAAAATAACCCAAAACAAGCCTCAAAACTTTGGACATAGACATCTTATTGGATACTGGTCGTTTAACTTTTACTGTAATGTGGCTACTCTTATTGATAAGGCTGATCAATGCAACGTGGTGCTCCAGATAATCCTCTCTTTATTTAGATAAATCAAGAAGACAAAGAAGCCCTGCTGGTTGGATTCTTTCTGCAACATTTACACAATTTAATTAAAAGCAGAATTGCATACATGTAGTTGGTACTTTCTGCTGAAATATAAGAAATATTTGGACTTTTAACAGATCTTCTAGCATATTCTATTCTATTGAATTTACATTTCTTTATATAGCTAGTTACAGAATATGCATCACAGTTTGTGTAAAATAAATAAAATATAGGATTTGGTCCAATGAAGATTCTCAGTTATATCAGACTGTAGGATATGAAATGTAAAGTCCTTGTTAGAGTTACCTTTGACATGTAAATATTAATTATTATATTGACTTGTGGATGAGATAGAAAGATATTTCTTTCAATACATATCATTTATTGTGCCTCCAAACACCTATTCCTTTGTCTTAAGAACAGTTCTTTTAGATTTTACAGCCTCAGAGGTAAAAGTAAAGTCACTGTGCAGACGGGTGGTTTATGTAAATGTTCCAACATTATATGACTGGATTATTAGTCAACCAAGCCAATGCATCATATCTCACTAAGTCACTTACTGTCAGTAAAGAGGGAGTGCACAGCTGTGATGTGTCTCCGTCCCAGGCCGTGACTCCTGGACAGCACGCAGTCCAGATAGATGTCCCAGAAAACCCGGGCCAGGTCCCAGAAGAGCGCCGTGTGTTTGCTGTTGTCTGACGCCCTGAGGAACACCATCAGGTCCCAGAAGGCGGGCACCGTGTCAGCGATCCTCGGGGAGCGCATCTCCAGCAGCAGCGCCGAGGAGGAGTCCCAGCACTGCGGGTTGGCCCGGTGGGCCGTCAGAGGGTCCACCTGACCCGGCTTCTGGCCCTGCAGCGGCACGGCACACATGCAGCTCAGTACGAACACCGTGACCAGAGGTGCGTTCAGGAGCACTGGGGCCATCTGCAGAGGGAGCGCAGCACAGGTCAGCACTTAATATTGATTATCGGTTAAGTTTAGTAACAGCATTGATCAAGTTTAATAACCCAACCTTTTAGGACAGTAGAACTTCAGATATATATTTCTCCAGTTATATATTTGCTGAGGAAAACAAAGAACAATGACACATTCACGTTGCATAAGCTTAATGCATTTCAGAAAGCTGCATGTAAGCACACAGGGGGGTACAGAAATATTACTTTGTCAGAAAACTAAAATTATTGGATGATCATTCTCAACACAGTAGCTAAACAATAATAATCTGTCCTGAAAATTCAAACATCCAATTAGGCCTACCCGTTTTACCCGTTTAGAGATAAACCAGACTATTCTCTGGTAAAATAGTATCAAGTAAATAGTAAAGTACTTACCACGAAAGCTGGGAGGACTAGCACGACTATAATGTTGTTTGGAGTTTGGTAAATATCTGTTGGCTCTTAATTGACGTCAGTGCCTCCCTCCTCTGCAGGAGCCTACTCTGCTTGCTTATAGTCATTGCTACCATCCTTGATTTTGTTGCATTACTTTTCAGGTAAATATGCATAAAAAAGGCTATGAATTCATAATGCTTGTGGAAATGCAACATCTTCTAGATTAAAAATAACTGCTGAATTACACCTTGAAAGTCTTCAAATGAGAAAATATTCTTGTAAAAGGAAGCATATTTCTCTGATTTGATTTACACAAATTGATCAATCTGTAGTTATCAGGAGAATAAACAAAGTATCTATTTTTTCACAATATTCAAAAATCTGAATATCTTAGTAAAACACTACTCTCTTGTTGTGTTTTCATGTCACATACGTATATAATGTGTCTTGTGTACAAGATGTCTTTTGTTGCTAAAGGTGACCTGCAACGAAAGTTTTTCATTTCAGTGAGAAATTAATCTGATTTTGATTGTTCTTATTAAAATGTTTTTGTGCATGGCACAGATTAAGATCCTGCTGAACAAGAGAAAATGTGCTTTACTTTCTTGTCCTGCTGCTTGTGATGCTATAGAGACAAACTCCAACTATGACTGGACCAATAGACTGATGTATTTGATTAAGGACACAGCAATAATAATAATTATATTGTCAACTGCACACATTTAATAACATTATAAATGTGCTGATTATTTTCATCATTTATATAGTTTCCTAGTGCATTTTTTTAATGATCTGGCCAAGTGTCGAAAACCAAAAAATCAATTTACTATCAAGGATTAAAATTTGTGAAACCTAATTTGCTTTCATCAATTATTCAACAAATAATTTAAGATCTACGTGGCAGCATCTAGATTTAGAATTATGTCATTAATGTGACCAAATCTTCCTCTGACACTGTTTTTTTTTTCCTTTTCTCTCAGAATCTGCATTGTGAGTTTTAAGGCACATGGCGTATTGTGCTTCATGTAGGACACAGGTTTTCAGTTCAATATAAAGAGACAGCAGAAAAAAAACATAAGCAACCTGACCTCAGACGCTTGGGTGGTTCTACTCTCTGTAAAAACAAGTTCAGTGATGAATGGTGTTCCAGAGAGTGGCGCACAAGTTACGTTTCTATGCTTTTACTG
The DNA here is from genome assembly GCF_045865225.1 of Trachurus japonicus. NCBI lineage: Eukaryota > Metazoa > Chordata > Actinopteri > Carangiformes > Carangidae > Trachurus > Trachurus japonicus. Next base: position 18,142,412 of record NC_140927.1, read on the forward strand.
AAATGTCACATGCATACTTGATCTGAAATGCAATTACCTTCGCAGTGAGAAGCCAACACTAAATGTACAGGGTGGGTTTCTTTCTCAGTCATTCATTCTTGTGATGATGCCAAGAAGCAGACGTTACCACAATTTCCGGCGCAAGGCCTAAATTATAACTTTTAAATGAATACCATTTTCATATGCATATTGAAACATAAAATGTAATGTTAAGTTGCTTCTGGACAGGAAGTGAAGCAGTTAAGTGCAAATTATTATTATTAAATAAGAATTATTTATTGCTCTGTGAGTTCTCTAGGGGGGAAAAAAAAACATTTCTGAGACAGGTCCACCGTGATCTTTTCTTCATTCAGTAATAAACCTGTTCATATCAGTAATTTCCCAGCCAGAAGTATTTGTAGCACAGGGCTTCACATGGATTGTGTAGCAGCGCAATTAATCTAAAAAAACAACAACAAAAAAAACAGTTTGAATTTAAAATACAGACAGGATGTACTGTATAATCACAGGATACTATCACCCGAGCAGCTTGTGTTGCAGTGGAGGGTGTGAAAACTCTTAGCATGTGAACAAAAATAATACACAGTTTGAATAGCAGTTATCAAAAGGCACTGGCCCAGTGGTTTAATAATAATTTAACATTTAAAATAAATAGCTAAACATTCTTAGTAGCAATTGACGGGGGTACATCCCAATAGTACCAATGTTGGAGACAAGTAGTGGCACACAGGACGGTCCAGATGTGCTTTGTCTGTCTATTGTTATTCTTCCTCTTGAGTGTAGATTGAGCAGAGAGCTCCATGATGTGGGCTACCAAACTTGCGTCCCTAGTTTACTGTTGTGACGAGGCCACTTTCTCCAGTTTGAGAATTGATCACAGCCTTGCAGATTGGCTTCATGCCTAAAACCTTCACTGACAGTGGATCCCCGTGATCCAAATGTTTGCTATTCTGCTTTTCTATGATCCTGATAAAAAAAATAGGCAGAATTGATTACAAAAACAGTCATTTTGTGTGTCCGTGAAGGTTCTCAGTCATCTAGGTCATCTTATTCTTGGAGTTGTAGTAAAAAGGCAACTGGACTTCTTATCTTGTTTGAAGAAGTTTTGTTTCGAGGGATTTAGGAGCAAAATGTCTTCAAACAAGATAAGAAGTCGCCTTTTCACTACAACTCCACAAGAGTCATTTCGTGTTACTGTGGGGTTTTGAGTTCTCAGAATTGTTAATAAAGTAAAAAAAAAACACACAATAAGACAATAATAGACTAGGCGGCATCTGATATACAGCACTTTGGTCAACAACGGTTGTTTTTAAATGTGCTATATAAATAAACTTGAACTAGAACTAGAGTAGATGCCTTTTTGGATTGTTGTGGTCCATTCATACCCAGAAACACTAGTTGTATAAAATGTAAAAAACAAAAAACAAAACAGATAACTTAAAGTTAAACAAACTTCAACTTCAAACTGTTTGACTGTCCCCAGTCTCCCTGCCCAACTCTGTTCTTTCTGTCTCCTTTCCCTAATAACCACCATTCTGTTAACATTGTGAGGACTTCATCATGTTGCCTTTACAGTAATCAAACTGGGGGCTGACTTAGCCTCTTGCTGCACTAAAAAACAGAAATGTTTCCATTTTCCTGTTCTCTGATCTACAACCAATGTACTGGGCTAATGTGTGTGGGACTGTAGCAGGCTATGGACAAAGCCACTGAGAGACAGAGGGGAGGGGGATGAAATAATTAGAAACTTCATTACACATTGATTTGCATTTATAATTTCTGGGCATATCATATTACTTAAATTTACATCATTAGGTTTACTGTATATATTGATGGGGATGACTCTCTGGGAGGGATTATGCAGTGAAGACAGCAGAGCACGGATAAAATTTGTCAGTAGTTTATTCATCGGTCCAACTGTACATGATGCAGTGAGAGAGGGACACCAGACAATGAGTTAACATGGAGGATTACAACAATGCCAGTGCTATGGCAGCACCTGGAACACACCAACTATCAGCTGGACTGGAAATAATAGCCCTGCACAAGGAAACTGTTCAGGCCTCATTATGTACAGGCACCATACAGTGTGTTTGTGTGCATGTGTGCATGTGTGTGTGTGTGTCACATGTGTGTGATTAAAAATATCAGACTCAATGAAAAACACACAATCATGATTTTCAGTTCCACAAATGTAAAAGGGTGCTCTCTCATGTTTCATTGGAAATATGAATTCAGTTCTTTTTTTTATTGTTATTGTTATTATTATTATCTTTCCATCCATAGTTTGAGTATGTTGAAGCGAAATGAAACGAGACGTGGGAGTGGCCAGATACAAAAGATTAGTTGATTAGCAGAGGTTTTTGTAATTCCATGTCTACATTGATATCATTATTACCCATACTTTTGTGCAATATCTCTCTTTGCATAGTAAATAAAAGTTACATGTTTTTGTTGTTGACATGCACCTACCTTTTGTAGCATATTTTTCTTGCGGATTTTGGGGACTCCCATATAGAATCATAAGCCCACTAAAGTGATTGCATGCAGCGTTACCTGTAGAGCTGAACTTGATTTCTACCAAGAGTTTATGAGAGCAAAGGGCTAAAAAGCCAGTATAGTGGGTGTTGATGAGGACTGTTAAGTGAGACCTGGCTGGACAGGTGAGCGCCTGCGTGGACAGACTTCATGCCCTCAGCAGTAGGAGAGGCACCACTGGCTGCAGACAGAGGGGGGGAAAGTGCTCTGTGTGCAACAACATCCATATGTTCAGGTGATTGGTTCTTTGGCTTTTGAGTCACTGTTGAAGATACTTCAGGGGGGAAATCTTGTGATGTTTATCTGACGTTATCTCAGTCCGACTCCCTCTAGAGCTGACATGCTTCTCCCTCGACACCACAGCGGCTCTTTCTGCTGAAGTGAATCTAACCTTTGACCTCTGCCCCGGACAGTCACAGCAGGCTGCGCGGCGTACGACTACAGTTTAGGCCCAAATCATAATTGCAGTATTATTATTTTTTCAATAACATTGCCAAAAACACCCGCTATACAACATGCTAAGATTAAAAAAAAAAAAAAAAAAAAAGCAATTGATGTCCTTGTAAAATATGCTGATAATTCCAAACCTGAACTCCTTATTTATGTACAGTTTTGTGTGCATTCATTTTGTGGTCTGCACTGCCCTAATGGGTCGTCACATGCAGCCTCCTTATTCATCTACAGCACCTAAATGTGAACTATGGGTGCTTCAATCATCTGTCCACTGGGTTTGGTTTTTAACAAGGCTATCTCCTCCATTGGATTATTCCTTTTTTTCTCTTTGTATTGTTTTTTGCGGTATATTTATAGCTTTTGTAGCCATGCAGAGCCCTGTATAGAGGGCTCTTCATGCCGGGAAGGAGGAGGAAGAAGAAGAAGAAGAAGAAGAAGAAGGAGGAGGAGAGGGGGAGGGCCAGCAAGCAGCACGCTTTGTGCGGATAATCATGCCAGGTGAGAGTGGTGTGGATTCCGCCTGAACGCCTGTGCACTGGCACTAAAAGATGGAAGAAGAGCTCTGTCACTCTAGAGATCAAAGGAAGGGCGAGGGGGCGGTTTGGGGTTGGGGGGTGTTGGTGGTGGTGGTAGGGGGGGTCTTGGGTTGTTACATGAGTGAGGTGAAGTTGAAAAGGCTGCATTTCTTATGTCACTACGATGGAATTTGTTAAAATGTCCACTATGTCTTTTTCAAGTAAATCTAATGCCAAAGATCAGCAGCAGTTAAGTGCAGTCCAGCTGTCAGGTAGCCAACTAAAGGAAGCCTTGGAGGAGTTCCATCTGTGATCGGCATCTCTCCGTGGTTTAAATGGCTGTGGCGTTGGGGTCGTATCGCCGCTTCTTCACATTTCTTTGCGAGGAGACAAGAGACAGGAGTCAGTGTCTGCGATAATCACATCTGTTAAAGACAAGCTAGTGCAACCTGGACAAGCAACCACACTCATCTCCTCAGATCACAGTTGATCACACAAGCAAATGCTGCAAAAGAGTTCTTTGACTTACTATCGTATTCAAGGAAAATGACATGACATCATTCACCATTGTTATCTGTGCAAGTATTTGAGGACTTGCTGAAGACATTGAAGTGAGGAAAGGCTGGTCCATGTTGGCCACTTTGACCTTGACTGCAGAGACAGTCCAAGGTATTTATATTCACAGACTTTTATATCTCAATTTACGATTGATACGAGTGATTTTTAATTTTGGGTCCAGTCTACTTTGGTTTTTATGTTTTCATTTGTGCAACAGTTGGCGACACTGAGCAAGCGAAAACTGAAAACGCCCCAGTTTATTGAGCAAAGGCACAATAAAGTCTACTTACTAACTGGATAAATCTGAAAATTGAAGGTCTGTGAATATAAATATCCTCTGTTGCCTTCTTGCAGACAAGTGCTGACTGGCTCGTGCGTGCAACATCGGTTTACAAGGTGAAGAAGTGTAGGAGAAATGTCTCATTACCAGTTTTGATGGGAAAGACATTAGTTCCACTCAAAACATAACCATCTGGGAGGAAAGAACTAACATAAAATATAGTCTATAGAGGAGGGAAAGAGGGGACAACCACATAGAGAATGACCACAGCAGCAGCAGCAACAATAACTACTACCACAACAGTGGGACAACAACAAATACAACAACAGGAGTGATGCATAACCTCCCCGTACTGTGGCTTGTTGTGGGGCTTCTATCACTCTGTCATGCACCTGATCCAATAGTAGGCCAGTTGAGGGTGGCACTATTGCTGTGCGTGGTTCATGCAGTGCGATGCGCTGTGTCTGTACCAGGTCTGTGAAGCAGGCAGCAATGGCAGCTGGTGTGGGCGGGTCCGAGAGTCCTGCTCTGCTCTAGGGCGGAGCCTGGCCATCCAGGTGGGTGTGGCCAGCCATGGCACAAAGGCTGCGACCAACAAAAAGGGTCCTGGCTTCTCTCAGTCTCTCTCTCTGTCTCTCTGTGTCGCTCTCACCACTCCATTTAAAGTCTCACCCTCAAACAGTAATGGACTGAGAAAAAGATCATGGAGGTGATGAGAGCACGACAACCCTGGACCAAATCACTCTGGGTTCGGCTGAGCCTTTGTGCAATGAACTGACCTCCTCCAAATCAACAAGTCAACATGCAGAAATGTTTCGGTTCTTATTCTTTCTTTACTTTTTTTTTTTTTTTTTTTTACTTTTCTATTTTGGCGACAATCATGATGCTTTGCTACCTAGCATGCTTCGGTGGCTGCAGGATTGTATTTCTCGTTTACTCCTTAGGCCTATTTAGATTAAGATGTGTAACACCCCTGTTGCTCAAGACATCAGGCTAAGCTGTAGTTTGGATCTTATCAAACATTAATCTACATGTAGCATTTCAGAGGGGATGCTCTGAACTTATAAATACAGGCATACACAAGCTTTTTTTTTTTCTTCTTTCAAACCATTTAGCTCTTTGAAATATTCATCCCCTTCAGTTTTTTGTAAGAATCTCTGTTATTAGGTCTGTCATTGAACATGCATGTTAAGCATTGAGCTCTGCCCGTCCAATCAGTTTGAGGTTCTGCTACAGGCGCATAGACGACACCCCGCGTCTCTCCATGTCACCTTTTTGCACGTCTTATCTCTTTAAACCAGAACACAAGTACGTGTTAAGCTATGTCTGTCACAGTGTTGCCTCATTTTTTAAATAAATGTTATTCAATGCGAAATACTTTATTTTGGACTGTTTTTCACCTTGGTGTCTGTATTCTGTAGCAGGAACTCAAACCCTGGTGTCTAGAAGCAGCAGGGATGCTAGAGTTACAACAGGAGAGGCATGCGGCGTGTTGCTTACTTAAAGCCCCATCCAGTCCCCCCCAGCACTATGGCAGCCACAAGGATGGCTCCGGCGATGGAGCCTATTATTAGATTGGTGGCACTAGGACCTGTAAAGGGTTATGGGGAAAAAGACATGAGTTTCTGTACTCACTTACTGTATCAATAACATGTAACTATACAATGACGACTTCACATGGAACAGAAAACATAACCATAAGTATACTATTACAGTAAAATGACTGAATCTGAAAATGTATTTTGCATGCTTTTCAGCCCCCTTCAGTGTGTAACGTGAAGATAATGAAGTAGAGGCCCTGGACGTATTTACATTTATCTGGTGTCAGTTGGTGTAGTGATTATCAGTGGTCTGTTGGTTAAGGTTGTGCAGGAGACTAGACCCTGGGTATCCAGCACTGTGAAGGTTTAATTAAACAGAGATTGACAGGTGATGTGTATATGTGGCCTGCAGTATGAGCAGTTTTAGGGGTCCCAGTCACCACACAGCCTACCACTGACAAGCCAGGTCTCTAACGGGACACTTCTCAGGACTGTTTTCCATCTAAATGCCCCACATGCCCCAGAAAGGAGAGGATCACAGGAGCAACCACATAACGACTAAGAATAAGAGAAAGAAATGGGATCAGAAGAGGAAGAGGGAGAATGGAGAAAGAGGTTTGTAGTAATGGGGAACAACAGGAAGTGGCAGGAGAGGAGGAGGAGGAGGAGGAGGCAGGAGGGAATCCATCAATCAATCACACGACACTGAAAACATCCAATCACATGACAATTATATGGTCATCACCAACACACAAGAAAACACAAAGCCACCGGGACGCACACACGGGCTCAGGCCGGCTCACGAGACCGCCCGCACACTGAGGCACCACTATGAGAAGAAGAGCTGTGAAAGGGTTAAAGATGCTTACTCTATTCCCCACCCTGTGCCTCCAAAAATCACCCCCAGGGCCAGAATGGTCCCTGCTACTGCCCCTATCAGCCTGTTAGTGGCCACGCTCACTGTGCAGAGGGAAAAGGAGCATTATTACCACCCTGTCAAAAACAAACAGCAGGCTTCTGCTTCAGTGCCATGGATGGAGTGACACGGTTCCCTCTGTGTGACGCTTTCCACCCCCTTAACCACCTCCCCGTCTCCCCTGTAGGCAAACCATCAGGTGTACAGCTGGATTGTAAGTTCATGTCATCATCTGCATCAAACGAAACACATGTAAAACTGCTTTCATATTCACCTTCGGCTGCCATTTTAACACGAGTGCACCTGTGAGAGACTCAGGTCTAGGAATCTGTGCTGACTCAGCTCTAGCAGTGAGACTGAGAATGACAAAATATACAGCATATACTCATGTGTCAGTGTGAATCTTGGCTAAAATAAATGCAGGAGTGCATATGAACATATGTGTTAGTCAGTCTATCAGATGTCAGAGGGTGAAAGACGTGAAAACCGACCCTTGGGTCCTTCGTCCGGAGTGGCTTCGGGCTCTTTAGGTGGGTCAGGCATGCTACAGTCTGTCCCTGCCCAGGAGGCATTGCAGGTGCATGTGGCTTCATTGTTGCACACCTGTACAGATATGACAGAAATGAGTAAGAGCTTTAAATGAAGGCGCTGGTACACTTCATTCCCAACAGCCGTCTTCACATTAGAGATTCGTAGCTTTCTGTTCATCCATACAGAACCTCCACATAAACACTTATGACCAGTTATAGAGTAAATATGATTATCGTGTAAACTGATCTAGACTAATTCAATCACAGTCCTACTGTGAGGTTAGGTTTGTAAAGACATTCAATCAAGCAAAGACTTCTAACAGATATGACAGAAATGAGTAAGAGCTTTTCTCAGCGGGTCATGTCCGTTTGTCCGTTGAAGGCAGAACGCAATCAAATTGGTTGAATTACACATCGGCACTAATGGTGTCTTCCATTAGAACCCGAAACCCAGATTTTCTGAGTTCCCATTTGGCTTCGTCCCGTGAAATGCAGCCTAAAATCCGGATTTCAAGTCTGAAGCTTGGTGGAACTTCAGTATCCCAAAGCTTGCAATCCAACATGGCTGCTCCATGCATCAAGTGTAAATAAACGCTGCACATTACACTTTGTATTAGCCACTTAGTCTTGTTTTTGTGACATTGAATGAGTTGTACCAACGGTACTTTGAGATGTTGTTATGTTGCTTTCAAGCAGAAATGTAGAAATGAGTTGTTACTGGTTGGCATTATCTTAAAATGCTGAGATCAATAGCTAAAGCTACAATGTAATTACACCCAATAACAAAAGAAAGAAAGGGTATTGTGATACTTTAAAACAACTGGAACTCTTATAATAAAAAAAAAACTCTACATCACAAAATGTACAGCTGATAAGTATATCGGGCAGTATATCATTTAAGTCTGCTCCAATGAGTGAAAGTGTAAATTTTGGGTCAGTGGTGCACCTCGACTCACCCCATGGGCAGAGCACACCTGTCCGTTAGGTCCAGTGGGGCAGGTGCTCATGTTGAGTGACTGGATGGGCAGACACTTGCGGTCAAGGCACATCATTGACGGCCCACAGGGAGTCCCATCCTCCACGTAGCCTAAATCGGTGTCATCATCCAGAAGAACGTGGCCACCACTGTGAGGAGGAGGATGGAGGGGAGGGGAGGGGAGGGAAAGAGGGAGAAAGATAAGCACAGGTGAGAGGTGAGAAGAGAAGCAGGGACTAAAAGAAAATCTTACAAGGACAAATGAGACAAAAGTGACAGGAGCACCGACTCTAATTCTCTAAGTTTCTAGGACACCTAAGGTAAAAGGAACACAGTGAGCGTGTGTTTACCTGCAATCTATCTGCCCGTTTTTATAGTTGAAGAAGTTGGTGGTAATATCTCCTTTCATTATTCCAACACGTGGGGCGCGACCAATGTTGGCACACAACAGGTAACCACAGAACACATCACTGTAAAAGATAAGAAAAACATCTGTACACAAAGCAGATTTCCACTCAATACAAACCTCATCACTTCTCAGCTCTTCCCCAACAATCAATTAGCATTCTTAATCAAGAACATCCCTAGATTTTATCTACAGTAAATGAGTCTGATACACATACTTGCCTATTCATTTTCAGACTATCAAATTTAACTTACTTTATTTTCATTTATCTTAAATTCTCTCTATGACCTTTCCTTAGCTGACATCCCTTCACAGTTGTTTTCAGTTGTGGAAAGCATCCATAAAATAAAACAAAAGCAGTCCTGATGGTTTAAACCATGTCAGAGTGAATCCAAAGAACAGTTTACAGTAGACATCCATGTGCAAATACAGCAGTGGAGATCATAGAAAAGTTATTTTATGTGTAATAATGATATCCGACTGTAAAGTCTATGGGCTTCCAGGAAATGAGGCATTAATGCACATGTGGAGTTGACTGCACAACACTGAGGCAAAACCTGCCTGAATGCCTCCTACCTGGTGGAGGAGGAGAAACTTTATTTTGCATGTGAGTGAGGTGAGCAACTTTCATAAGTGGATAAAACAAGAAGCAATGAGCCGACTGTTGCCCTCTATTGGTCGACCTCAAAATAGCTTGAATCTCTTCACTTGTCATTAAAGATCATAAAGCAGAACCAAAGCACAGGCTCTGTGTACAAAGAGAGTGTGCTGCCAAGCTGCATACAGTAGGGGGAATACCACTTACTGTCTTCCTTTGAAACTCACTGTTTGCTACACTGGAGCCATTTCTCTCCATCTTTCCCACAGTTGCCCTTCTCTGTGCCCTCTGTGTTCAGCTTCTCATAGCAGAACTTCTCCGAGCTTCCAGACTCTGAGAGAAAAAGAGATGAGGGGTGAATTGCACAGCTCCTGGCTACAAAAGTCTGTTGTATGGTGATGCTAATAGCTAATGTGAGGCAATGTTAATCTTACTTGACCCCCAGATGTATTTACACTGGTTCTCTCTGGTCTTGCACTCTCCACTGTAGCAGCGACCCTTCACATGGTTTGAGAAAGAGAAAAAAAAACAAAGAGAGGAAATTTTTTTTTAAATTTTTTTTAAACTGCTTTTCTGCTGCAGGATTACTCTTGGTTGGAGAAGTAAAAACCTTTTCAACATCATCATTCTGCGTACCTGGGTTACCTGGCAGAGGTAACCATCTTGTTTATGAAGGTTGGGAGGGCACTGCAAAAAGTGAGAAACATGAATGACTTTTTAACATTAACCCTACGAATGACATGAAAGACAGAGATCAGCTGTTGGGACCCAAGGAAAAGTGAGAGTGCTACATAAGAACACCTGTCCAGAGTCTCCGGTGCAGGTTTCTGAGATATCACAGTCGTTCACAGCGTAACGGCAACTGTAGCCTCGTGGATAGAGCTGGCAAGAAAAGAAGACGAGGAAGGAGTCTAAATTCACAAGGTCAGGAATTCAAATTTTGTGGACACGATGAGAAAAGACCAAGCTCGTACCAGACACGTGTTATTGCAGCATGGGCCATCACTGCATTGCGCCCCGTTGGCGAGGGAACATTTCTTGCAGCACTCCTTGTAGCACTCCTAAAAAAACCAAAACAAGCTTCACCCGTCTGAACAAACTGGATGACGACAAACGGATGTGACCCGCTGAGGTGAAAAGAAACTCACCGCTCTCCCTCCGCAGTCACACTCCTCTCCCGTTTCCATGAATCCATTCCCACATTCTGTTGCCTCGAACAGCTGCCCAAAACAAGACAGGAGAGTTTGAATGATAGGGGAGTGTAAAAAAAAAAACAAGGTGCAATTCATGGTGGTTGTGACAAGGTTGGGAAAGGAGCAGAAGAGGGAGCTGCTGACCTTGGATGGTCTGTTAAACAGACAAGAGCCTCCACCTTTGAGGAGAAACTCCTTGTAATCACTGATGCTGCATTTGGAGAATCTCCGTGGTTGTTGGACACTGAAGAGAGACAAGAAGCCAGGTGATAATTAATTTACTTTTCACCTCTGTAGTTGGTCTTTTTTTCTTTTTTTTTTTTTACAGGTTTTACTGCCACCTATCAGTGTTTTTTAAATAGTCTCACAAATGTCTGTGTCAGATTAGAATACAGTCAGAATGCAGTTATTTCTAAACTATTTGCCATGTGCCTAACCCATGCTACATGACCATCCATCAGCAAATGTATCAATGATAAGCCCTATTATATACCCCCTATATATAAAAAAGTATCTACTGAATGGTTACGTGGCTGGAATTTGTGTAACAAACAGGTTTAACACTGTCTACGGTTTCCAAATTATGAACGTCATGTCAATGCTGAATGTGAACTGAACATTTATCGACCAGTTCTGCAGTTTCACATTATTCCCGCACTCCCAGAGTGGCGATAAATGCATTATTAAGTGGACATCAACAAGTGTCTTTAATCCTTCTCTCTCTCTCTTGTGTGTTTGTGTGTGTGTTTGTGTGTGTGCACGTCTTAAGGATATGTTGGAAATTACCCAGTATCCTCCATTATGCAGCCAGTCCAAGAGTCAACACAACCACATTCCTCTGTGAAAAGGAGCACGAGAACAGAAAAAACAGGGAGAGAGAGAAAGAGATTACTTACTTTATACATAAGTTCAATATGAAATCTTTAATTAAAATATATTGCATTCACGCTTTGTATTTACATTTTAACATTTCAAAGACAGATGAGTAGTGAATTTAGTGCCTGATTTTTCACTGACATACAGTACTCACATTGCCTCTCAAGTTTGACCAGTTTTGGGACCATGAGAATAGTTTTTTTAATGTATAATAATTTCTAACATGACAGCTGGGATGACTCTGCGTCATTAAGCACAGTGGTCTTTTTTTTTTCAAATCTTAAAACCAATGGCTTAAATCCTGACTCGACTTCTATGGTTGGCCAACCTTTTCAAGGGTAACCAGCACATCTCTCCGTCTGTCACTCCTGGCGCTAGAATTGTGATGAGGCAGTTTTGTCCTATTAACGTGCACCTTTTTGTACCATCTGGTGTTGTAAATGACATAAAACGTCTGGATGTCTTGACTGCAAGTATATAACAACCCCACCTTTGACAAAAGAAACAAGGCATATCTCAAAATCTCAGTAAATTCTATTACAGTCACTTGATCAAAGCAACAGATACGTGTATTCAACCTCCACAGGAACAAGAAGCAGAACTTATCAGGCATTGGATAGTATTAGTAGACTCTAACCCAAATAAATCTAATCAAAGTCACATTGTTTTTCTTCCTTGTTTGTTTTTAGAAATGTAATAGCAAAGGTTTTAAGCCTGGTTGGTGACTCTGCTGTCCTGTCCTCAGAGTTCATTCTACTGCAGCGAGTTTAGGAGCAAGTGGAGCCACATCTGACATGAGCAACACGGGTACTTTGATTATACCTAAATCTAATCTAAATACCACAAGGTATTTTGTAATTAGAGTGACCTGAATCTTGTGATTTTGGCTCTGAATAGACTGCCCTCCCTGGCTCACTTATGCACTGGATGTGAGACGACAGTGTGTGTTTTCATTTATACTTCTCCTGGATGCTGGGTCCCACTGGATGCCCAGATTCTGTGCCAGGCTCTGGCATAGAGACACTGCCATGGACCCGGTGGTGCCGTACTGCGGACACAACAGACAGAACAGATTATTCACCTTGCGGTCACGCTCTCAGATCCGTGCACAGAGTGATAGCAGATGTTATAGAGTTAGATCAGACCTCATTGACCCCTACGCCACGATTCGAAGAACACACGCCCCCGAAGTACGCTGCACTGCTTCTGCGGTAGTGGAAGGTCACATTTCTGCGAGAATAATGGAAGACAAAGAGGTGGTAGACGTGAACACCAAGTTAAAAAGTGAGCTTGATATATAATTCGATGTTCCTGGGGAGACACTAGTGGTTTCACATGTAGCAAAGATATATGTAGATCAGAACATTATGAGCTTGTAAAGAGAGCATCATGAAAACAGGATCAAAGCACAGATCAGGCTACAGTCAGCTAGTTATATGCAGCTGCACTTCATTGAGCCATTAGGTTTCAGAAATGGCTGCAGACTTGCAGAGATCATGATGGAAGTGCACACAACAACCTAATTATTAGGAATATTGATAACAATAATAATGATTGTATCAGGTACCCAGAATAATAAAGGGCACAGAGGGCACAACATATAACAAAAGTTAACTTAAGCATAGGTGGAGGCTTTAAGAACTATTTGCAGTGCCTGCTTTTTTAACCTACCGGTAACAAAAAATTACAAAACGGAAATCAGCTTTTAGTCTGTTATTGTTGGTTTGTTTTATTCTAAACTGATGAATACAAAGAAAATGAAAGATACACTAGAAACGTGAATGAATTTTGAATGTGCTTTGGAGTAGTGGAGACAGATGTTGTTCAGATAAGGAGCTTACGAGAAGAGGTGCACAGCATCAGCGAGGTGCTTGATACTCTGCTGCCGATACTTGGCGAAATCGCGCAGCATCTCCAGCGGCATGTTGCCGACGGGGATCTGATCCTTGTCCGTCCAGACCTCCACAGCGACGAGCACCACACGCGTGTGTAGCTGCTCTTTGAAAATCTGCCAGTGAAGAGCACAGTGAATGGGAGGAATGAAGAAATGCAGAGAGAGAGATAAAGGGAGAGAGAGGCAGAGAAAGACAGGAGCAACAGCACAGGGAGAGGACAACAACACTGGGTGTGAGTTTGAATCTGAGCTGCCTTGTGGGGGACAGACGGGGGGGTGCAGCACACTGGGAGCAGGGAGGAACAAGGGGAGTGTTACTGTAATGCACATGGCAACAACACAGTGCAAACACCAGCACAATAAAAACTGACGAAAGGACGAGTGTGGAGTTGCCTCAGGGTTTACTCCATTACATGAGGCTGATGATAATATGACAAAAGTTGCTGCGTGTGGCACTGGAAATAAAGCCAGTCATTACTATTAATGCATTAGGGAATATGACTCTGAGATATTTCAGCGTGGACCGACATTTCCATTCCTAGAGCCAGGCAGCTTGTGCGGCTAACAAAACAACACTTGTTAAAGTGCACCGTTTTGGATCTGTATTAAGGATAAACAACACACTTCTCAAGGGGTCATTAAACTGTTTACTCACAGCATCCACAAGATTCACCACTGACTTGGCAAAATTCCTCGTGTGCTGCTTGGTCTTGTGTCGTTTATACTGCAGGCACAAACAACAAGAAAAAAAGACAACTGATTTGTTATTCAAATGCATTGCAGCGCGCATGGCACATTCAATGACAATGTTCGCTTTTGTGGGGGAAATATATATAAATAAAATATATATAAATATTAACATATATATAAAAAAAATACACAGTGGGAAAAGATGCGTTTCAAAGGGAGTACATACCATACTGTGATCACTGACAATCATGATTTCTAAATATTTCATCTCCTCAAACACACTGCGAGGCATCTGAAAGTCAAAATAAGAAACATTCAGGAATGACCAGACAGTCAGAGATTCATGTCTATAAAGATATATTTTCATATCAATTGAAAGAATTTAAGTAAATCAAGTTAAAGCTGTGGTCGACGCTGAGAAAGACTGATCATTATCATTAACATCATTTAGATGGCGGTTATGACCCAATTGTACGACCAACACAATGTGAAGAGCAAAAGGAAACAGAAAAATCCATTCTCTCTAGCAGCTGCAGGCCGGCAAAGAAATTGACCAATCACAGCCATACGGTATGGGAGTTTCTTCCTGCTCAAATTTGCACTCTCTCTCTCTCGTACCCTCCATCCAATCCCCTGGCTAAATTTGATGGAGAAAGCTCCGCCAAGATATGAGCCTGAATACTGATATAGCAGAGTTTTTGTCGAACAGGTAATCTTTAGTTTTTATTGTGGAAGTTGTGACTTGTGAATCCAACATTGTTACTCCGCATTCAAAGCTGGTGCCGGCCGGCTTGTTGCTCTGCGGGAGGGGGTGTGTCGTTAGGAGGCTCTGAGGGGAGGGCGACACGAGCTCAGAGGGGAAAGGGTGTGTGCGTGTGTATGTGTGTGTGTGGGGGGGGGGGCTTTCGTCTTTCTCAACTTCGACCATAGCTTTAGGGACAGAACATACAAAAGGTGTTGTGTTCCTAAATTAAGCTTTAAAACTACATTATCTGTTTCCTGTGTGTAGCTAATGGTTAGCCTGAAGAGACATGTCCCTAAACCCATGACCCAAATGTTGATTCATTCTGTAATTAACTAGTGTTACACTAGTATCTCCACATGTGCTATTGCTAAGGGTTTATTTAGTTTTTTGTTTTTTATTGTAAACCCACTTGTGTATAATGATTCAAGGGTGGGAGACGTTTGTTGCATTAGCTCAGACAAAATTGAGATCACACTCACAGCTCGCTTTTTCCTGCGCCTCAGCCAGGCCAAGTCATCCAGCTCTGAGAATAGCTGCTCTTCCTCCCCTGCACAACACACACACAAGGAAAGAGTGACACTTAAACTAACATGTTAAGTGTTTACAACTGTGTACGCCTGCTTGATGGGTTCAAATCCACAGTGCTGTGTTTTTTTTTTATTATTATGATTTTTTCCACTCGAAAAACTTCTTGCCAAGAATTTCCCATGGAGCAAATAAATAAATTGGCAAAATGGTAGAAGTGGGAGAAACACATTATCTCAGGCTTTATAAAAATAAATTGGTTTGTTTGAGAACATCAGTTCTGTTGAAATCATTCCAGTTGATTCCTCGAATGTTTACACTTTCTCACCAAATAACATAACAAAATCTTTAGTTGTAACAAACTTTAAAATTGTGTTTTTGAACATGATGTACCCAGGGTGGAAGACAGGATAAATGGGAGGTGCGGCCACGGTCAGAGGTGAAGGACTGATGGAAGAGGTCATGCAAAATGACCGATGATGGATGAGAGTGATGGGAATCCTTACCCTGTTCCTCTAAATCATTGTTCCAATGAAGGGTGGCTGCTCTTCGTAGCTTATGAGGCCTTGCAGCTGTATCCTGCAGGGGTGAGGCACACAAGTGTTAAAATACATACAGTAGATGAGCTACTGCTGGGGAGCAGCATTAAACGTTGTGTAACGAATGAATGTTATGAACGTAACTGGATGTTTCAACATTAATGTTAAACTTTTCCATACTTGTGATACATTTACCATCTTGGTTCAGCATTTTAGCATGTTAACATTTGTTAGTACTAAACACAGTGCAAAGCTGTGGCTGATGTGAATGTTATTCGTTTTTTTCAGGTATTTTTTTCATAAAATGACAGTTTGAGTCCTGGGGAAAATTGAAAATGTAACTAGTTTGAGGTGCTGGATTAAAAGAGAGCGGGTCTCGGGCGTCAAGTAGCGCAGTAGGTTGAGCAGGCGCCCCATGTGTAGAGGCTACAGTCCTCACTGCAGGCGGCCCCGGTTCGAATCCCGCATCGGGCAGCCCTTTCCTGCACGTCATTCCCCCTCTTTCTGCCTCCCCATTTCCTGTCTCTCTCAACCGCACTATCTAATAAAACGCAAAAAATATACTTTAAAAAAAAGAGAGAGGGTCTTGATCTCTTCTCTATGGACCACCGATTTAAATGAAGTATATTCAAGTATGGACCAACAGATGGACACTGTCATTATAGACTCACACTGCTCGCTTGGCTAAAACCTTTTGTTTTGTTTCATGTAATGGCTTTTGAACATCATTTGTGAGTATATTATGCTTCATCCCCTGTTATATATCCAGATATTGCTTAGCCCTTTAAGTAAAAAGAAAAAGATCACAATAAACGATAAAAAACAAAACACAAAACTTGGTGGAATTACAGGAACTGGACTGAACATGATTACCTATGGTACAGAGAGGTTAAAAGACTATTTCTTATGCAATGGCAGCATTTTATATTCAAATGTACCTGCATGAGAAAAATGCTACTGTTTTTATCTGACTCTGCTCCTTCCTTTAGAAGCAGGAATGTCTTTGGAGTGATCAGGATATCCTCTGCTATAGGAATGTGAGAGGCAGAAGCGATGAGAGTGTGTTGTGCATGTGTGGAGGAAGCTGACGTGACGTGAGAAGCAGGGGGAAACAACATTTGTGTGATACAAATTTTTGGTTGGAGGCGAAGGAAACAACTTACGATTGAATGAGTCTGTTCTGAGGGCTCAATTAGATACACATAGACTCCATCGTCAAACATCCCGCTGCCGGGCAGAGAAGAGGAAAAAAGGGAGAGAAACCATTTGATAGTGAGTCAATAGCAGCCGAGGAGCAGAGATGAGTGTACCCAGAGATATTCTGAACACGGCGGAGGATTAAACACGACTCTGCTGTTCACTTACTGCAGCCCGTTGCAGGTAGATAAGGCCACGTGGGAGTTATCGTTCCCTCTCACCTGGCCGTGGTAGTAACAGTGCTCACCGCCCTGAGGGAAGAAGACACAGCCCTAATGAAACATCACAGCCGTAAACACAGCAGCATCACTGGCAGCACAACACAGGAAAAAAAAAACAACCACATCTGCCATTTATTTTATATGGCAAATGTGTCAGTTTTCTGCTTAATTATCTTGTGCTTGAATTTTCAAGCGGTTTTGAGGATGTAACAGATTGTCTCGCAGATGTCGCTTTGGCATATATGCGGTTCATCTCTGCAGGGGGTGGGGGGTTCGGTCTACGCCTGTTAGGATGTGTGCGTGCGGTAAGAAGTTAATGCATTTGCAAGATGGGTCCTAGCACTATCTGTGACTCAGCTGTCAGACCCAGGGTGAACAGAGGACATCCTCCCCCTCTCTCTCTCTCTCTCTCTCCTTCTCTCTCTCACTTCACCCATCCACGCTGCACTGTAACTGCAGAGTGCTTTCACTCCCTCGTCACGTGACCAGAGCTCCAGCAGGAGGCTGCAGGGGAGCAAAACCCTGCTGATTCAGCTACAGTGTGCCCAGCCCAGCCCAGCCCAGCCCTCTGCCTGAATCAGCAGCAGCGGCAGCAGCAGTGGCGGCAGCAGCAGTGGCAGCAGCAGCAGCAGCGGGAGAAATCGGCTCTCGCTCCAACCCCAACCTGTTTTCTTTTCTCCCTCTAGCTCCTGCTCTGTTCTATAAAAAATCATGCACTTCCATGCTTCAGTCTCCCTGTGTAAGTCTATCCATTCAGCTGTTTATCTAGCCATCTATGTGTGTCACTCTTCCTCCTGTACATCTTGTTCTATCTTTCTCCCCTGCAAAGATCTCTCCTACATGTATCTGCGGCTTTTTTGGAAGACACGTGACATTTGTGTTGTTAATTTGAGAGACCGATTTGCAGATGGGCTGACAATGAAAAGAAACAAGCACAATGATTTACAGAAAACACTCACATCTGTTCCCGTCTTTAGTTTCCAAAGAATATTTTGTAAACTTGTGCCTTTCGCTTTACAGACAATGTGCATGACTGTACAAAACAAAAACAGTGGTACAAAATGTTCCAGCTAAGGGAAACAAAAAGAAGCTCTGACTCATGCATAAGGAAGAAGATGTGGATTTTGGTGGAAACCACAGAAGACGTTACCTTAGATAGAACAGGTTTGCCCCCTTCATAGTGGATCTCAACATAATCTGAAGACAGCAAGTCACTGAAAACACAGGAATTGCAGTTGGTTAGGATGGAAGGATATGATGCAATGACAATACGTCTGCCTCTGCTTACTCTGACTCACATATTGTGGTTTTAAACAAACACTGAGCGCTGCTTTGGTTGGCGTTTAAACAAGACCAGTCATCACCACAGTTCCTGGATTAGTCTGCACAAATATGGCACTGCCCACAGATGTGAAATGTCGCCTGCCCTCAGAAAAATGATCTTACACTCCCTTCTGAGGATGAGTAAAACTGCAGTTGACGAAATGATGTGTAAATAAATTCTGTCATAATAAGATAGAGACTCAACTCAAGCACAGTTACTCACTAATTTTGCCTTTAAGTAAGTTTACAGTTCAAAATTATTGAAGTGAAAGAGAATGTAAAACATTTTTAACACACTGGTTCTTCCTCAAATTTCCCAAAATTAGATCAGAGCTTGAGAAAACAGGAACAGAGACAAAGTAACTACATCAGAAAGCTGCCAAATGTGATAACTGAATGTGAGGCTTCGGCTTCACCTTGAACACAACGGCCCTCCCGGCGCTTCCCGCTGTCTGAGTCAGCGGCCCACACCATTACACGCACACATGCAGTCTGTTAGCTGACAGCTGATTTCAAGAGGCTGCAATTTCTGCCACAATGGCGCTTTTTTTTTTTTTTTCCTGAATAACCTTGCAAATCAAAAAACATCCTCCTCTCTGTGGAGATGGTTGCAGCAGTTGTCGCAGCAGGGGAAAAAAAAAGAGGGAGAGAAAAAGATGGGAAGTGATGAATCTGTCTTGTGACACTATACGAGTGAGACATTTTTTGAGTAATGCTCAGCAGCAATGTGAGGGAGAAGTGCACCATTATGCCATTATGAGAGGAGAGTCGACACACGAGCAGCGTGGTGAGAGAGGTTCCTGAGTGAGGCCTATTTTTAGCTTGACAGATGAGGCAGAGAGAGCAGAGTGGGCCACGCCAGAGTGTACTGGTGTGTCGGTGGGTGTGTCGGCGATGGGCAGCATTGCAGAGTACGGAGGGGGTAAACCGTTGGAATTTTTGGGGGGTGTCTTGAGGTGTGAGAGCGTGTGAGAGCTGTGAAACTGTGTCCATGGGAAGGGAGTCCTGCCCCGAGGTCTTTCAGTCCACGGGAGGCCGAGCGCCACAATGCAGCAGCAGCAGCAGCAGCAGCAGCAGCAGTGGAAAGTGAGACAGAGGCGAGGCAGAGAGGGAGGACCAAAAAACTGCAGGGGGGGGGATTCTTACAGCTGGTGCTGTATCAGATGCAGCTCTGCATCCTGTAGCGAGTCGACACATGGTGCTGTTTAAACCTCCAACACATACAAATAAATAAAGACACTTCAAGGAAGAGACATCGGCACCCAAAGAAAAAATAGCTGAGAAAGAACTCTGCTCCACTACAGGGAAGTTACTGGTCCCATTTACGGAAAAACGGCTCTTCAGTCAATATGATCTTTGTGTTAACTAACAAACGCCCACCAGTGGGAAAAACCTACTTCCTTTGATTTGCGATTCCAGGTACAGTAAGAGGTAAGGAGATTCAGTAGCATCCATTGGCAGGTTGCAGACCTATCTATATTTAGATCAGTACTGTCGCAGCTACAACGCCAAGCAGAATTCAAACCCCTGTTCTCACACAAAAAAAAGCACACACTGAAGTTAGCTCATGTATCTCGCTGATAACCTACAGAGTGAGCAAACAGCTGGGAACCAAGGTCACACTTTGTCTCCCACTGGCCCTCTTGATACACAAGCATCAACCCTTTCACTTTTAATACATGGCTTCCAGTATCTCCCATGTTATCAATATATTTAAACAATAGGAAGATACTATTTGCTGCAGGTAATTACTGAAAGCTGCACTTTGGCTGCCTATGTTGGAGCTGAAATGAAGCATCAAATCATTTCACTTAACGACTGTGTGTCAGCACCTATCGAGCTATATAAAATGTCCTCGGGTGACCTGCTAAAGCTTTTTTTTTTTCCTTTAGCTTAAGTGATAGAATTACACCTTATGGCAGCACGTCATGCAGTAGCAATGTCTTTGCATTATGTATACATTGACAGTGAGCTACATTTATGACAATTCCTCTGTGATGGCTCTGATTTGAAAAGACTTAATTTGCTGCTAACCGACCCCCGCATACCAGCACACAGACTGAATATCCGACCATGCAAATTAGCCTGTCTTCATATCTAACAGCACTCAGACATCCAGAGTATAAAATTACAATATTTTGCAACAGAATCCATCTTTAAATCCCATTAAGGAACCTGAAATTCAATCAGCATTGCTAAATCCTCGTACACATGCACATTAAGCCTTCACGTATGTGGACCAGCTACTTTGTGAGGGAATCAAGGAATCAATATCATTGAGTGTCCGGAGCCTCCTGTCTCTGGATGGGACAGTGATCACAGACCACCAGAATAACTGCGTCTAACTCTTCCCACTCTGACGAAAGCCAATTAAGTCTCAATAAAGACACAGAGTCTGCTTTCGGAAAAACACTTTGTCCTTGGTTGTAATCTGGCAGCTAGACTAAACATTGCTTTTAGGCATTTGCAGGGTAGGATTCTGGCAACAAGCATGCTGACCTGTTCAATTACAGCTTCCCTGACTGCCGCGGCACTAACGACTAATCTGACATATAATAGTCCTGATCATTTTCAAACAGCAGTCAGCTACAGCAGGGATCACAGGTTACTGTATGTCTGTCCTGTTGTCAGCAGTGACACATACCGCTTCCTCATTGAGTCAGTATCTTGCCCAATTGGATGACTGGTCATTTTACTGTCACGGGCCAGACGTCCTCTTTCGCCTCTGAGAACTGCTTGTTTTACAGTTCCAACACTTGATGATGTTTCGTTGGTGTTTAATTAAAGTTAATACGTCTCTGTATATTTTCTTTGTGTCATGTCATCTCTAAGATCTGGTTTTGATCAGATTTTGCGTGATTATAGCATTAGCTAGGTTTCTGTCACTTCATCCATAATCAATCCAAAATGTATCTTTATTCCATTGTAGGTTCCAACTAAAACTAAATGGCTCTGCAACCACAAGTCATTTTTCACTTTCACTTTCTTTTGATGCAAGATTATTTACTGTAATCTCTGCGGACACCGTGTCAGTGTGGATTTGTTGAGGCAGTAATGTTGGGAAAGAGTTTACACTGCTTCTTGCATTCACAGGATGAAAACAGATTCAACCGTCCACACATTACAAGATTACTAAAATTACCTTGACAGGTGATACTGTTGAGAGAGACACACAAATCTTCACTCTCACTCTCCTAACTCTTTGTTACAATTGTAATGGCCACAATGACAGAGGATTTCAGCGTAAAATGAATTAGGCGAAGAGAACCTACTTGTTCAGCATTAGATCCAGGACAAATCTGGAGCCGAATGCCTCTAACTGGAAACTGGCCTGGGCGAGGTGGATTGCCTGTTAGGGGAGAGAAAAGAGTGGTCTTTTTAACTATACGATAAATTCTATCTGTCTACGAAGCAAGATTCCTCCAGACTCAACAAACTACACTGTCCACTGCAAACAAATAACAGATGTGGTGGCTAAATGATAGATGGAGATGTCTGGTGGGTTTACTGGGAGAAAGCCTTCCCTCAGCATGGTCACTCTGGCATAATTCCAGTTCTTGAAGTGAGCTGTGTGTGTGTGTGTCTGTCAATGTGGAGATTTTTGCTTTGTGTAACAAAATGACAGAATAATGGTTTAACAGAGTCATAATATAGATTTCTAACTTCAAAACCTTTTCCAAAAAGTGTGCTATTAAGTGATGGGACACTCTTGGTATTGATCACAACAGTGTTTCTAAATAACTTCCGACAGACAACATCCCAGTATTCATCACGTTCTCTGGCTTACCTGGTCCTCTGTGCCCTGGTTCTTGGCCCGGGTGTCCAGGTCATGGTAGGTACTCTCTGAGTCCTCATTTAGGTAGTAGATCAACCGCGAGGGGTAGGTGATCTCATGCTCTACTGCATGGCGTGTTGTGTTGTCTGTAGCAGGTGCTGCAGTTGCCTGTTGCTTCAGCAGTGCTGCCACTGCATCCCTCTCAACCTTGTCCTCTACTCCTTGCGAAACTGCAAAGAGAAATCCCACCGCACAGACATGAAAAAATCTGACCAGCCTTCCCCCCCGCCCTACACACATACACACACACACACATGTTCAAAGAGCCAGCTGTCATCCTTTATTCATGAAACACATTGATAACATTAAGGCAAGTGGCCACAGCTTCATTGCAATTCTTCAGATCACACTTCATTAAGGCTGGTTTCATGACACAATGTACCGACGACCACAAACCGCAGTTTAAACTGCCCCCCAAAAATTCTGGATATCGTCTGCTTCACTGCATTGAAATCCACTTTTCATATGCTCCTATGCTTATTACTGAAGTGGAAAAACTCTGCACCAGACAGAATAAATGCAGTGTCCATTATGCAATAGAGATCCAAACAGCCTCAGACAACAGCAGCAGATCATATCAAGCACTTGACCAAAAAGAGTCCCAGTGACTGTTAATTCAAATGTGGTCATTATAGATAATAAAGAGCACTGTTTTTTTATGAGCTGAACAAAAGATGCTGAGATGCTGTAGTCTGCCCTCATGCACCATCATGTTGTAGACGCCGCATATTAAATATCATAATTAACACTACAAAACGCGACATCCTGCACCTGCAGTGCATCGTCAGATATGATTTTTAGCCGGACGCGGAAAGTGAACGGCGATATTTCAGGAGATGAAAGTGACAAAACAGCCAGCAGGCTATTGCCAATACGTACCAGATGACGCTAGTGATGGATGAAGCCAGGGCGAAAGGATGCTGACGAGCAAAGTGGCCAGAAATATCAAATGCATGATTCATATTTGATAACTGAAATATCTCAATATCAACACAACGTCAACGCAGTGAAAGGCTTGCGGCCCATCGTGGCGGGGAAGGTGCCGTGCAGGAGGGATTTCTTCATGGATCCAGGAGGCACCGGGATGCTGCTGCTGCAGTAGCGGCTGAGGAGGGAGGAGGAGGAGGAGGGTGGGGGGAGCAGCAGAAAGAAGGCGGTGGCCAGGCAGCTACTGGAAGTCAACCAGCAGACTCCTCCTCGATGAGCGCAAAAGATGTCCTCCCTCCCTTCCAGGACCACAGGAAGCCCGTGCAGGTGACTTCAAAGGCAGGGCTGTAAAATCACAAATATACACAAATATACATACTATGCATAGGCTACATAGTGAGTGGTATGAAGCAATAAAATGTAATGTGCATAATTAAAGTATGGTAGATATAAAGACGGATTTCCCTCTAAAATCTTCAAGAAGCTAGTTTTCAAAAAATTGATGAAAAAACAGTCACTGTACAGGGCTCCAGACTAACTTTCCCCCCCTAGGAGCACAGTTTTAACATTTTTAGGAGCGCAAGCAAAAAATTTAGGGGTGCACACTTTAAATCGACTTGCAAAGTAAATATTCACATTACCTTTTCATTCATGACACTCGAACACATTGGTCTGACACCTGTAATGACAGATTTCAGATGTTTCAGCAGTGTTAAAAAATTCAAATTAGGCAAATTTTATGTGCAAGTAGATGAAAAATGTACTTGCACCGTCTCAAATTTTAGGGACAAAATGCCCCCATTTAGGTGGAGTCTGGAGCCCTGTTGTAGGTATTATTCAATCAAGTATTTTTCACAGCTGGCATGAGTCCATGAGTCAAAACACAGATGTTTTAGGATGCAGGCGGGACTCTGAAACTGAAGCAGCTTAATGGAATTCACCCATCGTTAATTTTATTATTATATCTGTTCTGTCTTCTGTGAAAAAAGGCAAATACTGTGTAGTATGTGGACAGTTCTGACCTTTTGACCTTTGTCTTGCAGGCTGTCCAGGCCATCCACTTCAGATACAATATGAGGGGGCTCTCTTGCAAATGACAGCTACATAAAAGCAGCATACATCCTTGGGTTTCTGCATCATAATTCTGCATTGTAGGCCACTCCACCCCAGAGTTTCTATCATGTTATCATCAACTTTCATGATGCATACCCATGGAAGCGTATTGCATTCACTTCAAAATCAGGTTTTTCTGAGTAGGCCTAATTTATTTTTTGGGTCGAGGCCAAGGTAATTTTCTGTTTTTCTGAGTATTTTTTCTGAGTAATTTTTTTCCTGTTTTTCTGAGTAATTTTTTTCTGTTTTTCTGAGTAATTTTTTCCCCCTGTTTTTCTGGCTATTTTCCCCCCTGTTTTATTGAGTAATTTTTTCTGTTTTTCGTGATACTTTTTTTCTCTGAGATACTTCAAAATGAGAACATCCAACCTGCAAGACTCCCATCTATCATCTTCAACTTTCTATACCGTACCAGGTCAATAGGCTTTATGCGCAGCTCCACTACTTCCTGAACTTCAATCAGTTTGTCCAATAATGTAAGACAGGAAATAAAGGAGCTGGCTTAAGATCAGGAAGTAGTGGAGCTGTGCATAAAGCCAATTAAGGCATGTGATTAGTTACACACAGGGTATGATACTCCGGTTATGTTTTAGACTGTATCCTTCTATTGTAAGCCTATTGCTCAGTGTAGCAGGGAAGGAGTAGACCATAGACTGTATATAAATGAGGAATAGACGAAAAACACTTACTCAGAAAAAATTACCTCAAAAAACAGACCAAAAAAAAATTACTCAGAAAAACCAGATTTTTTTTTTCAAGTGAATGCAATACCACTCCGTACAATACGCTTCTGTACATACTCGTCAATTGTTGAAGAAGAACAAGTGTAGTAACACAATGCCCTACATGCTTTTTGTTCTGTTTTTCCAATTTTGAAAACAATACAATTTATGAGGGGAAAGTTACTATGACAAATCACAGCGGTGATTCTGCTCTGAATCTTATGCACATTAATTTGGCACAAGAAAGTCAATATTGGTAGTATGGACTTGCATCAACTGTTGTCAGAGCTACAATGATCAATTCATTAATGCAATCAATTATTGTGAAAAAAGTGTATAGTCGTAGTCTTTAGTGTAGCCCTAATAGTAGGTTATAATTCAAAAATGTTATTCCAATCATATGTTGCCTCTACCACGAGGTTAGTAGTTTAGGTGTATTGGCAAGTAATTTTTCCTGACAAATAACCGATTTGTGGAACTACAGTACTTTGTTGAGACAGTACTACGTGAGTGAAAGCAAGCATGCTGGTGTTTATGTGATGATGATTGCTTCATTAGGTTTCCTGTAAAGTCCCAGTGGAGACACTTCCTCTGCAGTTAGTCTCTGTCTGAGACAGCAGCATATCTTCGAGGAAGACTATGTCACAGGAGCCATGGATGATAATCAGTGGATGGCATGACGTCTACGTCTGTTTATGAGACTAGGCATGACGCACAGACCCAGGCAAACATAAAAGAGCTATTCGAGGATGTGACAGCTCCCCCCTCAGGGCTGAATGATCCACAGAGGGATGAGATGGTCACTTTTGGTTGCTGGAGATCAAGATAACTGAGACATGGCTGTCTGACTATCTGATGAAACAGAAAGGGACGAGCAAGCAGAAGCGTCTGCGTGAACAGTCAAAGTCTTTGTCGGCTCAGCCTGCATCATTTAAGAAATAATTTTGGTCGCAATTCAATTTGAGTATGATTTTTAAGATATAATTTGGGGCTTTAAAGTCTTTATTATTAATGGTCAGTATGGAAAACAAGAAATCTTGAGAGAGAGAGAGAGAGAGAGAGAGAGAGAGAGAGAGAGATATGGGAATGATTTGAATTAGATTGGTGTCCGGGCTGCTTTGAGGGCTGTGCCTACAAGGGCTGCGCTTTCGAGTGTGAGCCAGTGGAGTCCCCCGAATTTGATTAATTTACTTGGACCTATGCTCAAGGGCTATATAAATGTAAGCGATTATTATATTATTATTATGTTTACAATAAAGAGATAAATAAAAATCAACATCGAATCTTCTGCCGTAATCCACTGCCACACAAACTGTCTGTGCAAACTTGTTTCACAGATTTTAAATGCAATTCACATCTTATCCAGGATATGAGGGGTTAATTTCACAATGAACTGCAAGCCAGAGAGTTGAACTGTTCATTTCAAGCCAGAAGGTCATGCCTCCATCCGTGAGGGGACAGCAGGTGTTTTGCTTTAGACAGGTGTTGCGTAGGGTGTAGTCAGAACCCACAGTGAGCAGTGTGGCAGCGATGATGATAGACTGTGGTGCAGACATTTGTCTCTATTTTTTCTCTATAATTTGTGATTGAAGCTGAAAAGACAGCTGTAGCCTACTACTTTCTGTGTGAACAGTTGCAGAACGCACTAACAAAGCGGCTCAGTGAGCCTAGTAATTACATTCATATTGGACACTTCTGCAACACATGCCTTATTTCTAATGCATACGTTTAGTACCAGTGTATTTTTATGTACAGTGTCAAACTTTGACGAGTTTGTATTTGGGCTTGAGACTTTTCATTTGTTAATTTTTAACAGGCAGCTTGTGTTACTAACTGGGGCATGGTGGCTCTTTTTTTAAATAAAGATGTGAACATCTGTGAACAAGAGAGGGTCTAATTAAAGTAAATTAAAGTTGCATTATGGGTAGTGTAGGATAAGATTAGCATTTTGGATGGCAACTCCTACAAAGGATTGTAGGAGCCTTACATCCAGTTTAACCATTATTTTTATTGATCCAACTAAGTGGAAAGTCCATTAGTCTGCTTCATCTCAGGAAGACTCTTTTAACCAAATCCTAGAGAGGATATTTGTAGGTTTTCTCTGCTGCCAAATGTGGCAGTGACGTAGATGCAGGTAATGGTCACTTGCCAAGAGCTTTAGCCATTGTTATGTTTACAATACAAGAAATTATAGCCTAGCTACTAGGCTACAATTTCTTGTATTGTAAACATAACATAACAAGTTGTTATCAGAAAATGACAAATGTTAACGTTGACATTGTTTTCCTTCTCTGGAGACAGCCCTTGGCATGTAGCCTACAAGAATGAAGTTAATGCCTACGCCAATCTTGTAATTTCATCCTCTGCACTGGGAGGTAAACAGCTGTTACAATAAAGTTGGTGTTTTAGCATTAGCAAAACTTACAAATTGTGCCTTTAATAATCCCCCAAATCAGACATTTTTGGAGATAGACACTCACTGACTTAATTTGGGCCACTTTTTTGATTTATTATGTCTCTAAGTCAGACAACTTTATGAAAACACAAAATATTTGCTAACCATTGCGTGTATTGCCTCAAAACACTGGCACAGACTGTTAAACAAACAAAGTAAGTGAACATAAGCAAGCTTTTGTGTTATGTCTGGAAATACAGTAATGAGGGATTTTCCTAGTTATTTCAACAAATGCTTTACAGTGCAATTAAGCTTGTCTGCCAGCCTACCTCAAGATAATCATGTTTTAATCACCTGGTTTTTGGTTTTGATCACCAGGCAGCAGCAAGGTGCTAAAACAATGAGTCTCAATTCTTGAGAAGAAAACAAATGCAGATTGAGCAGACAAACTTTCTCAATGCAGGCCATGCCTACGAGAAAAAAAAATCGTGTAAACAACAAAAACCTGCAGTATTCAAAACTTTCCCCCCGTGTACCAACATTGAGGGTTAAACCGTGCTTGTTGTGAAAAGCAGCCGCAGCTCCTCTGAATGAAAAGCATTCTTCATTCCGTGTGGGTGACCAATAACTTCTCTTCATTCTGTGGTCCTGTTTGACGCGTCAGCCAGGCGCGCCCACTGCGACTCCTGCACATCTCGACCCTGCGTGCACCGAGTAACGGAGTTTAGTTTGGATGGACGCTCGGAAAGACTACACATGCAACACACACACGGACTTTTCACAGCCGAGTGGGAAGTCACGGAGAAGGCCCGGAGAAAACGGAGCTAAACGGCTAAAGTTAGCGCTGTTTTTCTTTAATCCAAATGCTGATGAAAGGGGGGCGCTGCGCTTTGGTGAGCTGATGCACTCTCTTCTGCTTCTTCAAACTCTGAGGAGAAATAACTTCACGTTTATCCAATTAGTATGCCAATAGTGTGTATGTGGCACTGCTGTTTCCTACTCGACAGCCTAATATGGTTCTGTATTGGTTACCGTCGATACTTTTAGATATTCTTGATTTAACAGGATAGACTAGCCTACTTTTTTTGTTCACTGCAATGATTCTGATTAGCTTTGTTCAATAATGTTTTTAGTAGTCTTTCTTTTACTGTCCAGTTCAATGGAAATCACTTTTTGTCTGTAAGATTTAAATCCTGTATTTATCGTTATATTACTTATTAACAACTTTCTCTATTGTTTTATTTCTGCAGTAGCTTTCTTATTTATTCTACTTATTATGTAGGCCTATTTATTGGCTTTATTTATGGTATTTTAAGCAGTTACAGTCTGTTTTCAACAAAAAATTAAGGGCAAAGTTGCATTCTGTCTTGATGTTGAACTTTATTTTTCTCTTCTTGAGATTAATATTTAATTCATAATAGTCTTAATTTAAGGTTTTATGTTCTTATGTTTAATTGTGTATTAAAAAATTAGTAGTTCTCAAAAATAATTATTGGAAAATAATTGAATATATATGTATTATGTAATGAGAATAAAGATAGATAAAAAAAAATCTCTGTGAATGTAACAACTTTTATCTCAGATCAGATCAGAGGACAGATACATATTGTTGTAATCATGGAGACCACTTTGGCCTTGTTGATAAAACTAACATTGTAGATGAGTGCAAAAATGCAACCTTGATTTTCTAGTGCTTATTATGGCTTTGTTCATCCACATCCACAATAACAATGTCTCCACATTTATAAATTATGTAATAACACATTCTTCCACGTTTACTTGCAGAATAAACAGTGTGAATCATACAACAAGGTCTCTTTCTGCTTCATCTACAGTAACTGTCCAGATTTGTTGATCTGAATGGCTGTTAACACTATGTTCCAGGGTTTCTCAGGACACACCCTGTCCTAACCTCAACACCGGAGCTGAACAATCGGAAAGAGGAGCAGAACAGCCAACTAGATCTTTTTGGAGAATAGCCACGCAAAGTCCTAAAAAGAGTGTCAGGTAAGAATATGTGCCATAGGTTGATTATAAAACTGAAGGATTTGTATAAAACTGGGCTTATTGATCACCTTCTAGGAATACATCTGCTCATGAGATTTTTCCCTATCACAGAGAAAGCTTTGACTGCAACAATGGATGACTCCAGCGAGGACTATCAAAACTACACCTATGATTATTACCTGGAGTATGGCGACTTGGAAGATCTTAAAGAAGAACACAGCCAAAAAGAGACTATGCACATTATCTCGGTGGTTATCTACATAATTGCCTTTGTGCTCGGTGTGATAGGGAACGGAATCGTCATTTGGGTGACGGCATTCAAAAGCAAAAAGACTGTCAACAGTGTGTGGCTACTCAATCTGGCCATGGCAGACTTTGTGTTTGTGCTTTTTCTACCCTTCTACATTGATTACATACTGCGGGACTTCCACTGGGGCTTTGGTGTGGCCATGTGTAAGATTAACTCATTTGTGTCCGTGATGAACATGTATGCCAGTGTGCTCTTTCTCACAGTGCTCAGCATAGACAGGTATGTTTCACTGGTCCACCTGAACTGGTCTCAGAGGTACCGCACTGTAGAGAAAGCCTGGGTCGTGTGTGCCTGCATATGGGCACTAGCTGGAGCCTTGAGCTCTCCGGCGCTGATTTTTCGCGACACCATGCAATTGCATAAAAAAGTGGTGTGCTTCAACAACTTCCACGCACAGGACGGACATAAAGCAGCGATGTGGCACATTGCAATAGTGGCCATCCGTACCACTGTGGGTTTCCTTCTGCCGTTTACCGCTATATGCGTGACAGGAATACTCCTGACAATCAAAGGGAATCAATCTAGGGGCTTGGTTCGTATGTCTAGCTTCTCCAAAACAGTCACTGCTGTAATTTTGGCCTTCTTTTTATGCTGGGCGCCTTTTCATGCTTTCAGCTTAATGGAGTTATCAATACATTCCTCAATACACCTACACAACATATTGAAAGCTGGCTTTCCTCTTGCCACTAGCTTAGGCTTTTTTAACAGTTGCATTAACCCCTTGCTCTACATGCTCCTGGGTAAAAAGGTTCGTAGTATCCTGAAGCGTGCATGCCTGGACATAACTAAGAATTCACTAAGAGAGCTCAGCCAGTCCATCTCTGCCACTGAGATCGAGTCTGTGCCGGGACCTCATCAGGACAACGTCCCAGAGGAGCCTGTGGAATCTTCAACTCTCTGATTGCAGCCATCCTCAGACTCATGTCGATCTCCATGAAAAACAAGAGGGCGGAGGGCTGGGTATGACTTATGCATAAATGTAGGGGATTATCACACCCATTACTTTCCAGCTCTAGTGTTAAGATTTTCCTATTTTGTTGCATTTGGATGGAGTTCTGCCTGCTTAAACTGACAATTACTCTCAATGGAAAAGCTGAGGGTAATGTGGACCTGGAGTTTGTATTTTTCCATTTATTTTTTATTTGCATAACCCAAGTGATGAGAAACAGGCATGATCAAGACTCTCCATTACTTAGACGGTTGATTATTCAGATGATCAATAATTTGTTTCAGTTGTTTTTAAAATGAAATGACCTTTGATTGTAAACTGCACATCCCTGGCTTTTGGACAGCTGGGCAGCAAAACAAGCAAACAGCAGATGTCCCAGTGTTGTGTAAGAAAGGACGGACAATGTCACATTTTTCATACAGATGTTTTTGATAATGAAATCTACACATTTACTTGTTTTTCCTTGTACTCTTTTGAATTGAGGGTATCTGCTCATCAATACTCAATATCTTATTTTGATTCCTACAGATGAGATATGATGCTCATATCTGATAATAGTCTAATATCATTCATGTATAATATTATGTATATTTTATATGGTTTCACACTGGCTGATGCTGTTCTGGCTGTTAATGTATTGATTTTCTAACTAGTTGAGTTGAATAAATATTTTTTACTCTAATATATTCCACATAAAGAGCATATATCTTAATAAAATTGCTCTTCTGAGCACATTCTGTACTGTCTGAATATCTTTTTTATATTGTTTGACAGGATGTTAGCAGTATATATTATGGCAACCTCATTGAAGACGAGGCTTTGAGGTTTCAAGTACATGCAGAGAGGATTTCCATGAGGATTCAACCAGGCTAGACACAAGCTTGATGTAAATCCAGATGTGCATTTTCCTTCCGTCTCCTGAGAGTCTGTTTACAACTTCATGTCCTGTTATTTCTTCTACGTGACCCTGACTTGTAGCCTAAGGATTACATCACTGATAGAGATAGAGAAACATCCTGTAGCCTAGAGGAGGATCTCTTTAACAGGAATGAAAACTTGGACAGGAAGCCGACATTTTGCACTTCTTTAACAAGTTAGAAAGCCTTTATCCGTTTGAACTTTTGTCCTATGATTTTTCTGTTGATCTCATGTGGCATGAAAGGTGGAAGTAATTCACAAATACCAGACAAGATTCAGACAAACCTGACTGAAAGAAAAGCCCTGCTGTTAAAACCACATCACTACTGACTGTCACAATTAGCCTAGGTGTAGATGATGAGCATCTGATAAGGAGCAGGTACATTATTTGTCTGCCAGATTTGGAAAACCCGACTACATTAGCCAGTACCTGCAGAAAAGTAGCTGTCCTACTTGGATTACGGTGGCCACACAGGATTACTTAATCCGTGACGCAGCAGAATAACAAGACAGTGCGCAATCTGCGTCGCAGGCAGTCTCAGGAGGACAAACACCGACCAGGTACGTAACGCATCGCCTCCAGAAACACCACATAACTTCGCACTGGTGGATTTGCCTGTAGATATAAAACGGCACATTGGCAAGAAGGTTTTTAAACGAGTCTTGAAATCTGAATTAAAAAGTGTAATCAACCGGTGACGTTTGTTACTGTAGCTTGTTGGTGTCGACATATTGCTAAATTAGTGTTAAATGACACGTTTAACGGGGTGGTCGGTTGTAAATATTGAAGTAACGTTAGAATATGACGGCTGTGTCCCTGGCAACAGCCGTTCCATATTATTATAGCAACTGTTGCTAAAGTTAACGTTAGCTCGGCACATCATTTCATAA
The DNA here is from genome assembly GCF_045865225.1 of Trachurus japonicus. NCBI lineage: Eukaryota > Metazoa > Chordata > Actinopteri > Carangiformes > Carangidae > Trachurus > Trachurus japonicus. The sequence continues at coordinate 18,174,993 of NC_140927.1, forward strand.
CGTCCGTCCAGTTTGTGTTACGTTTCTAGAAGTTTCCAACGCCATGTGAAGACGTGAAATATCTATATACACCCGTGGAGCACTTATACAGCTCTCTCTGTTCTTTTTTTAATGAAATGTCGCAGCATAAAAAGGCTGCTCCTATTGTTATCATCCACAGTGATGGGGAGGCAGCTAGCTTAACAGCTACTTCTGTTTTTGTTCTGGTTGTCGCATGTGGTCTGCACGCATCTCTCCAGGATGACAAAATGATGCGCCAACTTTTAATACCTCACAGCTTAACACTTGAGGAACGTGTTTACTAACGTTAGAGAAGCTTGACCACCTTACACACGATGTCTCATGATGTCTCATGATGTCTCTGCGTCTCTTCCAGCATGTTGCGTTTGCGTGTTGTGGGTCGTGGTCTCTTTCCAGCAGCAGCCGTCAAAGGAGGTGCGGCCACTACCAACAATGGTAACTAACTATATGCTACTTTGTCTTGATTAACTGACCTTGCTGCCTTGTTGTTTACACTGTGTCTCTTGTATTCCTACAGAATAGCCATTTTGTTTGTTGTGTGCGAGGGCAGCCTTGTCACTTTGTTCTACTGATGGATTATATACAGGATTACAGATTTGCCCTGGTACTACATTTAGTGCCAGGCTGTTGCTGGCTCAGTTTAGCAAATGCCAAATGGTGTTACTTAATTGCCATCACCAGGAAAAATCAGGAATTCATTAGAGTAACCTGGATGATATGAGAGGCTTTACATTAAAAATGTGCTCTATCTTTGAAGCTCGCACCGCAGCTACAGCAACAGCAGCTGCCAGTAACCTTGTGGAGGTTTTTGTGGATGGGAAGCCGATCATGGTGGAGCCAGGAACAACTGTGTTGCAGGTAACATGGTAAATTAATTCCCACATACAGTAAAGGCAGGTCAAATCCAAGCAAATTGAGCCGTGGTATCAGATTGAACACCCTGACTGTGCTCCCTTACAGGCATGTGAGAAAGCAGGAATGCAAATCCCTCGTTTCTGCTACCATGAGCGTCTGTCAGTTGCTGGAAACTGTCGCATGTGTCTTGTGGAGATAGAGAAAGTTCCCAAGGTATGTTATATTCTGCACATCTGTTTTAATTTTCTTGACATCTTTATGTCTGTTAGTCATCAAGAACCTTGGAGTACATTTCGACAAATCTATGCACGTGGAAAAACATGTAAAAACCCTCTCTCAAAACAAATAGCCAAGCTCTGTTCCATAGTTTCCCACTCAGAACATGTCAATACATGCTTTCATATCATCCAGACTGGACTATTGTAACTCACTCTTCACTTGCTTTAATCAATCATCCATCGACCGCCTTCAACTTGTCCAAAATGCAGCCGCCAGACTACTCACAAGGTCAAAAAAATCCTGTCACATCACACTTATAATTACCACTCTGCACTGGTTACCGGTCCCGTTCAGAATTAATTTCAAGGTGCGCCCCCAGTTACATCTGCGATCTCATTCACCACCACACCCCCAGCCGGTACCTGAGATCATCTGACCAGGGTGTGTGATTGAATGTCTTTTTTTACATAATGTGAAGCACTCTGTGTACACGTACTATGATGGGTGCTATGTAAATAAAGTTTTACTTACTTACTTTTACTTAGTCCCTTATTTATTTACCTAACTTTACTGGGAAAACAGATACCTTCTTAGAATAATAAGAAATTATTTCTCATGTGCCCTCCAGCCAGTGGCAGCCTGTGCTATGCCTGTTATGAAGGGCTGGAACATTTTAACCGACTCCGACAAAACAAGGAGAGCCAGGTACGGTCAAACTCACACCTAAGGACATAGTATCTACAACACATCTATGCGTATGCTGCAGAGTTGATATAACTCTGTAATTTTGCCTAAATGTCAGATGTTTTTGTGCCTAGTTTTATTTTTGTGGGATAATGTGTATTCCAATAATATTAGCTCTCTCAAGAAATTAAATGTCTTTGTATTCTCTCACATGAAATTAACAATGTTATTCTAAACTGCTGTTAATTTTACACAGAGAGGGTGTGATGGAGTTTTTGCTGGCTAACCACCCACTGGACTGTCCAATTTGTGATCAAGGGGGAGAATGTGATCTACAGGTAAATGAGAGATGTTTCATAAGTCTGTTAGTGAGTGACATTCTTTTTTTCATTTAGAATCTTGGTGTTATTTGTAAGACTGATTAACATAGTTGAATTTGATTTTGTGTGAAGGACCAGTCCATGCAGTTTGGCAGCGACAGAAGTCGCTTCACAGAGAGCAAGAGAGCTGTGGAAGACAAAAACATTGGCCCACTCATCAAAACCATCATGACTCGCTGTATCCAGTGCACTCGCTGTGTGCGGTGAGTCACGCTTCATTATCTAGAGTGAGTTGAGTTGCTTTATAAATTTAGAATATGAAAATGAGTCTTTTTTAAAAAATGTTTTACTTAAACTCTCTACAGCTTTGCCAGTGAGATTGCAGGCGTGGAGGATCTGGGCACCACAGGCAGAGGCAATGACCTGCAGATTGGGACATACGTGGAGAAGATGTTCATGTCGGAGTTATCTGGGAATGTCATTGATATATGCCCAGTGGGAGCCCTGACTTCTAAACCATATGCATTTACTGCTCGCCCTTGGGAAACCAGGTTTTTTTTTTTTATTCAGTTTTACATTTTGATTAACTCACTAGGATCCAGATTTGGTTTTCTCATATATATTTCTTTTGGTTTTCTACAGGAAGACTGAATCCATCGATGTTCTGGATGCTGTTGGTAGTAACATTGTAGTGAGCACTCGCGGCGGTGAAGTGATGAGAATCCTGCCTCGTATTAATGAGGATATTAATGAGGAGTGGATCTCGGACAAAACCAGGTTCATTTCACACAAAGTTTGATTCACAGACCTACATTTGTGTACTGTACGATGTTGGCTTTGCTGAATTCTTCCTGGCTTGCACCCTGACAGGTTTGCTTATGATGGACTCAAGAGACAGAGGCTTACTCAACCAATGGTTAAAAATGAGTCTGGGCAGTTTGTTACCACAACCTGGGAAGATGCACTGACTCGAGTTGCTGGAGCAGTAAGTATTCATTCTCTTCAGTGTGTGATATTCCTCAAATGGTGCTTCTGTCTTTGATAGTCCTAAACAGCATCTGTTCTGTCTGACAGTTGCAAGGGGTTAAGGGAAATGATGTAGCTGCTGTTGTCGGCGGCTTGGTGGATGCAGAGGCTCTCATTTCCCTGAAAGACGTGTTGAACCGTTTGAATAGTGACAACCTGTGCACTGAGGAGGTGTTCCCCAAGGCTGGAGCTGGGTAAGACCATGCAAAGTGAAAAGCGAAAAATGCTGCAAAGACTTATGAACCAGTGTTAATAATAGGTTTCTCTTTTGACCTTGGCTTAGGACTGACCTGCGCTCCAACTATCTTCTAAATACTGGGATTGCTGGCATTGAAGAAGCTGACCTGCTGCTTCTGGTGGGCACCAATCCACGCTATGAGGCTCCTCTTTTCAATGCACGAATCAGAAAAGGGTACATTGAACGCTGTTAAAACAGTATTTCTAAGTGTTGTTGAAAAATGCATGTTGTTTATTATGAACTTGTCACCTCTGCTTTAGCTGGCTTCACAATGAATTGCAAGTTGCTCTTGTGGGAAAGGAAGTGGACTTAAGTTATACCTATGACCATCTTGGGGAGTCTGCCAAGGTTCTCCAAGAAATTGCATCAGGAACTCACCCATACTCAAAGGTGACACTAAGCACTCCAGTACTTGGGAGCGTGACACGTTATCATTCAATTCAAGTGTTTCTTCCTAATGTATTGTATTTAATCTCCTCTTGCAGATGTTAGCAAAAGCAAAGCGTCCTGTTGTCGTGATTGGAAGTAGTTGCCTGCAGAAAGAGGATGGAGCTGCGATAATGGCAGCCGTATCAACCATTTCTCAGAATGCTCGTGTCAGCAGTGGAGTGGAGGAAACCTGGAAGGTTCTCAATGTTCTTCACAGGTCATTCTCTAGGAAAATGAAGAGATAAAGCTTCCAGTAATAGAGCAGGCAGAGTTCTGGGTGGTGTTTTTTACTGGAATACACATGCTGTTTTGTCTGCGTTTTCAGGGTTGCCAGTCAAGTGGCTGCACTTGATCTTGGGTACAAGCCAGGAGTGGATGCTATCAGACAGAATCCACCAAAAGTTCTGTACCTACTCGGCGCAGATGCTGGCTGCATTACTCGCCAGGACCTGCCTAAGGACTGCCTCATAATCTACCAAGGTCAGCCCTTTTACTGCACAGCAGTATAAACTCTGCAAATCTATCGCATCTTGGAAAAGCCTTGGAAATTTCTGACATATTTTTGCATGCACAAAAGATTGTCAGATTGACAAATCTGATTAATGAGCAAAGAATGCAGAGGCTGTCAGTCAGTGTACAAGGGTTCACTGAAAGGTTAAATGAGTTAGTTGAACAGATTTCACATCAGTTAGACTCCCACTAGGGATGGGTGTGTTTCACAACACTCCCTCTGGTATCATCAACAGAATACCAAGTGGGCACTGACTTGTTCAGATTGAGATGTCACGCAGATTATTTGTAGACTTTCTACCAACTTTGCAGCCCCTCTGCACATGTCCATCTAAAGGGATATTTACAATGTTCTGTGCGATAACTGCCCAGGTCACCATGGAGATGCTGGTGCACCAATGGCTGACATCATACTTCCTGGAGCTGCATATACTGAGAAATGTGGCACCTATGTGAACACCGAAGGTCGTGCCCAGCAGACCAAGGTGGCAGTGACTGCACCAGGCATGGCCAGGGAGGACTGGAAGATCATCAGAGCTATTTCTGAGGTGAAAAACAATACAAGCTATTTCTGTTATGTTAAGGAGTAAGAAATACAATTTACATTTTGTGTATTTTACATTCTCTTTGAAGCTGGCTGGAGTGACACTCCCCTATGATACTCTTGATGGAGTGCGTGATAGACTGGCAGATGTTTCCCCAAATCTGGTGCGATATGATGATGTTGAGGAGGCCAACTACTTTAAGCAGGCATATGAACTGTCTAAGGTCAGCTGCTACTTTCATCCAGTATGTGTTTAGGTTTATCTCAGGTCACTTCATGTTTTTGTCCATGATGGTGGTGATATCTCACTGATATCTCTCTTTCAGGCAGTGAACCAGCTTGTCCTAACTGAACCTTTAGTCCCACCACAGCTTACTGTGCGGGACTTTTATATGACAGGTAAGTCACTACTGCTTAATTCAAGTATTACTTCTTTCACTATAGATAGTTTCTATTCTATTTTTATTACAAAAACTTCAAGGAAAACATTTTGACAACAGTGTTTCATTAGTTTGTTAACTATGTCATTTGTATTTTAGGAAATAGTAATATAGTTATATAAATACTAATGTCACATTTTATAATATCCATGATTAATATACTTATTGTGCCCTTGTTTGCAACGATCTCTGTTTTGTTAGAGTGTTTTTGTACCCAAATTGATTCAAAATCCAAACACCAATTCTCACAAAGGTTTACATGATTGCTGAATATAGTAATAATTTAAAGTGTTCTTTTTTTACAGTCAGGGTTGTTACGGGCACAACATCAAGTCCAACTCTCCATCTTGGATAAACATGATGTGTTTACTAACATGCTGTGCTTTCTATTAAAGAAATTATGTAATTTCTGTTGCACAGAAGACAAAATTTCCACAGCACACCATGAAAATCATGAACCTAGTTTTTTTCATTTGTCATGGACACTGTAAATGTGTAAAATTTAGATTTTCAAAAGAAATTTGTCCTTTTTAATTACAAATTATTATGAGGCCATAGTTGTGTCCAGAATTTATCGTCCTCATTTCAGACTGGCAAAAATACATCTATACGGCCATTCTGTACTTAAAAAAAGCAGAAACCTACTGGGAGTTTTGCTTTTCTCAAAGTTCAAGGGATCAAAACTTTAGTTTTGCCATCGAGTCATGGGGCCGGTAAAATCAAGGATTTCAACGGCATCTGCAAAGTTTTAAAGCAAGTCAAAATAATTTGGTACGCTGGCCTAAAGTTTCCACCAAATGGTCTGCAACATTTTTCAAACTATATTAAGTTGTGAAAAACATATTAGGTACTAGTTCTATGAATTCAATGTAAAAATGCATTTAACTAGTCTACAAAATGCAAAATAACTATAATGCATACAAAATAGAATTATTGTGTTACCTTCATGATTGCTCGTGTTACACATTTGATGTATGTTAGTTGTAATTGTAACATTAATTGCATAAGTAATACCTGTTGAAAACAACAACAACAATATATCATTATAGACAGATAACTATTCTCTAATTAGGCTCTTTATCTTTATCTTTGTCATTTTGCTTTTTTGGTCAACTTTTAAATCTGCTCTCAATCCCGACCTACAGATCCGATAAGCAGAGCCTCCCAGACGATGGCCAAATGTGTGAAAGCTGTCACAGAGGGAGCACAAGCTGTGGACGAGCCAGCCATATGCTAAGACATGCACTGGACAGCCATCCAATTCTTGCAAAAAAATGATACGCACAACTCCTCTATTTGCACATTCCTAGAGACATATTTATTTGCACTTGTGTTATACTATAGAAGATTATTTACTATAGTAGATGCCTCATGCATAATGCACATTATGGAACTAAATCACTTTACTCTCCTGCTGAAACATGTCTATGCATTACTTGTGAAGAGAAAATGTAAGCTTAGGCTAAACAAATCTCCGGAGATACACAACCGACAGTGTATGTTTGCACTGTTAGGACATTTACAGTCAGTAGATGTGACCAAAGGTTTGAAATCTTTATCCTCCAAAGCTAATTTCAGTATTGTCATCCTGTGAAATTACCATATTTAAAGTGTTATGATTATATTTTCCTATATTGAGTACATAGTATTTTAAGTGAAGCTATTTGTAAGTGTGATATTTAATAAACCAGTTTTCTGTAGCAAGACTAATGGATCTTTGCAAATCCCCTATTTAAGTTTGAAATCCTAATTAAAAGAATGCTTCAAGTAATAAAAAATGATGTGTTGCTGCCATGAATGGCACTTTTTTTATTTAATATTACACCGACTCAACTTTTCCACTCCCCGGTATCTGATTGGCACATGGTCCATCATCAGTGAACAGCCGGCAACAGTGTGGCAGCAGGGCTGATAAGTGATTCATATGGAGGATGGTAGCCGCGGTCCAGGTGGATTTCTCACTGCAACACTTGACTGGACTGGACCTTAAAGTCAATATGTTTTTAACCAGCTGTTTTAAATGTGAAACACGACGGCGCAGTCCTGCTCACAAACTGCATTTCTTTCTTAACGCGATTAAAAATGACACTTGTACTCTGTAGGGGCTTTTAACAAAGTTGAATTTCCAATATGGTAGGAGAGGTTGTTGTTGTTGAGCGGATTGTTGTCATGTCCCCGCAGTGCCTGTAGTGGTGCTGTGAGGAGTCTGCTGTGGATTCAACAAAAATCCTCAGCAGCCAACCTACTGCTTGTAATTTGCTCAGGATAGCCTATATTTACATGCATCCTTATTTCAAGATATATCGAGCTCGATGAAGATCACTGTTACTATCCTATCTCGACTATCGATGCACAAATAGCCTAGCTGATTCTAATAGACATTTCGGCCGTCTATCCGGAGCGAATACCTTACACAGCCCATACCAATTCAAGGTAAGCGAAATCGTATACAGCCTCGGTCTCGATTTCTGAGTGTACTGTTTCGCAGAGGCTTCAGTCGGTCAGGCGTTCTACTCGAGGCCGCTGTGCTATCGCAGCTAAGAGGCCTCTCATTTATGAGTTGCTTATTTTGTGTCCTGTAGTCAGACTAAATGACGCAGTGCCTGTAGAGGTTATGTGGAGTTTCACAATATTGCCAGTTTTGACTCTTGCAGCGGTCTAATGGTACATAAAGTGGCTATATTTCCTATCGATTATTACCGAGGCCTTCGATGACAGGCCTTAAGCCTCGTATGTAGACCCTTTGTTTGGAAGTATTTTGCGTGAAATGTTTTATGTTTTAAAATCCCACGAATAGGGCCGATCGTTTTTTCTTGAATATTATGACAACGCTCACTTTTTTTTCTAAATAAAACTAAACTGAAAATAGACCTTTATAGTGTTACCGTTTGCTTATGTTTCCGTTTCCTGGTTAGCTACCGCCTACTAATTTGTGTTTTTAGCTTTGATAGCGTTTCAGCTAACCAGCAAATTTGACTTTTCGTGACTGGTCTGTTTCAATTGTGTAGCATTTGTACCTCAAGGATGGTATAGTTGTGTGTTATAATTTAAGATGTATGTTTATGTTAAACGCAGATGCGTTTATGGGTTCATATAATTAAGTTAAACATCTGTCTGTCGGTTCCAAGCTAATGCTGGAAAGCTAGCTCCCTGGATTCAACTAGTAGTTAACGGTGGCTCAGTCTGTGTTTGCTGTCTGTCCGGTTCTTCGTATTTAACTAAAGTTGTTAACTTAGCTTGGCCAGGCTGGTGTAAATGACTCTTGGATAACCCGTCTTTGTGTTTCCAACATGCACCTCAGCTGTCAGAGCCGTAGTTTTGTCATGCTAACTTAAAAACACAGAATTAAAGTTGAAGACATCAGCTAAGCTACTGCTGCAGCTGGGCAGCTAAGGCTACACAATGCTATTCTTATTACAGTATCTTTTGATGTAGAAGTATCCGTCTGTTTGAATGCGTGTCCATAACGAAGCTTGAAGATTTGTTCAGACGAGGAAGGTTTTTTAGTTGTTGTTTTTATAAACGGAGTTACTGAAGTGTCCGACCAGTCCTGCACTGATGTCTTCACATGAGCAAGTGACTTCTAGTTTGTAACTTTGTTGAGGTCATGCAATATACGCTGTTACCACGTCACATTATCTTGTAATTGCTAACTTAGTTGAAAGGATAATTGAATAGTATGTGGAATAAAATCACATGCTGTCTGTTTACCAGCCGTTTTCCTCAATGATGGATTCAGACACCTAAAATGATAAGGTGTGTAACCAAATGTTAATAATCATTGGTAGTTACTGTGTAGATTGTAATGTTTTCAAACAAGTATTTAAATGTATGTCATCCACAGCATCCCCCTCATATAATAGCAATGATGAAGTTAGTCGCACATATTGAAATGTCATTTTAAATGACATTCCAGTATGTCAAATGATTTAGTTTTGACCAGACTTTAAAAATATTTATGCAGTAAGTAATACTTAGTTATTAGTATGTGTATGTGTTTTTGCTAATTAGCTATATTAGCTGTCACCTGTTGAGGTGAAGACTTCCCTTCCTCTTAGCCCTGCGTGTGTATGCGTGGATTCCTCTGTAGTATGAAGTGTGAATGATGTAATTCTTGGTTTTCCCTGACTTTATCCCATCAGCTGATGTTGTCAAGGACAAGAGTCACGTGATGTATGAAGGCAAACACATACACTTCTCAGAGGTGGACAATAAGCCGTTGTGCTCGTACAGCCCAAAGCTCTGCAAGCAGCGCAGGCTAAATGGCTATGCTTTTTGTATCCGGCACGTTCTGGAGGACAAGACGGCCCCCTTCAAGCAATGTGAATATGTGGCTAAGTACAACAGCCAGCGATGTACCAACCCCATTCCCAAGTCAGAGGACCGCAGGTGTGTATGATGATGATGATTGTGTGCATGTGTGGCAGATTCCTCTGTGCATGTGTTATAAGTAGGCACAATGTGGTGAGAATGTGCTCTTGCTTTTCTAGGTACTGCAACAGTCACCTGCAGGTCCTCGGCTTTATCCCCAAGAAGGAGCGGAAAAAGAAACATGATGCTTTGGAGGAAATGCGCCCACGGGCTCACCTGGAGTCAGTGGCACTCAACATAACTGTGCCCTCATTAGCTCTGAAAGCTCCCAATGGCCTAGATGAACCGCCATCTCCCCCCTGTACACGCCTGTTACCCCTCCCCGACGGGGAGCTCCTGGACCCTTTTGCCTTTTATGAGGACGACACGGACGAGGAGGAGGTGGGTACGCCTCGGAAGGCCAACGCCATCAAGAAGAAATTACAGAGTCGGCTGGTGCTCAACCAGAAACTCTGCCACGACACGGACCTCTTCCAGCCGCCTCCTGAGCACTTTAGTCCTTCCCCTGTCGCCCGTGTCCACCCCTCCTCGCCGCTCAACACTCATCTCCCTCGGCAGCCGTCAGGTCTTCTCCAGCCGCCCCAGCACTCCAGCGTGACTTCCTTCATCTTCCCAGGACAGCAGCAGGGTTTATTATGCAATCCACCACCACCTCAGACGGTCAACTTTCTGCCTCCAGGGATGCCCGCTAACGCAGCACCCAGTCCAGTGCAACCTTCTTCTGGGCCGTCACTCAGCAGGAAAATGCCTTTTACTGCTACTAACTTGCCTCTCAGTTGCAAGGACAGTGGCAGTAACAATCAGCGGCATGTGGTTGTCATGCGCCCCACTGCCTTCTCACCTTCTGCCAGCTGTTTGGCCAGGTTGCAACATCTTGTGCAGCTTTGTGCCAAGAGACACCGGGAACATGGAGACCTATTTCCACATCTAGGTACTTTTATTTTAAATCTGTTTAACCACCAGTTTGCAAACTCACTGTTTTGTTCTTACTGCTGCTGAACTGGATGAGGTGCTGTAACAAGTTCTGCATTTCAGGATTGGACTGGTCAGAAGATAGTGCTGATGATGATGACGATGATGATGAAGAGGAGGCAGAGCGATTTGTTCCTTTTCAGACCTCTTGGAGACCACAGAATGGGTTGGTATCCTTGTAGTTTATTTCACCTCAATCGCATGAACTTGGGCCTGACAATTTCCATCACAGCTGCTTTCAACTGTTTCCTCAAATAGGTTGGAGGATGACTGCGGTTCCTCTCGGAGGACACGGCTACTTAGGCTCTGCTCGTACCTCCAGGAGAAATACAAGCACATGTGCAGGCAGGAGAGGGCAAGTATCCGCCAAAAGAGATACCGCTATGCCTTCCGTAAAGCCTTGTTGCACGCCGCCAGTAAAAACCCAGACAGCGCCGGGCAGCTGATCCAGGACTTTGGTGGAGCCTCACGAAGCCCTTCGAGGTAGTCATTTTTGTTTATTTCTTGGGACATACAAGAATATATTGATAAGAAAATCTGTGTATTAGTAGAAACCAGCTTGGTTAAATATCCCGTCACCTATCCAAAACTAGATTTGGGTTACTTCTATTATTTTTTGTGCGTGCAAAGTTTGCACAGGTGTTTTCTAATCTTGCCTTCTTGATCTTTTGTGTTAAAAGTTGTGTTTTGCTGCTGTTTGCTCAGTCCTGTGTGTATCCACAGTGTGGCTCCAGCGAAGCAGCAGACCACAGACACGGGGACCTGCACTGGTAGCACAAAGGGCCTCCCCTGCAACAACAGAGCTCTGCCCTTCACTCAGCACTGTTTTCAGCGTATCCTTTGCACCACTTCACTGTTATCTAATTTAGAATGATTTAAGTAAATGTACTTAATTAAATTATAGTTACCGTATGCAAGTTTTTTTTATATACTACATTTTTGCTGCACAATATCTCTGCTTGATGGAGCATCAAGATCCAATGCCCTCTATCTGGTATATGTGTTATTTCCTTTACTGTTCTCTGCAGACATCCTGTTGAATCGTTCCCAGCAGCTCTTTGCTAGTTGCACAGCCAAATTTGCAGATGGTCAGCAGTGCTCTATCCCTGTGTTTGATATCACGCACCAGACACCTCTCTGTGAAGAGCATGCCAAAAAGATGGTGAGTTCAGTGCTTTCAAAGACGAGTTCAACTCTTCGAATAACATATGTTCATTTTCAAAGTAACATAATCAAACTGTCTTGGATCTGCAGCAGAGGTGCTCCTATGTTTTCTTGTTTGTTTGTTTTGTTTTAACACCAATTTTGCTGTCCTTCTTATTGGTTTGTTTTCTTTTTTCAGTAAGGCAGCCTAACTATACCAGTTTGCTCTTTGTGGTGGCCTGCTAAAAGTTACCAAGACATTTTTTCATACATTACATAATTTATAAGGCATTGCAGAGAGGAAAGTCTCTATTGCACCTTCTTAAAGACACAGTATTGAAAAGACCAAGAGTAAACTAAATCCCTTAAAGTGGAGGTCCTTGATGTAAACTCTTGGCGTAACAGAACTGGACACTAGTCGAGGGGATTGATCCACAATATGCTTGATTAACTTAGCTTAGCATTAGCACTGGGAACACAGGCCCTGGCTGTGTCCGATGGTAACACAATCTGTCTGCCAGCAACTGTGAGGCTCACTCATTAACAAGTTGTGTTTTGCATTGAGTTATCCAAGCAAACAAGCAGATGTTACTGGGACTTTGGAGTTTTTATTTTATTTTACACATTGTTTTTCTGTTCAGTGTTACGGTGTTGCTTACAGATGCTGGTCGATGAATTTTAAGCTAATAGGACTTATTTACAGCACAGTCATGAGAATGGTGTTAATCTTCTCAATTTATTATAATATTTCCCAACATGTTGGAAACTTCCTCTGATGTTCTCCTTATTCCTTGTGACAGTTAGATTTCATATTCAGCGCTCCTGTATTTATTCCACACAGGATAACTTCCTGCGTGGGGATGGAAACCGACGAGTGCAGCACCAGCAGCAGCAACAGCGAAAGCCACGTAAAAAGACCAAACCACCGGCGCTCACCAAAAAACACAAGAAGAAGAGGAGGAGAGGGCCGCGGAGGCCTCAGAAACCCATCCCTCCAGCGGTGCCGCAGGGGAACCTGGGAATGCCTTCTACAAGCCTAGCGATGCCCTCACAGGCCAGCATCAGGTGCGCCGCCGCCACACCTGCTGTCTCTACACTGTGGAGTTAAAGCAAAGAAATACAAGAAGAAAATGTATCTTTAAGTGTTTTTTCACAATCTCTTCTTTGGTGCAGGAGCCCGTCGACTCCAGACCTAAGTACAGAGGAGCTTCCCGACGACATCACCAATGAAATGGCAGACATTCCAAATGACCTTGAGCTGAACCAGGAGGATTTCTCTGATGTGTTACCCAGACTACCGGACGACCTGCAGGACTTCGACCTGTTTGAAGGTTCGTTTTCAAATTCAGTTCCTGAGCAGCACAACACTTTAATGTTAACAATAACAAACAAAGTCTCATCACTCTGTCATTTTATACTTATAAACAGTGTTGGGCATGTCACTTTAAAAAAGTAATTAGTTATAGTTACTAGTTACTTTACCCAAAAAGTTAGTAACTGAATTACTACATTATAAAAGTAACTAATTACCAGGAAAAGTAACCACTGTGTTATTTTTTAAAAATAAAATGCTCAAATATGTCAAATTACTTGGACTCACCGCCCTAACCTCCTGTTTATCTGCAACTAGCCAACTCAATCAGTATCCCTCAGCCTCAGTATGGCTTTTATCTGACTAGTTCATGGACTTAAAAAAAGTGTATGTAACATAGACTTTAACGGGGCTGTTATTTTGAGACGGGATTTCTTGAGTCAAGTAACAACGCATTTTATTGTCCGTAACGGTAACAGCGTTACAACAGGGGAAACAGTAACTTTTTTGATTACTCGTTACTGAAAAAACACCGTTATTCCCATCCCTGCTGATAAATGCTGTGTGTGTGTGTTTGTGTAGGTAAGAATGGAGAGCTCCTACCCACCACAGAGGAGGCTGAGGAACTGGTGCGGGCCCTGCAGGCCATGGGGTCCTACCCAGACTCCTTGGTGTGCCTGACGTCCATGGCAGACCTGGCCCCATCCGAAGGAGTGGACCACAGAGCCATGACCGTGTTCCCTGGTCCGGTGCAGCCGGGGACCATGGGGGATCTGCTCAACAGCCGCATCCCCACAGAGAACTTCACCAGCCTCGAGCTGGAGGACAACATACTGCAATCCACTGGGGGACACTTCCCCCCCTCGCCGCCATCTCAGCCCGCTAACCAGCCCCCGACATCGGGCTCCAGCCTGACCTCATCCTCTTCTACGGTAGCCCCCTCCACCACCTCCCTGCTCACTCAGACATCCATAACAGAGCGAACGTTTTCGCGGACACACTCATCTCACGTCCTGGCCAAGTCGGACGCGCCCACGTCGTCTCCCCAAGGGAGCCACTACAGCAGCGAGCATGTGCCATCCCCGTACAGTGACCACATATCTTCTCCCCATGCCAGCTCCTTCCAGACTGACACCCCTCTGCTGTTGGAAGTCCCCCTCAGCGGGGTGCCGGGACCCCCGCGCTCGTCATGGAACAACCTCCCCCTCCCCATCACCGACCCCGCTCAGTTCGGCAATCTCATAGGATCAGAAAGTCATCTCATATCCACTTCCCTGTCCACGCCCCCGGCCACCACCCACTCTGTGACGCTGCAGCCCATGGCTGCCCTCTCAGCGATGCCTCAGAGCGGCCTGACGGGTCTAACAACCCCGCCGGCGCCCACGTCCTCCCTCCCATCCTCCTCACATGATCTTCTGACCTCCGCACAGCCCAAGCAACAACTCCCTCAGTTCAGCGCGGCCTTTGGCCATCAATTGGCCTCCCACAGTGGCATCCCGAAAGACGTGCAGCCCAGCCACAGCTCCACAGCTCCCCCCGCTGGCTTTTCCATAGTTAGTGCCACTGCTGCAAGTGCCAACAGCGCCACACCACCCTTCACGCAAAGTAAATGAGAGCAGGCGGCCTGCAGCGGCTGCATGATGGTCTGTGGACTCGCAGTCACCTTAAAATCCAGCCGCCCGGCTTCTGATTGACCACCCCTCCTCATCCGCTACGTGTGTGCAATGTGATAATAGTGCACTATTGAGAATGAAATTTGCACAACCTCAGATTTTCCTCAATATTCTCTATTTCCGTTTGTCGGGCGGTCGCTGGGATTTTAAGTCAGTGCGAGTCCACTTGTTTGATGCCTTGTGGTTTCGTCAGCAGGGAGTAACAGTCAAATCTTTCAGATCTTCGTGATGAAATAAACGGGTGAAAATTGGCGGAAGGACCTTAGCAGAGATTATCTGTCACAGTGCTCAGAATTCATAATAAGCCTCAATCAGTGGTTGGTTTTTGTTTGCTTTGCCAGTTTAAGTCCTGTCTTAAAATGATCAACTGTACCCTGCCTTGCTCAGATGGCCATTGCATTTAAAGAAAAAAAAAATCCACCTTTTTTCATACACTGCTTTTGTCACACCCTGAAAAAAGAGTACAAATTGTGATATTTGTGACCCATTATGTTTCAAGCTATTTAACTGTTATCATTATATAGAATCTTACTGAGTCAGATTTCACAGTCATATGAATTTACCAAAATACTTTTAAACAGCTGTTTTTATATTATGTATACTATATATGTGCTCATTTATTTGTTTGCTCAGACGTCAAAATCTCTGACCTCACCATTGGTTGTGGGACTCTGAGTGGCCTAGTAGACACTTGAAGGTAAATATAGTTTCTTAAAGCAATAAACACATTAACATGACTCTAGCATTTAAGGTATTTTATTGGTCTCATCACATGTAGCTTCACTTGCTGAATCAAGGCTGGATCAGGAATATACTTTGGCTTCTATAGCTGTTGTAAACTCTTGTTTTTTCTGCAACAGTTTCACTCGACAGAGCGAACTAGAAACTGGTGATCAGGTCAACCCGACTTCTCGGCTCAAACCGAGCGGATTTGCGAGGCTAATAAATGAGTTTCAGTGTTATAGTAATGGTGATGATGGAGACATCCAGGGACTTTCAGTGTCTACTCTCAAAGGTGCTCTCTGGTCCACATGTACAATGGTCTTTAGTGACTTGCATGGAAACCCACTATAAGACGTTAAGGCCACACTACCCTGAAAAGGTTTAAGGCAGTGAACTGGCACTGGAAATGAATACTTTACTTATTAACTAGGTGTAATGTGATGCTATAACTGGTGTGTTGAGCACATCTGAAGTAAAGCACTGTCTGTTTTACTCAGTTAAAAAGTGATTTTAAAGAGGAATGATGCAAACCTGCGGCCCGGATTTGGATCTAGAAAAACGAGGACTCTGTTAACGAATTCATTCAGCAGTTTAAAAAAAAACACAAAAAAAAAACCCATGGCTTTTTGATAGATATTATATTAGACAGATCTGTCAGACATTGTTGAGTATTAGGTATATAGAGTAGCAGTCTCTATCATGGGGTTTGTTGGTGAATTGTTGAGTAGCAATGGATTGAAATTGTTATTTGCGATGTATTCAGTGGAACCTGTGTCTTGTAGAATGAGTCTCTTGTTTTTAATGGCTATCAAAATGCTTGTAAGTTCCGTTCGAAGTCGGAAAGGATCAATGTTCGTACGCCGCGTATGCTTTCATTTTGTTTTCGATAATATTCTGATGGAAGAGTATATTTTTTTGATAGCTATTAAACACCAGGAAGAAGTCTGAGATCACGTGAGCCAAGTGACCTTTAATCGACATTATTAGACTACGGTCACTGGCTCAATTCTCGGTGGTATGAAACATTGGAATATATGCATCGCCATTTCATTTCCTTTTGTGGAGAAAAACAGATCAACATTCGATATGTTGCGTTTTCAACACAGATTTGCACAGGAGCGGACGAGGCTGAGGGTGTTTCACATGTCCCACGTCTGTCTGTTCTCTCTCTCTTTTTTTTGTTGTTCTTTTTTTTTTTTTTTCTTTAAATTCTTCTTTTGCTCGGACGCTCATTAAATGAACAGCTGCCATCATTACCAGCTCTGAGCCTGCACCAGACCCCTCGTTTCCAGCTGTGAGAAGGCCCAGTTCTGTCTCTCCCTTCCAAAGAGAAAACACATTATGAAGTGTAAACCTGTAGCTTCACCAGAGACGACTGGGCTTCTCAGTGACTGCAGTGTTTGTCATAGTCAGGTTGGAAGAAAAACGTTTGCAAGGCAATACTGCTGTATCCACATAGCATGAGATTAGTCGCTGCACCAGTTTACTCTCAACAACCACGTAGAACAAAAATTAACAGGGCTCGTAGGTATATGTAACTGCTTGAATTCAGAGATGGCTGACAAATTCCTATACTCATTGAATGTACTGTATTACTGTTTTTAAAGATAGGATGAGCTAATCTAGTCACCTTTTGTTATTGGTCCTTGTTTAATTTGTCTAAGGTATTTTTTGTATACAAAGGTTTACATTTTTATGTATATTTTTCTTGTGTACAAATTATGTAATATGTGTACAAACACTGTATGTAATATCTGTATATAGCGTGAGAAATTTGATCTTTTGTTTTTGGATGTATAAATAAAACTTGCTGTGAGGTATTTGCTGACATTGTTGGATGTGTTCTGTTTTTGTAAAGTTTAATGTTTTTTTTTTTTTTTTTAACTATATGCTCAGTAATTTTGTTGGCATCCAAACTACAACCCATCAAAAAATCCCAGTTTCCTCTAGACAGAGACTGAGATGTGCAATAAAACTGCTGCCAACCAAAACAGCTGTTTTTAAAGGTCAAGAATCATCTGTTGAGAGACAACATTTACTTCATTAATCACCGTTTCTTCCTTCTCTGACATTTTATTGGCTAAATTTAATTTAAATTTAATTGTGCAGCAGAGGGATTGATAACGAGAACAGTTGGTATATGCAGCTCTACAACACTGAGCTTCAGCTGCTGAGCCAACAGTGACGAGATCATTGAAGTGCTCAGAAAACTCAATTTCTACATTTCAGCAACCTTGATCAACTGATGAAGATCATGTGACATAATCAAAAGCTCCAGAACATTTACTAATGTGACATTGAGGTTAGACATTTTTGTCAGTTCATCCTGGGTAATTTGGCATTTTCTACAGCAAAAAATAAAATACTATTGCAACTGTAGATATATTTATATTACATATATTTTAGCAATACAATTTTTGAAATTAAGTTTTTAGCCATCTGGTTATGTGGCCAATTATACTGATTAAGTCTTACAAAAAATTACTGATAGGGTTCCTGGACTTAACATTAGGATTCAGTGTGTTTCAAGATTGTTATTTTTACTAATAACTTATGGTTATTTATTTATTTTTAAAATATTTGACAAAAAACTTCTCAGCCTGTTAACTGAATTAAAGCAGTACTAAAGAACTTTCAGTTTTGGTTGAGTTTGGTGGCGCCAGTGGCCCAAAGCGGTAGTGTTTTGCCTGAAGGAAGACTCCATTTCCCATGAGCACTAGCACGTAGCGCCGTAAACATCCTGATCTCCCGGTGCATGGAAATTAACAGAAGACGTCCAAACTAAGTTTCTGTTACCAGCGGATCATTTCACAGTAAACACGCATACACAATCTGACGGAAAGGTGCTACATTGCCTGCTCCCTCCTCGTCGTGACTTGCAAAAGTGAAAGTGAAACTTAAGTGAGAGTCGGGTTCCTACCATGCTCCTCAAAGCTGCTTAGTGCTAGTGAAGGCGATACAGACCCCCTCAGGCCATGACAGAGGTGTCATTCAACCTGTTGTAAGTCGATGTACCATCACAAAAGTTCTGAAAATATTATATGAAGGTTGAAAAGTTCCTTAGTGTTGGTTTAAAATACATGTCAACACTTCACAGATGTAGCTGACAACTGTCATGGCTTTGTTTATGCAGTGCTTGAAGATTAACCAGCCTCCAATCCAGTACTGCACTGCTGTTGGTAAGATTGTATTTAACTTCATTAATAACTACCTCCTGCCTCCTTAGAAGTTCATTTTGTGGCAAGGTGAAGAGGGCCCGGGCGGGGATTGAACCCACACCTCCCGGATAAGAGTCATGCGCGCTTGCCAGTCACCCAAAGGGACATCCCTTTGGCCAAGTAGCCAGGGCACATGATCAATTGGAGGCATAGTGACAGGAACCTCAACTGTCACAATTTGAAGATTTTCAGTGTTCAATTTGCACAGAATATCACTGGGAAAAGATCACTCATTATGTTATGAATTAATACACATAATCTCATTTTTTGAATTAACATGTGCATTTCAAAACCTAATCATGGGTTACTGTGTTAACCTAAATTAAAAATGCAATACTACAGTACTGCCAACAGCAAGAGAACTTATATTTCATTGAGGAACTGCAGTTTAATGTATGCAAGATCTGAAAATTAAAGAACAGTCATAGACAAGCAAATTTCATATACGATCATGTTAATGAATTACTTGTTCAAATAAAGGCAAAACAATTCAAATGTCTAATGGATTTTTTTATTCTTTCCTTAATCATTTGACAACTTCCAATAAATCCAACAGCACTGGCCTGAATTAGCAAACATGTATACTGGACTATAAACTGTCAGCGAAGTCGCACAAAATGAAATGTACATTTTAAGTGATTGCCATCCAGTGTTTACTGAAACTTGAACACATCACAGTACCAAACTTTACTCCCTCTATTACATCTTCTGGGTTATAAAAATAGGTTTAATAGAATATACGTATGCCTACTTGTGCTAAGAAATGACTCCTTGCGATCACACTGCTTTATTGCCATACAACACACGAGGGGCGTAAAATAAAGAAAATAAAAATGGTGGAATTGCAACGTAATATTGTAGCCTTGTTTAGTACCATTTAAAAAAAAAAAGAAGAAGAAAAAACATTTTTTACAAAGCAAAGTGCAACACAGGAAAAGATAGTCATATTAGACCATGTACAAGGTGCAAATTGTATTGACTGTCTCAGTTTGGTGTGGAGGCCTAACATGGCACATTTCACAAGAGAGATTTGAATGAAGAGCAAGAGAAGAGTCATTTTTCACAGTAAAGCATAAAAACAAAAAGAAAACTGAATATTGAAATGATTGAGACTGGTACCTTTTCTTGATTTAGTCTGCTTATTTGACCTTTACTTATTCAGCTGTGTATTCCACCACAATCAGGAGGCAGGAAAGAGAAATTCAAAAGGTACTTGACGACAAACTGGTAAGATTTGGTCTGTTAAAATGATAAAATTCAGAACAGTTTGACATTTTGTTCACTTTTCACTTTTGTTTTTAGCTGAGAGTTAAAAGAGAAAACTGACACCACTCTCCTCTGGTAAACATAAAGCGACCGCCAGCAGCCAGTTAGCTTCACTTAGCAAGAACACTGGAGACAGGTTGGAACAGTTAGCCTGGCTCTGTCCTACAACCAGCACCTATTTCTAGTGTCTGAGCCTTCAGCATGGGCCAGCAGACATTTCTAGTCCCAGGTAAGAAACTATTAACTAATAATCAGGAGAAGCTGAGGAGGAAAAAAATATCCAATTCAGCTTTTACCTTGAAATCCCAATTCAGAGTCATCCAGAATTCCTGGCAGATACGATATCTCCCACTTTGTATGAATGTTCTCATCTGACTCTCGGCTATAAAGTGAATTGATTCTCTTCCAAAATGTCAAACTGCTCCTTTAACTTGTCCTGTACCAAAAAGAATATATCATCAGACCCCATAAGATTTATCTCTCTTCTGAGAAGTACAATGAGTCAATTTGTTTATGCACCCATTTTTCAGGGAAAGAATGAAAAAGAAATGTTTTGATCTTTTCTCATTTGCCTTTTGAAGTATTGATTTATTTGCATTTTAATGCCAAAGTTAAAAAAAAAAAAAAAAAACGACAGGGGGGGATCATAACAAATACATTTTTGATCTAATATTTTAAAGCTGATACTATTCATCCCATTCATCACAAATACTCTAAGGCTGCTTCAGCTGTGTGCAGGAATTAACATTCCTCTAGTCCTGTAGAAGTATGCTACAACGCATACTGCTCAGGCCAACCAATAGGCTTTATACTGTTTATACTATCATGCACATTCCTTTTAAACTACGGTCAGTAGTAGCAGTGCAGCTGGTCTCCGAACACCTCCTGGCTTTATGTTAATATGTACACCTACTGTGTGAGAAGTCTATGTCTATATCCATTTACTGTACAACTGAAAAACCTCTCACAAGTCCAAATGGAAAGTTACAGCCAGGCGAGTCTTACACTGCATGACCAACTCCAGAGTCCAAGCTATGAGACTTGAGCTGGACCTTTTCATCCTCAATAATAATGGAGCATACCTGCAAAACACTGTAAGTCTCGTGCTACTGTTTTATGGCTACTTTGTTTATAGTAAAAGGCATTTATACTCGAAGTGCAATTAAAGCTGTAGATACGCTGAGGAGATATATAGTACCACTGCAGCTCCTAGGAAGACTAACAGAGTCTGCCAATTTATAAACTAGATGATGGCACTGCCCTGTTAATGGAATGAATGGACGAAACCTCAGTTTATCTGATCATTCAAACACGCACAGGAAGGAAGAAAAAAAAAAAAAAAAAAGAGGGCGGGGGAATGAGGCAAAGTCCAACAATCCGACACAACTCGAGGCCTCGTGGAATCAGGGCTGCAAACAGAGCATCCAGTGTTCACAACTGGTCGGGGCTTGAATGATCCAGCCGCCGTTTCTCTTTTCTCTTTTTTTTTTTACATTCTCCAACATTATTACATCCATAGCATAGAATGTGAAACCAAAAAGTTAAAGAGAATTAAGAAATATATAATAAATCAATAGTAAACCGTGATAGAGGGCAGCCATTTTCATTTGCTGGATGAGTACTTAAAAAAAAAAAGAGTTTTACAACTAGAAAAATCAAAGATCAATACACAAAAGAACAAGTACAAAGGCAAGGCAATCTCATTTATGGCCATTTTAGTCTCTCAAAATATTTACCTCACAACCATTATCTACAGTTTGCATTTGGCCATTTGTACACAGTGGTTCCATTATAAACGCTCCATTATTTTTTCATGAATCTGTAAAAATTAGCTTATTTACAAGTCTGTACAACCACCCTACAGAGCTCTCTCCATCTCCCAGAGGACCCACATCCACTTTAAGCAGGATACCTGAGTTTTCAATAGATGCTTCAACCCACTCGTCACTCTTCACCTCACATTTCACAGGATATCTCGCACAGCCACACACACATGCACATGATTAATTAAGCAAGGAAAACTTTCTCTGAAAGGATGTCGAGCGCAAACCTTTGTGAAAAAGCCACAAACTCACCCAAACCAAAAAAAAAAACTCAAAGAGTCCTCGCAGAGAAGAAAGCGAACACCAACCCTTGAAATAAAACCACTGTGAGGGAGGTATTGAGAAGGAACATCTTACAGCAGGTGGCAGTCGTGGCGGTAGTCGACTGGCTGGTCACTGACTGTCCTGAATAGGAGCCTCTGGTGGTGCACTAGCGTATAAACAAGACATAAAATAGGCCAGGATTTGCTTCAAGCAAATGAGTGATGGAGACCTTTCCTGGGAGACTTCATCTTGGCTCGGGGAGGTCAGAGGGAAAGATCTGACTGCTGCCACCAGGGTGGAAAATTAGAGCAGATGTGGATGTGGCTCCTCTCACTGAGCGGTAGCTGCCTGTGGCACAGAAAATCTGACAAACAGAGAAAAGATGGTAAATATTTACTGACTGGACAGGCTTGTGCAGGTTAAAACAGCACTAACTAGACATGTCTGTGACTGTGACACTGAAACTGGAAGGAGAATGGACACTTCACGTTTCCTATCCTGGCTGTTACTGGGGCAAAACATATTAAGCTTCTCCCGAGGGAGGCAGGATGTTTACCTTCTGTGCAGGGCCCATTTAAGAACTTCACAGACACAGTTTGTCTGGCTCAGGTCTACATGACCAAACCCAATTAAAACCTCATCAGTCTGAGCATAGAAACATCTGGGTTTGTGGGTATGAGCTGTTAATACAGTGTTGGAGAAGCCGAAAGTTTGACCAGCCGGTACAGCTGAATTAAAAGTTGTGGAACCACCAGTTATTAGCAGTTTATCCTCTGTAACACCTTTTAACCTCCCTGGTGACGCTACCGCCACTTTGGTCCAAACTGAAGTATCTCTAAACCTACAGGGCGATTTGATTGCACTACTGACTTCAGTAATCCTCTGACGTTTCCACCAGCACCACCATAAAATTCACATTTGTGGCTCTACAA
The DNA here is from genome assembly GCF_045865225.1 of Trachurus japonicus. Taxonomy (NCBI): domain Eukaryota; kingdom Metazoa; phylum Chordata; class Actinopteri; order Carangiformes; family Carangidae; genus Trachurus; species Trachurus japonicus. The sequence continues at coordinate 18,197,976 of NC_140927.1, forward strand.
TAAAATGTCTCAACAGTCACTGAATGATAACCATGAAATCTGGGTCAGACAGGTGTCTCTTCAGGATGAACTGCAATCACTTTGGTGATCCTCTGACTTTCACTGTGGACCATTGTGCGACTCGTGGACCAACACACTGTCAAATGTCACTGTCTATAAAACACAACCTTATTCTGCTGCAGCAGTCTATGTGTGACTACACCAATACATTCATCAACACAGCTTTTCTCAGCATTCATCAACACAGCTTTTTAAAAGTCTGTGAGTTCACACTTCCCCTATCTGTCTGGACAACTTATTTCAATTGGTAAAACATTTTTGGTAATTATTTAACAATTTCATGTAAAAAAAAAAAAAAAAAAAGGGTGGGGTATGAAAATATGAACTTGAATTACCTCTGTAGTCTCTGCACTAGTTCAGCCACCAGGGAATCACATATGCCTGGGTGTGTTTCTTCTGCCAGGAAAATGGCCTCCCGTAGCTGCTCTGCAACTTCTGGCTTTCCATTACTTGTCTCGCCCTTTTCTTTTAGCTGTAACCATGACAGCTTTTAGACAACATTGTAATGCAATGGTCGGCCTAAACATTATATTAGAAGAGTATTCTCTGACAAAGACGCAACAGATTTAATTCTAAGTAAATTACAACACATTTACTTCACTTGTTTTGTTTTAAATTATCCATTAAGCAATGAGGATTTTCTAACATTTGGGTAAACATAGGAATGGTATTACCTCAGAGAACAATGGAGAAAAGATTGATGATAAGCTTTGTGACAAAGGCCTCTTTGGACTTTCTTGCACCTGTGAAAAAAAAGATGATTTAAAGGGGAAAATGGAAATCTGGGTGACCCTCTGACATAAAAACTGGCCTTTTTCAACAAGAGATGCTCAACTACTATCTCTATACTTCCTCTTACCTGGTTCCATTCAAGCTCAGCAGGCTGGGCTGCCCCATTCTGAATCTTTTTCAGGTCCTTCTCCCTGATGGTGTTGAAAATCCAGGAATCGTTGCCGGCGTCATTCCCTCCAGACGCTTGGTCATCTGGCTCCCTGCGGTGACATGGGATTTTAGGAATTTCATCAATGTGCAGAGCTGCGAGATTTTCCCTTCAGGATGTGAATTTGCCTTGTCTTGACTCTCACTGAACTGCATGATGATGTTGCAGGCGACTTACTCATCAGATTCATCGGAGCTGCCTTCGTCCCGAGACTGCTCCGATTTCCACCTCTTGTATCTGTCGATCAGCTCAGCCAGATAAGACGTCTTTTTGGCGTGCCTTACAATGTACTTGTGTTTTAACAGCTCTTTGGCAGTTGGCCTCTAAGGAAAACACACAACACAAACATCCCCATTAAAATCACAGTTTTCTTCCGTTGCATACAGTGCAGTTTATTACTTATAGTGCTTCCTTTAAACTTACAAAACTGGGTTCCTTATTTAAACAGGCTTCAACAAATTCTTTAAGTGGTTTACTGTAGTTTCCTTCAAGTGTTGGGGGGTTGTTCTTTGGGATGAGGAATAAAACCTTCATAGGATGAAGCTCAGAGTGGGGTGGTTCTCCTTTTGCCAGCTCTATTGCTGTTATTCCTAATGACCAGATGTCTGCCTGTAAAAACAGAGAAATGAGAATAAATAAGACGTGAAGAAAAATAAAGAAAAAGACATTAAAATGATGCAATGCTGAGACATGACATTTTAAAATGGCTGATGAGTGTATCTCAGGAAGCCCAGGCTGAATACAATGACACAGTGGTTGTGTTGACAAGCCACAGACTCGTTTTGTGGTTCTTCAAAAATACGCACATGGTAATTTCTGATCGAGAAAACCTATATTTGAAAGCTGCGTGCCAAAAACAAGCACACAGCTGTCGACAGAGCACTGCACCACAGACAAAAAGACACGGCTCGCTCAGGAGCAATTTCACACAAAACCTTTCTCATTGAAACCAAAACCAAACCAAGGAACAACACTAAAACAGAATTAAGTCTTTCTTATTGTGCCTGTCAAATTATTTTATACATCAGAAATAGAGAGCCCAGGGCATCAGAACAGGTTGGACACATCTAAATACGCTGCTCTGAATGGGATGTAACACTGACTTTGTGGCTGACTGTGTGCACATTCACTGGGCTCATTGTGCTGCTCCTTTTTGTCTGAGTGTGGCCGGAGCCGCGCTGGCCCACAGGTCAACTATCACTCACCCATCACTCCACTCTGTCCAGCCCCGGCCGGCTGATGTGGCAAACTAATATGGAGCTTTTCAAACCAAGCTGACCACAAAGTGATGAAGCCGCCAGCCTGATAAGACACTTTAACGTAATGCTGCTGTCACACAGCACATTAAATTAGCTCCCAGCACTAGACTTGGCTGTGATAACAGGATACGCAGGGAAGGTTCTGACCTTTGAATCGTAGGCGGACTGCTTTATAACTTCAGGTGCCATCCAGAAAGGTGTTCCGACAAATGTGTTCCTCTTTATCTGTGTGTCTGTCAACTGGCCGGCCACTCCGAAGTCTGCCAGTTTTACGTCACCTTGTTCTGACAGCAACACGTTGGCAGCTGAAAGCAAGACAAACCACTCCAGTAAAATGAATGTTTCCGGTAACTGTGCCTAAATCTGTTGGAAAGAGCTGTTTGATTATTTGGTCATGTAAAGCACTGATCGTTCAGGTTTCTAAAAATCCTGAACATCCAGGTGTACAGTGGTAAAACAACTCTGATCAGTTCACTCATTTACAGGAACTAAAAAAAGATTGCAGTATACAGTTCCCATCTGCACTGTGCTCACCACATGGTGCGTCACTATTATGAATGCGAAAAGATAACCCGTGGTTATTTTTGATACTGTGAAAGAGAAACAGATCAAATATTGCATCATTTAGAAACACACAGGGGTGAAAGGTAGTCAGATTTAAGTGATCTGACTTGTGTTTGCATCTGTTTACAGACAATCCACTGAAGAGACAGTTTTGCTATGACCTAAATAATCATAGAGTTGTGGGACTTATTATTCAAAAAAGAAGAAGAAAAAACCCCCACTGATGCCCGTGTGCAATAAAACCATTTACAAGCCTGTACTAAGATTAAGGTGATGGCGTGTGCCAATGTTACCTTTGATATCTCTGTGGATTTTCTTTTCAGAGTGCAGATACTCAAGTCCCTTGAGGATCTCTCTCAGGATCGTGGCAATCTGTGTTTCATCCAGCGCACCTGGTTCCAGCTAGAAGAGAGGAGAAATGAGAGGAAACAGGTGACTTTTTAAAGGGCAACACAGATTCAACACTGTATTTCGACAGTAATCAAGGTCTACAAATGTTATAGCCATCTTAGAAAACTGCTCATTTACTATATTTTCATACAGACTTACCAAATCCAGAGCTGATCCTCCACCCAAATATTCCATAATAATCCATAACTTTGTGCCCTGAAAGCAAATCAAACAGTCAGTGTTGATGGTGTTCACAGACTCAGTAGGTGTAACGACAGATTAGTGAAAGTGAACACCTTCTTTGTCTACATTTGTAAAAAGTCAAAACTATTCAATTAATTACTTAAAGTTAACCTCTTTTTGTCACTCCTAGTTTATTTCAATCGTTTTGGAGGGGACTCATAGCTATACTAGGCACTAACTTACTTTTTGTGGGGATACAAGTGACAGAAGTATTTAAAATGTTTGGTTTAACCCATATTTATTAAATGCAAGAGGCCAGGCTGTGTTAGTCTGTTCAAGAAACAGACACTTGTTAGATAAGATAAAAAAGGAGTCAGTCAACCGTTGATCTGTGACATAAATGACATAATTACCTATTCATTGACTGACTCGCCCACAATTCGTACTCCCATTACATTTTTTATACATTTCACAGGTTGCCTATCTTTCCTGGCAAACACAGACTGCTACTGCTCATCAATCAGACACATAAGAACATTTAACAAACAAAACATATTTGTTGAAATTCAATCCAATAACTAATAAACTGACAAAATCACTGAAGGAAAACAGAGTTATAAAACAATACTATATATTCAATTTCTAATCAGAAATAAGGTTAGAAGTGTCAGAATATGTGATCATATATCAACAGAGTGACTTTGGTGAATCGTGTACTTGGCCTAAACACCAGATTGTGCTCTGAATTCTTGACTAACACCTGTTTCCTGTCATATGATTCATATGATTAAATTAAATATACCGGTAGTCTGTGATGGTGGTTCAGTCAGCAGGTCACAACAACTCCAGATCTTTGACTTTGTCTACTTAAGATATCAATCTCCAGTCCTCAGTTTTTCTTTGTTTCTATGATTTATCATTAACAATTATGTGCAGTGCACATCAGCAATAATGACAATATCCTCAGGAGGTGGCAAGTCTAACTGAATCTTGAATTATGTGCATCGCTGTGTGCTGAGCTGTGATTGAGTTACGTCTCAGAAAAAAACGACTTTTGACACAAACTGTGTCAAAAGCATCTTAATTGCCTTCAGTCCAGTGCACAAACAGCCATTGGTGTTGCTTCAGCTACTGCTTTCTGTTTTCTTTACAAGACAGATCAGTAGAACACACTGAAATAGCCAACTTCTCATTGATTTCTAACAGCTGTCATCACCATAATTTCAACCTACAGCCTAATTCATTTTAGTTTCTATACTGGTAAAGGTTTTGTATTCAGTGTAAAAAGTAAGTAAAGCGAAAAGCGATCGCTCTCTGGTAGAAATCCTCTAACACTTAACTGACATGTTATCTATTTCATGTAGCAGTGTGAATAGTTTGTTTGGAATAAATTAAATTCCTATTAACACAATCAATGGTTGCTGACCAGAAAAAAGAAAAAAAAGAAAAACTTAACTAAATCAACACAAAATCGACTTTAAAAAACACCTAGTACAGACCCTACATAACCCTACATAAAGTGTATTAAAGTTTTTTAATACACAAATACGCATATACGTATATACACAAAGCACAAATAAGCCTTAATTCTCTCTTTCAGTCAGCAGCATAACTTGGGCTAATGGACCAGCATGTCTCTCCTTACTGCAGCTAAGTACCATAGTAAATGCTATGAGAGGCACTCTAAGCACCATCACATGGAGGGTGAAAATCTACTGTAGTTACAAAATATGTTTTGCTGCTGAGTGGTGCTGTCAATACAGCTCTTACAGATGACCAAAACACCTTGGCTGGTTTGAGTTATATACAGAGCAAGTTGAACGAGGTTTTAGTTTTCACAATATCCTTAGCCTTAGCCTTATAATAGTCACTCATGTTACATTATTCTATGTATAAAAGAGACTGTAACATCTTACATCTATATGCATGAGAACACCCTGATATTATTAAAAACATTTCATTTAAATCCAAACACAGTGCCAAAGAAACAAACCAAATGTCCAAACACGAACAGCCCAAGAGGTGCGTACGACTTCAACGTTAACCCACTTCTGGTTGTTCTATGGCAATCTGTGCCATATTACACAGGCAATACTTGTTCCATTGCCCATATGCATTATTTAGTGACCTACATTGCTCTCAATGCACGTGTTTGCAGGAACACACTACTTGCATATGTATTCATGCACACGCTATTCACAAATTTACCACTCTGCGTTAAGTGGTTCAAGCTTACCTTGAGATAGGATCCAAAATACTTGGTGATAAATGGACTGTCACACTGGCTGAGAACTGTGATTTCCTGTTGAATGTCCTCTATTTCATCCTCCGCTTCCTCCAGATCGATAATTTTAATAGCCACAACTTTCTGAGTCCGATTGTCGATGCCTTTAAAAACTTCCCCAAAAGAGCCTTTTCCTATCCTCTCCAGCTTGGTGAAGAACTCCTCCGGGTCAGCTCGGAAATTCTGTGTGACAGAGATGGATGGAGAAAGAGAACAGAGTGTGTTGAAATAGTGCAGAAGCACAGGAACCTGACGGGCTAAATTCAGCCACATAAATATAGATCACAAAGAAAACAATGTTTTACTTCAAAGCAATAGTGGTAAAATAACAGGTATTCTAATGTTGTTACGGAGGCACGTACAAATATGAGAGTGTTGATTAAATTAATTACTATAATGTTTATCAACATGCATTTATTATAAACATCTTGACAAGGAGAATATCTGGGCAGAGCTCCTGTCAGGCAAGAGAGAGAAACTCTGTCTGACTTTCTCTTTCAGTTAAACAGCACTGTAATCCAAACTTTAATCCACATTTTAAACAGAAGTGATAAAATGCATTTGCAATTTCTCTGAGTGGTGAGATCTTCAGTTTTTAACAGGACAAAACTTTATGATATTCGATAGACTTTCAAAGAAAGTCACATCTGAGATGCTGAAAGCTGAGAATAGTTTGCATCTTTGCTTTCATCAGTTTTACCTCCCAGTTAATTTTCTGTTGACTGACTACTCAATTAGTCAAGCCCTTATCTCAGCTCCACTCCCTCACTGCCCAGTAAGTGATACCGTCTTTCACACTCCACTCCCTTAGTTCGCAATGTAAGTTTTGTGTCACATAGTGTACAGACTGCAAGCTCAACTGAGATAAAACCCTGTGACCTCATATTCACTTTCTGAGTCTCCACTCCTCCACAGCCACAGAAGATTTTAAACAACTGTTTTCATGGGCTGAATGGCACTAACTGTGACTAATAAACCGATCTTTATATGAAAAACCAATGGAAAACATTCACATTTTAATGGTTTCCCTCAAAGTTTCATAATGTCTGTTGAGAAGAGTGTGTTTGGACAGGTACCAGGATAGAAACAAGCTCTCTTCAATCCAGCATAGACAAAAAGAAAATGTAAATATGGAGATTAAAATCAAAACTGCAACTGCTTGTTGAAATTTCTGGTTGAGCCATCTCATGCTTCACACTTACACAATGAAGTATGTTAGTAAAAAAGTTTATAAATATCCTACTGATCATCTTGTCTGTTATAATAACAAGGAGTGGTTTGAAAAATGACATTACTTAAAAGATAAAACCGATCATTTAATCAGTTCCTTTGTTGACACACACACACCTTCACAAATGTTGTACTTCAGCCTTGATCTCTACAAGCAGACCAATGTTTTTTTTTACTAGGGCTGCAGAATCAACCAAAATATATTGAAATCGAATTATGGTCAAATGAAACATCCAAAGCAGGTGCTCCAACTTTTGGATGAAGGTAAATGTGTCACATTGCTGAGCATTATAAACACCAGAAAGGTGGCAGTGCTGCAGAGAAATCCTGGCCAACAAATCGTATACTAACGCCACACATAAAGGAACAAGTTTTCATATGGTGCAGTCCTAAACCCTGTCAGACTAAACTGCCTTTGACTTAACACTTAAATCATGAGATAGTGTAATGTAGACATAACTAAGGCTTAATGACCTTTCCCATAAAGGCTAAAAAGAGACTGAAGGACTACACCCTGACTGATTGACTGAACTAAATGGCTTATGTCCCCAAGGAGCAGCAGAGGAGGAGTAATGGTCTTCAAGTTAGCTACTTCAATTTCCCTTCATGGACGGCAATCTTTCACCTTAACTGTCCCAACAGTGTTTGCAGTGACATATTTTGCAGAGCAGTACAAAAATAAGTCCATACTGTAAAAACAGTTGCATTTCTATTACAGAGCGTAATCAGAAATAATATCATGCAACAAATCATATTTTTTGAAGTACCTTTAAAAGTGGAGAACTGAAGCAATTAAGCCTGATGCTTTATTTACCAGGTAACCCTGCACTAAGGGGATGATCTGTTGGCTCTCACAGTATATTGCTTTAGAGTCCCTCCAGAGAATAGTTTCCTATAAAAGTGCTAATGCACGGTGGTCAACCCAATATGGAAGGGGAGCTGAGCTGTTGCACTCTGAAAAACTGGCAAAGAGGGGGCTGCTGAATTTGATAGCAAAGGGACTTTACATCAAAGACAAAGAGGCAGAGCGGTGCAGAATAAAGCAGAGTAGAAACAACACAACCAAAATACTATCATAACACTGGTGTGGTCAGTCATCCAGGTGAAAATTATGATGTAGAGGCTGACCTCTGTAAAAACAATGGGAAAAACAACAGGGGCACTGTGACCACAGACTACACATGATGGGAATGTACTTGCCATATACACAGTCAGCAGGTTTACTGCGACAACTAAAGCTCCCTGAACCTCGCTCTAAAAGCATGTGTTTGATGCTCTCCCATCTGCACCACACAACTGTGTAGTCTACTGTCATCCATGCACCACACCCTCGGGGTTGAAGGCTCACTGCCAGTTCTCCAACTAGGAACATCCCTCTGGTTTGTAACCTGTGGCTTCAGATCTGCCATTTCCCCTCTAAAACCTGAACTGGTCTGTTCATGGGTTAACGACACATTCAGAATCTAAGATAAATAGTGTTACTGTGTGCTATAATAACCAAGTAATAATGCTTCTCTTGGCTAAGTCACCTGGGGATGTTGTCTTATATGGACTGTTGGTGTAGCCGCCGCCTACAGCTAAAGGTTCAACAGAGGAAATAAGACAATCCAAAAATTCATAAACAGGGTTCATGACCTGATTTCTCACCCATTGCAGGAAGTAAACACAATCAATGTAGGGCATTAGTTGGCAATGATAAGAGATTAAGCAAGAAGTTAAGGCATCGACTCGTTGATCATAGAAAATTAAAATGTTTAAGTTAAAATATAAGATATTAGATGTTTCCCTCCTCTCTTGTAGAGGACAATAAATTCAATTGAGTGTATGTGTTTTGCATTGGTAATCACACAGCAACGTGGATACATCAGCTTGTGCTATAGAAACCTGTGCATGGGTATTTTTAGTCTGTTATGGGTGCATGGATGGATGAGAGGTCACCAATATAAAGAGTACCTTTATGATTTGACAGCCCGTAGGTCACTCGGTATTGTTAGATTTTATAATAGGCAGGCGAATAATAAACACACAGCCCTGTTAGATACATCAGCTCATTTACTGTCAGTCTAAACTTATGTATACAAGTGAATTTATCACAGAAAAACAATGGTTCATAATAGCGGTGAACGTTGTACTGTTGTTGTTCCTGTATCGTTAGGTAAAGTTATTCAGGGGCAGATACTTGCAACTTCCGAGCTCAAGGCGAGAGGAAACGAGAATTAAAATGTCGGGTGGCTCTGAACAAAAACGAACTTGTGTCTTCAAATCAAGCTTTAATGTTACAAAAAAACAAAACATTTACCTGAAGCCCCGACAGTCCACTCTGAATAGGAGAGTGAGCCATGGCGTCAGATCGGCAAAGATGACGCCTTTAGTCGTCTTTCTTTCTTTCTTTTTTTCTTCTGGTTGCTGAAGGTCTACCGCTAGTTTCCTTCAAACACCGCTGGTTTGGGATGACCTGGTCCGCACAGCAAGCCTTTTGAAGTATCAAACGGAGATGTCGCTCGGTTGTAAATAAAAGAAATTAGCTCGACTTGTCGGCTCGCACTTCGAGCTCCCTGCCCTCACGCACACTCGCCTTCCGCAGTTAGCTACCGTTAGCGAGGCTAGCTACTTTAGCAGCTAGTTAGCAAACAGTTGAGCTGAATAATTATATTTCCGGTGTAGTCTCTCAGCAGTTGGTTGGCAGTTCCCCGACGGTACGGTGGATGTTTGGTCCAAAATAGTCGCACGGGGGGTAAATAAACACGCACTGTTGTATTAGTTCTATCGCTTGTTGGTCTATTCTCTCATCACTTTTCTCTGTCGCCCGGCGCCATCTTGGTTAATGTCATTTTCATTTTCTGGAGAGCCAATCAGAGCGGACCATGCACATGTCGTCATTCGTAAACCAACACACGTCATGGGAGGGAGGGCGTTAACCAGGCATGGAGCGCGGATTGGTCCAAGACGTCTATTTTGACCTATGATTTTGACGTCCATCAAAATAAACGTTTTGGACCAATCCCCATTCTATATACAGGTGCCTCACACATGTGGTCTAATGTACAGACCTATAAAAAGGCTGCCTTTCATATTCAGCAGTGGTGGAGAGAAACTAAGTAGATTTACTCAAGCAACTGAAGACCACTTTCGTACTTCATGTTTTTACATTTAAGAGTAGGCTAAATAATAATATTAATGCATTTTATTTGCAAGTGCTTTTACAAATGCTTAATACACTTTACACTTACGCTATTAAATAGCCTATAGACAGCTGAAGAGGACACAGGCACAAACTTTACAGATTCCCTCTCTTTTATTCTGACCAATGTGCATACATCCAGGAATGCATTTGTCATGCAGTCCACAGCACACCACACACTTGATCATTAAGTGGTACATGTGCAACATAAAGCCAAGGGCGTTGCTCTGTGGTTTCACAGAGTGATGAATGAATAATTATGGGTAAATCTTATTTTAGAATGAGGAACAATAATCATGACTTGAGCAGAACTGCATATAACTAAGTTTAAAAAAAAAAAAAGTAAGACCAGTGAACAGACAGACTTTTCATTCAATAAACTCAATTTTGTGAGATTTACTGGTATTATTTGCTCATATGTAACTTGCAATATATTATTTGCAATAATATAACTGTCAAGTAAACTGACAGTTTGTTCTTTTTTTCAAGATGTAGTTTGAACTTCTTTTCTAAGCAGCTTGAATGAATGAAAGGGAAGGGCATCGCACTGCTGACCCCCACAGGGAAACTATTGTTGTTGTATCCAGTTTTTATTTAGTTCTGCACCCCAGATGTTTGCTGAAGAGATGATATCAGGTTGAGAGTGTGCTATGAACAATACATGTTTTTTTTTTCCTTTTTGTGTTTTAGTGCAAGAGCTCAAAACAAGCACCATGATTGATAAAACACAACAAGAATTCGTTTTTATTGTTTACTTGAACAGAACTTGAACATAAATATAAAAGACCAGTTACATCCAATAAATGTTTGTTAATAGCATTCATCTGCTGTTGTTATAACACTATAGCCAACATTACATTAATACATTAATTTGTTATGTGGAATATAATATTAAGGGTTAGGGTTAAGCTTAGTGTGCTTTGCTCATAAAAGGCATTTTATCATTAAAATATAAAATATTCAAAACATCCCTCCGCGTACACACACACACAGACGCACGCACGCACGCACGCACGCACGCACGCACGCACACACACACACACACACACACACACACACACACACACACACACACACACACACAATACTGGTGGAAACGTTATTTTCTCACATGCTGATGTTAAACATTTGATATAAACCCATTATGGATCTTTATGCCACTTTATGTGTTCACATTTTGGTCTGTTTTCTTTTCTCATCATCATCATCATCACTGCTGTCACTACTTTTCGCTGAGTCTCTCTTGCTCATCTTCTGCATCTTGAGTTTATCATCCCAGTCATCTTCATTCACATTCTTCTTGAACTGGGCCTCAATTTCTTTAGGGTCAATGTAGGTGTAGAAATAGGCCATAATGGAGAAGATGATGCATACAGCAACAAGGAGAGAGGCGAAGAGGACGTACTCAGCCCACTTTAAAAGAGGAGGTAAAAACATGGTATTAATAATGCATCACCACATGTTACTGTTATTATACAACACTGGGAATTTTAAATCACCTTCACTCACAGTTTTGAGTTTAATTAATGGGAGACCTTTTTTCTTTTTTTTTTTACCTGGTAGGGAAGCTTTGCAAGCTCAGCCACAATCAGTACGATGAAGTTGCCAATAGCAACAGTAAACAACCAGCCTGCCTGCAGCACTGCTTTCATGTTACTGGGTGCCTTGAAGAAACAAAAGGGGCATAAAATGAAGAAAGACATGAACAAAGAAAAATATACAGAACTATTAAATAGTTTAGGGACAAAGGAAATTCAATATAATATACTAAATTTGATGAAGGCTCAAAATACCTGTGCTCTGTAACAAATTTACCTGTGAGTAGGAGAACTCCAAACCAGTGACAGAAAACATCACTTCACCAGCAGTTATGAAGAAGTACTGTGGGATCTGAAGAGCCATGTGAACCGAGTTGGGCTCGATGTCTTCTGCTGCAGTGATAGACTCGTGACACTAGAATTCAAAACAGAAATAATCATAATAGCAATAATTATAATAGTTGCCAATTTGATTACACTTCATGATATTTGAAATAATGAGCAAATCTTACATTTGATCCAATGACTAAAGTGCTGGGGATGAAGAAAGTATAAGAACTTCCAAATCCGAAGTCCTTGCTGAATTCACATGAGTCGGCTCCAATCTTAATTGTGAATACGACCCTGATCATTAGAAGAAAAAATTGGTTTAGTAAACTGTTTGTAAAATATAAAAACAGTGAATCAGCTATAAGATGAAAAAAAAAAATCCTTACTTTCCATTTGTCATCTGGGTATAGTTGGAACAATCAGATGGCTCAATTACTCCAATGCCGGCCGTTGATATGTTCACGAATGTTTTCATTCCATTTACAAATCTGAAATGATTAAACATTGAACTAAAACGTTAGGCAGAATTAAGGTAGTCCTTCTTTCTCAACAATTTACTCCACAGATAAAGATGTGTTTTATTTATTTATTTTTTTTATCTGACAAGAAAGAGAGACAATCAGTTAATTATCAAAATAGCAAATAATCAATTTTCTGTTGGTCAACGATTAACTAGGCTAATTGTTGTTAAAGTTGAAACAGTTTTAATTACTGTAATTCAATTTACCTGATTTCATTGCTGCCCTCTTGTGGCTTTTTGGTCAAATCCTCAGTCTAAAGAAATAAAACAGTGGATTTTGGTTAGTTCAACCAGAAAAAGATCTTATCATCTGTATTTTCATTAATTTGTGTTTATCACTCACCAACACCCAACTGTCAGAGAGGTTTGATGGAAGGAGGAGTGTTTGACGCTGTCCCAGAGCCAGAGAAACATTTCTTTTCTCGTCCCCAACTGAAATTTCGATTTGTTCAACATGAAATGTGAGGTATTCAGGACTGGCCTGCAAAACAAAGACATTATTGAAACTGTTAAAACACCAAAGTCAGGATGTATGTTGTTACTGTGATGTACAAATGTAGCCTACATGATGTTGCAGTTATCAGTGGGAGAACATACCTGAGCTGCAGGAAGATCCAGTTTTTCGTCAGGCAGCATAACACTGACTGTATTCTCGCCCATGTTAAGAAATTTCAGCTGACTCTCGGTTTCTGATGGGAAGGTGGGCAATGTTTTCTGAAAATTATTTAAAAAAAAACAGTAAAAATGAGCTCTGTCCTTGTCATGGACTCTGTGAGTTGTTTGTGTTGGAATAGTCCTAACCTTGATTGTGAGTTAGAAATCAAACGAAACCCTGGATTTATAATTGTATTTTACTGTGTATAAGAGATAAAGACAATAATTGTTTTCCACTTACGTCGATTTCAATCTGAACCAGAGCGGCACAGACAAAAGCTATAGCTGCCAGGACCATCCCCACTGTCATTCTTTTCAGAGGTCTGTTGAATTAAAATGAAGCTTTGTTACTGATTTTTACACATCATTTGAAAGAACTGCAGTACTAAATGTCACAGAAGAAAAATATCTTCACTGTCCTCCATTGTCCAGTACTAAATCGCTTATTTGAAATATACTTATAGACCAATAGACCATATAGACCAACCAGGCTATGCTGAATCTGACGTTACAGCCTGCGGCCCAGTAACTTAGCTTAGCTTGTCTTAGCACAAAGACTGAAATACAGGGAAAACTTTTACTTTAAATTTTAAAATACATGCCTTGTGGTTGGCTCAGTGACTTTCAGGATTACTTACGTGAAGTTCAGGCCACATTTTTTGATCAGAGGGTAGATTACGCTGTCCATGATAGGCACCAGAGTCAGGATCAGGATGGGGTTGACAGTCTTTCAAAAACACAAATTGCACAGTCAGTATTATCTCAAATGAAATGCAATAGATGGAAACATCAAACTAGCATGATAAAGATTCTACAAACTTACCTGCATCTGATCAGGCTGTATAACAAGGCTCCCCTGCAGACACAAAGAAGCCGTTAAAACACAACCACATCACTACAACTAAGTAAAGATATGCTTATATTTGGTTTTTATCACCAAACTTACAAAATATCCATTCATGGTGGTGGCTTGCAGAGTCCATCTGGAGCCCTTTAAGACAAATGCAAAATATAACCCCACATACATCATCGTCTAACAGTGATGCTGCCTTCAATAACTGCAACAAATGTAACTTTAAGATACCTTTTGGTCAAATAGGGTCCAAAACATTGGCAGGGGGATATACAAGAAGAGGACCTTCAGCACCATTTTGATTTGAGCAATCAGGAGTTTCTGCATCACAAGAAAACAAATAATAAACAGCTGTTACTTCACTGAAGAAACAGCATGTTAGGAACTTTAGAGGGCTAAAAGAAAGTCAAGCATACGTCATATTTTTCCTCAGCCCAGTCCATCCAGTGCTCCCTCTTTGGGTATTGCTTGCTTCTGTGCCTGTAGCGGTTTTTAATGGCAAACTACAGAGCAAAGTGAGAGAGAGAGACATGTTTTTAGAAACAATTAGCTGCTGTTGGCACATGAATACAAAATGTGTTGATGCAAATGGTGTAAACCATGACTCACCCCAATGCATTTACACACATCCAGCATGATGTTACCCTCTGGTTCAGCTTTGTAGTACATGCCACTCCCAACGATAAACACCACTGTTTGAGACATCGCAGTAGAAGCATTGGTATCATATGCAGAATCTAATATGTACCAATCATTTTTGAATTTCTACTTCACGTGTCGAATTAATCTCCAGATGTGTTTAAACATACCAAGTGCAACCACCATTAGTGCTGCAGGGACACCGAAGGCCAGTGAGTAACATTTCTGCTGACTATGGATGCCACACTCCTGAGCTGCAGATGGAGACAAACAGTTGTCATTCAACTACACTTTAAATTTCACTCAGTCATTCAAGGTCTTTTATTAATGATTATCATTTATCACATGTGCTCATGTTTATGACACTGCCTGTCATAAAAGACTCATGCCTACCTCTGAGGATTGGAGTGATAATAGTGGAGAGGAGACTCCCACCATTGATGCACAGGTAGAATACAGAGAAGAAAGTGCTCCTTTGTTTGTCCTGCACAGAGAGATATGTCAGTGACCTTTTAACATGTGTTGTGTAATCGTGCATATGTTATGTAACCAAACCTATAGAGAATCCTATCTATGTGTATGATCGGATGAACTGAAGGTGCACATTATCACATGTTTGCATGGTAACACATTAAGCTATGATGCTGAACATGCTATACATTAAATCTATAAACACAAGTATGTTCTGAGCACAACCTCACAGACCCACGTGCTAGTATTATGTGCTATTGTTGTGCTCATTGGTCAGGACTCAGTGTAAAATAGAGATGAAGAGAGGTCACCATCTAACCTGGTGTTCAGCGAACTGGTCTCCACCGAAGGCAGCCACACAAGGTTTGATGCCACCTGTGCCCAGAGCAATGAGTAACAGACCCACCATGGACAACACACTGAATGTGAAGAAGAACATACATGAGTGAGGAGTTCGATGTATGAAATGAAAACTGCCTGCCCAAATGTTATGTCCTGGTTTTTGACTGAGTTATCAGAAACTCACACATGAAAGGTCATGTTGTCTGGGACCCCGTCTCTGTCTGTGTCAGTGATGTCATGGATTGCACTGACTGCCATTGCAACCTGACCAAGTGCATAGACAATGGACAAGTAGATGATTGTCCTGCAGGAGAGAAAAGAGAAGAGATGAGCAATGGCGAAAGGACTCAGATCCTTTACTTAAGCAAAAATGCTGTTACAACCTACATTATCAGTGATTGTGACAAACACTAGCACAGTTGCATTATTCAAACCCTCATGCATATATCAAAGGAACCTGAGACAAATGCTCACTTAAACTTTCCCAGCCAGGAGTCTGCCACAATGGCCCCAAGGATTGGGGTGAGGTAGCAGAGAGCCACGAACGTGTGGTAGATGGAAGTGGCCAAGTCATCGTCCCACTTCAAGAAGTACTTGAAGTACAGCACAAGCACCGCTGTGGACAGGGAAGGAGAATGTAGTGAGTCTTCTTATTTTACTCTATATAGTCACCAATGATGCATCAATTATTCAAAAAAAGAACTATTATAACACAGCAGTCCTGCAATAACCTGCCTTCAGGAAAGTTAGTATATACTGAAGTGTTTCTGTTAATTACCTAAAAAAGACTGAGTAAAATAATATTGCCTAAACTCCAACCAACAACAAAAACTAGCCTTCAAAATGACTCCAAGAGTAAATACAGCAAGTGAATACACTTTTAAACTTTTTTTAATAATGCAAAATCTTAATCTTATCATAGAAGGTAAATAGCAAGGTGAACCTAGCCTGTATAAAAAAAAAGGAAGTGGAGGGATCGAAACGTTGATCTTTCCACAATAAACAATAGAGGAGCGTGATACAGAGTGCGGACTCCACTTCCTTTTTTTTTCTCTTTTTTTTTTTTCTCTCTCTGAGTTTACTTTGTTGGTCCTGCACCTGTAGTATTTTGGATGTGCGTGCTCCACTCCACTTTTGTGAACCTAGCCTGTATGCCATGGGATTGTCTTTAAAGTAGTTTAGGAGAGGTTTGTTGCCATGGTTACAAAAAATTTGGGATAAATGTTCTCACCTCGCATGCCATAGTATGAGAACCTCTCACAGAACTCATTCACAACGATGAAGAAGATGCTGAGTGGGTATCCACACACCACTGTGCCCTGATGGGTGAAATAAACAGCAGCATGGTGGTTAGCAGTGCTGAATGAAGCATTTATAAGATTAAAAAAAAAACATTAACTGAAGGAAAAGTGTAAAGAAACATCACTATAAAAAATATTCCATTACAAAAATCCTTCTTTGAAAATCTGACTAGAGTAAAACCATCAAGAAATACTGAGCATAGTCAACTAAAATTACTTACCATGCAGAATGTATCATTGCAGAATGTATATTAAATTAATCAGTAGTCTAATAATTAATGGCACATTAATATGTGCATCACTGCCAATACTGCAGCAGGGGGCTAATTGTAAAAGCTTTATACATTCTATTAATATTACATGATTTATTTGATTGCATTTTCCTTCAATCAATCTAACGTAAGTAGCTAAGTAAAGTAAGTAGTGAGTGACTATTTGCAGTACAGTAAAAGGTACAATATCCCCCCTGAAACATAGAGAATACTTGAGTAGAAATTGAAAGACCCAAATAGAAGTCAAGAAGTAAATCTACTTATGGTACTAACTTTCTGCAAGCAACAAAGAAGTTTAAGCAAAGTGGTTGTTTTGTTGCGATGTTTTATCATTTACTTATGGTGAACATATAAAATCAACAAAAACTACACAGAAATCCAGTAAAATAAATGAAACAAACACTTTACCGTTCCTCTTTTGTCCTTCCCTTTCTTGGGATCCTCCTTATCTGCACACAAGATGAAACTAGTTCAATAAACCATCTCTTTTCCCAAAAAGACACAAATACCAACTGCTTCCATGAGGTATTATTCTCTGTCTACCACTCTGACTTTTTTTTTTTCTGTCAGAGACACAGCACGGCAGCAATTAAATGTGGGAAACTGTTGTCTGCACCATCGGGGCTGAAATATTTTAATCAATTCTTGTGGATTTGACTGAAAACACACAAAACTCACCTGTCATAATGACTTAGTGACGCTGCCTGCTTCCCACTGTGGCTGATTATTCCTTTGAGATTCCTCCAGGGAAAAGGTGATAGTTTATCCTTCGCTGTTCTCCTGTGGAAGTGGGAGTGTTTCATGTAATGTTGCCTCTTATTAGCTCTTGATCCGTCTTTCACACTGCTGACAGAGTGGCTTTTATGGTGGGTGGGAACGTGAGATACAGGAGATACGAGGATCGCTACATGCAGTCCCTGGAAACTCATAAAAGGTATTAATTCCCAAGACATTTACAACTGCAGATCAAACTTTAATAAAAGAATAAATGACTCACGAGTACAAGTGCAGAGAAATGAGTGCATTTTATTTAAAAGAAAAGCATAAGGGAACATCTCTGTTTACAGCAGAACAGTGAATTTGTGTTAAATAAAAAAACAAAACAACAACAACAACCCATTGCTGCCCAAATATAAAACAATTTCTTGAACATTTGAATCAACACTAAAATGGTAAAAGCTTCATATTACTCCCACAGTAGGCATAGTGTTTGGTTCCACACCTCATCGCTTTGGCAAGAAGGTGAACATTTCTTTACAGTGTATAAGCCCCACACAGCAAGATGCTTTTGCAAATATTGCACACACTCCTTTATATACATCAATAAACAACTTGGAATATACTTTTTGTATGCAATGGCTTTAAATATTTAAAAACTCTTCGGCTCTAAGACATCGAAGTGATTTAAGGTTGAATGCTAACGTGGAGGCCCTTTTGCAAATTAGCATTTTTTTTTGTAGAAATATAACTTCATGTACAGGGAGATGAGCGTCGATGTATGCAGCATATACTGTTCATCAAGACATCAATACAGTGGCTTATAAAAGTGGAATACTGTACATAAAAAACACAATGTGACACATTATCAAAATAAACACAAATGGGCTGTTGAGAGGGTGTAGGTGTATTGTAACGACATGCATAATAAAGGTCCCAACAGGAATGTCTCCATGGAAAAAAAAACTGCCCAGTCTTTTCAGGTAGAAACAGGTGGAGGAGAAGAAGTAGACAGGTTTTTCTCATCACACGTAATGATGCAAGGTTTACGCCCTATAATCTCTCCTGCACGGACCCTCAGGTCTCAAGGCCTCACCTCAGTAATCTCACAGGAAAGTAAAATTGTCCATAAACCCTGCACAGTTACCATACCTCCTGTATAGTGTAAGGTCAAAGGTCCAGTGCCTTGGTCATGGTCCACTGAGAAGAGTCAGAGGTGGTCAGACCTGTCTGTGCTTTTGTCAGTTCCCCTTTGCGCTGACAGAAGAGAAGCAGGATTCAGTTTAGATGTGACAATATGGCTTCACTGGCGTGCCTCATTGGCGAGTAATAGGGGGGCGCTGAGGTCAAACTTAACCCAGGGCAGCATCACACCACAGAGGAAGAGCTGGGGATGCCCTGGATGGTGGCACTGGTTGGTGTGCCGCTGATAGCATTAAAGATGTGAAGCGAGTCTGGAAGAACGCTCTTCATGCCATCTTCCACAGGACTGATCTGAGAGGAGATGAGTGAGGAGGAGAAATTAGACTTTCAATAAATATCATTTTAGATCTTCAAGCCTTCTAATTACTGTAAAAAGGGATAGTTTGACACATTGAAAAACACTCTTATTTGATTTCTTGCAGAGAGTGAGATGAGGACATGAATGACACTGTTTGTTATGGAGAATAAATAAGAAACTCCAACAAGAGCTGGTTAGCTTAGCTAAGTTTAAAGGCTGGAAACTTTTTTCTTTAATTTTAAAGCTTTTTTTTTTGTTACCGTCTGAGAAAGTTGAGCAGATCGTTTCCTTCCCTCGTATCCTTTGTGCTAAGCTAACTGGCTACAAACCGTAGCTTGATATTTAGCTCACAGATACAGTATGAGAGTGGTGTCAATCTTCTACCTCGCAGCAAGAAAGTGAATAATCATACTAAGGTGAAATTTCTGCATACCTTTAAAAAACAGGAAACAAACAAGCAGAAGTACCCGTATGCATAAAATCATGAAGAGTATAAAACATATACAGTATACAATATATAACAAAACATAATGCAAAAACAAAAGCAAGTGTTTAAACACACACATTCAAATATATGTACATGCTTACACACTCTTCATACAAGTATAAGTGTAACTGAACATACATATATTTACACGTGCATACATACAGTAAAAACTGTACACACATGCAAAATCATACATCAACCAAAGAGATAATAAAGAGGAGATTGTTGGTCAGGTCAGTTCAGGAGTGTTCAAAGAGTAGCCAAAATAGTGAGTTTTAAGTTTTGATCTTTTTGGCTGGACATGCATGTCATAAATGAGAATACTTTATGTGTGACTGATTTCTTATTTATTGCAGCCATGTACTGATAAGCCCTGTCTCTGATCCGATCAGATTACTCTGTCAGTTCTACTTAAGGTCAAGAGAGGCACTTTAGTGCTAACTTTAAAACAAGTAGCATCATATGATCCAATTGATTTGATTTCTTCTTTTTTTTCTTCTTTTTTTTTAAATAATTCTAACTTCAACTTTTTTTACTTGCTAGTTTATATTATGTTATAACATTACAAAGGATCTTACAATGACTCAGTGTGAATACAACAATAAATGAAGGTAGTGCAAAAACAGTGGGCTCTAGATATGTTGTAGAGATGTTGATATGACACAAAGAAAGAGAGAGATGGGTCATGAATAACTTTAATGTCATATAATATCTGAGAACAGATGCCTGTGTCTGGCTGGACCAACAGTTAAGAACTTTTTTTTGGCATTAATGCTTCTTGCATTACCATCCAATCTGCTCATGTCAGCACAAGGGAGAAACAAAGAAGGGTGTTATCAAGTCACGTTATCAAACTTGTAATGAAGAGCATTTTGTTCGCTTCTCGCGCCAAAACCTGTCACTGAAAAAGGCATATTACACACTGAACATAGGCAGAGAGTAGTAATTACACTGATACTAGTAACACCAACCGGTGCAATAATATACTTACTTGCTCATGCATGATGATGGACAGCTCCCTGGCGAGGTCTCTATAGTTGGCTTTCATCTCGTCCTGATACTCCTGTTGGTCCTCTTTGATTAGTCGCTCATTAATGCCTAAGCCGTGGCCACACGCCTCCACAAAATGCCTGTTCAAGAAATCATGTAAATATGTGTTAAAGGAGAGAGTTACACCATGGAGTAAAACCTGATCCAGTTAAACTGTCTGACACCTCACCTGAAGACCTCTTTCAACTGTTTGACCTTGTTATCAGGATACTTCTTGGTGCCTGCATCGTCCAGAAAAGCTCGGGCATACGCAAGTGGTCCTGCGTTCACCTGAGGGGAGATGTAGAAGCCGCGTTATTTTCTTTCTTATATACTGTTTGTCCAGTGAGTGTGAGTTTGTGTTGACAAATTTCAAAGCACCTGGACGCTGATGCTGCCCTGCAGTTTGAGCTGCAGGCGGATCATGTCCACCTCACTGGAAGAGCAGAGCTGTTTGATCTCCGCCACCTTCTTGCTCATCTCGTCGATGGCCACCTCGATGGGGCTCAGATCGGTGTGGTGCTGATACATCACTGCGATACGTTTCTTCACGTAGGGGAAGCAGTGCGTGGCTGTGTGACAGGGACATGATGGTGAGTGGAGTTAACAGCATGCTGAGAGCTAAGTGAATCTTTTCTTCTTGCATGTGCTTTTCTCAGTTTTACAACACGGGATCCGATCTGTTGAACATGTTCCGATAGTAATGATAAGAGGATAACATTGAACCTTTGCACCATAAAACAATAAAGCTGTGATTGGGATTATGAAACGTCCTTGACAAACAGCTGATGTGTTGAGAATCTAATCAAGATCTTCTATTCATGCACAGGAACTTTCTGCTGAGGAATGTGATGTGTGAACCACTGATACCCACGTGATAGCCATCCACTTAGTGAGTGTGCATTTGAAGCCTTTTTACGTGAGAGCATACACGCAGCAGGAAAACATCGTCCAGAGTTTGAGAGGAAAACACTCTGGTGATGTATTTTACTTTCTAGATGATTGATTATGTGATACAGAAGATACATTTACAGCTAATTCTAATTGCACATTGTTGCCTTTAATGTTTTTTGTAGCATAATGTCGTCAGTGGCTCTGGAGGATCTTTCTGAAGTCTGATGAAAAATCTACACATTTATATTTTTATTATATTAATTTCATATTATATTAATTTCATAATATTAATTAATTTAATTATTATAATTTCTGTGTTTGGAGCTTAAAAGACATGGTTACAGAAAAGTGAAAAATGCACAATTTCATGGTTTTTACCCCACTCATGTGCCACTGCCACACATATGCATGGGTACTTACTGGTTAGTATAGTCCTGCGTTTGCACTGCTCCTCCACGCCGCCTTGCTTTTTGCCCGATACCGTAAAAGGCATCTCAAACACGAAGCGACGGATGTTGTGGCTCTTTTCAAAGTCCGTCTTCCTGTCCACCAGCTCCTTCTCTTCCAAGTATGGGGTCACATGTGTCACTTGAATATATGCATACTTGGAGTCCAAGTCTTTGGGATTAATCTGCAACAAGTATCATTATAAGAGATGAGTGCCGTGTTGTGGAAATCTTACGAGGGAAATAAATCTGT
Source organism: Trachurus japonicus (assembly GCF_045865225.1). Taxonomy (NCBI): domain Eukaryota; kingdom Metazoa; phylum Chordata; class Actinopteri; order Carangiformes; family Carangidae; genus Trachurus; species Trachurus japonicus. The sequence goes on from NC_140927.1 coordinate 18,220,314, forward strand.
ATCACCAACTAAATATCAACAGAGACTCACCTTTCCAGAGTCCTGAATCATCTTCACGTTCTCCTGTCCAAACTTGTCAGAGTACAGCTTCAGAAGCCTCTGAGATATCTCAGAAAGAGGGGTGAATTTGGGTTCTTTGTAGATGTACTCCTTACCATCCTCATCCTCAAAGAAACCCTGAATGAACATAAAATAGTATCAGCATGGCTAAACCCCCCTTCCCCCAAAAAACTTTAGAATATAAAGGATCAAACAGTGCCACATCAAACCATACATACGCTGTGAGTGGGAATCATTATGACAATTTGTTAAATGAAGTGGTAAGATAGATAATGTCTAAGTGTAAACTCTGGGCTGCTAGGTACAGTATGTCACTCCACAAATACACAACCTTCAGTCTAACGGCCCAAGCACAGAGATAACAAAGAGAAACAGACTCCACTGCAAACATCTAGTATCAGCTCAACAATTTAAAACAGACCAAAGGACAGAGCAGAGGAGGGGGCATGGATTTCACACTGAGTCAGTGGGAGCACTCAAGATTAGTCAGTTTCTTGTATGTAAACAGAAACAGGTCCCATGAACAGCTGGGTGAAGCCATGCATTTACCCAGTGAGAGATGGATCCTGCTATTAGCCCTTCAAGGGTTTTACTACTATGATTATGACAACACTGAAGCTAGAGTAAGGAGGAGTTAAAGGGCAATGCAACGTGATATAACACCGACTGCATTAGCAAAGAAACACAACACAGCCTAAAACATTCACTGCAGTCCAACTGCAATTTACCTCAGCCTCTGAGTCAGTAAACTGGTACTGCTACAGGGTGTGGACAACAGAAAATAAATCATTGTTATTCCATGAGAGCTACCTAAATATCGTGAAGAAATGTTAAACCCCTATTAATACAACTACTAATTAGACCACAATGTCAAGAGAGACATGGATCTCTATCAAAGTACACAAGTAGAAGTAACCACACCCAACAAATAGTCTCTAAAACTTCTAAAGTACTGGATGGTGCTTAATTTCTATACAGTTAGATTTGAACACAAAAGCAGACACTGAAATGAGAGCAGAGGTGGACAGGTGCCATGCACAACACAGTCCCAAAAGAAAACAAAAAACAGAAAACAACAGTCATGACTGAATGTTAACTCGAAGCAGCATCTATGATTGAGAAGTGCATTGGAATACAACACCACACAAAGACTCAGGCTGCTCAGAAAGGCTAACAAGGTCTACAGCACAACTTACCGCTGCCTTCAAAGAGGATAAAAAGCAGAGAAGGGGTATTAGAGTGGATCATAAAATGCCACCGCATGTGGTCATGCTCTTAAAAAAAACAGCCCCCATGCAGAACACGAATTACTTTGCCATAGCAGCAACAAAATTAATAATTGTGTCTCTCAATCAGGTTTGATTTCAAAAACACTTTGTGCAAAAATCATATAATTAATAGAAAATTAAACTATGACTAAAATGATGCGTTTAGTTAACACACCCTTGTGAGCTACCTGCTTGAGAGTTTAACTCACCTGGCCAAAGAAAGCCACTCTGAAGTAGGTGCCCAGCAATCTCTTGCCTGTGTGCATGACCTCAGTGACTTTGCTGTATGCACGATGCAGTGTGTCATACAGGTGGGCCAGTTTCTGTGGGAAGAAGTAAAACAAAACAAAACAAAACAAAAAAGCTCATTAGACTCTGTAGATATTCATGATCTGACCAAGGGTTAATTAGTGGAGAATGTTGTGGGGAAAACAAAAAATCTTGTACCTCAAAGTCCCTGCGTTTCTCATAGATGGGGATTATGAGCTTGTAGATGTCAGAGATGAGCTCGTAACGCTCAGCTTTCCACAGTCCATCTGCACACTCCTCCAAAAGCTCCATCAGGACATCCTGACACACCAAGGAGAGGGAGGAAAATAAGTTTATCTTATATATATATGTATATATAATGTGATAGAACAGTTCCTTTTTGCACAAACAAAAATGACATATTGTCACCACTGAGTTATTACTTAATAATAATACATTTTATTTATAAAGCACTTTCACAAATACTCAAAGCATGCTTAGATAGAAACACAAATAAAATACAGAAACAATGTAAAATATCAAAGAGAAATAGGATGAAATGAAACTTAAACTACAGTTCACTATTTAGAGACTGAAATACTGGAGAGTGTTTATTAAATAAAGCTGAGTTACACTGATGACTGAATTCATGTTGACTTGTTAAAAATCTCAGCTTCTTCATTTGCACAGACCAAAGTGTAAGTAAATTGAATATAGAGTATATTTTGTGGACATCAGTGGTATGAAAGATGTGTTTACTTCATTGAAGTGGACGTCTTGCATGCCGACATCTTCCATCATTGCTGCTTCTTCATCAATGTTTGGAGTGACGACACGGAAAGCTGAGCATCCCTGCTTGAACATGCCTGATGAGACAATATTTTAACAAAATCAAGCTAAAATAGCCTTTTGACAGAGAATAATTAAGATATACTATTCTTTGAGATACTTCAAAGAATAGAGTTTTGTGAATGCAGTTAATGAAATAGATAGTTAAAGCACCTTTTCTCCTCAGGTATTCTGCCACAAGTGCTGCTACGTGCACATAACACATGGCCGCCTGTGAACAATAAGAACATCCCATGTCAGCAAAGCAAGACCTGTCTGTGCTTGATATATGAAATCACGTAGACTCAAATCAAAGGGTGCTTTATAAGAGCAGTGTCTTTTATCACAAACCTCCGACAGGTCTCCATTCTTCACATGGATTCGGGCCATGCTGTCCAGCCAGGTCTTGCGTAGCTCAGGTGTGCTGGCATAAGACTTGGCCAGGCTGTACTGCAGGTCCACTAGCATCTCTGGATCTCTCTCATGCTCCTTCATCTGAGCTGTGGCCATCAAAACCGTCCTGATGCGTTTGGTCAGGTCCTTCACATCTGATGGGAACGCTGTGTTCTGTTGTGCAGTGTGCAGAAACGAGAGAAGCCAGTTGTGGCATTTTTAGTTCAAGCACTTTTTTTCTAATTTTAACAGTTTATTTATGTGAAATAATAATGAACTGAAATGACTTGCTGACCTTAATAGTTTTGTCACTGTTGGCACAAGTGTTGATAATTGACAGAGACTGCTGGAAGCGGGTGCTTCCGATACCAATGACATCAGCTATCAGCTGACTGACGGCGATCACCACCTGAAGCAATGGAAAGAAGAGAAAAGATCAAATGTTGTTTAACCACTGTGTTTTGTTGACATTGGCTTCACTTTCTCAGTGTTCAGTCTTTAAAAGTTTGAATTCAGACCTTAATAAAACCTAAAATGAAATATCTTTATTATTAGGATTCAATAGTATATGAACGTCAAGGAAAATATTGTTAGTTCTGTGGAGATAGAGTAAAATACTAAAGTGGGACTATCTTACCTGTAAGTGTGTCCGGACAAAGGATTTGCGACCTGTGTAATCAAAGTTGCTCTTCATCAGGAAGTACAGCAGATGGGCTGCGTCACTGCGAATGGAGCTCAGCTTGGAGTTACAGCACTTCAAGATCTCATAGCAGAATGCCGCACACATGTCAGCACGCCCTTCAAAGAACGTGCAGGGAAACTAGAGGAGGATGAAAATAAGAGAGATCATCAGCTATTGTGACAAGCAAAGGCAATGACAGAGGACCGTTGAATAAGGCAGCAAAAGAGTTAAAAACCTTGTAGATGAAGGTGCGCAGGGAAGTGAAGACTTGCTTCAGGGCCGTTTCTGACTGATTGATTCGCAGGAAACAGAGGTGGACGTCAAAGACCTTCTTCATGAGTGGACTGTGGCCGTGGTCTGAGCAAAGCTGTGTCTGTGGAGAAAGAAACAAATAATCTAATTTAGAAATCAATCAGAGGTCTGACAAACTCAGTAGCCAACCTACATCGAAAATAGTTCCAGTATAAAATGAGTTGTTACATTTATTGTTAATTATGATACCTTGAAACCCATAATGAAGATACTAAGGGTGTCCAGCACAGTCAGGCACACTTCAGTGGCGATGTTGGCCTCCAGCAGGGACTGATTCAACACGTCGGCATCCGAGTGACTGTAAGCTAAAGAAGACATAACAAAAAGCTGTAGCTGTTCCACCCGCACCAATCATATCATATCATATCATATCATATCATGGCGTTAAAGGCAAAGCTTTTGCTAAAAAGATGGACATTTTAATCACATTGAAATGATGAAGTTTCATTCCAAACGGACACAAAAATGATTCTTATTATTTCTATCAATGTAAACATTTTATGTATTAATAGTGACACATTGAGGCCATTTATATATCTTTATCATCGAGTATTAGGAAGGGTATTTCTAAAATTCACAGGTAGTATTATAATTTAGTATTTTGGAATGAAACCTGTCTTACTTAGGACGTCGATTTGAGTCTTTTTTTTAGAGAATGAGGGGTAAAATGAAACTCAAAGCAAATGAGCTGGGCGAAGGCATGAAAAGATTTTAAAAGCGGATGTTCAGTTACAATAGGCATGCTCTTAATTCAACCAAATGAACAGAGCCAGTAACAGTCTGCAAACTGCCCGTCAACCTGATACGTTCTTACCATGGTCTACAGATATTCCAAGAATACTTGAAATCTTTCTTACACTGAAAACACAGAGAAACTTTATTAAATGGCGCCATTTACCAGACTGATCACACAGCTCAACCCCTGTAGATAAAATCAGTGTGTATACACAGTACATACAGTACAGCTACCTTGGCCCCAGTTTTATTTAATTAACTGATGATGCCCCCATGTCCTCTTGGAAGCAGGCTGGGTTTAAATGGAGGATGAAGAAGAGGATGTCATTCATGATGATGATGATGATGATGATGATGAAAAGCGTGAGGAGAGACTACACAGGGTGAGGATGAGCAGGAGGACCGGGGTCCTCTGGTAGATGAAACAGTACAGTGTGGGGCACTTACTGTGGTTAAAAGTGTATGAGTTATCCAGGCTGCTGAGCTGCTGTAAGCGGGCATGCATCATTCCTGCCCTGTTACGGGACACAGGCAGAGTCTGAGACTTCCGCTCATGTGCTACCGGTCCTGCCCCATCCTGGCTCCTGATGAGGAAACAGGACAATGTTAGATGAACAGCTGATGACCAGCAGGGGCCAGAGTTAGTGAAGCAGGTTAGGTTAGGATGAATAATACACCATTTTACACACTTAAGTGGTGTAAATGTCACTCAGATGTCTTAGAGCTACAGCAGATTTTAAGATTATTTAGCTTATGACATTTTAAAGTGCCATCATCCAACTCAGAAGACCGGAAAATGTAACATTTGAACATTTTCTGTTGACTTCACACACCCTAAAGCAACACCTGCATTATGTAGAAAAAGTAATAGAGTAAATTGCATGTTTGGCATGCAGTTTAATAATAAGACTATCAAAGTGAGTGGTGTAGCAGGATTGAAGCAGAGAGATAAAGCAGTGGGTTACAGCTCAAGCCATGCAGGTAAGAGTGAGTCTATAGAGCAAGTAGTCGTGTCACAGCACTGCAACTTTTACTGGGTGAAAACTTGAAGATATCATGCAGTTAGTTTGAGAAAGTCAGTTCCACCTTCAGGCTTACCCAAGCAGGAGAGGGCAGGAGCCAGCTTTTATTTCATTATGTTAAACTTGCCAGCGTTTAAGTGAATAAAGATAGAAACAGTGGTGGCAGGTTAGAGACAGTGAACACCCAAAGCCCTCTGGGAGTCGAGGCCAGAGCTCCCAACCGGTGCAGAGAGAGTACAGTGACATAAGTGTGGATTTTAATTGCCTGGGGTAACTGTGCTGAACATAGAGTCACAACATTCAATAATCACACTGAAAAATGTCAATGTCATAACAGGTGTCTGGAGCAATGATTTCCAACCAGGGGTAGGTGCATCTCATTTTTACAGTTGCCAGGATATAGCCTACATTGAAAGCATGCGAGGTAGCAAAATGTATCTGGAAAATAATAACACACACCACAAACTGAGTTAACTGTGGCATTAAAACAATGTGTTACAATTGAGAGTACTGTAGCAAGCAAAGAGGAATTGGTACTTGCTACATGTTTGTAATGGGTAAAGTGGAATATTCAACAGAAAGCAATGGAAAGAAACAAATGTTGTAAATATTTAGATATAGGGTCAAAGCATAAACTGTTGACGTAGAGTAAAGCATAGTAAATGGTGGCTTAAAGCCGCAGAGAAACTATTGAGATCATTTTGGTTAAAGGAAAAGGCTAAAAGGTTGATATGGATGAGTACAGTACTCTGCTGCTCCACTATGTGCAATGCAAAATTTACTATTTTTCACACTGAGTTTAAAAATCAATCAAAGTGAACACATCTGGCACATGAGAGGTGGGGTTGGTGAAGTATTGGTACTTGTGCGTTCATTTGTAAGGAGGTGTGTGTGTGTGTGTGTGTGTGTGGGTTGGCAACTACTGTGCTAGAAGAAACTGAAATCCCTGATCAAAAATGTATCCTATATAAAATGCAATAGCTTTAAAACAGTGGGACCCATGCACCCAGTTTAAACACTGACAACAACATTACCTTGCGATGTATCTCTTTCCCATGTATCTGAACTGATGAAGGCAGACTCTGAGAGAAAAAAAATGAGTGAAAAATCAGCCACCAGGCGTTTTTCAGCATTTCTTAGGATGTCAGTTTTTTTTTTCATCACAATAGCAGTATTACAGTAAGTCGCCTTACTCGACTAGAGTAAAGAAGTCCATTAACTCAGCAGATGAAGCCTTGTTCCAGTATGTGAACAGAGCGTCTGGAAGAGACAGTGATTGACAGATTAGGAACAGTTTTCTTGGATTATAGAAATGTGAGTGAACACGGCATTTAAGTCTCAGACAGACAAATAGTACAGAGAGGAGATGGAGAAAGAGTTTGATTTTTACCCTCAGACATGCTTTTAAGCACATGCAAGAAACACATGAGGAGGCTCTTGATCTCGGCCTGGTCCAGTTTATCACAGCGCAGCAGGGTGCTGCCCAGGGCTGAGGCGGGCTGGTTCTGGGGGGACAAAGAGGCTGGTCAGGCACAGAGATAGATAGAAATATCTAATGCTGTTAGAGCTTTTAGCCATGTAAAGCTCATTTTGTTGCCTCAAAATAAGCTAAAATACTGATTAAAAGAAAAAAAAAATCCAAAAAGAAAAAAGGGCAGTTACCACAATCATTTAAAAAAATCTTTTGCAACTCTGTTGTGTGTTTTTTTGTTATTGATCGAAGTCAATGAAACCAAGTCTTTGTAGTATTTGTTGGAGATGCTGTTGCATCAAAAGAAAAAACAACAGTTACATTAAGGAGTGGGTGTGAGTTATCTGAACGACTGGGATTAGAGTGGTAAGCTACACTGGTCATTCACTCAGGTTGTTATGGGCTCTATGAGCGACAGACTGCCAGTGGAAAGCCATTTCTATTCTCCCAGCTGAGGCAGAGAGCAGGGAGAAAACAGCAGAGGAGCAGCAGCTCTACCACAGCAAGGGGTTGGCGATATACCAAGCACGTTCCTTTGCCAGCAGTTAGTCTAGACCATGAAACTGGCTGGGGATGACTTCATGGAAAGCATGACGATATGGTTCTGGACTTTTTAAAGGGTGTTTTGAAGGGAGGAGAGCTTCACGGCTTATGTTGGTTTTCCTGAAAAGTTTAGACAAAAAGTGTGAAGCTGTCTGGCTTTTTTTCATGTGTTTGAGCAAAATAGACAGACATTATTTGGTTTGGAAATAACTGCAAATTACTCCTGAGTGTCCTCCTTCTCCCCTTAAGTTGTTATACACATAGTGATAAACGCTACCACACATCACAAATGTAAACAGCTTCAACAGGAGACGAAACAAACGGCAGCACAGGCAGTGAAAATATAATAATCCTTTGCGTTTAATAGGGTTCTTTCTTCTCAGATTTAGCTTGAGGCTGCCTATCCATGAAAGCGAAAAACAACACAGCACACATGAGAGGAACTCAAAAGTGAGAAATCCCTTAAGCATGCATGCTTATCCACATCTGGAAAATGAGCCGAGACAAACCCTGAGAGGCCCCGTGATACGGCAGGTCTGCTTTATGGCACCAGAAAACAAACAGGCCAAAGCCTGAGAATCATCTGGCAAAGAAAAGGCTCAGAATTGAGGACACTAGGACACTCGCACACACACACTTTCACATTCCCAGATGGGACACTCCTAGGAGGGAGGATGGATGACTGCGTGAGGGAAGGAGGCATTTTGTACTTGAAGTGAAATGCTGGGCTGCACGGTGCTCTCTGACACACATGGGGCAGAGAGCTGGGAGAAGTCCATGGTGACACGCTTGTAGCGCCCGGAGAGCACGGGCTCCTCAGTCTCCGTAAAGAAGCGCAGGACACTGACAGAGTGTCTCCGTACGAACTTCTCCGTCTGCCACGGCCAGCCGTACAGGTAAGGTGAGGGAGTCAATGGTACAAGTTAACAAGGACCTGACTTTCTGTGGCACTTTTGTCATAACAAGGGGAGGTGTGATATGTCTGAGGCAAAGTGAAATGAATGACATTTGCGCACAGAAAGCTGGAATTTGATATCCGGAAAATGTCTGGCTGATATTACTTCACAGAGAACTTGCAGCACTTTCTGAGATATACCTTGTCTAGAGAGTTGCCCTTGTCGTTGTTCCTTTCAGGCAGGCTGTTTCCGGAGTCAGTGCTGATGAGTGAACCACGAGAGTCTGCATGGCGCACAGAGTTAATGTTGGGGGTGGATGACGCATGAGGTGAAGCTGTTAAAAAAATAAAACAAAATTAAGTGACCATTTTATATCAATATAAAAACCTTTTTCCCCCCCCCAGTATCTTGTTTTCACTCACCGGTGCCTGAGATAACTCCAAAAACATCTTTGTGCAAGCTGGTGTCCAGAAAGGTGCTGGACCTGGGAGGTGTCATCAAAGCGTTGGTAAGGAGTGAATCCTCTCTCCCATTCTGAATGAAAAATGGTGCAAGAATTTAATGGAAACAAACACATCTATACTGTATATTGCAATCTTAGACTGGTCAAAATAACCCAAACTAAATAGTATTAAATATATCTTTTATAATATCTGATTTGTTTTTTTTATTTTATAAAGTGTTTTCTACCAAAATTCATGTATGTATGAATACATGTCACAATTTTGATTTTATTTTTAATAGTCTGTAAAATTAAACAATGTAAAGACAAAAATGTATTGTTAATAACATGTAATCAAGGTACACTACAAACACCACTTCTTATCCTAATTTCCTCTCTTTCAATACTTAAAGACTCTGTTTTTAACTCTCTTTGAATAACACTCTCTGAACATGTGGATATGGATATAAATGTTATGCTTTAGGGTGTGTGAGATGCTTTGTGTGATATTTTCCTTAGTTTATGATTCAACTGAACATCTGTGTAGATAACATACTCAGAAGAAGCCACTAGGTGGCTCCCTTACATTGTTGGAGTGGTTGATGGGGAACGGGGACACTTCCTTCACATTCAGCCTGTTGACATTTTCCTGGAGCAGACCAAACAAGGGCAAGTACAGCGTGGCCAACCTGGCCTGCTGGCTCTGGAAAACAGATGAGAGTATCTCCAGATCAGACGAACACATCAGACACTGGGGTGAAGTGAAAATGCAGAGAGACAGAGGTGTGAGGCCTTTTCTTACCTTGGAGGTGTAGCGGTCATCAAACGTGTGCTTCATCATCAGGTTCTTCAGCACCTGGATAGAGACCTGACGAGTCTCCCTGAACTCCTGCAGAGCTGCGTTGACCTCCCTGAGCAGCAGCCCGACCAGGAAGTGGTTCTTACAGAAGTCGTCTGTCAGCGAGTAATCAAGCTGCAGGTCTGAGAGGAGGAATTTATCATTTATTATTCATGTGACACAATGAAATGGAAACCAGAAAATGCAAAAAGTCTGAAAATACACAGAATTGAAACATAGAGTAAATTCTTTTAGATTTATTGTACAGATTTCCATCTAACAATCTATATGAGGAAAAAGAAACAGATACAGACAAACACAGACTTTCATGTCGGACAGATTCAGGCTGTGTGACTGAGCTGCTGCTCCACATCACCAACAAACATTGTGGCAAAACAATAAAATAAACAGGATTAAAGCTTGTGATTGAACAGCAGCAGCTGTGTGCAGATGGTTTCCAAAAGTATTACCACCAGTAAAGCGATCCCAAAACACACACACACACACACGCACGCGTGAAGACTGCCTAAAAAGTAATCAAATTAAACACACTGCTTTTCTCCATTTTTATCTTTTTAAAACCTTACTTTTAAGCATGCAAATGAAAAAAGGCATCTCATTTTTTAGAAATGACAGAAGATGAAATGTCTTTTGGAATCACGCTCATCACAAACTCCAAACCACCTCAAGACAGATCAAAACGACTTGCACACAGTCACCCAAACCTGCACAAAAAAAGAGCCAACCTTCTCATACACCGTCATATGACTACAGATTAAAAGCAGTATAATGTTTCTGTACTATATCTTGAAATATACAAATCATTCCACATCAACAAGATTGCAATAAAAATGGAAGACAACTGATTTGATTCTTATTGTAGAGGGAATTTGTAACTTTCTGCTCATGGTTGCGCATTTACATTGAAGCCAGCTCTTTTCGGAGACGACATGCAAGCAGCACACCTTGCACCTACCTACTGGATTATCGTTTGACTCCACCGTATCATATGGAGATAATAAAACTAATTGAGGAACACAAAAAAAAGACACAATATACGTACTGTAAAATCAGACTGCTTTAATGATACAAAATCTGCTGAGAGGTAGAATATGGTGAGATATTTTATTTGTGTCGGCCCTGGGCAGTTAAGTAGTTTTTTTTTCAATGTACTACTTATGTACAAGCACTGTAAGCACAGAACCACATCATTAGGCTCTACACTCGACCCTATATATGTCCTAAATATGATGATCTTCTCACCTTGAAACCTCAGTATCCTTCCCTTCCCAAATGGCATGGGCAGGTTTAAGGGGACGTAGTGCTCGTGGTTGCACACGACACGCAGGAACTCAAACTTGAACTCAAACAGCGTCTGTATTCAGAAAACAACACGAACCACCTCCATTAAAGTGCTGATTGATTTCAAGTTGTCCCTTTATAAATAAACAAGCCATCAAACAGTTTCTATGAATGCTGTTTCCGTTTGTATCGCCAGCGTACCTTCGGGTCTCCAGGCATAAAGCAGCTGATGTAGTTGTTGATCTGCTTGAACACAAAGCCTCTGTCCATCAGGTTGAAACAACGCTACAGGATGAGAGAGAGAAACAACTTCGTCATTATCCATACAAACTATAGGAACGACTTTATACTTAAAAACACAGTGTTCTCTTGAGGAGGGCGTGTGGATCCTGACCTTGATGAAGACTGCCAGGCTGTGGTTGGCGTTCCTGGCAGCATCCAGGTTGTCTTTGTACTTCTGTGTGATGTGAGGCATCATCATGTTGACCAGCGTCTCCACTGTGTGATGGAAAGATGCTGAGAAGCGCTGATTCCTGGACAGCTGAAAGACATAAACTAAATTTATTAGTATGGTGATATTCTGTGTGTTTGCAATTATGTGTGTGTGAGATCACAACACTATTAAAAACACATGTGTTAGCCAGACTGTACATGTTCCTTCACTTCCATGGCATCTTGACTAAATGTATTTGTGTTCAATTTTTTCTTCGCTAGAAACGAATGGGCTTACTGGTTTTCTTCTTTTCATAGGATTTCTTAACAATAACAAGAACATATGTTTAGAAGTTCTGTGCTGTAGCTGTAGCTGTAGCTGAAACTTAACATTGTTTCTCGCTATGACCTTGATCCTGCCCTGGAGCATTAGCTTCCATTGTGGCCTCCACATTTATGCCAGTGGAGGTTAAACACAGGGATGTGGTTGCTTATGGGGTATGAACAAATGCAGGCCAATTAAACTGCACAGCAGCATGGGGCAGACTGTGGATACATAATACTTTGACTGTGGTACTGCGGCTGTCCACAAGACTTGGCATGCTGTAAAGACCCTAAGATGTAATAAAGCAGGCATGAGTAGACACCTCTCAAAGTCAAATGCACATGTTGTGGCAGACTTACCTTCACTTTACAGCTCTCAATCAAGAACTGAGCCATGGACTTGACAAGAGCTTCAAAGAAATACCAGGAGTACTGCAGGAAAAACACCAATCACACAACAGGACAGAGCAAATTGATGTTAATTATAATGATACACCATGTAACCATTAAAAAAAAGTAGAGATATGTCACCTTGAGCAGCTTGTTACTCGTGAGGAAGTCAGTGGAGGGCTTCAGGATAGCAGTCATCGCTTTAGCCAGCTCCTCGTGCACTATTCGGGTGGTGGAGGACGTGTACGGCTCAGTCTTGAATACAAACTGTACCAGACACAGCATAGTAACAAATGTGTAAATCATGCAGCACAAACAAACAAAAATATATCTAGATAGTGAGTTGTGTCATGTTGCATGAACTTTTTACCTTCACATATGACCTCAGGTAATGCTCCAACCCCTCCTCATGACACTGAGCAACAATGTGAATCATGACTCTAGAAGGAAATGACAATGGAGGAAAGCATGAGTGAGGAAACGGTTTGTTGGATACTTGTTCTGCACTCGAAACAATCTCCATGTTTAATTTCATAGTAAATATTTACAATAAGGTTCTTGCACCTCAGAAAACCTTACTGACAGATGTGTCTCTTAAAAAATGTAATTGCATTAAACACTTGTGCTGGCTGGTGTTAACTAGATTTTTCCTTGTCTTTTGATCAGATACAATTAAATTTTGATGTTCTCACAGTCAATATTTTTTTTTACTAATTGTAATTTATGGAACTAATCTTTGAAAAAAAAAATATTTTGAAATTAAAAGCAGCTTTCTATTTTTTTGTGTATAAATAAAATCATAATCTACATGAAATTACTTGAATATAAAAGAGTGAAGGTGTCAGGGAGACTTGCCTGGTGACATTGACTGCCACGTCCTCTTGGGTGGCACTGGTCAGCACCCTGAACAGCTGATTCAGGGTGGTGGGCAGGAACTTGATCATCACATGGCTCTCCATGGCGTGGAGACTCTGAGGGTGCAACATAACAGAGACATGTTCAGTCACATTACAGTAGTTTTTTTAATGCACAGAGAGGAAGAGTAGCTTCTTGGAAATGGTGATGTTGTCCACAGATGATCCAAAATAACGTGAGGAAACTAATCAAATGACAACAACAGGAGGACACAAGTGAACACAGTGTGCTAATCACCCACACTGTATGCTTCAGTGCCTGGAACATGGCAGACAGTAGGTACTCGTGCATCGCTGCCTGCGCACAGGAAACTAACACAAGCTCTGCCAAAGTCATTTGGCAAGCTTCCAGTCGACACAGCTGACCTGCTGTTTGACCCTCCAGCTATTGTCCATGTTCACTGTTGTGTTTACATTAGAGCCCGAGAGATACACAGGACCAAGTGTTGCTTTCCATGTCAATGTCCACCAGGGGAGCAGTGAACTGAGATTCCCATGGACTGGAACATAGAGTCACGAAAGAAATAAGTGATAACTGAGCTACTGGCACCACAGGAAAAAAACTGTAAAAGGACCCTTACCAGCTATGAATCGACTTCTGACAATTTTACTACTATCAGCCAGATCTTTACAGCTGAAAATACAGATACATTATTTATAAATAGTAATGGAAAAAGATCTACACATATTGTCCAGAATGTGCTACAGCACACACATAAAAAGCACATTTAATTTGATTCAGCATCAACCAAGTGTGACTGTGAGGATGAGCTCTGTTTAGCTGCCAAGACAAGTTCATACAGAGAAGATGAAGAGTAAAAACATCCTAACTGTACTCTTCACTTATCCAGAAAAGCATTACATGTCTTTTTGTTTAGAATTAGATCCTTACTCTCTTTTTAATCCAACCTTGTAGAACATGTGCACTCAGTTATGCAGGTTATATCAACACTGAAATGTAGACTGTAAGTTAATATGGCGGATTGTGGTTTAAATGTTATCGTTTCTATCTAGCATGCACAGTTAAGAATGAACCCACAAGATAACAACCAAAGTTATAACAAAACACAGATCTACACATTTTGTGAGAAACTAATAACATCAATGCAAATAAATGTGAAACCATGAATATTAATACACAAAATAATTGTATCACCATGTACTATAGGAGCACATCAGAGCACAATTCTAGTCTGTTGTCACAGTATGCATCCTAACATAATCAGACTTGTGCTGGTTGCATTACCTTCAGGTATTTGACCAGTTCTCCTCCTGATACCTGGGCTGAGGATGCCATGCTCTGACAGTGATGAAAGAAATTGTGCAAATGCTGATCCTGAAGACATGATGAGAAATAAAAATGTCAGAATACAAGTTATCTCATATGATATGAAATTAAACACAATAGTCTTTATTACACCTAGACTCAGCTAAAAACAAAACGAACAACAAACCTGAGTGTAGACAGTGGACACGAGGTGAGCGGAGACCTTGAACAGAGGCTTGCCTCCATCCACCCATTTGACTTCAGGACCCGAATGCTGTAAGAAAATAGATTAGTAAGTTCCCTCTGGTTTGTAATAAAACAAATATTATATTCATAATGTCATCTTTGTGGGTGATGGCATGTGATTTCTTCACCGACTTGGGGATGCACTACCTTGCTGGCTCCCTCCTGACAGCTGAGGTATCCAGCAGGCAGGTTGGCAGCCACAGGGATCTGACTCTCGTTCATGATCACCCTGCCGTCCTTCAATAGCGGGAGCCAGGCGTAACCCACTGAGAGCGGAGACAGAAGAGAGGACAGTCCTCTAGCAGTCTGATACTTCGAGCCAGTAACATCACACAGAGGGTAGGTGCAGCGGAACAGAGCGTTTTACCTTGTGTCTCAACCAGGTCTCTCTTTTTGGTGCTGGCCTTGCTGTTGCTGTCACAGCTGACGTGGTAGAGGGTGAAGAGCAGGTGGTGTTTCTCATGCAGCTGGGTCGGCAGCTCGATCTTGAACTGATAAAAGCACAAATAAACGAATCATATTTACTAATTCAATGTACTCAATGCTGCCTTATGTGAATAGCACGCATCACTGAGGCTTTCTACAGACATCTGGTACATGGATTCTTACCTCATCGTAAAATTCAGGGTTGTGCTGGTGATGTAATACTGCAGCAAAGGCATTTTTGGTAAACAAGGGTCCTCCAGGTCGGCCATAGATGCACTGC
Organism: Trachurus japonicus; assembly: GCF_045865225.1. Classification (NCBI taxonomy): domain Eukaryota; kingdom Metazoa; phylum Chordata; class Actinopteri; order Carangiformes; family Carangidae; genus Trachurus; species Trachurus japonicus. The sequence goes on from NC_140927.1 coordinate 18,235,634, forward strand.
GGAATAACAATAGTTGATTATTTCCTGTGACGGGTGGGGTTATCCTTTGGGAGATTTTAAGACGCACTTCCAGGACATATGAGTTTACCTTCAGGGGAACAGCCTCTTCTTCATCCGAGTCCTTGAACTCGATGCACACGGCTATGTTTCGAGCCTGGGGAAAGACACAGTGAGCCAAGTGGGTCTAAGTTAGTTTAGGGAACAAATCAATCCAAGCCCTTGGCACACTTTGCACTTTGTAAAAAAGTTTTGTGATACCTTTGCGAATGACTTTTGGCTGTCGTACTTCAAGTGCTTCGGGTAGACGTAGAGGTGATTGTTGTAGATGGTGAAAGGCTGAGAACATTTGGCTATGTGCGGCACAAACTCCTCCACTTCGAAGAAGATGTTGGTCTTCTCGCTGAGATCAAACTGCTTCACAGGAATGTAGGATGAGGTAACGCAATCTATACACAGAGACAGGAGACAGGGAGAGTAAACCGCCAGCAGACAACTTGGTCTGTCTTGTCTGAACAGCAGAAGCTTTCATCTCTCATGCTGGCTGTGTGGAGTGAGTTTAGTGGGCTTACTTGTCAAGTCAGGGGCTACACTGTCAATGGTAACATCAAGGTTTCCTAGGATTACAGGCAGCTTGGCCATCTTCTCTGGCCTGCGGGAAGGAAAATAAACTCTGGTTAAGCTTTCGCTATCATCTACTAAAAGACTGAATAAGAAGCAGGCAGTGAGCCTAGACATGAACACATTTTATATGACCACATTCACAGATGTGAGCAAACATCTTACTTTCAAAACTGACTAGCATTTTTTCCCAAAGCACAACCTATAGGAACACATTTTTCCATACTGTACTTTCCAGAACATCTGCAAGTCTACTCGGACTATTTAGAATAAATTGCACTCATAGAAACATTACTAACTTCCTGAAATCAGCCAGAAGTTTGAGCATATCCTCGTTGGACAGCTTGTTGCTGTCCTGTCTGTACAGAGCTGAGAAGCGAGCACTTTTGTCAAGCGTCCCTGAAGCGTCTTTGAACAAAGGCCTGCAAGAAAGGAAAAAGAGGAGTCAGGAACATTTCTCTCATCCGTCACACGCCTACATCCCCATTTAGAAAGAAAAAGTACATTCACAGTGCTATTATTATTTCCAATCGATTTACAAATTAATTTCCTCAAATATACATTTGTGTGAAAGATTTCATAAAAGAAAACCTTGTGACCATGGAGACATCACCAAATTGCTTCTTAAAACATATATTCAGTGCATACTGAAATGTATTCAACTGCATATGTATTCAAGGAGGTAAAACCAGCAGAATATTTGGCTAAAATTACTTAAAAGATGAATTGATTATCAAATGAGCTAACATCTGACATGATCCACATTAACTGTGAGCCTTTCTCCCCATGTCCTGTCTGTCTTCACTGCCTCTGCCATTGAAGGCATAAAATGACCCCAGAAATCATTGTTGTAAATTATTAAGTTATAACTGGGGATCACAAATGTAATCTTATAAAGCTTTATTGTTTACTCTGTTGAGTAAAAAAATAAAGTACTCTGCTGATTTGTTCTTTGGATTGTATGCAGGAAATCCAACAGTACTGAATCATAATGAGGGTTGTTGCTGCTGTTATTGAATATAAGAGTCAGCTGTTATTACTTTCTCCTTAGTCACTGATCAATTCTTCCGTCTCGTTCTAAGTAGATTTATTGTATGCATTTCAAAGGAGGTTAAATCGAAAGCAACTGGACTTAGTTATTTGTCTAGGAAGACGTTTCACCTCTCATCCAAGAGGCTTCATCAGTTCATGTACGCATCTGACCAGGCTGGGACTGGTCCAACTATCTGGTGTGGAGACTCACTATTTAACCTCTTGTGTGGGCGTTCGCAAGGGTGATGATGTCACTGGTTCCCTTTTGTGCTCCAAGTGCCAACGACTGTCGTTGGCACTTGGAGCACAAAAGGGACACAGGGGCACAGGTGAAGCCTCTTGGATGAGAGGTGAAACGTCTTCCTAGACAAATAACGAAGTCCAGTTGCTTTCGATTTAACCTCCTTTGAAATACTATGACCTGGGCAAATGAGAATATGCACCGGTTTATTGTATGCAATTGATACGTGATATAGGATTTGTAATTAAAACTGTGTGTCAGTGGGTGTCTGGCTGACAGTTACACAAACATAAAAATCTCATTTGTTAAGAGAGATGAAGTACCTTGCTGCCCAGGCAAAAGGCATCTTGTACTGGCCCAACCGGCTACATGCCAGCTTGGCATTTTTCAGGACCTTCTGTGCCACCTGGTGGAAAATACTGTTATTTGAGCTCCAGCGCAAAGACACACACACACACACACACATACACACACACACAGGCTGGGTCTCAGTACTTAGAGCACTGTGAGATTTAGTATTCAGTGTGCTGCCAGTCTCAACACAGGCACACACACACACAGATACCTGGACACACCTCAACCAAATACACTTATATACACACACACACAACACATTTCACATTTTTTTGTTGCCTGTATCACATTATCCCTGTCCCTTCAGGGTGTACAACTACATTTCTACAGCCAAAGTCAATGCTTGTGTTGAGGGTCGGTGAGGCTGGTCAGCACTTAAAAACAAGGATGATTATCTGTGTATAATGTGGAGCAATCTGGTGGAATCTGCTGAGTTTGGTCTGATACACCGCCGCGTGAGGAGGCTAGCCATGAAAATTCATGGGGTCGCTCCAGTACCTTGGTGGAGTCTGAACTCTTCATGTACGGCTCGGCGCAGTGGTTGATTCCCCCTTGAAGCACCTTCTCGATTCGAGCCACCAGGAAGATATCAGGGTGAGGGCATGTTACCGAGAACACTCCCTGTGGAGACGATGGGTGTGATAGAACAAATTTTTAATATGTATGAGTAGATTTGGAACATAACACCAAAGACATATGTAGATGTGTCTGTTATTGAACTGTGAAGAACCAAGCATAATGTTTTTTTCCCCCTAATACTTTCTGGTTTCTTTATTCACCTGTCTGGGATACTGCATGGCTGCTTCTGGCACCCCATGGACCAACCGCTGCCCTTCAGGGTGAGCGTCTCCTCCGCCGTTCATATACTGACTGTTGCTATTGGGCACCATGCCCCTCACGGACGGGTGGTTTAGGTCCACCTGAAAGTCAGAGGATATTTTCCTCCCATTCTGGATGTCAAAAAGCGACAGAGTGACATAGAACGGCTCCACCTAGAGAGGAAATGGGAATAATTCTGTATTAGACAGATGATGATGATATCAGGATACCAAATAGCAAAGCAATGTTATCAATGTTACTATATATCTTTATTTATTTTGCCTTTATTTAACCAGGTCGGTCCCGTTGAGACACAATGACCTCTTCTACTGCATTACACCTGCTTTTGGGACTTTTTAAATAGAAATATATGCACCAAATAAATAATATCAGGTCGTCTCAATGAACATAAGTGAAATAAATATAAAAATTATTGACATTTCCACTAAAACAAATTAAATCTTACAGTTCTTACACAGTATCTAAAGTTAGGGATGCACTGATCATCCCATTGGATTTGTTGACTCTGCACTATCAGAAGGGAAAAATTGGAGTGGTGCCCGCCTGTCTTTTGTACTGTAGTGGCTATTCCAATTAAATATTGGTGGAGGGAGCCGGGTGAACACACTTCATAGTATGTGTGCTTTGTAGTATGCGCTCTACAAGTGTGTGTGTGTGTGTGTCTCTGTGGAGACCAAGCACGTTTAGTCTTTAACAGACAGTTTCTGCTGGGATGCACAGCAGGTCATCAGACTCCATTATACAGATTGTTCGCCATTACTGAGCCCGTGGCCTCGTTGCTATGCCAACAGGAAGCTCAAATAATGAGTCTATCCGGTCCGCTACAACAAACAGAGGAAGAAGAGGAGAAAATCCGTCTTACGTTTGTTGTCGGTCCCTCTTCGTTCTCGGCCACACAGCTTTGCAGATTGAATGAGAGGTCGTTGCAGTTCACCAGAACACGTTTGCCAAACTTCTCCTCAAACTGCTTCACGTCCGGTTCAATTCCTGAGAAATCCAGTTTCTGAAAGACACGACAATGGTATAGTGTTTCCTTATGGAGCGTTAGGCCGGAGCAGCTGGGAATGAGTGAACTTAGATGTACTTTACGTTAATTACCTGTGTGTCAGGGTCCAGGGTGAAAAGCTTCAGTCTGGTCTCATTCCTCATCCGAGACTCTATATCTCTGGTGCTCTGCGGAAAAGAAAGGTATTTCCTAAATCGATTTAAACAAAACAAAAAAAACCTCTAACATACCAGAAAAAACTGGTGTGGGAGATTTACACTCAGTTGGTTTTATCATTAGAACTTTTTTTTGTGTCTTTTGCGCCCATCTGGAAATAAGACTTCTTCTTTTTACTGGCTCAGCAGTGAGAGTCAGGTGGTACCAGCATACATTTCTGCGCACTGTAACCTGTCAAGCTGTTTTTCAGCTAACTGTTACCACCAGTTTCCATGCACATATGGCTTTACTATTCCGTACCACTCCGTGCAAAGGGCTTTCTCCTAAGACATTAAATATCCATTTGGATGAAAAAAACAACAGATTCTGCAGCCTTGAAGTCATCAGCTGGTACAAAGTTTTAAGAAACACAGATTCTATCGATCAGTTTCAATCCTCTGCTTTTGTTTTAACTCTTGATGTAGGTGTCAGTCCATCAAAACAAGTGTTAGCTGTTCCCATGGAGGCTACCTTACTTGGATGTTGTTGGAGGCATGTTTAGAGGACAGATGTTTAATTTTCAGAGCTGGTTTTTGGAGAAAATCTAAATAACACTCTCAGTGAAAGTTTTATTTTTTGGTTTTAGTTAATTTTTTGTTAGTTTTACTATGTCACATGACAAGAGGTCTGTGTTTAATGTCAGGTTAGAGCTACATAAACTCTTAAACCCGAACTCAAACCACACGTTTGTGGCTAAGAGGCCGTCTTCTTCCCGGCCTCAATAAGGCAGAGAGATTTAGTGGTTCATTTCTATGCGACAATGTACAAAACGTATGACGCGCATCCAGCAGAGAACGTAGGACCTACCTGAAAGCTGTCCATGCTTCCAGAGGAGCTGTCTGACTTTCCAAGATCATCATCTAAAAGAAAATACAAGAAATTGTTGGATCCAAAATGTAGAGCATAAACTAAAACCACCTCGTGTTGTAAAACCTCCTGAATCACTCGTTGACATGTGAAAGTTCAGTTATCCCCAGTTCAACTGTGCAGTAATCAGTCTGGAGATATTGCAGGTCTCAGTTGCATATTTAAGATCTCCTTAAGCAGAGGTGTTTTTTTTCTCATGCACAGCGATTAATAAAAGCTCTGGCGTTAGAGAGATTAGTCGTGCATTTTGTTCAGAGGCATTCAGCCTCTTTCTTCCATAGCTAAGCCTCCTATGAGACAGGAGGTGAGTATTAAAAGCCTGGGTGGTCCAGTATCACATCACCACAGGACACGACACGAACAGAGTCAGTAGGAAGAAAGTGAGAGCCGTGAGTTGATGTTACTGTGAATGAGCAATGTCTCATGAAAAACATCCTCAGGTGCTTAGAGTATCCCAGAATAAATGATAAATGACTGATAACAAACAGTGGATTTAGCAGATCTCGCAGTGCGGTTAATTATTATTATGGATATAAAAAGTGAGGGTGTTCATCTCACTGGGTAAGCTTAAATAATAGCACCACTGTTGCGTCTATAATCCCATATATTAGTGAAATACGTTATATGTGCATATTAAAGGTTTAACAAACTTATGGCTGCGATAAAGTGCTTTTTCCATAATCAATTATTCTGCGACTTTTTCCCCCATTAATCATTTGGCTTATAAAATAAAACAGACAAACAACAGTGGAAAACATCCATAACAACCTTCGAAATCTCATGGTGACATCTTCAAATGTCTTGTTCCAACAAGCAGTCCATAACACAAATATACTCAGTTTGAAATCAGACAAGACTACAGTCCTTTGTATAATAAACTGACTCCAAATGATTAATCATTTATAAAACTAAATACATACATAAATACATTTTTTGATGTTCACGTTGCCTGGACTATCGTGGGTAGCTTTAACAGTTGGACAAACTCTTATTGTTCTACTGTACATAATAATTTCATGACAAAAAAACAACAACATGTGACTCTATGACTTATACTATTCACCACTACTACTGGCCGGTGTGACCAGGTGCTGGAAATACACAGACAGACAAACTCACACACCATCATGAATGTCTCCGTTCCTCTTTTCCTGCATGGCAATCTCAAAGCTGCTGTGTAAGATCTTGTTGAGTGTGTTGATCCAGTCCTCCATCTCTCCTTCACTATCTGCAGACAGCAGGTAGGTGCTCTTATCCTGCATCTTCAGCTCGAAGGCAAACCTCCGCACTTTGTTGTTCTGCAGGGACGACACAAAGGGATAAGAGAAGCAGAAGACAAAGGCTAAACAAAAAGATTTTTTAAAGAAAAAGTTGGAGATCATTTGAATGTTGTTTATGATAATTTGCCAAGTGTGTTGAACCTGATATTGAAATATTGACTGACTGAAGTTTAGTTTTTCAGATTTAAGAATCGGGAACCCAACTGTGAAAATGGCTGAGCAACAGGAATGTTTTATCTCACTCTCCAAAGCAAACAGTGAGCCGGTGCCAGATCACCAGATGACAGTTAATGTTTTATGATTTACATCATGTGTGATTTGTGCCTGTAACTAGAATTTCTATTTTAAGGTCTAATGTCACCATCCACCAGTCAAGTAGAACTGATTGTGTGTCATTTGCTGGACAGATTGGGAAGCCCCTTGAGGCAAAGTTTGAAATTGATTTGATTTTCAGAGTCAAATTCTTTGAATGTGTTCACGAGCTTGGCCAACAAAGCTGATTCTGATACGACACCTACAGTAGTTGTAGCCATGACAGTAGAAGATGCTTCAAACACCGATGTTGCAAAAGTGTATTTGCTAAACATTATGAAGTTGACCTTTGACCTTTTGGGCATGAAATGGCATCCTTTCATTATTTTGTAACGAGGCACAGATTTTATTAGATCACAGTGATCGACCATTGACCTCTCACCACCATTATGTAGTCAATTCATCCTTGAGTCTGAGTGAACTTTTACGCAAGCACAGAGGAATAAAAACCTTGGATCACATGCAAAATCAATATTCAATAACAAAAGACTGGCCTGAAATGAATCCATTTAACAAGAAAAAAGAAAAAAAAACTTACAAAAATCTGAGTCACTGTTTTGGGAAGAGTTGGGCATTTAAGCTCAGATTTCATTTAATTTAATTGCCACAGAAAGTAAATGGACCAAGTGAGTAAGAGAGGGACAAAGTATTTCCATCTTTGTGACAAAGCTCTGCCAGGACCACAGCAGAGAGAGACTTTCTACAGTGAAGCTGAGCTGCTGACTGAAGTCAACGGAAAATCTACAGAGGTGAACTATGACCTCCACGCAGCCAGGAAGTGCAACGTCTATATATACATAATCTATATATACAAAATCCTTACTCATTAGAACCTGTAAGTGCTTATTCAGCAGCAGGTTCAACTCTGCCTGTATGTTTTAATAATGTACTCCAGCAGTTAGTGGAGCAGGGAAGTTGTCTCATTATTGTCAGCAGCGAGTAGGCTGTTGTGCTGTGTATCACCGTGGCCTGCCTGCAGTGTTGAAACAGCAGAGAGGGAGTGAAAGGGAGGGAGAGTGATTATCTGCAGGCAGGCTGAGTAAACATGGAGATGAGGAGGGGGGTTCAGGACAGAAATAAAACTGTAGTTTTGATAAACAGTCTTATTCATCTGATGGGTGGGAGGTTTGGTCTAAATTTTCTAGACAAACAACACGCACATCCTCGAGGTAATTCATGGACCAGTAACTCTAAACTGTTCTCTTACTACTGCTAGTATCTGTATTCTAACCCAGAGATTTAATTAACACGTGACAATGCTCTGTACATTTGAACGTATGTTGGCATCTTAACAAAAAAACAGGAGCAGCTTGGGGCTCAGTATGATGTCACTCCACATGCCGTTTCAGCTGGAGAGTTAAACATCTGCAGCTCCACTCACAGAGCAGATGTTGAGTTTAAGTCACATGGCACAAAAAATAAAAACCCCTCCCACACAATCCACAGCTACAGTATAATAGTATATGGTATAGCAGGGGTTGTGCAATGCTGCTGAATGACTTTTGTGACAATAAGCTTTAGATTGTTAACAGACAAGGGATTAACCATAAACGTGAAAGCTCTGAATCATGATCAATGTATAACTAATTAACCAACAACACATTTAAACAGCATACCCTTAATTACCATATTAGTATGGGGATTATATTATTACATAATAAACAATGTGACATTAGCCAAGGATTGAAAAGGAATTTAAGACCTGTAATGATTTTTATGGATTGAACTTTCCAGTTTTTAAATGTTACCTCACTGCATATGACATAACATTTAAAAATTCAATGAGTCTGTTATGTTGGTTTCGAGGTAATTTGGACATGGTGTATTCATTTCAAAGTTCTCTGTGGCTCTAGGAAATCCTGTCTGGTCCTGTCCAGTGTGAGTTTGGGTCCCAGTTCTGTGGAGAATAAATGACTCACCCTCTTGTTTGAATACTTATGAATCTTATGTACCATCTACTTAGGATCCAGCATTGATCAATATTGGCTCTAGTTGTGTTCTTAAGCACAAACACTAGTCTAACTGTATTTTCATTCAACCATAAATGAAGAAGTCATGTTTATTTTGTCTGGACGACCCATAGATTATAGTCTAAGTCTCACAATGCAACACAAAACAAACCATTTGTTTTTTTTTTTTTACAGTACCACAAACTACAGTAAGTCTGTTAGCACTCAGCTAATAGGGACACAAACGTATGCTAATATTAGTTTTATTCCTAAAAGAACAAAAACACTGTGGGGCGCCTCAGCGGTTCACCTACTAGAGCATGTAGGCTGGGTCTGAACCACAGTGACCCTGGTTTGAATCCAACCTATGGCCCTTTGCTGCATGTCATCCTCTCTCACTCTACTCCCACTTTCCTGTCTCTCTCACACTATCACTATAGTAAAAGGCATAAAAAGACCCTGAAAAATCTTAACAAAAGAAGTAAAACACTCTCCATCACAACTACAAAACAACTATCAAATCCTGAAAAAACACCGATAGTGAGGACTAATTCCTGCCATAGCTGACTAGAACTCCCTTTTCTGTGTTAGACTGGAGATCACAGCATGGATCCAAACTTAAATGTTTATGTATGTACACACCATGTGTACAACAGTATGTAACCCTTTGTAAACACAAAGGGTATCTCTTACATTTAATTATTGAGAATCTTCAGTGTTATGACAAATAGCATTTTATGTTTTTGTTGTCATTCTTTTCTTATTCACTCAAATTTTTCTCAAATTTCAAGTTAAACGTAACGGTTCAATGTGAGTATTGTGGAATGTTAAATGTGAGTATTTTGTTGCATATTGTGGAAAAGAAGTGAAGCGGGAGATGCATTCTTGTTTTCACTTCTTTCACCACTGAGGAATGTGACCGAGGGAAAGTTTGTGGTCAAATACTTGGGTGGTGTGTGGATATTTGGCGAACTCCACGGACGCCACACACACCATGACCCGCTCTAATAAGCCATCTTTGAAAACATCATTCAAACACCCAGCGCTCCCCTCTGCTCCTCCGCATGGTAGGAGCTCTAGCCAAACACTCAACCCATCATGATTCCTGATTAGTGCCAGCTGGACGTCTCATCCTGTAAAATCAGGTTCTTTCCATCCACTGGGATGATGGACGGATGATAATGCACCCAGCGAGTCTTGGCCTACATTCAGATACTAGCAGGTGGCATTGATTGCGGGGCCGATGTAAAGTGCACGGAAGTGAGACCTCAGCGTTCACCTCGCTCCGCCAGATGAGAGTCAGCAGTAAATCGCGACCTTGGGGGAGGAGAGAGCTCAGGTTTCGGGGAAGTGGACAAGACAGATACTTTTCAACAGCAGTCCATCATTGTTAGAGCAATTTACGTTGACGTTTCTGCCAGTTACAGCCGAGGCTTTAGACTGCAATTTTGGAAAGTACATTTTTAGAGACAGGAATTGTAAAGAGGAAGTGACTAGGACCATATACTCAAGTTTATTCCTGGTTAATGGCTTTTTAATTTTCAGCAGGAACCTCGCTACGCCCTTTGTTACCACGGCGCCGACAGGGATATCCCGTCTGGCAAAGCAGGTAAAGGGTCATTCAGGGTCCCTGCAGTTAAATGATCTCTGTTCTCGCCCTTCATATTAGAGATGACTGGGTTCTTACCTGAACCACGCCCATACAGGAGTCCAGGAAAATAGTTCCTTTGGGCTCTTTGGAGATCTTCTCATCCTTGTAGAAGTTTAAGTTGTAGGAGCCGTCTCCGAGCTGGGTCAGGTGGAAATACCTCCTCTTGAATGACTGAAATTATGAGAGGAAATACACAACATTCAGTTATTGGAATTAGAATAAAATCACATCGTACATGATACAATTATAACAGCAATAATTCAGGCATATCTAAGGTTGTGAATGTAAAGACAAAAAGACATCTGCTTTAACCCCCGACTTTCTGACGGTCACTTGTTTTTTTCTTATCTTTTCTAAATGTATTAAATTGTTATGAATAAAAATAGAAACAAATTGAACCTCCCTTGATTGTAAGTTTTTCATAATTTCATTACTTCATTACAGACCAGCAATACACATTACACAGGTTTATTCATTTGTAATGTAATGTGCTGATGGTAACAACTAGCACTTTTTATGGAAAATTAGTTGTTGAAAACTGGGTGTTTTGTTTGCTATCAGGTAAGACAAAGATAAACAATAAATCCTTGTATCTGTAAGCTGGAATAAGGGAATGTTTTTGGGACACAAATATTTAATTGATCAGTGAGATATGCCAACCAGCTTCTCTAAATAAATTAACTGATCAATAATTTCAACTCAGGCCATAAGATGAAATCTCACCCTCATGGTGACGCTGATGGCACTGTTCATGTTGCCCTTATACAGCCAGCCATGCTTGGAAATCCCGCCTTTCTGGGATCCTAGGGAGGCTGTATCCTGCAGGAGACAAAGACAAAAGATCACACATTCATGATGTCTGTACTGCAAGAAAAAAAATCTCAGCAAGTCATGTAACGATATACAACAAATCATGGCACAAACAACTCCTTATATCAAAATCATGTCACTTGTTTCAAAGGAGAGAAGACGTGCCAATGCATTCGGAATCAGGGCTGGGCAATTAATTATTTAATTATGTTTTTGATTTTGGCGTCCAACAATTATGAAAACAGGATAATCGAGTTTTGTTTTGAGTCTGTTTTGCAACAAATTGCATCATCCTGAGCGGTTTACTGGCTCAGAGACTTTTTGTACACAATTTATTCAGAAGGGAACCTGCCACCAAAGTGAGCATGTATAAACAGGCTTTTTAAATGTAGGTGAACCCACTAATCAAAGTCAATTAACCTGTTTGACTGTGTTCTGATCAAGCAGCCCTATATAAGAATCACTCACAGATTTGATGTCAAGAAGACTCACTATTGCATTGTGTCAGTAATGCTTTTACAGTAAGGCACCCTGCCAAAGCCTTGCCTTATTGTGCAGAAGAAAAACCTTTGATCTTGTGGTTAGAGATGACACTGAGGCCGACACGATGTAGGTCTGTCTCAGTCCAAACAAGCAGGCAGAGGAACATTAAACAAACTGTGACCGGGAACCCAAATAAATATCTCTATCTTCACAACGTAAGCATGAGATTACGCCTTTCACATATGACTCAGCAGCTGCCATCACGGTCTGTGAAAATAAACCAATTAGGAGAGTAATGACAGAAGGGAAGATGTGGACTAACTGCAGCCATGTCCTGCGTTAGATCAGCCATCATTTGCAGTTATATTTCCCAGATTTGAGAGACAAAGGGAAACTGCAGCCCTAATAATTTTGCAAAATGAGAAGAGTGAATGGCCTTTCAAGATGCCATCACGCTGGACCAGCATCACTTCTTCAAATTCTCCCAGTCTTATAAAGCAAATGGGGATTTTAAAAAACACTGGCATGAATATTTAGTATATTCAAAGTGCTTTGTGGAGTAATCCAAAAAGCATCTGGAGAGTTTTGGTGCCTGTTTCTACCTCCTCAGTGTCTAGACTACAGTACATTCACCAGTCCCCGGAGATGCAGGCAAATCACTGAAAACCTTGTCAAGTTGAGTTAAAAGAAACAACTAGGAAACCAAATACTTGCAGTGCAAAACTAAAAGGTCAGACAAAGAGAAGATGAACCAAGTCACACAACAAAATTTATGCTGAGAGTTTTTTTAGGGGAAGAGTTGAGATCCTTTTCTTTCATCTGCACATTCAACCTCCCCATTGAAAAAAAAAAAAACCTTGTAGTTTCATCTGGTGATGGATGGAGGCCAGACAGAGAGAAAGAGGGAAGAGCTGAATGAAGGGCAATTTGGATCTTGTCATGAGTTGTGTTGTTGAGTTGTAGTGTTGAGGTCCTGCCCCTCCTGTTCTGTCAAAGGTAAAGTTGACAGTGAGGCTGAGCAGAACAGACCCTGACCCGTGACAACCTGGCACGGCTTTACTCTGACGAACGCACTCTTCCTCCATCACAGCTGGCCGCAGGGAAAAAAGACACTTTGTGGTGTTGTTTTCTAAAAAAAACCCGTGAAGTGCCTGTGTTATATCTTTCACCGTTTAAGTTACTTAATACTGTAAGCTATAACAATGATATCTCAGACTACCACGTAACATAAAGTGTTTATTAGTAGAGCGGCATGACTTCCTAGCACATGGCTTAACATAACAACAACATGAGGATACCGTATAAGGTTACCCATCATGCATTGGGTGATTCCCAGCTAAGGATCCCATAGTAACCCAAAATACACAACAGCCTGCATGCAAACTACTGAGTCTATTTGATACTGAAGGATGTTTTGTTGTATATAGGAGGCGCAGTTTGACGTATTGCGTGAGAAGAGAAGGTCAAGATCATCATCATCATCATCCTACATCTAGTGCGGCAGCGTGACATTCGAGGATGCTTGATAACACTGATATCAGCCACAGCTTTGTATCATCTTTTGAAACTCCCATCAAATCAGAGAGGGAGCGAGTCTGTCAGGTGATTAACGAGACTCCTCGTTGTGGAAGCCATTCCAGAGACAACAAACACTCATTTAATCTGTGCAAGAATACACACCCACTCTGTCATACATGAATTAGCAGAGAAAAGATCCAAATGTTGCACGGAGGCCTTGAGAATTTCATTGTGTTAAAAAAAAGACACAGAGCACCAGAGAAAAAAGTGTAATTGCACTGAATTCCAGCCATTAGACACAAAACTGCCTTTTATCACTTTAACTACTACGGGAAACAGGAAAGGCAAAAACGATTAATGGACTAGCATGCCATCTTTACTACAGTCTAGAAACAGGATAACATTTTACAGTGTGAACCTTTTTCACACTGTCAAACTGTTTTAAAACACATATTGGACATAAACTCACCTCGTCTTTGTCGACATCCTCATCCACTTCAAATACATGGACAGCCAGTTTATCAGGCCGGGAAACTTTGCTGTAAAAACACATTCAAGTCACATTAAAAGACCGATCTACAGTACTGTGTTAACAAGATCCGAAAACAGCTCATAACTTCATATCAGGGCCCTACAGGTTCCCACGGGCCGGGTTGACTAAGCACTCTGCTGTGCACTCTACTGAAACTTCATTATCTGCACTACAAGTCAGTCTCCTTCATATCAAAGGGAAATGTTATCATTATAAGCTCTGATACAAACAGCTGCAGCTACTGCACATCTTCTAGTACAATGAATTCTGTAAACAACTCGATTGTATTCAACGATTTTGAACTTTAGACACTCTAGAAGTGACAATGTTTCCAATAAACACAGTTGCCTTTCATATTTATACACAGTTTATTTTTATTGGGGTAAGATACTTGACCAGTACTGACTGTGATTAATACCCATGGCAGTTTGAGTTAAGCTAACCCGCTTTGATTTGTCTTCAGTCTGCAAATCCTTCTAACACTTGTGGTCTGAAGTGGTTTGATGGACATTAAGTGGTTTTTCCTTGTGTTTTTCTATTTTTTTTTTTTTGGAAGTAATTTTGCAGTTGGAAAAAGGCAGCATCAAGGCAAATGTAAATTCCAGGAGCGGTGAAAAGCAGCACTTGACCGCTCATGGAAACACATTAAGGTGTGCTGCTGCTGCTGCTGCTGCTGCTGCTGCTGCTGGAAAATGAAAATGCGCCAGGAGGTTAAGAAACTGCACCACGCGATCCACGTCACGGTGTATTGTTTTAACTTCCCCGTATTTACAGAAGTAACAGAGCGCTTGGCAGCGGTACGGCTGTCAAGGTCACTGTCAACTCATATTCATACAGTTTGTCAGTAAAACAGATACTCTTCAGGGAAGAGGCTGGAGCTGATGACACAACCTCTGGACAATGAGGGTGGTTTCCACTCGGGCTGCAGTCTGGAATTATCCAGTGCATCATAAAAAGGAAACACTCTTTTGTTGCAAGGAAATAAGAATGATTTTTTTTACACGGTGTTCCTTTTCCTTGTAATTAAGTCACGACAGGAAACAAAAAGGTCAAACTGTGTGATTGTGTGTGTGTGTGTGTGTGTGCGTGTGTGCTGTGGTGTTTTTGTCTAAAGTCTCTGGCATCCATACATTATGCAGAATAGCTGTCGTTACTTGCCCGTCTTAAGAATGTCTTGGCACATGAGCACATCACCTCTGTGAGAACAGAGTGTAGGGTTGCAAAATTCCGGGAATTTTCAAAATTGGAAACTTTCCATGGGAATTAACAGGAATAAATGGGAATATATGGGAATAAACGGGAATAAATCCGAAATTTACAAAATTGATTGGTGAGGGTGAGTAATATTTTAGTCAACGTTCATGTTTTTGTGGTTCAGTAAAAGAATTGATTGTTCATACAAGAATTAAAACTTGATAAAGTTCTACTCACAAATAAATCTGTTGAAATGTTTTTTAATTGTATTATTTAGCATGGATGTCTGCTTATGACAAAACTAAACATTTACATTTATGTTTGGATATGATACAGTTTGTTTAAATTAATTACCCCCAATTTCCAGTTAATTCCCATAAATTCCCAATAATTCCCATACATTTCCATGATTCGCATAAATTCCCATAATTCCCATGGAAAGTTTCCAATTTGGAATATTTCCAAAATTCCCCAGCTTAACTTCCCATGGAAAGTTTCTGGAAATTTTCCGGAAATTTACTGGAAATTTTCCACCCCTTTGCAACCCTAACAGAGTGTAACAGCGATGAGGTTTTGAAGTGAAGACTTACTGTGGGAGCTGCCGAAAGTCTCCAGAGTAGTCCTCATACTTGTAGTTGACGATATGCCAGTCAGACTTGTAGGTCTTAATGCACTGAGAAGACACAATGCAAATCAATTACACGCCTGCTAACAAACACCCTGTCAATACAGCACAACACACATTACAGCAGAGCATCAGGGTTGTGTTCAAATGTCAGTACAGTATGCTTCAAATTAACTTGTTTGTAATCATGTCTCAAGATGACTAAGATACCATAGAGATGCATTAACAGTTGTTGTTTTTTTTAATGGAGACAGGAGGGGAGCTGCTGATTGACAATAACTTGAACTGAAGTATATTTACACCTTTAAAAGAGCACAGTATAAAATTTTATGGAAAAGAATGATCAAAGCAGGAAAAACCTCACATTTTTATCCAGCAAATTGATCATTGATAGAGATTCAGTGTGTTATGTGTCCGGCTGTAGCCCCACACTTAGGGAACGGGTTAGAGAAGTTCTGGTAAACTCATCTCTTTCAGCTCCACACCCTCGGATGTGTTCATTTTCAAACTTGCAGTCTTAAGACCAAACCCAAAACTCACTCAAGCGACATCACCTATGGCAATGGATCAGATTTTATTTCTCTCCCTCTGTGTGGCTCAACTTTTTAATGTATCATTGTATCTTCTCTCCCAATGACAAACCAGACTCTGATGTGTAAAATCTAAATCTAAATTTTAGGGATCTTCCTCTAAAAGACTCAGTTTCTTAAAATTGTGAATAACAAGAAAAGCATATCCACAATAAAGCATTTGCTTTGTGGAAAAAACCCCCACATACAGTGAGACCCTCATGGAAAAAGGAGTGGACTGATACTCAGTCTATCCATCCACCAACACAAACTGGGAGGGTGTGTATCTTTATCTCCCTTTGCTTGGAAAGGAGACATCTGTTCATTGTTAGAGTCAGCGATAGGAGCAGCTCACTGGTATCTCTTCAACAGAAATACGTGCCTTTTACAAGAAACTGCCTCGACCGGGGAGATGAAATGCAACCTGATCAGGAGAGCGATCGGAAACATAGAGGCTCTCGCTGGGCTAATCTCCACAGCTGTCCTGGTGATGTCACACAACACTTGACCGGGAGCTTTTGTATCGTTATGAGTTCAGACAAAAGCTGCCTAAACGCTGAACTTTGACCTGGAGGGTGAACTGTCAGCAGCCAGTTGGTCCCCGGCTTAAGAGGACAGTGAGAGCAGTGTGCAGGAGGCCGGATGGTGAACCAGTGTGCTAGTCAGAGGAAAATACATTTCCCCTCTCACTGTCATAATCCATCAATTTATCTGCACCTACTGGAAATGGCTTTTTTTCCAATCCCACTGTACTTAAGTTACTAAATTCACACATCTTAACAACTCCTGTGTGTGTTTACAACTTGTTTTGGAACAACCACACCACTGGATAGGCGGTATGTACATGACTCAGCCCAGACAGACACATGTATAAACCAAAGAAGACAGAAAATGAGCAGGAGTTTGATAAATTTGCAAACAGCAGAAAATAATTGCACTTTATCATTTGGTTCTCCAGGCATAAAGATATTACTGAGGAAATACAGTACAAACAGTCCAGTTGGCTCCAGTAATGAGCTGTAATGAGCCCATTTACCATTTATGCAACAGTCAGACGGATGGTGTGTTTAGTGGGACACATGAAAGAAAGCGGTTTCCTGATCTGCTTTGACGTGCTATATACGTGAGAGCTAATATTATACCGCAAACTGGGTAACGACTCACATTAGTGTCACTATTTTGCAGTGTAGTGGTGTAGTTACAGGTGACATACTTTCCTCACCACATCCTGGACTCTTGTACCAGATTAAAGTCTGTGATCAAATGGCCTGTTGATATTTGTTTAATTAGTTACAGTGCTTAAACTTTCTTACTTAATGTCTCGTATATGGATGAATTTTATGTATTTTATGTGTCTTTTTGAGTAATGGTAATACCAACCTGCACACTGACTCGACCTTATAAAGTAGTTTCTATAAAAATTATCAAATTCACAGTTCAGCAGACTCAGGATAGGATGTCTCTAGTGGTAGAGCTGAGCTGAATAAAATTTAACTGACCTTTTTGTCTGCTGATTTAGGATCCAGATGTGCGATCACTAAAATCCCTCATCTGGTTAAAATATGTTGTTGAAAATGATCTAAACTATGGCTTAAAACAAGATGAAAGTCCATTTGAGCTTCTGGCAGGCAACCACAACACTGACCCATACGCATAGTGGACGTCATTAACAGGCAACCAAATGACACAGAGGGTGACAATATTAAAACTATGTATTTCTCTAGGAATGCAACTCCAAAAAACTAAATAGAATATAGGTTTAGTTGTATTATTTTAATGTGTAAACTATGAATATAATAATTAAAATATAAAATATAATATAATAGAAAATTACATTTTTGTGGCTTCATGAGCAATAACCACATTTTAGGTTTTGAAAGATATATTGTTTATTAGAAACAAAGCAATTGGGAGTGCTGCAATCTGGGTCCAAGGAGAGATGTAAAAAGGTGCAGGTCGTAAAAAATCAGGTGCTTATCAAGACTAAAAAAATGTAGAAAAAAGAGAGCTGGCTGAAGCCAAAGAGACAGTCTGAGGCACTCTGAATGTAGTGTAATAAAAATCCTTTATTTAACAAGAATGGACCAACGCATTTCGACACTTACATTGTCATCTTCAGGGTCAAGTAAGTGTAAGTGTCGAAACGCGTTGGTCCATCCCAGTTAAATAAAGGATTTTTTATTACACTACATTCAGAGTGCCTCAGACTGCCTCTTTGGCTTCAGCCAGCTCTCTTTTTTCTATATACTGTTTATTATTTGTAAAAGGGAAAGTTTGGTACTTCAACATTTTTGCTTCAACAGGAATGTGTGGGTGTGTAGGCCTAATTGATATTCATCTGGTGCCAGATATTGACTAAAACGCTGCTTAAAATAACCAACTTTGGCAGAAAAATGCCCATTAGTCTAGGGACCCCATTGCTCATATGAATAAGCTGATTAGGAAAAGTTGTGCTTTTTTCCGTTGGAATCGGCGTACCTCTTGGACAAACAGGCTCTGGGCCTCCCTCTCTGCATTTTCAGGCACCGTGGGGTACAGCGTTCTCCCTTGCCGCCTCAAAGTTGAAATCTGTAAAACAAAGAAAGACTTTATTCAACAAGAGAAACAGAGCAGGCAAATTACAACAAACAGACCACAACACACTGTCAACACTGTAAAAGTGAAATTGAAACAAAATGTGGGAGGCATTTCTCAAAGTGGACACCTTTTCCCGGTATTACAGTTTGTGGTCTCAGCTGGCCACAGTTGCTCCGGCTGTTCTTTTAAATATTATTCTGTGCTGGGGAACAAACTGATGACTTTCTGTGGGTTCAAAGAGGCGGTATGTGAGGGAGGCAGGATGCTTGTCCATACTATTCAGCCCCAGGACCCATGGACACACCCTGAGTCTGGCTCTCTGCCACTGTACAGTCACTGGGAGAGTAATCAGGGCCTCAGCACCTCGAATGCTTCTTTTAGAGCTTTAGCTGAGGACCAACATGTTCAGACTGCTGAAGCCAGATCTCACAGCAGAAACAAAAATCAGGGTTAAATAGATGGTTATGGTAAAAGACTTTGATCACGGGAAAAACAACATTTGATAGAAAAACAATCAATATCTTTCCTTTTTATTTATCCACTCCTGACAAGAAGGCACAGTAACATCAAACCTAACTCAGGAGTTATGTAACTGATTCTTTCACTGTTATTTATAGCACAGATAATAATAAATTCACCTCAGTTTAGACTTTTGAATTACGATATCTCATTTAAATGGAGATTCCTCATGACAGTTACTGCACTGAGATGTCTTGTCAAGAAACAGAGATACAAACACTGTCCTGGACCACAGCAGTGAAATGACTTGTATCACATTACTGATAGAGAAAGGGGCTGTGGCAAAAAATATATCCAAACATGAATAAACTTCACACTCCCTTCTTAACTTCCATCTGTTGCAACTCCTCCAAATAGGACTGTTGTGAAGGAGATGTGGTCGTGGTATCTGATGTCTGCTAAAATAGTTTTCTCTTTTTTTGAAAAAGCAGCTGTGTGAAAAACTGGAGCTCCATTTAAACTTGAAGCGCTGCAACGAGCATCATCACCATTAGGTCTCGACAGGAGGATTAAGTCAGACTGTAAAAATAAGTGCATTTGATCACACATAATCCCTGTGAACAAGACTGAAATAGAAGTACAACCATTAAGTGATAGCTTTTCAGATGATGGAGATAAAAGGAAAACGAGTGAATTCTGGTTTTGTGCTCGTCAGCTGAGTGTCAGCTGATTTTTCTATGATATTGAAGGATGCAGACAATACTGTGGTTATCTTTTCCTAACATGTTTCACTGAAATGAAAAGTATTTTGATAAGAAATATGTTAAACTAATGATCAAAATTCAATATAGAATCACACCGTAACTGCAGCTGCTACAAAGAACACTCCATATACGTATAACCATGTGAAAACATCATAGTAGTAATAGTAGTGTTCTCACTGCTAATGCACCATGCTCAAATACTATTAGAAATGGAAGAATTCATATAATACAATAACAATGATCACTGAATTAATGCAATATTGCTGTCAAACCCCGCCCCTCCCCGTCCTTCCTCTAAATGACTTTGTATCTGGTGTTGGACTGAGTCGTGGTTGTGTCAACTACGACAAATTCCTCACCGGGTTTGTATTTGTAAAACCTGAAGTCTCCCTTTCCTCTTTGCTAGCCAGGTTTCCTGCAGAGGAGATGTTAATCTCTACAGTCCAAGCAGGAGAAACAAACAGGCATGGAGGTAAGAGGGAGCCAGGAAGTGGGCAACAGGAAGCATTTAATTGGGATACAAGTCGCAGAGGAGAACCATCGGATACTCTGGTGAACTAAGGTCTAAGTTAGCATGGGATCAAATCAAATCAAATCAATCTTTATTTATAGAGCACCTTTCATACATGGAAAATGCAACACAAAGTGCTTTACACACATAGAAAATAAAACAATTACAAGTAAAAACCCCTCCCTCCCACACTCCATACTACACACACACACACACACACACACACACACACACACACACACTCTCTCACTACTGACGCTAGGGAGACATGGCATGACACCGAGGATTGAGGAAGCGCTATCTTTGGGGCCGTCCACACTGGGAGGAGTCGCAGGCCGTGCCACAAGGGGCACCAGCGCCCAGGCCCCCCGACCCCGACAGACCACAGCCAGCCGAGCCGAAGGGACCCAGGGACAGCGCCCCCAGCAGCAGCCCAGACACAGCTCCCAGCGTGGAAGACCCCCCCTGAGGAAACACTGGAGTTAAAAACTAAAAACATAAGATGGGATAAAAACCCTGAAAAAATAGGTTAACAGGGTAAACAGTTTAAAAAGGATAAAAAGTAAATAAACAAATAAATAAATAAAAATATGTAAGATAATAAATAAAATAAGTAAAACAAGTAAAATTATTTAAGGTTAATAACAACTTTAAAAGCCAGATAGAAGCAGAAACATAAAATAAGATAGAACCATGAGAAGAATTTAAAATCTAGTTAAAAGCCTGACTAAAAAGGTGTGTTTTTAACCTTCCCTTAAAAATATCAACTGTCTCTGCGGCCCTGAGGCTCTCCGGCAGGCTGTTCCACAGGTGGGGGCCATAATAGCTAAATGCCGCCTCACCATGGGTTTTGGTTCTGGGTTTTGGTATGGATAAAAGGCCGGTGCCGGAGGACCTCAGGGTCCGCGAGGGTTGATATGGTAAAAGCAGGTCAGATAAATAAGAGGGCGCAAGGCCGTTAAGACATTTAAAAACTAGTAAAAGAACCTTAAAATCGATCCTGAAGCGTACGGGGAGCCAATGCAGCGACTCTAAAACTGGTGTAATATGCTCCCGCCCTCTGGTCCTCGTCAGCACTCGTGCGGCTGAGTTCTGTAATAATTGGAGATTAAAAATACTCTTTTTGGGAAGACCAGAGAGCAGGGCATTGCAATAATCTAATCGACAGGTGATAAAAGCATGCATCAGCACCTCCGTACTGGCCTGAGAGAGAAACGGGCGGACTCTGGCTATGTTTTTAAGATGATAAAAACCTATTTTTGTCATATTTTTGATATGTGGAAGAAAATTCAGCTCAGAGTCAAAAATCACGCCCAGATTTTTTACTGACTGTGTTGGTTTAAGATCCTGTAGTTTTGGTAAAAGTTTCTCTCTCTGGCCTTCAGGACCAATGACTAAAACCTCAGTTTTGTCCTGGTTGAGCTGTAGGAAATTCACTGCCATCCATGACTTGATGTCTAAAATGCAGTTAAAAAGGGCATCAATTGGCCCTGTGTCATCAGGAGACACGGCGATGTACAGTTGCGTATCGTCAGCATAACTATGGAAGCTGATGTTGTACTTAGTGGCACCGCATCAGCATCTTATTCCAAAATAATTCTCCTTTCACAAGCTAACCTGAACTGAACTGATAACAACACAGCCAACAATGAACCGGCCCTCCTAAGTAGCCTATTGCCTACAGTGGGCTATATGTAGCCAAAAGCTGATATCCTCTGTGCCATAGACATCCACTCTAGTCCAAAAAGTAAAAAAAAAAAACAAAAAAAAACCAACACATGAATCAGACCTTGTTCCTCTATGAACATAAACCTCTGCAGTTTATTTTGAGTGTAGCCCACATAAACAGTACTGCTGCTATAAACACTCACTAGCCTGTCACATCTGAGGGTAAATGTTGTCCTCAACAAATACACTTTACTCATGTTTGTTAAATGTTTGCTTAAAACTGCAGAAACCTGATTTTTTTTTTAATAGCTCAGGTTTGTTTGTTTTTTCCTAAAGTCATGACAGCAGCTCTTTGAGCCTGTATCTACTCTGTTTGGCACAATTTGAGGTTAGCACTGCTACTATTCTCTGTTCAACGTGTACTTTTTCACATATTGTCAAATCTGAGAGTAAACATGGTTTAGCCTACTCCTGTTTTCTTTAAACTACAACACCCTGTTTTTAATAGATTATTCAGGTTTTGCTTCTATGGTACAGGGCAAAGAAAAAAGAAGAGCACAGTTTGGCACAGTTGTGCTTTGAGCTAAAAGCTTGAATCTGCAATGCCAATGTTCTCCATTTATCTTATTTAGCATGCTACCATGCTAACATGTGCATATTCGCATTAAACACAAAGTAGAGCTGAGGCTGACAGGTACTTGGTCATAAGATAAAGAACTGGAAAAATCTCAATGTTTATGTCATGGTAGTGTGGGTGGAAAAGGGGGAAACCATGCCCAATGTACAACATTTCATGGCAGTCCATCAAATTATTGTTGAGTAATTTCAGTTTGGACCAAAGTG
The DNA here is from genome assembly GCF_045865225.1 of Trachurus japonicus. Classification (NCBI taxonomy): domain Eukaryota; kingdom Metazoa; phylum Chordata; class Actinopteri; order Carangiformes; family Carangidae; genus Trachurus; species Trachurus japonicus. The sequence continues at coordinate 18,258,532 of NC_140927.1, forward strand.
GAATTTCAACAAGTACTGAGAGTCAGCAAATATTGAAGGATTCATGGGACTGGCTGACAATAATAAAAATACATGTGGGGATTATTCAAGACCTTTTGGAAACTGTGAAGAGTTTGACGAAAAGGAAAGTGAACAGTGTCCTGATCTGTGTGGGATTTTTTTTTAAAAATTTTTTACGACAGGGACGGGTCTAGAGTTCACCTCAAATTGAGATGAAAAGGAAATATGGGCCCCCTCCTGGTAATCCAGGACAAATTTCTCCAGAAACCTTGCACACGGAGCTCACAGAGACCTGCATACAACTGTCTTATGCCAACAGCCTTCAGATGAAAACCAGATGGAGATGATACGAAGACTGGCTCACAAAAGAACAGTACCAACACATGACTTTTGATGTGCAAGTGGAGCTGTGATAAGCTAGAGACCTGATAGTGTTGTCTACTGAGGAAAAGCCAAAAACAGGATTTATACAGAAATAACACAGACGGAGACACAGGAGCTCCTTCTGTCTGTTTTGGCTGTGTTTTACTGTAGCTGTCTATACTTAGCACTGACTCCTTGCATACTGAGGTTTATCTGTTTGAATACACAGTGGCCACTGCACCCGTCTCACACCGAACGCCCCCCTGACACAGAAGCTGATTAAACCATTGCTTGGACAAGAGTCTGGCAGGGCTGAAACAGATGTTGGGTTCAATCACTGTGCCTCTTGTGTTTTTTATGTTTCTCAGTCAGAATCACCTGTCCGCCCCTGACAACGTACTGTTTGTCTGTAAAGCTGGTATGTTATGTTCATAGCAGCGGGCTGGAATACGAGAGATGACCGAGTCAAGGCTGCCCCTCTGTAACTGAGCACCCAGCTGCCAGGCCTATCAAACTGTAGCAACCCCAGACTTTATCCAGCGCCAAACCCAAAGCTAGAAACTCTTTTTATCCTTTTCCACCGTGCTGTCTCTCAACAATGAGAATTTATACTGTGAAGAGACTGAGAATCATCTAAAAAGGTAAGTCAAAGTTGCTCTAACTACACCATTGGGCAATAATCAGCATTTAGTTATCTGGGTTATATGGTGGTTTTAGTTGCAAAACATAACTTTTACCACATAATGAAACTTTTATGAAAAGTTATGAAAAATATGAATCTATAGCTTTTAATGCTCACAAATGAACTTTAACCCTTTTACAATGCCAGTGTTTTCAATGGCAAACATGGATTTGTGAAAATGCTGCTGCTTGGTTTTATAATAAAAGTATAATGTACGAGTATGATGGTATTGATTTAAACAAAAAACAAAAAACAAGCAAAAAATCTGATCCTGAGTTGATGCTGCACATGTTGAGGTTTATGATCAATTAATTAACAAGCCCTCTACCTTGAGAGGAACCATTGAGTATTTCACTTCTCTCTTCTTTGTGCTACCTTACTCTGCAGTGTGTAAATGTGCAGACAAAAGATGTTAAAACCATCATGGTCATTGAAACTAAGACTTATCTCACGGCAATAAAAACTCAGATATTGTAAAACTTCCACTGGACGGTGAGACAGAGTGGCAGGGTCAGATCTGACAATACACTCTAAGGTGCAAACATCTTTCAAAGAAAAAGTGTCATTTCCTGAAATACCAGCACTGAGCCAGATTTCCATGTACAGATTCCCTCGACGTGGAAAGTGTGAGAGAGCGTACGTCCTGTACAATGTGACTGGAGATAACACTTGCTCTGTCACAACATAGGAGACAGAATTAGCCAATTAAACAGATGGCCCCTGACCCCTCTCCCCCTACCGCGTGCAAGGATGTAAACAAAAGGAAAACCTCTGTGAACGACCCCACCCAGGACTCACAACACTGGCCACGCCTGGGCCGCAGGAAAAGGCTGCAAAGGCCAAACAAATACAACAAAGAAAACATGCAAGTGGGTGGGTAAATAATTATGGTGGACAGATAACAATAAATAGTTTGACCTTGTATGGCTATAGAGCACAGTCTGGAAAAAAAGGCTTTCTATGACTTACTGTATATGCAGTCGAACTGTATAATTTCTACCATTAACACAAAATATTTTTGTGCCTCATTTTCCACACAGCACCGGAAATCAAAGCCCTACCTCTGGCAGTATTATTACCACTTAGATTAATACCTACACTAACATTTTCCATACTTAACACCTTATGCCTCACCAGTATTGCCAGCTGCAATACCCAGAGCCATATTTACGTCTGTAAGTTTTCGCACCAATTCTTTTTAAGTGTGAATGTGACGCTTCCCAGCAAAACATGAATAAATCGGGGTGTGAAACTCACCTCGAAGTCCTCCAGGGGGAACTGCAGCATGTCTCTGAGGACATCGCTGAGGATCTGTGTCTTTCTTTGCACCAGCACATTTTCATAGTCCAGTGGCTCGATCACCTTAGGTTTTACCTGGAGAACACAGAACAGAAGAAGCACTCTTAGTTACTGCAGTCGTTGTTGCTGTAAGTTTGCAAGTGATTTCCTTCCAAAATGTAACAAACATGAATTGAAACATACAGTGTTTATGAAAACCAATAGTTGGCGCATGTCATTTCTGAAATGCCTTTCTTAGATAGATCCAGTAGAGAAACGACAGAGAAAGAGAGAAAGATGAGTAATGGCGTGCCACAAAAACCTCAGATCAGACACAAAGTGAACATGCTGCAGTTCATGGTTAACAGAGCTTCGAGTGGGAGTGAAAGAACCGAAGGATCCTGCACACTGTCAATCTCTACTCAATTCATTACACTCCTGTCATCAGACATTCATTAAGTACAATTTACTGATTGAGAGTGAAACTGCGGTTGATTTATAGTGCAAACTTACTCAGCACAGAGTCACTATAGATAAGACTTCAACTTTTTATGGGATAGGGTCAGGGTTTCACGCTACAGAGGCTGAAAAAAGAAGCTTCCAATCTGGTAAAACCTCATAACACACTCCTGTATATTATGCTCACAACTGGAGACTAGTGTGTACAGTGAAAATGAATACAACATTCAATAAGAGCAAAGGAGGAGAGGTTAAAGCAATGCCAGGGCAATGACGTCTTTAGTCGAAACATCTGCTGCTCGAGTGAAGCATGCAATCCACTATAATGGCAATACAAGTTGCAAGTACATTAAGAGAGAATTTCATCAGCGTACACATACATTTTTATGCTATTATAGCCAGATGCAGTTGGTCACTAGTTGACCAATCAGATTAAAACAGGTGAAGCACATACACATGCATAGCAGCAGTGCAAAGGGATTACTCTAGACTGAGCTATTTGTTAGATACACCATGATAAGCCTGTCAGGGCTCCATCTGCTCTGAGAAAATACATCCAGCATTGGAGTGAGAAGGTTCTTGATGAGCTTATTCCTCCGTGAGAGTAAACAAACAAACAAACAAACATGACGTGTGTGAAGTGAAGGAGGAAACAATCACACTCCCCTTCAATTAGAGACACTAGAAAACAATCCTCTAGTCTAGAGAATATAACAAAGCTCCTTCATCCTCTTCTATTTCATTTTGTGAACTTAAGGATCTGCAATCACGGATGGATGATAGCTGATGATAACCTGAGATTGCAAATGTTAGGTTTTGTGGCTGACGATCAAGAGCAGATGTGGATATACTATCAGAAGGTGATTACAGACTGATGGTACATCAAGTCAGAAAGTCGGCATGATGTTACAGTAAAGAAGATTCGGTGGCGGTTAGATGGAAACTAAGCTGTCAGCGCTTGTGGCTGATGGGACAGGAGGACACATGTAAGAGCGGGGGAGTCAGAAAAGTTGAAAATGAACAGTGACACATGGGCTGACTGCAGGGCTGAGCGACAGCACGCCTCACATCTGGGACTGATAAAACTAGCATGATCTCAGAGGGAGCGTCATGGATGTTGACCTGCTTAAATACACGTTTCTGGCAAAATGCTTTGTTAATAACAGAGCACCAGCTCATGGCGAGGACAGAGAGAGGGGGCAGCGAGTTTGTATCAGTTTCAAGGACAAGGAATGGGAGAGAGCGGAGTGGAGATGGTGCCACCGAGTCTGCCAGCTGAAGCAGGTTGTGACTTTATCAGGGAGGCCATTTATTCACAGCTTCATCGGGACACAACACAAATGTAGTTCAAGTTAAAAGCACTCTCACTTCAGCGAAGCATTTACCCTCTGTCATAGCGGAGAGAAACAACAGAGATTAAAGCAGGCAGGACAGGTAAATCAGGAAAGGAATTAAGGACGTCAGAGAGATAAGGCGCGTTTGTGAGTATGTCTGCGTCTCGCTTAATCAGATACCTAAAATCTCTGCATCTCTAAAACGCAGCCAGACATCCTGTACAAGACACTGAGACCATACAGAAAATCCGGTACACAGATGTATTGTAATCCTAGGAAAAACAATGAAACACTGACAAGCCAGGGAGGCAGGGTGAGGGAGGGGAGAGAATTACCAAACACCTTCTGTAATAGAGAGTGAGTTTTTGTCACAAGTGACAGGATTCAAGCCTTGGGACGTGTTAAACTCCCACAACATCACATAAAAACAAAGGGAGAGAGTCTTGCATTCTCCAAATACCTGGTGAGGTAGAGGCTTCACTTAACCCCCCTCCCCTGCAGTTTCATTGGGCAGACAATTCTGAATTTTTAATAACGCAGCTGCCAAAAGATTTGACCCCATTTTAAAGATCATGCCCTCTTCTCAGCAGTGATGGAGTCTGTTGTTGCTGACTATTGTTTCCCTCTCAAACCCCTCTGGGCTTTTCCACGCTGCTTTGTCAGAGAGGCTGAAGGTGGTCAACCACACAGTGCACTCAGCACCCAGTGAGAAAATGAGCATTCACAAGCAAAAGCTCTGTCATTCCCCAACTCCCTCAGTCAGACCACAGTGCTTTTGTTGGTGAACACCTTTGAACACAGTTTAAAAGAAAAAAAAAAACCCAAAACAAGTGGTGTGTTCCACATCTGTATCATTGTATCAACCTTTTAAAAGGTATTAAACAGAAATGCATGAAGCCATCCCCTCCACTCCCACTCCACAGCAATCTAAGCAGCTGTTTCACCGCAGCTCCCACTCCTCCCATCACTACACCCTCTCACAGCACTGAAACAATGGTGCTGTGTAGTGTAGTGCCTCCCTGCTCTCTGATACATCAAATCTTTTTGCTGCCGACAGCTCAGATGGCTCCGTACGCTCCCAGCCACCGGACACCTTCATTGCAGGGCACTAAACCGTCCACCGACTTGCAGGGTTGACTTTTGAGCCACATAAAACATTTTTACAAGCCAAGGTAATCTTTAAGAACAAACATAAGGAAATGGCTCGCTGCTTCCCAAGTGCTGGTGAAGTTCAACATTCCTCTGAGCCGGTGCTAACGCTGCAGATTTTGACTTTTGAGCCGGTGCTGCTGTTACATACAGTGAAGAGGAGACGACAAAACACCTGACACCTGCTTCGCAACTTTATGACTGTGGTTAACATTTACAGCACTGTACACTCTGAGGTGGACTTGTACATATGAACAGCTTTGGCAAACCAGTGCAGACTTTTCAACTTAAAGTCTTATACATCTACACTATATGTAAATGAAGTCCTTGAATGACTTACCACCACCTGTGGCACCGTGTCTACCTCAGCCTCAGCTGCAGCCAAGCTCTTGTACTGCTGCGGACTCTCAATGACCAGCTCCTTCTTTGGAGCTTTACTAGCCCTCCCTTGCATTGTCAACAGCTGTGGTGAAATATCTCCGAGCTAGATCCCAAAGAGAGGCGGTCAGCCAGCATATCCGACAGAAGGAAATCCTCGCGCTGGATAAAGTTTGGGAAGTTTCTCTAACTCTCTGTCTCTCTCAGACTGGAGCTCACTCACACTCACCCTCCCTCCTCAGACTGCTGTGGCTGAGGGCAGCGGACTCACACCCAGGCTCAGAAGGTGGCTCCTCCTACACTCAGCTGTGCAGCCTGGGGGAGTCAAACCCCCTAACACACACACACACACATACACACACTAACTCACACACAGACAATGAAGCTATCAGACCTCACACTATCCACCTGCACAGTGACACAGGCTTGACAAAGACAAACAAAAGATACACATTCCTCAAGTATTACAGTCCGGCCAGAGACTGTCCACACTTTGTGTGTGGCAGCTGAAATAAGAGACGGCTTCAATATCACCAGGAGCAACAAACTAGAAAAGAATGAGACAACAAAAAAGGTACTTCAGTCACATGAGGGCCGCAACATTCAAGGTTATCTGTCTGAAGAATGTGCAGAATATATACAGTCTGAGCGCAGAACTCGTGACTTCCACATAAACATTACAGATAAGATGCCAGACTGAGCTCATCAGATTGTAGCAGGCGAGTCAGAAACAACGTGGGTAAACTGAGATAAAGACAGCAGAAGAGAGCATTCAGCTCTCTCTGAGTACGTCAGACTAGTCACAAACTGTGGCGGCCATGAATCCCTCAAGTTGTCATTGCTGGCCTAGTGCTCACTCTGACGGACCGTCACGTGGCTGAGACAGAAACTGTTAGTAATCACAGAATTGAGATTTGGCTGGGCTTCTGTCTCGCTGCTTGTTGATGCAACTGCTTGAGGGGCATTCCAACGTGACGCAGCCCAAGTCGACCCACCTAGGAGTGGGCCCGACCTACAGATTCCTCAGTGGGCCACAGCAGGGGAGGGTGTTATTTTTTCACGCCTGCTCCTGAGCTTAAGGTGAGGGGGAGGGCAGCTGCTCCCCCTCCCAGTGTCACATGCCCCCATGGGCCCCACACAGGGATTGGTAATCAATATGGTATCAAGAATATTTTCTCATATCAACAAATAACACAAAAAAGGTCGTTTACACAGAGTCACATTTAAAAATGTAAAGGATGTAAAATTTCAAGATCATACAATGAATTAAACCAACTGGAATATTTATCCTAAAGAGTGGATTCTTTGAATACCCAGTCATGACAAAAATAATAAAATTGATTTAAAAAAAATACTGTTTTATTTTGTAGAAACCGTGACAACATTGAAACACTGTCTGGTTCCCTTTCAAATGTATATGATCTGCTTTTTCTTCTTGAGCTATACAACAGAATATATTTCTGGGCATTTTTGAGACAATTTATGGATATTTCATAGTCTAATCGATAAAACAGACAAACAGCAGAGGAATAAATAATGAGATCTGTCAGTTGCAGCCCTAATTACAGTCCATCCATGGCCCAACATATTAATGAGACCTCGACCAGCCCTCCCTGCCCTGTGCCCTTCATGCAAAACCTAAACACCCCCCACCTCTTCTCAAATTCCACCTACCACAGTTGACTGGTTACAGAACACAGTAGCCCCTGGCTATGTGAAATATTTAAATACCTGCTTTCGATTTGGCCGCAATCTACATTGTAAGTGTGGATTAAGCAGGCAATGGTTAAATATTATTGGTATCTTTTTATTTAACAAGTAATGCGCTGTAGAAAATGAAGCAATGGTGAAGATATTGCCCCACCAACAACACATAGGGCCAGTGATGGCATACAGTATCATACAATGAAGTTGCAGGATTGAATACTATTGTAACACACACAATCCCCAGGAAGCAGCAATATATAATATATTACTAAAGAAGAGCTGTGGATAGGAGCTAAATGTCTCCTGTCATTGTGGATATTTCTCCATCACTTTATGTTTCTCCTTACTATCTCAAAGTTAAAATGTTTCTTTTTGTGTTTGGCCATCATTAAAGACTGAAAGACAGAGACAGCAACCATGCGGAGAAAGGCATGTGACAGCCAATGGAGGTCAGCAGCCAAAACCCCCCCTCAGATGTGGTGTTTACAGTATGGTACAAGTCTTAAACACGAGGCCACTGCGACACTCCCACAGTTTCACCTTATTTTGATCTGCAGCGAACCACTGAGAGCAGAGCTGTGGGAATAAGGGAGACCTACTTTGACAGAAGACCAGGTCACCTCTAGTCTGGCTCATCATAAAGCCACATCCTACCAGCCTAATAAAAGCTGACAGAGCGAGTCTTTGTGAAGGACTTGATGTGAACTGCCCTCTGGCATAAACCCAGAGTAGCACACCTGAATACATGCAGAGACTGTCTGTGTGTATAAAAGATAGTAGTTAATCCTTTGCATCAGATGAAAGCATGAGTCACACATTTCCTGTCTGCATGCTTTTCAGTCAAGCCTTTCAAACAGCGAGTAAATGCTTTCCAGAAAACTGACAAATGGAGCAAGATAATGAAACATACATGAAGGATTACACATGTCATTTCAACTTGTCTAGAGTGCTCACTACAGATAATGCACCGTGCTCCCTCCCTCATTTCCCCTAACCACAAATCTGGACAGAGTTTTATCAGATGTTTTTGTAAAACACATGCATGTTTACCTTATGACACTCCCTGATGCTATGATTAAGCACTGTACCACTGATCTAAAGTTAAATTCATGGAGTTATTTTGCATTCTGACCAACAGACTCTGCAGGAACAACTTGCCATTTCTAGTGGCCTATCCACGCACGCTAAAGCACGGAGCCTACAATGACCCACTGGTGTCATTGGACATTTCCTGTTATGTAGCTAATTGCGCATATAGAGAAATGCCACTTTACGCTTGACTTTGATCTCTAAAGTTTGTACCATGCTGGACTTCCTCTCCAGACATCTCAAGACTGCAGCAATACGAGATAACTTCAGAGAGACTTCCTCTCCACGCAGCAGCCCTGGTACTCTATTCCCATGTGGCTGATAACGACACATTAGCGTGGCACAGCGCTCACATTTCTTTGGGTTGGTCCTTCAATGAAATTCAGACCTTGCAGCGTCACGCAGATCGTTCCACGGAAACCAAAATAAATGTATTTCCGTGGTGCCAGCTGGCACTTGGGTGCAAGCAGGAAGGCCAACGGAGCCCTTTTTAGTGGCAGAACAAACACTTGTGTTGAGCAACAACTACTTTGGGTTGCCAGCAGCAGACCAACAGGATGTTTTTGGAGAAAGTGCCTTCTGGTCAAATGCAGTTTAATATACTTCCTACTCCCATAGCGCAGATGAAAAAGTAGCATATCATGTACAAAATGTGGATGTTTCCTCGATGACTACACACTGCAGTGCCGTTCCTGTGATTCTGAGAAGAGCACACAGGGATAAAACATCCTCTCCTGATCATTATGAATTGCTGAACAAATCACATGTGGGCAGTGATTCAGATGTTTGCAGCTGGGCATGAAGCCACCAGACAAAATGTCATCTCTTGAGATAATATTCATTCAAAGGTTTTCTTATTTTTCTCTGTGGCTTCTTAAGAGTTTTGTTGGATTTAATTTTGTATAATCACTGACTCATTTTATTACAATACTGTGAGTAGACACTGACAAAGGAATTCATTTGGATTTACTATATTTTCTTGCACAAGTAGCCTATCAAACGATGTGATTCATTTATATATAATAAAACACAATATAAATCATATTAAATTAAAATGTTGGAGCACAGTCAAATTTGTTCTGAATCAGTATAAAGCTCTTTTAACATCTCCATCCGTGACGATATTAACCCTCACGCAATTTTACTATGGGGTGTCACTTGGTTCAAAATTGTCAAGTATCCTGCTGTTTCAAATATACTGAGTACACATCATCACTGTCGTAACTTTGGGAGGAGGCGTGGATTCATTGGCCCTTTTCCCTCCCTATTTAATTTTGTTTTGTGTTGTTGCTGTCATTGTGTAACTGTTTACATGTTTATCTTTTTATGGTTGTGTTGTACAATGTTTGATTTTGCTGTCATCCACCAATAAAAATATAATTGTTAAAAAAAACATTAAGTGGAGTGGACACGACTACAACGGGACTTCTAAGTTACATAACAAGCGCTTGATGCAATCACTGGGTCATATGTGAGCCAAAGCAAAACAGGGTGTAGCCTGGAATGGAACAAAAACACGGCCCACCCATCGCCACCCAGCAGCAGCAGCACTAGGACCCACCACCCTGCAGCCTGATTTCAGTTCATTCCCAAGAGACTTTTGCAAATGACACATGGAGGTAATAATGACACCTGGTTACGTCTACACTGCCTGTTAATAACATGATGATAGTAGGATGTGAGAAACAATAGCATCAACAATAACAGGATGTAATCATAGGACAGAGTCATTCACAGAAAATAAAAAAAAAAGCAATGCACTGAGTAATAAAGTTTGAATCTATCGTTGTTACAATACTAAATGCTGTTGCAAAAGTTTGCCACAGCTTTATCAATCAACACAAACCGTATATGTAACTAAGAGAATTCAATATAAGAAATGACGCCTCCCTGGAATCTGTAGGAAAATCAAAGAGTGTCTTTTAAGCACATGAGCCTGAGTGCTGGAGATAATGGTCCTGTGTATCTGTCAGTAAGTGAACAGCATACACACACACACACACACACACACACACACACACACACACACACACACACACACACACACACGTAGACACGCACACAAATACACAAACAAACACATCAATACTGTGAACTGAAACCCTTAAAGCAACTCATGAGCAGGGGGCAATCACCAGGAAAAACAGCCCTGTATGGCAAGAACAAAGTGTCCTGTCGTTTTATTGTAAATCCATTAGGCCAAGACGTGAAAGCTGCAAGGAGGGTAGTCGTCTCAAGTCCTTGGGGATGTTAGGGTGATCGCAGTGTGTACCTAATGCTGGCCATTTGTCAAACTCTCCTTAAGAGGTACTGTATATTAAACAGAAAATACAAGCATAGCAAACTAAATTGTTATTGTTTGAAATGAATGATGGGGCATTTTCTTAAGTAACCTTAATATGACAAATACATAAATACATCAAAGCAGAAGTAAGCGATCCGGTCGTTTTGGCTAACTTCCTGTCAGCGGAAGGAGTTAGCAGTCCCCGCCCTCGTCCCTACGTCATCACATGCGCGCGCATCCCTTGGCTGCACACACAGAGAGGACCGCCCCTTTATGCCGTTCTCTCTCCTCATTGGATAAAGGTTGTAGGATCAGAGCAGAGCAGAGTGACTGACAGACCCGTGTTTCGGTCCAAACACTCTATGTAAGTGATTGCTGTCGGAAGATATAACTATTTAAGACTTATATTAACACAAACATTCCGCTTACTTCTGCTTTAATAGATGAAAAAATACTGACTTTTTACTTTCTATATATATTTATTTATTCATTACCTAAATATTCTATTGTTTATCTCTAGATTATAACACCTTCATTAAAAAGGAAGAGACAGTATTAGTCATCTATCTAAATGGACTTAATCTGTTAACAGTTCCTGGATGATGATATGCAGGCATGGTTTGGTATTTCATCAACTCCCCAACACAAGGAACGTATAAACATACAGTAATTGGCTCATTAGACACAAGCTGGAGGCATTACTCCCAAAATATCATTGGATGAAAGACGCTTTCATCTATGAGTCTGCTGACTTCACCACTTTCCCTGTCTTTGCTCTGTAACAACATTCCTCTGATAGGACCAGAGTGAGTGAGTGAATGAATGAGTGAGTTACACCATTGGTTGGTCAGCTGAACGTTGGACTCCTATGACTCCTTATTTCTTTAATAACTGGCTTTTTATTTACCTTTATTCTAATTCACTCTAACTGATATGGTAATAATTGTATCAGAATGACGCCTTGTTTTCATCCACTTCTGTTGCCACATTACATTCATGGCATTACAAATCAATACAAACTCATCAGTTTCTTAAGTAATTCCTGTAACTTTCAGAGAAACACTATATTCTCAACAGGGCTTTTATTGCTGATATGCATAATATTGGAAATTTAGATTTTTTTTTTACCAGCCCAGCAATTAGTTGGCTTCAGATTGCTTATATGACTACGGAACAGTTTAGAGTAACAACAATAAAATCTGAAATAGACTTTCATTGTCAGCACTCCTGTTCATGTGTCAATAACCTGTTAATTTATTTTTTGCTGTGCTGTGGCATTTTTAGGTTATTTTCTGTTAATACTGAATTTAATTAGTGTTTTAGCATGCCTGGCCAAATGCTGTTCTTGGTGCTGAAAGGGGAAATTAATTGTAGCATGTTAACTTAGCATTTGACCTTTTGTGTTTCTGTATGACTGCATCTCTCGTGTGTACACATGGGGAAAGGACAGCTCATATGGTCTTTCTGTCCTTGATGTTTGACTGACATTTTTCACAAATAGCACCCTGGGCATACTGTATGTATCCATACAGGCACATACAATATATACTAGGTTTATACCTACAGTATTCATGTTTTGTTAACTTTTGTTGAGCACAAGAATGATGACACTGTCAAATTAGATATTAACATCTTAAAGCTGTAGTTTATCAAATCAATAACTTGTATTTTTAAAAAGCAGACAGCCTCTTTGGAAGAAAGAAATCCAAATTTCATTGAGGAAGGAGAAGGCCAAACTTTTGTTACCAGTTAGCAAAATAAGAGTGCACTAGTCTAGAACAACCAATGCAAGCCATTTAATTGCTTAGTCCATGCCCACAGAGTACAGATCAGCCTCCCATAGGCAGCTTTGTCTCCAACTGTGTGTGTGTAAGTAAATGTGAGCTTAGCCTTTAACACCATTCTATCTTAATTTCTCAGAAATAATGAACTGCTGCAATCAGAAGTGATTAAAAGGGCAAGAATAATGGTTTATGACTTTTTATAACTGAGCCCAGTGGATTAAAAAGGTGCAAAATGTCATGGAAAATAAAACAGAGAACTATGTCACCCCATAGCAGCGCTTCCTACTGCTAAATTTCAGACATTCATGTGGACATATACTGTATGGTGGTTGGTGTGAGGTGGACAGCCTATTATGGAGTCATGCAACTTACAATGGTAGAAAGATGTCAAACATGTCAAAAATGTAAATGAGTTGATAATAAAGATTTAAAGGTAGAGTCCACAGGTTTGTTCGTTGCAGTTTGTAAACACATTCAATTTGCCCCTTCCTCTCAGGCTCAACTGTGCATGCAGACTGCAGATCAGGACTGACCCTCTCATTCACAAGGAAACTCTTCTCCACTTAGGCCTTCAAAGTTCTCGTTTGAATATTTACTACTACCACCAACATAGCGGCTGGATGCCGTCAAGCCAGGAGAAACTGCAGATACGCACAGAAATGCAGTCAGAGTGAGGCGCTGGAGCATTGGGACCATACCGAGCTGGCCAAGCTGCTGCAGGTCTAGTGGGGCTAGTCGGTAGACGCTCCAGCGCCTCGCTCGTACTTTTCTTCACTGCTAAGTGTGTATTCACCATTTCACCTGGCTTGACGGCGTTCAGTCCCTTGGTGGTAGTTTTTATACAAGCCCACGGCACCGCACCTTCACCTGCGCTCTGTCATTGGCTGGGAAATACACACTGACTCCCTGTCCAGAAATGTCCCAACTACACCAAAACAGGCAGAGGGAGGGAGCTCTGCAGACACGTCACCATCCACCTGAGTAGAAGCCAATAGGCGACGATTAAGCAGGATTTAGACTCTATGAGGCTAAAATTCCCCGCTTTCCTAATAATAATGTAGGCAATAATGTTTAAAGCTGATTTTTAGGTATTTTAGCTCCTTGAACTTCTATTTAGCATAGCGTAGTTAACTGTAGATTCAGCAGTACTCCTGCTGCTGGCTGTTGTAGCTCATGAGTAAAGTTAGTTTATCTTTGGAAAACTAAAACTAACCTTTGTAATAATAGCATTTTAGCTAGCAGCTAAGGCCGATCAAAAGTTCACCTGACTGACCTGTTATTGAGCTGAAAAGTAAAGTGAAGTTTTGATTTATTCAATGACCTGATGACAGCATCAAACTTATTTGCTCAGATCATTTCCTCTATTATTCATTTAATTTAAAGCTCTGTAGCCTACAGTTTTACGAAACTCAATCCAGATCATCAAAAATGTGTCAAACATATCACATTCCCTGCACACATTTAACAATTGATTTGTAAGACTGCTAAATGCTGACGGAGGATTAATTGACCCTGTCTGGATGATAAGACCATCCCTGAGAGAACCATGCCCTTGACCTAATTCCCTGCTCTCAGGCTGCATGGGCCACTGTCACTCAGCCCTCTGCTGTGAATCTGATGAACCAGCGACGGGAAGGAGAAATCACACACATACAGTAGTTAGTAAACACACACAAGAAGGGCAAGACAAGCTGGTACGGAGCAGCAGAAGCCCTGCCAAGCCCGCTGGTTCACAGATGAAGAGCGGTGATTGATTTCCAGCAGACACAGAGCTCAGTGTCCCCCCCACCCCCTCATCACCCCCATCCCTGCCCACAGAGGCTTTAACCCATGCAGTGCTTAGCGAGAGGCAAGATCCAGCCCTCCTACTGCCCTACATTTTACAGGCTACTGCTAACGCTCATGGATAAATATTCACATGGCTGAAGGCTGAGGATGAGGATGGTTGTTATTACTGTAGTGGCTGGATCCAGCCAGTAAAAAAACAACAACTGTTCTGTGTCAAAATGAGGTTGATCCTAAACACTAATTGAACCTACACATGCATATTCTAATATTACAACTATCTAAATCATTTAACATATTCATGCCCTGCATTTTGCACGTCTTAGAGGAAATCGTGGGAGGAATGCAGCATTAACAATTCAGATTAAATGCTGCAATTTCCCAACACTGTATGTAAGGGGATATTTTAGGCATTTAAAACAAGATTCTGTACACTGTACTGTACACTGTATTTATGAGGAAAAAACCCACAAGCACTTGACATGTGGCCTCTTATAGTCTCTAATATAAAAGGATTTGCTGCTTTTCCTTTTTCCAATTTGCCGTCACCTTTTTAAATTACCGCCGCAACTACTCACAGCTTACAGCGGCACTGATTGAGCAGGGAATATATTTAGCAGGCAGCCAAACACCGAAGGTTTCTGACTAAATTACTATTTTATAATGTCAAGTTCAGGGCTGAAACAATTTATCATTGAATTGATTGTTGTACTAAAGAAAATGAATGGTCTAAAACTATGATAATTGATTGTTTTATATGGGAAAATGCTAAACTTCAATCATTCACTATGAGAGGTAATTTCTTTCTTTTTCTTTTTTATAAGCAACAATATGCTTTTCTTGCTATTTTCTGATGTGTTCATAAACAAAGTAGTTAATTCATTTTAAACAAAAATAATAAGTGATGATAAAAATAATATTAAATTGTAGCTCTAACATGTACTATACGGATATAACTATATTATTTGAATAAAATGAACAGCACAATACCATACATATTTTGTCAGCACACACACCTTAAATACTCTTGGTGTTGGTAACACACGCGACTCTCTCCGACTCAGCGCTCGCTCAGCCTCAGATGGCCCAATGGGCTCAGCTGCTCCCTTACAGATGTAACCACTACAGTTCCTCTCTAACACAGTACGCAGCCCATCAAACACAACCGTGCTGGTGGTGCACCCCATTCCTCCAGGTCCAAACAGGCATCAGTCAGGAGAGCCTGCCAGTGACCCAGTTTCCTTGATCGTCCCCTGCTCCTGCGTGGTCCATGACTTAACTCTGACCCACAAATCCACAGCTTCTGACCCAGGGAGGGAGCGCTGGCGTCCCAGGCAAAAGGATCCAGACAGGTATAGAGCCAAGGAGGACGGCTGGAGAGTGAATTTGTTCACACACTGGAAAAGCGTGCCTCTGTTATTCCTAGCAGCTCCACTCTGTGCTTGTAGGAATACCTCAGTCAGCAGACGATACACAGTGAGTGAGTGAGGTAGAGCGCAGAACAAGTGATAGGGGGGGGATGAAGGATGCTGTGTGAGCTCTGCTGCAGCTTCAACCAATGCTGAGCTCCGATGCAGCGCAGGCTTGCATGTGCATCTGTCTCACTTACTCAGTCACTTGCTCCTTTGAGCCCCTGTGAGTGTTCATTTCCAAATTCCACCCCATATCTTCCAGCTTTTCATTTCCACATTGACACATTGCAGCTTTGACTAGACAAGAAATGAATTAACCCCTTTAATTTTAACTTCCCAAAATGAGACTACTCTTGGGAGCCGGATGAATAATTGTGAAATAAATGGGTTACATAAAATGCAGTCTTATATCCAGAGGGAGAATCTGATTCCATGGTCAGGCAAACAGCAATATGGCTGAATGCTTATTTAGTTCAGCTGAGAAACCAGGGCCAATGGCAGAACAAGTGGATGAATCACACTGAATAGATGGCATGTACAGTAATATCCAGCAGTAAGCAGCCTGTGTAATAATAAAAAAATATAGAATAAACAGAAACACTGTAAGCCAGTCCAATGATTCTTCAATAAACAAAATGCACCAAACATTTATTAAAATGAAAATGAAATGTCCAAATCCCATGAAGCAACCTAGTGACCTGACTCAAGCCTCAAAGAAATCTCTGTTGATAAAACATACCAAGGACATGGGAGGATTTCAAACTTACAGGCCAAGACATCAAATAGGGAGGGTTTTTTTTTTCTATAAAAGATAAGCTGCTGCTTGATCACAAGCTGCCCGCTCTGCCAAGTACACACAGATATATTGGGAGTGGAACGACAAAATTTGATCACACACAGGCTCTCTGAAATGCCAGGGAATGATTCACTTGCTATCGTGGCCTTTGGTTAATGCGTCTCTGCACCGGGAACAGACAGACAAAAGATAAAAGCAGGAAAACATTAAATGTCTTAGCAAAAACTACATCTTGAAAAACAACTGTAAAAAAAAACACTTCACTGTAACTGTGCAGAATAAAATCCTTATTATTATTAGTATATGAATCCAAATGTGGGTCAGAACTACGTTAAAACCATTTAGCCGACCAACACAGATGGACATGTGCTATCTGCCTGCTGCAGTTGCCCGTGTTCCACATCCTGATTATGAGGAAAAGGAGAGGAGATGAGGAAACAGAGCCGTGTTCACTTTGGTTTATTTATCACTGTCTCTTCCCTTCCTGCAGCTGCAACTCTCACACTCAAAGACCCCTTAAGTTCTCAGTGGGAACTGTCAAAAAAATCATAGATCCTGTAGTATGTCCCCACTGCAGCAGCTGTTTACTTTGATAACGCCTGATGCTGTGACAAAAACAAGCTGGCATCTGTTTGGAAACTTCCTTTTGGAGACTATGAGAGAAATATTTCATCATTTCATTAGGCTGTATGACAGGTACACCCATACAAACACAAACGTGCATGTCTGGAGAAAGTGAAGTGCTCCCTTACATCATGATGGTGCACTAAGCCATAAACGCTTGCACGCATTCCTGCTTGCTGTTGTGTTAATATTTCAGCAGTGCTTGACACACTGAACTACATTCGAGTCTACGACGAGATGAGCTGCAGAGGGGAGCAGCTGAGCCCGCGGATGAGGGGGATTCAGTCAGAGAGAGACTGGGGGAAACAGGGACAAGACTCTGATTACGCTGAATCGATCTGTTAGGAAATACATTTCGTCTTTTGCTTGATCCTCTTTCTCACACCTCTGATCCACTCTCCATGCCTCCATCTCTGAAAACAGGGATTTTAGGCTTACTATATAGAATAACAAGAAGCAATCTGGTGTAAAACTGGTAAAACTGCAAAGTCATAAATCCACTTTTTGAGGGTATGTAGGACAGCAGCAACACTGATTTCCTTTTACTTGTGCTCCTTCTTTTTTGGTCCTTAAGTGCAGTCAAAGCTTTTGCAATGAGTCGGCATAATCCCAGGTGTTTACATTACGCTGGATATATTTATATTATAGATAAAATGTAAAAAAAAAGAAAGGAAAAGAAAAAAAGTCAAATTTCCTGTTAATACAACTGTGCCAGCAGTATTCTTTCTTATTCCTGTATTCCTAAGTAGAAAATACCCTCTCCTTCTGTATGCTATACATTTACAGCCATCTCACCAAAAGCAAATATGTTTGTCCAAGTTCACGAACAGCTGTCAATTACTCCCGCCAGTTATTACTTAATGAGCACCAACATTAACAGGAGCAGGACAAAATGGACAGTGACGCATGGCTACAGCCAGACATTGTTTGAAGTGTCACAGCTGGTGATCATAAATCTTTTGGCCTCAGGACACAAATTCTTCATGTGCATGTAAAGACATGTCTGCAACAATGTAAAGAGGCTGCCATGAGGGCGCTGTGTGGAATTTCCTAAAGGTGGAAAAACAATGGTGGTAATTTCAACTTGCAGCACTAGTGATGCTTTTTATATCTTTGTTTTTTGAAAGGTTGCCTTCATTTAATAGACAGACAAGACAAAATGCATCTAAAGAGGGGTTATGACTGCTGGAATCAGACTGCGACATGTTATTTTGTTTTTTGTATAGTAACACCAAAAGAGGTGACATGTGACACCCATATTCTCCAATTTAAACATTAAGCTTATATTATGAGCAGGTGGGCGTAATGTCCATGAGTTTGCATTGTGAGGAGACTAGTCCCATTACCGTCCCAAACACTCTTGATATATTTTCTTTGTGGCCTACATCTAACCTGTTGAATAAATTTAAAAGGATATTCCCGGTAAGTTTAACCCATGGTCCAACACACCGTGACACCGGGGAGCATACATCAGTCCGACTGCCCAAAAGTCCGACGGCTCATTTCTCCGACTACAGTGTTAAGGTTAGGTTTAGGGTAAGGTTAAGGGTTAGGGCTACTTAAGTCGGAGAAGTGGGAGGTCGGTCTAATGGACGCAAAAATAAAGAAATGTATGGTCGGAGAAATGGGTAGTCGGACAGACGCCATGCGCCCCGTGACACCGAGTTAGACCCCCCCCCTGGAGAGATGAAGTCTGCTAACCTAGCTTGTAGCAACTTTAGCAAAGACCACACCATAACAAACAGCGCAGTCTATTTCTCCACGCGTAACCCGCGATCAAAAAGCCAAAATACACAAATAGCACAAATAATGCTCAGGACAGCACCAAAGTTCATCAACAGTACAAACAGGGTCCCAGCACATAATACGAGGCATCACACATCTGTTATCTTAGCCTGGTTTCTATTGAAAAGAGACGAAAACAACTCACAGACTCTCCTGCAGTAGCCTAACTGTGCGTTCACACCAAAAGCGACCGTAGCGACCGTGGCGACCAGCTGCCATTCATTTTCAATGTACACTGGCGACGAGGAGCGACGAGGAGCGACTGGCGGCGGGAGCGACGCGATGGGAGCGACGCGACACGAGCGATGAAAGTTGGGAGAGATTGAACTTTATGCAAATGAGCAGCGGCGCGACCGCGGCGACAGCCAATAGCGGACTGGGATTCTCACAGCCGGAGAAATTGAGAGAGCCTGAATGGACACATCTGCAGCACAGCTTGAAAGTCCCGCCCCTTTGGTCGCTTGGTGCAAGGGCCTGCTAGAGCTGGCAAGCGACGCGATAGAGGCGGCCAGAGCGACTACAGGCGATTTAATCGCTTTCGGTGTGAACGCACAGTAACGTTATGCAGCAACTTTCCGCGTCCAGCACAGCGTCCAGGCACTGACAACACACGTCCGAGGCCGATACGACTGGCAGCACAAACAGTCAGTTGCGGCGGCCACTGGCAGACAGCCTGGAGCTCTCCCTCTTTCACTTTTCTCCTCCATTTCCTTCAGCTTGTCTTCAGTAAACTCGGTCTCAGACTGATAGGGGCGTCCATCGAAATGAAACCAGTCGTCGTTGTTGTAAAACTCCATAAATTCAGCCGTGTTACTTGTCCCTTCTGTGATGTCTGCTTCACTCATGGATGTATTATATTAACGGCTTCACAGTTACAGACAGTTTCTTCCGGCAATAAACGTCGTCCCGATCTCGCGTGTGACGTCACGTCTAATCTCGCGCTTGTTCACGTGATTTTCTCCCGCAAATATATAAAGTTTGAAATGCCCAATTCCGTTCATTTCCCTGTGAACACTCGATAATAACTTTTATAAACTGATAGGCAATATACATAGGAACTTTGACTGCATTGCATGGAGTAACTCTACTTCACTCGGTAATTGCCTCCACGGCAGCGGACTACCTGTAGCCATGGCAGTAACCTGAATTTATAGAGTTTGACAACAAGACGACTGGTTTCATTTCGATGGGCGCCCCTATCAGTTTGAGACAGAGTTCACCGAAGACGGGCTGAAGGAAATGGAGGAGAAAAGTGAAAGAGGGAGATCTGCCGGATGTGCTGGGCCTGGGGGGTTCGAGTGGTCAATGTGTGGTCACTGCCTGCTAGTGGCCGCTGAAACCGAATGTTTGTGCTGCCAGTCGGACTCGTAGCTACTCGGACTCGTTGCTGCATAACGTACTATAACTGGAGGAGAGTGGGTGAGTTATTTTTGTCTCTTTTCAATAGAAACCAGGCAAAGCTAACAGATGTTTGATGCCTCGTACTATGCTGGGACCCTGTTTGTACTGTTGACAAAGTATGCTGTTCTGAGCATTATTTGTGGCTATGCGTGGCTTTTTGATCGCGGTTTGTGCGTGGAGAAATAGACTGCACTGTTTGTTATGGTGCGGTCATTGCTAAAGTTGCTACAACTAGAGCTCTCGAGGGAGGGTCTAACTCTGTGTCACGGTGCATTGGACCATGGGTTAAATTTACGCCGGAATATCCCTTTAAGGTGTGCTGCAGTTCAGGCAATACTTGCCCATATGTGTGAGGTCTGAACTGACAGCACACTGAACCACGATCACCTCCTGTATCTGATGTTTGTGCATGGCATGAGCTTCCTTATAATCCCGCCCTTTTCAGCCAATCAAATGCCAATCAAAGTCTAAACCAGTTGCACTGGCTTCCATCCAAACATAATGGAGTTCACTCAAACAGGTCTCCAAAAATATTAGTGAGGACACGTCCTTATTGTGCAAACCTAACCTTGCTATACATCACAAGTTTGAATCCAGCTCTGTCACTTCCTGTTACTCTGAGTTTTAGCCCTGAAGGAAAAGTGGGGCACGGTGCCAACAGAGAGTTTGATTAGATGTCCCAACGTTTGCTTGAGCGATAAGTTTTACCATAAACTCCACTGGTGATAAATTATTAAGGTCAGACATGCAGGGGATTGCTGAATCATTAGCTGTAGCAGTGTTTCTGCCGACTGCCCTTGTGTCTCAGTAGTTGGCAGCAAGCCTCCACATAGGAAATATAGCTTGAAAAGAAAAAAATACTTTTACATTAGAAAGAGTTTGACTGTGACACATGCACTGCCTGGCTCAGTATAATCAATATAATATACGTTAGTCCCTGACATGGACCATATTCCACTGCCTCTGCTCGGCTTGAGTAGCTACATCTATTCTCTGCATGTCTGAAGCTGACAAATGAAGTGGTGCTATAGCCTCTAGCAGTACACACAGTTGGACTGTGTCAGCTATGCTAAATGTTGAGTTGGCGCTCCAGGCAAAGGCTATGCTGAGAATGGAAGGAGAAGGGGGTGTAGTGGGGGGTGGGAGGTTTAAAAGTGGGCTGAGGCACAGCATGGGTCAATTTGTAGAAGTTCAAGTGTGAACATCCTCTGTGAGTCCAAGCTGCACTGCACTGCTCAAATCTGCAGCAGCTGCAGAGGAGATAAGAGCCGGACTGAAACACTGCTGGGTGACTGGAGCTGCGTGGATTACTGCCGCTGTTGTTACACAGCCAGGCTTTACTCTGTGCAGTGGGTAATATTTCTGGCACGGTATTAAATACGACCCCCATAATGTACTGGTAATGCTGCTGATTGTTTATGGCTTTTCATTACAGCCATACATTCCCATGATATACCAGCATAAAGATGTTCACTGACTGACACTATTCAATTTTTACAATTGTCCAAAACTGAGAAAATGAACCACATTTACATAATTTCAAAAAGTGAAACAAAACATATTAGCTAATCAGGACTGTTGTGGAAATTTCCTTTAACTTGTGAGAGAGAAAATCGAAGTCCAGCAAAGAAGGGTTTCACTTAAGTACTTTATTTGATCTTGCAAGAGGTGGACTGTCATACACACAAAAGTCTGTACAAGAGTGCACACTGAGATTTGGTTACATCAGGTTACATAGGCACAAGAGCGAGAAGGAGCCATGTGCTCCTCCTTGGAGGCGGCATCAAACATTGTCCAATTACATTATTGCATTCTTGCAGAATACAGTAAGTTTGCATAGTACAAGTTTGCACTTAGCGCTCATGACATGTCACTGGGCTATTAAAATCAACTCATATGTGAAGGCAGGAAGCTCGTGGTTGTCTGTAACCGAGGGTCTGTGGTCTATTCCAACAGATTACTGTACCGGGATATAACCAATGTGATTACAGGCACAAGAGTTTCATAATTGGTTTTTGTGTGTGTACAACAGCAGCAATGTCATCACATGTCTTTCAATTTCCATCTCTGTCAACACCACCACACTCACGCCCTTATTGATTTCTTCCAAGTAACTGAAATAACTCTCTCTTCTCTACCTGGAATCACCGAACACAGTCACAACATCTGCTACATATCGACACCATCCCCAACCCACAGCAGCAACCGGCGAACCCCCACCTACCCGCACCTCACACCCCACCCTGACCTTCAGTCCCCAAAATAACACCACTTGTACTAATCCAGCCATTTCAAACTGTTAACAGCAAGTGGTGGGTGGCGCCAAATTAAAAACATCAAAGCCAGCACATGTGGATGCAAAAGGGTCAACTTGAGGTTCACACCAAGCGGTGGACAAACAATAAAAGCCAGAAATGTCCCCGCACAGCTTAGAGGAGTAGAGGGGAGTTCAGGAGGAGCTGGCATCTCATCTGAGGAGCCTCGCTAGGATGAAGGTCAAGTCTGCAGCTGGTCATGTTTCCATGCCCGGTGTCTCCTGTGGGACACTGTAGGGAGAAGAATTTGTATTGTGTGTGTCTGTGTGTACGTATGTGGGTGTGTTGGTGTAGAGAGAAGCCACAGTGTGGTGCACCAGAGTGACATCACCCACACATCCAGCATTGCCGGGCCGATAAACCAGGCTGGCTCCCGGCTGGAGCTCTCTAGGGACTCAAAAAGGAAGTGGCTGTTTCCTGCTGATGTGTGTGTGTGTGTGTGTGTGTGTGTGTGTGTAAACCTTGTCATAACAAAAGCTGCAGCTCGCTGCCCACTTTCCTTTAAATTCAATCAAAACGATGGGGAGCTTTGTGGGCATTTGTCAGAGTAATGCTGACCTCCTAAATTCACCAGCACAAATGGAAGAACTGGAATTTTACTGTTGGAGCACAAAAACAGGCGCTCTATTAACCCTTGAGCGGTTTTTGAAAATGTTAAGTGCTCTATTTCCTGTAGAGTAAAAATTTGAAGCTGTTTCTCAAGTGTTTTTGTGTGAGAGAAAAACTTCTTTGGGGACTGCTCTACACTTACACATGTGGGTGGGCTTCATAGGCCTGGAATCTCAATAAGCCAAGACGCTGAGTTTACATTATAGGCCCATAATACTTGACATAACACAACAAAGTGGAGTTAGATCATTGTCTGAATACTTAGAGAACTGCATAGATTAAACTTTAGCCTCTCTTTGACCTGGAGCTGACACCCAGGTTATCCTGTCCATCTTAAAATGGCACAAAACAAATACAACAGGGGCCACATCCTCTTTCCTTTTCTTGGTATTTTGGGATGGTTTATTTATCCCAGGAGAAGAAAACGACCCATTTTCCTGAGGGGTACTGCTTCCTCGACTTTGTTGTGGCACAGAGTAAGTATATGCTGCATTGAGGACGCACACACAAATTAAAAAGTATGCACACACCGCACACACCCAAACAGAGATGCACATATGCACACACGCCATGAGCTGTATCTGTATGCAGCTCTGTTACGTGCTGCAGCGAGTGAGGTTCCTGCAGTGGGGTCTGGGTTATCATTAATAGAGGACGCTGATCAAACACTGCCTTTTCCCTCAGCCTCTGCCGCAGCAGCTCCAGCAGAGATGGTCTGAAGCAGTGCCAAGAGGGCCTGCAGTCACCCCCCTCACCCCCGCCAACTGTGCTTTGGCTTCACTAGACATAAACATTAAGAAAAAATAAAATAAAAATCGCTAAAAATTGCTTACTTACTCAAACAAGCTGATGTTGATCTCACTGCATATTCACAATGACCTCTGCAGAATAAAATGCTGTTGCCTTGACTTCAGGTTTGTTTTTCTTGTGGAAAATAAATGATGAACTGCTGATTGCTGCACAACATGAAATAAAAGCAGCCACGGGGGAGCATTAAAAAAACAACAACTCGATTGTAGAAACAACTTTGTAATCAGTTTTCACCTGAAAGCAGACACCACACCCTTGTGTATCTTCACCCACCCACCCACACACACACACACACACACACACACACACACATGCAGAGAGCATTGTAAAGCTCTAAGGTAGGAAAACATCAGTGTATGAATGCTGTTACCACCACCTACAGGATGGCAAAGATACTACACTGATAAATGTTTTTTTTTCCTGATAAAGTGTGCGATAAATATGACATCATATTGAACAATAAAAATGATTGCATAATGATTTTTTATTTAATGCATAGTCACAAAACTGTCATTCATTGAACATACACAGTGATTATACTACTGCTGTGTGACACCACAGTCCACAGCGACAGTGGACAGTGCTCTGCTTCCTGCACTCATTGGCATAATGCAGCCATTGTTTTTCCCCCCAGTGTGTGTGTGTGTCATTTCCAGGAGCACAGTGAGGAAATAATCATTCCCGCCAGTGGAGTCACTACAGTGGAAGAAGAGGTGACCATATACAAACCGGACTTCACAGGAAGAGAGAGTCACTTAGCTGACAGTGTTTTCACAGCTCCAACACCTCATTTAAAATCACACACATTAGGCAGACCTGTTGGAGAACCAAAATCAGCACAGGCTTAGTGATAACACTGTGATTCACACAGTTATAACAATTTGTCACTGTTTTTATTCAGGACGAGGCAGGGAAACTACATTTTCAGGCGTCATGTTTTGGTCCAGGAGAAAAATGTCACCTCGATGACAAGCTGTCATCATCACGAACTGTGGAGACTATTGTCGGGGGGTGGGGGCTACATGACACTCAGCGGGTCAGTACACAGTGCCCAGGTGTAAAGGAGATTTCAGAGTGAGTGTGTCATCACGGCCAGGCTCTGACACGCAGCGAGGAAACTGAGAGATCCTGAAACAAGCCCGTACTGGCTTGACGTGAGGCCATCGCACGGAGGAATAGCTACACTCTGTGAGTCACCACTGCAGGTCCAGCAATGTTTCATTAGCTGTAAAGCAGCCACTGACTTGAATGCATAGTTTAGACCCAAACTGCCCATATTACTGAGGTTAAACTTTCTAAATGTAACATCATTGAGGGTTAAGATTCAGAGAATGAGAAAATTCTGACTGTTCAGTAGGCTAACTAATCAAATTGTGTATATCTCACATTGTTAGGTTTTTATCAAAATAAATAAGGATCGAGATGTGCTTTTCTTGTATTAACATAAGAGTATTTAGTTTGTAGTCTGAGATTTTCCTTCGTAGAAACATTAGTCACAGAGCTAAGCATTCAATTTTAAGAAAAAACAGAACCAGAATACCCAGCGACCTTTGCAAGACCCCAGAGATCTTTTAACAACATTTATCACTATTCTGAAAGATATTTCCAGACTCCTCTAAAAGTAGAAATAGATTTCATCTGTTGCAGGACAAAAAAACCTTTGTATATATATTTTTTTGAACCCCTTGTTATAATATTGTCGTATTATTTAATAACTAAATAAAACAAAGTGGAAAGTAATATTAATTTTCCAATATAACAGAAAAACAACCTTTGTACAGTATGCTTCCTGTGCTGCAACAGTCTGCCTGTACATCAGTCCTAGGACTCAATGATGAACTTTTGGGTCAAAGGTCAAGGTTGCCCTCACAAAACACAATTTTGGCATTGTGAGTGTAATATTTCTGTAACTCTTTAACAACATCTCTGTAACACCTTGAGGGAATTTATGCAGATTTAGGTAAATGTTCTCTTGGACTTGAGGACAAAGGTCAAGATCATGATGACCTCACAAAACCTGCTTTTGACCAAATTTTACCCTAACCCTAACACCTCAGGGGAATTCCTTCATATTTTCCACTCTTACTCAAAAAACTGATTAGACTTTGGTGGTCAAAGGTCAAGGTCATGGTGACCTAATAGATAAAAACTTTTACCATCTTTGTTTGGATGAGGAAGCAGAGTTGTGAGTTACCAAGTGGCTTTTTTTCTTTTAAGATGAGCAGTGGAGGAGATACTTTTCCTTTTGGTTAGAGGTTTTATCATATAGAAACACATTTGGAAATTTGTGAAATTGTGAACATTTTTGTGAAACTTCTTGGATTTTCTAAAAAATAGCCATGTATTTATGTATATTTGACGCTGGAGACATGACATTGCAAGAAACCCAAAAGCCTTTTAACAACAAAGTCCTCATCAGTCATTAACAGGCAGATGATACATTAAGTACAGCTTCTTAATGAAAACAGCTAATCATTAATCCAGGTGCATTGCTTTCATTTATAGCCTACTTATATCTATCAGACAGCTTTAACAAAAAAACAAAACAAAACAAATCTTGTCCGACAGATGAAGACAGTATGAAGATTTACTCAAATACGCCACAATGAAAGCCAGTTAGACTGAGCAGATTAAAGAGCAGCGACCTCACTTTCAAAAACACCATCAGTCACCACACAGGAGCACGATACTGTACGTCTGACTGCTGACTACAAAATGTGTAATAAGTGACAGGTCAGGTGAGCGTAGCAAGGAGGGATGGTACAAGTTATTGTTTTCTAATACAGGGCATTCTGGGAGGTAAACACTGGGGTGAAGTGAGAGGGGAGGATTAATCTGTATAGCCTTTATCCTGCAGATCAGTTTGAGATGGACTTTAATGTGAAAGTGGAACCAAAGACAAACAAGATAAGGACAAAAAACTAGAGCATCTAGAGCATGATAAAGCAGAAAACACAGGCAAATAGAAAGTAAAAGTTAAAACCTGTAACTAAAACAAATAACAGAGTATATTTTCTGGGTTGGTAACGACTTGTAGAAGCCATGTGTTGTAGGCGGTGGGGATAATTGGTTGGTGGTGGGGGGTGGGGGTTTGGAAACCTTTAAGGATCAGCTAATCTCAGTTGGCTCTTTGTTTGTAATCAGTGGAAATCCTCTTTAGCCTGCTTCAATGAGTGCTGCTGACAATCAAGGGAAACAGAAGATGGAAGAGGAGGTGAACGCATGTCCGTGCACCTGCACCACTTAAGTGGCAGCGTGGATTTATCTGTAATACTGTACCACACAGCTCCCAGGGGGACGCCACAAACAGCTGTTAGAAGAAGCTGTCACACATGGTGGTTACAACATGGTGGGCCAGGAGCCTGTTTGCATTGTGCAGATACAGAATTACAGATAACTTTTTCTATATCTTTATGTATTTAAGGTTTTTATTGTTTGTTTTGTACTTTTTTAAAATTCATTGTACGGTGTCCTTGAGTGCTAGAAAGGTGCCTAAACTAAATTATCATAATTAAAATCAGTCATTTGTAACTGTGTCCATGTGTCTCTCAATTATCTTCCAGACACAATAACATTATAGTAGAAAATGACATACACAAAATAAATGATTCATCCATCTTTCACCCTTGACTGGATACTGACACACAAACGTCAACTTAAATCATGATGTTCAAACTACTATGATGCATATCTGTGCCAATATGTAGTTTATGAACCTTACGTTGCATGTGTGCAGTAAGTCAGGGGAATGTAACTGTGCACAATACAGATTTGTACTAAACTTACACTGTATTTTCAGCACGAATTCATCCATGGAAATTAAAAAAAAAAGGTCTGCCATGAGATTGTTTTTGATCCAGGAGTGGCACACCGCCTTCTTCCTGTTGTAGCTACATTGGCTGGTGCTGCCTGAACCAACCAAGCCGTGCCTCAACATCCCCCCCTCCCTCTCTCTCAGAGGTCCCCACCCTTCCTGACAGAGGAAACACATGTTGTGGGATACATCCCTGTTTTAGAACAGCTTGACTGGGACAGTCAATATTGAACTGCAAACTGTGTCTCATGGCCCGTCTGTGTCTTGAAGCCACTTTTGGCAACAGCCAAGCCCCCCCCTCCTAAGTCTCTCATGTAGGAACACACACGGAGCAGCAGAACTCTCTCATGACAAAAAAAAGAGTCTTATTATTTGCTGCTGATCCCGTCTCTGTTGTTGGCAGTTTGCGAGATTTAACCTGCCTCATGGATCAGGCTAATGCCTCAAAGAGCAGAGTGGCTGCTATAGCAACTAAGATGGATTTGACATTTTTGTTAGTTTTAAGTGAGTCACTTGAGAGAAAAAAAAAAGAAAAGGGAAAAATGATTGATAGCTGCAAACTTAAACCAAATGCAATCCATCGATCCGAGTCCACAAGAGTACCTACTGTCAACATTTTTGAAAACAAGATTGAAAGAATTTCAAACAACCTAAATTTTCTCATATATTACGATGCATTGAAGTTATAACAGCTAATCAGATGTTTGTGGTGCACTCAGCACACACTGCTCTGTGAGTGGGGGATGGTGTTGATGTCCTTAAAAGACTGTGTGGAGGCACTAATAGGAGATTAAGTCAAGTCAGGGATACTGAGCTGTTTATCTGCACAGCGGTGTACATGGGGAAGAACAGGGATGCAATCCTGCATTGCTTCAAACCCTCACCACCACACAGGGTGCTTCATACGACATTGCACGTGGTTGAGTGTCAACAGTGCTGTGTGGGTGCTGCATCACTGTGTTTACCTCCATCACAAACAAGTGTGACTAGAAGGAGGACCTTCAGGCACACAGCCATGTTGCTGCTCCTCCATAAACACCATAGAGCTAACTTTATTTATCCATGCAGGGGAAAAAAACACAGCAGCAGCATAGTGCACACTCAGTGCAATCCTGCCTCCTCATGCTAAGTCCCTGCAAAACAAACAGGGAGCGAACAACAACAAAGCGTCAAGGAAAGCTCTGTCTCTACTGTATGCACAGGCTTAGACAGAAAAACCAAACACTGATTACCAGGGTCACATGATTTCCTACCGCACAAGACTTTCATTTATGTCTTCAGGCTATTGTCTAATGTTCCTCCGTCTCATTTTTCTGAATGTCAACTAATATAACAGCAGCCCAAGGAATTTGTTTTATTATTTTTTTTAATAAATACAGGCCCCAAATCTCAGTGAATTTGTCACTTTAAACAGAGCTCATTTGTTTACTGTGGGCTGAGAGTGCACAATGGGCTTGTTTTTGCTTCCAAAGAAAATAAAAAAAGGAGCTCAGTGTTTTATGTAAATGTTTCTTGAATGGGCAACCCCAGCGATTCATCAAAATTCACTTCACACTGGATAATTCGTCTAAGCTGTAAGTGTTTAAAATGTTTACTGTGACAAAAGCTGATTCATTTACTCAAGTGCTGTAGCTAAGTTTAATTTTGAGATACAGTACTTGCACTTTTTTTGAGTAATTCAATTTAATCCGACATCATACTTCCTCTACTCAAATATTGAATTACTGTATTTATCTGATCCTGGAGTTATTTGCAACTTTTCATGTTAAGATTTTATGTTGATACAAATGGTGTATCATAAATCTATAAAATATAGAATTTATTGATAAAATAAATAAAGTATAAGCCATTCGTATTGCCCCCCTGACCCAAAAAAAGTAAGTGTAGTTTCACATATGTATGAGTGGTTAGCAATTCCAGCAAACAACCCCACAGATTTTTTTGTGATGCTATAAAAAGAGACCCTTGGTTTGGGAACTGGACAACCTATAAAAGAAGATAAAAGCAGCTCTACTTTAACCTGCTACAACAGTAAAATGCTGCTTACACATTAGCCCCCAGTGAGGTAATAACAGCCCTGAATCAACATCTGTGTTAAAACAGAGCGCTGGCATGGTGGCCTGTTGTCTCATGCTGGCATGGTACTGTATCTAAAAATCGCACACATTATGCGGGTGTTATAGGGTTCAGTGTAAACAAGCAGAGGGGTTTTCCTCACAGCAATATAAAAGAATCTCAAATGATTGATGCATCAGCACTGCATTATCAAACTATTGATTAATATAATTATTATTATTTAGCAAAATAAGGACTTTGCTGATCATATTATGGTTTTAGCTAATTTGGATATTGAATCTATGACTTTTCTTTGATGTACTGTATTGGCACTTTTACTAAAGTGAAGGATCTGTTAACCTCTTCCACCACTACTCAGTTTAATGATTCACTTAGATCTGCCATTTCACCTGCCAAGCTTAGAGAAAGAAATCCAACAGGTGAGATGCAAACTCCTCAGATTGAGTCTTTGCTTGGTCCCACCCCCTGTAGGTTGCTTCTCTCCCCACCCCCCTCCCTCTTCTGTCTACTGTGTGTCAGAGTGAAGAATGCCAGCTATGCAGCCGGCCTGGTGAAAAGTCATTACAGACTATCCCCTCTGGCTGTGGCAGGTCCCATCCACACTCCAGCAAAGCCACAAGAAAGAGCGCTGAAAGCTGTAAAGATTTTAAACTCTGTTTAATGAAGCTAACAGCATGCATTGTGGGAAAGAGAGGAAACATCACAGGGAAGGCATCACATTAATTTCACATTAAGGTGCTGCTGACTTTTATCCATGTACAAATATTTCTCTGCTCCGGTGCCCTGGGTGGATTCAACACTGTGCCCTGAACTTTGAGGGAAATCCCGCAGGAACGATAACAATATCAATAGTAGCTTTCACTTTCATCTCTGCAGTCTGATAGCAGTAAGACTGAAGCGCAAAGCAGGAATGTTAAGTACTTCCCCACAGCAGCCCTTCGTCTTCAACACAGAGGAAATAAATTGTTAATAGTCATTCCTATTCCAGGGAAAAGCACACCCGGTATTTGCCTCTCCTTTACCTCACATCACACTTAAATCACCAACATTAAAATATGTCAGTTTTCAAGCTATTTACAGATTCTCCACAGAGGTTTTAACACTAAATCTCAATGGGAAGCAAGCTCTTGTATCGGCTAATTGTATGCTAATCCACCCCTCTGAGTTACACCACATCTGACAGCAGCTGATCCCGGTGTGATCTGCAGGAAGAGAGTGAATGGGAGGTCAGTGACTGCAGCGAAGCGAATTCAGAGGGGCCGGAGGGGGAGATACTGTGTTCAAAAGCAGATTACCCTACTGAGAATGAGCAGTTAGCCTGACACTAAACCCAGGTAGTTGAATCAGTCACACAGAGGAGTGACTGACAGAGAGCACATAAAAAACAAAGAAAGCCACAAGAGGCGCATATTTTCTCACTGGTTATATTCGCTAACTGATGTGCTTGATGACTGTGTAGCTGTTATAAAGTTGTTGATTTCTTTATTCCTTTTATTTCTTTTGTGGGATTTGGTCATAAACTGAGGTATTTAACAAATAGAAGATTTGACCTCATAGCTTATTTCTACAGCAAAAGTTGAAGGATTTATCCATTTAAAAGCAATTTAGGCGGTCCAAAAGTTTTTAGGACATTTCACTTAAAATCAAAAATATGAATGTTTTTCTGACGTCAAAGGAAAAGGCAGAGGATTACTGGCGTCATCAGGATTTATTCTCTGGGAACTTGTGTCTGCACAAAATGTCCAAACCATCTAAGAGTTGTTGAAATATTTCAGTCTGGACCAAACTGATGCACTGACAGAGCCACGCCATTAGCACGGCTAAAATAACACCCGAATAATACCTTATGTTTATCAAGGCTATCAAAGCTCAAAGGGTTCAAAACACAGGAGTGTAGCGTACAGTGCATCAAAGAATCAGGTCGACTCCACACTCATCAAGTAAAAGAGTGAACCTCCACTCAGAGGAGAGGGCAAATCCTATAATTGGCAGTGATTCAAAAACGGAGGAAAAGCCAGCCGTCGGGCGGAAAAAATAATGACAAGGTTACAATAGCCTACAGCGTACCCTCCAATCTTTTCTGTCATGGTAACAGTCGTATTCCCACAATTACAAGTTGATGGCCAGTTGCAGTGAAGGATAGGATACTTTTATAGACAAATTAAGGAGGCTAGCAGTAGCAGAGTGTATACACCTCACAAAAACACACACACAGGGACTTAAAAGGCAATGTGCTCGTCATTAGTCTGCTCTTTCTAGACATTTCTCAATCAGCCAACATGGATGCGTTACTCAGACTCCAGTCAAGAGAGCTTAATCCGATGAGCTTAATCTGTGGGTTGGTGCATGTACGTGCAGAGCAGCGAGTGATTTAGGCTTGACCAGCTTCACCTCATGGTTAATACTCTGGCTGGCCTTTTGCTAAACTAATGAATCAGTGGCGGCAGGCGGAGCAGTAGCCACCTACACTTGATATATTTCTCTCATTCACTTGCTCTGGTGTGGGCTGGGCCATGTAAAGACCTGTTTGTAATGGTGGCATTCATGTGACTGGCTGCAAAGCTTGAGGCTAATGGAAACTCAAGCCAGCCATCCCTACCAACTCTGCTATAGGGAAGGCTATAAAAACCTGACTGGAACTGTAGTTCTACTTTTGGTATTGCATGTACTGGACAAATTGAAATTTTGACGATAATGATGACATCAGATGTGATGAATCACCAAATCATGATTCTGAAGAGACCATGGATATGTACAACAAAGCCAAATTTTAAGTGGAAACATTCAATAGTTGTTGAGATATTTCAGTCTGGACCAATAACTGACATCTTCATCTGTATAAAAACTGGAGCACACAAAGACAAGGACTCTTTTCCAGCCTGATATGACATCCTGCATTAACATACCCAATATATTTTGTAATCCTTTGTATAATATGTAAACTGTGCGGTGTCTATTCTACTGCAGATCCTTATTGGATCAGAGATGATGATGCCAGAGCTGTTATCCGTTTACAGACGAAAGCAAACTAGATTAACCACATAATAATCAGAGGAAAAAGAGGCCAAAGGGGGTGGTGAGTCTTTAAGTCTTGCACAGCTGCACTTAGGTGTGTGCCCTGCTGACTCAAAAATAGAAACCTTAATGGCCTAGCGGATGGAAGCGAAGCAATACCCGACTTGATTGCTAAGCATTTGATAGTAATGTGCCGCAATCATAGCTCCATAGCAGGATGTATGCCTCAGCAGTGAGCTATGAAAGGAAGTTTGATTCAGAATGAATCTTCTGTACATGTTTCAACTTAGCCTTAACCTGTTAAAAGCATTGCTGGGAGGCTTCTGTCATAGAAACCACCCAGCTGCCCTGCTCTTTAACACCAATCTCCATTTGGACGGATGGGACAGCGCCAAAACTAAACAAACTGTCAGAGGCATGGGGAACGTTTTCCAGCCTTCATCAAAACAAACTTCACCTCAGCAACAAGCCATGACTGGACACAGTCTTGTCAGTTTTGTCCTGTGTCTCTGGGTATTTTATGCTGCATCTGGGGCAATAAAGAGAAACAATGGGATAGAAACACCTTTATCATTGTCTTATGTGTTACAACCACTGGAGGGAGGTCAAGTCCAAATGGATTTGGGAAATGTCGTGTATGTAGCGCTGCCATGCACTTGCACTGGACATGGCTCATCAACGGGCTTCTTCTGTTATGGTAACCTCCTCTTCCGTGTTCCAAAACAGGCCGACTCCATCAGGCCGAGCTCTAAAAGACAGAGTGGGCGGCTTAACAGCAAGCTCTGCCCAACACTTCTGTTCAACCCAAATACAGCCACAGGAAACCAGCTCTATCTAGGAAAAGACCGGCCTCTGCTCTCCCACAACAAGATGAAGGACAGGAAGTCATGGGTACTTCCTGTTTGGGCAGGATGGAAAAATTTTGGAGCTCTTAACTCACGGTGGCAGTGAGCTTACAGATGTGCAACAACTCCCGACACTCATCTATACTGCTACCGAAAGCATAGCTGCCGCGTCTGTGTAATGGAAATGCCACTATAAAAAGGAGACTGTTATGCAACAACCATGAGATCAGTACATACACATGGATCTTAGCGTGCAGCCACTGAATGAAAAAAAAATCAATCACTTAACATTGTACACAGATTTTTCGTGGGAGAAAAAGCAGTTAAATATTTCCTCATTCGCCACATCCGGCCAAGAAATTGTTAAATGGTCTCCTGATGTGACCACAAACCAATTATCTGGATTCAGTCTTGGCTCAATGCTCATATTTAGCACTTATTTTGACATGTGGTTAAAAAATATATGCTGGC
The DNA here is from genome assembly GCF_045865225.1 of Trachurus japonicus. NCBI lineage: Eukaryota > Metazoa > Chordata > Actinopteri > Carangiformes > Carangidae > Trachurus > Trachurus japonicus. Next base: position 18,292,797 of record NC_140927.1, read on the forward strand.
ACAATGATGTGTTTGTTAAAAAAAAAAAAAAGGTAAAAGAGAAAAGAGAAAAAAAACAGCAGTTGGGATAGTTGCCCCAAAGAGATAATCCATCTTCATGATATTTAATCAGTTTTCATTTGCACTGGAACAAAATCTGTCTGTCTGGCCCACTGGATCATTTGAGTTGGCTTGGCTATTGCAGTATTTATGTGCACTGACCAGGGTCGGTCAGGGGTGGATACAGGAAATTTTCAGTTTTTGACAGAGTGCTCCACGTTATCCTGACGTGCTCAGCTGAGGAATTCTCTCAGACTTCCCACTCTAACTGAAACAACCCTGAGTGGCAAATCTGGTTTAGATTATAAACACAACTGCCAAGAGTCATGCCCAAAACCCAAGCAGACAAATTTTATAGTGAGTTTGATGGGTGTGTTTATTTCTCACTTTTCTTGAAGCCCTCGCTCTCCACACAGGCCATGTGTCACTGCTTATGTCTGGGTCTTCAAGAGTTGAAATATTTCCACTTCAGTTACTGTAAACTGTAAACATTTAGTCACAATAGTGGAAGATTACTAAACTCTCTAACAGCTGACAGGTGTCTCGTCTCTCGCCAAATTAGCACATAGCACAATAACATGTAATCTGCATGTACCGTGCCAGGACTTCTCCCTTCTCCTGAAATTGGGTGTTGCTCAACATTAGGGATGCACATGATGATTATATCCTTTGGAAAATGTTACATTAAAAAGTGTAAAGTCTTTACTTGTATGAGCAATGAGACTGCTAAATTTACCACTTGCAAATAGGTCATGGTTAAGTCACGCCTCTTTTCTACGAATACTTATTGGGTTCATGGATGTATATATTAGATATTAGATTAGATATCCGAATTATGTTATACAACAAAGAAACATGGTTAGTTTTAAAATGAAACTAAGAGATTATTATTTTGCTCGCAATTTTGACCATTAGTAGCGTATTTGTAAATTGGATCCTGGTATTCTTGCTGTGTAGTGATTCAATGTAGGAGCGGGTAACATATGTTAAGTGTTTGTCTTGGATGTTTTGTTTTTGTATTGAGTATGTGTTTTCTGTATGTATTTTCTGTTTTATGTATTAATGTGTTGTGTGTTAATGGTTTGTATTTGTCATTTATTATGATGAAAAGACCCCAGGAAGAATAGCTGCTGCATGGCAAAAGCTAATGGGGATCTAAATAAACTAAACTAAACTAAAGATATGACATAATTGAAGAGTAAGTCACAATAAATCTAAAAAATATATGCATCATGATTGTGCATTACAGTTATGAGTCAAGTATGACTATGATTTCTTCGAAGCACTTAAGCTACCGCTGCTACGACAGTTGATTTTGTTGATAAGCAGCCAAACCACAATAAATAACATCCTGTTGTTTTTAGAACACCTGCATGCACCTGTCCTGTACACAAGTCAGTCTCCCCGCCCCTCCCTTTGAAAAGCTGTTAAACTTGTCATAGATATAAACTGTCCTAACAATGAGCCAAATTATAATTACAGTACAACCATTACATTTATTGGCAACATGCATCGATAAGTAAAAGTAAGTAGGTACATTTTTGTACCAAGTGGTACCACAGTTTTTGGCTCACCTACACTAATCCACAGCATAAGAGAGAGAGAGTCTTTCTTTTAATGGGTGCACTGGTTACTAGAGCAGCCTCATGTATTATTGACCCATTCGGAGAACTCATCTGCTCTCCCATCTCTACCCCCCTGGGTTTGTTCTCTTGGAGTAGCATTTACCATCACAGCAACAAAAGCAGTTTATGGACCCTTTCAGTGAGATAGCAACAGGCCTTGTAGTGAGACAGACAAATAGAGGAATACAGAGGGAGGTCAAGCAGCTTAGGCCTCACACAACACTGGCAGCCCTGTAATCTCCTGACCCACTCCATCCTGCAGCGTATAAGACATTCAGCTCAGCACACAAGACACAGCAGACTGGTTGTTTTACTGTCTTACCAGTACACATTGACTTGACTAATCTTTGTTCTATGAGGTGAATCTTGAAAACCACCCAACACATTTTTTTTTGCTGACTGGCATGACTCCCACATTCAGCTTCACTGCATGAGAGGACATGACTTACTGTAATCTCTGAAAACGATCAAAGCAGGAACATGTTCTGTCAAAACTCGTTGTTGACAAAAGTCCCGGCCGTGCTTACAATGAAAATACACAAAGACAAAGCACACACCCACCTGAGATAATCCTGGGATTCCCACATCTTGGGAAAAATTACAAACCCTTTTTTCTTAAAAAAAAAAAAAAGAAAAGAAAAAAGTAAAGAAAAGAAAAAAAAGCAGAAATAAAAAGCACACATATGCAGGTGTGGCTTATTAGATCAAGATGGCTAATGAAGGAAGCCGGCCCCATTTGTGCTGCTGACCTCAAAAAACGTTAACACTGTGTCTTCCATGCGGAGCAGCAGGAGCTCATTACAGGCAATGTTTGACTTGAGCAAACACAAACGTAAAACACAGCCCGTCACGTGGTGCAGGAAAGAGTCGCACAGGTAAAGAGCGGGAAAATGGATTAGAAGCCGAGTGTTGAAGTGAGTGACAAATGACCTCTGCTTGTTGATGTAGGAGCTAAAGTTAATTGGGTGCAAACACAAGACAGGAAATGCTGTACATCTGCCAAACAGATTAAGAAGCATCTAAATTGTCCATCAGCCATCTTCACAAACACAAAAAGACCCCCAAGAGGCCCAGACAATCTTGTCGAAGCAATTTAGTGAGCAAATGGGACTTTTCCCGCAAACTTTAATGCTTCACGACAAGGCTGAGCAGTGCCATGTGTTTACTCTTGTTGATTGTCATCCGTGTTGCTAACGCTTTAACGCAAACCACTTTCCCTCCCAGCCGCACAGTGAGTCAGCTGTCTATGTGCTGTCCATGGGCGGTTAAAGGCATCATTCCTACATAAAACAATAACATCCATCTGGTGTGCGGCTCTCTCAGGGTCAGGCACGTACTGTAGCAGCAACACCCAGGATCTGAGTGTGTCACCGTTATGTGGCAGGCGGTTAGAGGACTATTGATTACAATTACACAACTGCCCCCCCCAGGCTGCTTCATATACTGCTGTATAAACTAACTAAACATTTCCAACTGCTATTGATTTGTCATATACCCATCAGCTGATATATTAATGATAGTTACATATTGAGTTTGAACAGCTAAAAAAAGGCTCACAACAAAACACTTCACACAGCTGGAACTCCATGTAGAGTAAAGGTGGTGAGGCAGCGTCATCAACAGCCCAACAAATTCAAAGCTGATGACAGCCATCATGCAGCTAATAGTGTCCTCAGCATGCCTGAAGTATGGAGAAACAGAGGGATGGCTCAGCTCTCTCTGCTCTCCACTCCAACAATAAACAAAGAGGCTCTGGCCAGTGTGAGGCCTTCCTGAAAATGCATAGATGGCCTGGAGAGGAAGAAAAGCAGCACAGTGCACTTGACTTCGAAACACGACGGAGAAACGTCTGCACGACCAGTGGACACGTACGTACTCTAATATACTTAGTCATCTTAATTTATGTAATGTTTTTGAGTGCTTTAAAAGAAAGAACCATTTGTGCTTTAAGTTGAGACAACGTTATCGTAGGATGAGCGATGGTGGCTACAATCTTTCCTTTATGTCCCTGAAACAGTTCCCACTATTCCTGCTGTGGTATGTACATGTTTTATGGAGGAATTAATTATAAGCTGCGCGGACAGCGGTCTTGTGTGCAGACACATTCTTGTCCCACTGAGAAGCTACAGCAAACACTTGAACTCAACAACACGGCCATACGGTCGTCTCCACGGCTCACATATCCAGGGGCAGGGCCGGATGGTTGGCCAAGGGTGGCATGGGTCCAGAGGACAAGAACCAATCCATGATGAGAAGGGTTAACATTTCCTTTTGGAAAGTTAATGAGATGACATGATAAGCTCAGTAGTCACACAGAGGAACAAATAAATTGAGAAAGCTACACAGAAAATGACCACAGAGACAGAAAATGACCACAGAGACAGAAAATGACCACAAAGATGCAGAGACTGACTACAAAGATTCAACACAGCCACAAAGATATGAAAAACAATCACAATGTCAGGTTGGCTTGCTCCTATGTAGGTGTCATGGGAGGCTGTCGAGGGACCCATTACCTCACAAGCTGTCAATGACTGTAGGCAATCTGCAGCTAGAATTAAAGCTATTTACTACTATTATTTCATTTCAGTCCTTTGACTCCTCTCTGAAGTTTGTGCCAACAAGTTAACCAGCCAATGAACTGGTACAATCATGTTGACACGGACACAAAAAAGGGCCCAGACAAAGTATCTACAAGTTAGCTCAGTCCTCTAAAAGCATGTTGATTTCTCAACATGCATACTTATCCCCCTCCCTCAGGCGTCTCTGGCAGTGCACCAGAGTGAGAATGAATAAATAATACGAAGGTGTGGTTGGATGTCTGGGATCCTGACTCAGGATTCCATTTCCCTGACAGAGAGCCTGGATGGTGTCCGTTTCAGTTACCTAGCAACTTCTTCCTGGAAAACTGAAACAATCAAGACGGAGGACCACAACACCAAACACAGACTCGCGCACAACAAAAGGGCTCAACTACTTTTTTTTTACCCCCTCTCTGAACTGTGGAAAACTGATACTGAGGAGGTGTAGCCTACTGCAGGTCCTCGGTGCCCAGATGTTGTGAGGTGGGGGTCAAATTCGGCATTGCAATTCAGTATGTCACTCTCACTGGACACTTCACTGTGTCTGCAGCATGAAATTGAAGCCACGTGCTTTCCCTTGAAAGAAGAGGTATCATGTCACCTTTGACACCGATGCCTTCACTGACACCAGGGACAAAACACCTTAACCACGCACTGATTCCTCACAGCCTCTACAGGAAATGAGACACTGAATGAAAGTCAAGGTTTGGAAGAACTTTGTGGTGTTTTATCAAAACTTACTAAGTTCATTAGGTGTCCTGTGTGATCTACAGGACAAATTATGTGGTAGAAGCTTTTAGGCCACTGTACATTTGCAAAACCCCAACTTAAATATTACAAAACAAGCTGTCACACACTTATTCACTCCAAATCAATGTCTCTCACTCACTGCCACACACACAACAGCTCAGGGTCCCTCACTCATATACAGTAGTTTTCACTCTTAAAGCCCACATGTTCTCCCACCCAGCTAGAGTCAGCTGTTCCTTTGCCTTGAAAAGCAAGTCATTTCCACTCAGACGTTACCACTGATCATAGAGGCGTTAATGGGGAATAAGAAGAAGAGGAGGAGGAGGAGGAAGATGAGGAGGGAGGAGGAGGTGTGTACTTACAATCAGCACGGACGTCCTCACCACCTCTGAGACACTTTGCCTGAGTTCGGCGGCGGTCCCGGGTTTACCCAGCCCGCGCGTAAATTTCCTGGTCTCCGGATGCGCGAGAGTAGACATCTTTACGCACCTTTCGCATCCAATCCAAGTTTAAAATCAACCCGGTTTAAAGCAGATTCATCACCAGGTTTTTCTTTCTTCTTCTTTTTTCTTGTATCCCCTGTCTCTCCGAATACACTCAGTGCGCACCGCTACTCTGAAAAAGCTGGGTCATGTTGCGGTGAGGCTGTCGGTTCACTCCCACCTATCGGTCTCATACTTGTCGCTTTAAAAAAAAAAAGAGAAAGAAGTCAACGTGCGCCGCGTTACTCTGCCTTCCTCCTTACGATGTCTTGTTGTCATAATAGAGTATCCTCTTCAGAAGTGTCTCATTGGCCGTGCAGCGTCAGTCAGGAGGTGTATAATCTGGTTGTCTCCTCGCCGCACTCCGCCCCTTACCGGTTTAAAGGCCTGCCCACTCCAGGCTGCGTGTGTGTGTGTGTGTGTGTGTGTGTGTGTGTGTGTGTGCTGCTGGACTTTGGACAGAGAGCAATGCATACAATAAATAAAATAAAATAAAATTCCAACTCTCATATGGTGTTTTCAGAGTCCTCCTGTTTGTCTCTGACATTTGAATAAACTGCTTTTTAACTAACTCCATGGAAGAAAATAGTGATAGCAAAACTAAACTTTAGTGCTGTAGATTATGACTTGATGGAAAATGTTAAAATTAATTAGATTTGAAATGTTTGCATGATAATGATATGAGATCTTGTGAGGAGAAGAAGTGAAGATGGTGCATCATTCCAAAAATAATTGGAGCTCATTAGTTTAGATGTGGTGACAGAAACACACTAGTTTAATTGTTTAATATTTTTCATTCTTGTTTTCTGGGGTGAATATGACTTTCAAACTAATATGAGGCTAAGAAACAAATACAGGGATACACAGACAGTGTTGGTTGTTGATTATTCATCACTCTAATCAGATTCTGGGATGAGCACCAGCATATCTGTTGAAATACTGCTGCTGTGTTATATTGAGGTTTAGATAAATAAAAAGTTATCATTTATAATCCAGTCACTGTGCAGCGCAAAACAAGGCTCTGAAACGGCCTTACTGTATGTAGCTTGTATTTCTATAGACCACTGGACTGTAAAGGATATTTTAGAATGAGGCTGAACCAAACTTGTGGATCAATGATGCCCTCTGTAGGTGAAGTCTGTGAACACACTGTGGAGCTGCCTTTCCTCTTTCCTGCCCTTTGAGCTGCAACAAAACACAGGTAATGCAACTCATAGTCTTAATAAGATTCTTTTTATTGCTTTCATTTCCAAAGAGCTCTCTGTTGTCTGGAAAAACACTGCAATTCTAAGCAGAACTGAGGTTTGTCCATCTCATTTACTTCACTGCAAAAACCCTGTGTCAAATGCATATTTCCTTTCATTTAGAACCCATAAAAAGATCTGTATACAGGAGGCAGCCTAGATCAGTGAGGGTGACAGCGCTTAGAACTGAAAGTCTCTATTTTGTTTCACACATATTTCTTAAAGCTTTCAATTACACTCATTTCCATAATACAAACGATTATGAATGTCTCACATTTTGTCGTACAGCTGAAGGGGTACTTCAGGTTAATTAAAATAAAAAAAACAAAACAAAGGAAAACAGTCTGAGATGTATTTCCTACAACAAACATCAGCAAATAGAATAATTACTTTACTTGAAATGGCATTAGTGGTGATGGCAGCTACCCTTGGCCACATTGTGATCAATCCTAAGGTTAAGTCAATAATACAACAAAATAATTTCATATTTTTTTTATCACCTTCTTTTTTTAACAAGAACACGTTGTGCTGGGCCAGGGGTGAACACAGCATTGACCTTCAAAAGGTAGCCTATTTTCATGATTTAAAATTTCACGGTATACAGTACAGGAGACACTCCTGATCCCCAATGTAACAAAATAGCATTAAAAAGTCCAGGACATTGATATAAACCAGTTTGGCACTGAAGTTTCAGGACATTTTCAAAGCAGCTGTTTTTTTCAATAAAGTGAACAAGTAGACAAAAAAGTTATGACAATGCAATGATTGAGTTTAACCATCTAAGAAAGAATGCTAGATATCTATATCAACATGTTACTGCTGTAAAAACAACCAATGAGAAAATGTAAAATCAGAAATATAGGAAGTGGTTCAGACCATTAGAAAACAGTATAAAATGACATCCTTAAAAAGAGGTTTCAGAGTTGAGAGTAAAAATGCCAAAAAATGCAGTCTCTGATGCAGTCTAAACCAGCGGACATGTCACCATTAAAGCATTAAAAAGCACCAAATGTGCATGGACACATGTACAAATGTCCCAGATATGTGTAGAAAAGAAAAGCCAAGAGTCCAAGAGGGGGGGGGGGCAGGAAGGGGCTGATGCCACCTGAAGGAGACGGCGTGTGAAAACAAGTCAACTCAGTGAGGCTGGGTCTCTTTGCTGTTCAGCACACGGGTGCGACTGGAGGGGACTGTAGCACTGCGGATGACCTCCATCCACCTGTGGGCAAACAGAGACACTTCAATCAGTCCTCTGACATACAGAACGCCACAACACAGCAGCAACAACATTTAGTAAATATGGGTGCAAATGATAAAGCCTCTGTACCTCTCAAAAGAATATTCGCTCTCTGTTCGGAAATAATAGATGTGGGACTTGAAATGCAGTTTGAAGACGTAGTCCTTGTGGATGTTTTCGGACTCTGAGGGGATGGTGACTGAGTAACCCAGCAGAGGAAGGCTGGCCAGTGGATAATCATCCTATGGAGAAACACACAGAGTAAATGACACTGAATTGAAATGAAAAGAAATGCATTTGTGGGGATTTGAGATAAACAAACCAAATTTGAGTCCAGGTGAAGGTTTGTACCAAATCTGAAGTTATGCTGAAGTGGTGTTGTGGCGATATCAAATCCACAAGGCCAAAATCGTGTTAAATGAGATAATCCCAACCTTAACCTTTGATTTGATCACCAAAATCTAATCAGTCCATCCTTGGGTCCAACTGAATGTTTGTGCCAAATTTGTAGTAGTTCTGTCGCAGTGTCACCAAAATACTGTGTCCACAAGAATGGGACAGACAAAGACAACCCAGGACAACCCAGAAACGATATGACCCTGGCTCTGGCTGTCACAGAAGCATAAAAAGTCAGTTACACCCCGCCCAAAAAACGCCAGATAATTTAAGTATAAAACAATACAACAAAGCCAGTGGTGGAAGAAGTATTCAGCAGTAAAAGTGACAGATACAGTACTCTTACTGCACTTCACAATATGCACGTTTGTATTTCTTCTGTTGTATCCTCAGATTGTTTGGAATAGTTTTACATCTTTGAGACCCTTTGAGGTTATTCAACATAATATAACATAACTGACTAGAGACCAATATTAGGCAAGTGATCGTAAGCCAAAAAAGATTTTATCTTTGAAATTAAATTGTATTTGATGAGCTTAATCTGAGTTTAATCTAAAAGTAACAACAAACCTTTGACATGTTAAATATTTCTTAAAATCACAGATTCTTCAACATAACTGCTTTAACAGAAGTACCTTGATCTTCTTTATTCCTCATATTCATTTCATTTTGGCTCCACATATGATGTCGAATTTATGAGCCACTCATTCATACTGGGGTTGGTAATCACTTTTTTACAGTTTGCAGTAAATCTATCTTTTGTTTTGATTATAGTATTTCAGAGTATCTGTTGCACAAACGTTTTCCGAGGCAGAAGGTGAGATGAAAAACTGTCTGGGAAAGTGTTTTCACCTCTAATATGGCACAGAGATTTGACATTCAATACATGGGTGTGATGCCTTTAAGCCAAGAGGAGAGTAAACACTCTGACAAGCAGAGGGTGAGGAGGAGGAGTGGATCTGGTGGGAGAGGTTATAGTGTCTTCACAGGAGGACAAAAGGTAGAAGCTTGAGCGTTCATCACCTGGTGAGACTTGTAGAAAAACAGGCTGAAGTTGGTGAAGACCACCCAGAGCTTCTGCCAGCCGTTGCTGTTCTTGAACTTCCTCAGTAAATTTCCTGAGAGCTGATTCTACAAAAGAGGAAAAAATAAACAAGATTGAAATCAGCAATTACACCAAAATCTTACAGCTCAAACTATAAGACCACTAGGTTTTTGACTGATCAATTGGAGAACAGGCTTATGAAAATTATATTGTGTATAAATATACTGTTGCTTAGCACTAAATCCCTCAGATAATGTTGTATTTGGAAACAACGTTTGAAACAGTGTTTCCCAAACTTGTTGGTCTGACACAACCCTGTCAAATTAGCCAGATACTCCAAGTACAAATTAATCATTACAAAGGTGTTCACTTACTGTATATGCATTTTAAAATTACTGAACTATATGAAAGTGGACATAGTAACATTGCAGAATTATGGGATTACACCTGATCAACCTGTATTCAATCATTCTAATTTCTGTTTTTCAAGTTATTCATGTGCTGTTATAATTAATTTAGGTTAAAAGGTGTTTAGGTATTGCCATGACTGTTTTGTTGGTTATTGTGGAAAAAAGAAATCAATAAATTATGAAATTCTGGAGAAATTCAATTATTTATTTATTTTATTTTAAGCACAAATACGTAGGTGTATGATTGTTGAACCAAAAATGTTTTTTTTGCTATGAATTACTTGAGCTAGTCCACATGCTTTCCACTCACCTGTGTTGAGTAGCCCTTATTGGGAATCACTGGTTTAAAAAGTAAACAAGCTATACAACGGTTTTTGGCTCTTCTGTAACATTATGATTTATGATCATGATGCTTATGCCATCAAGTTTATCTTAAATCTTAAATGCTAATGACAATTCTCTACAAAACTAACTAATATATGTAGTATCACTTATCTACACAACATGAGGCAGAGCTATTTCTACTACGTCTTTATTTCTATCAAGCATTTTGTAACACAGGCTCCTATGGTGCAGTTCAGGTAGACACACACACAGGGCCTCTCCTGTCTGCCTGGCTCCTTTACCTCTAGACTCCTGCAGGATTCACTAAAGGAGAGGCTCTGAACACGGTACCAGCAGATAACAGACAGAGGCACTGGTCCCTGGCCACTGGGGGGCCCCACCAGGGGGGCCATATTCTCACTGACTGGACTAGGGTCCTCTACCACGGAGGAACGCACAGACGCATGGGGAAAAGAGAGAGACAGAGAGAGAAAAAAAACAGACAGGGGGGGGAGGACAGAAACACAGAGACTGAGTAGGTGAAACACAGGCATGCAGTGGCAGGGGTTAACACGGTGGTCGACGGTGTGTCCAGGCAAAGGCTGTGAAGAGGACGTTGTTACAGAGGAAGAGCAGAACTAGATCAGGACACAGCTGGGTTGTAGGGAGGCTACATCCCAAAAACAGGATCAGTTCTGTTAGTGTGAAACGAGGACGTTTAGCACATCTACGTACTGCTCTCTCTCTCTATTTATAGCCAGTCAGAGATTTCAAGTGCCAGGAGGGGAGAAGAAGGACAGAACCACACAGGAAAGCCGCAGTTGTGAGATTAGATAAGAAAGTCAGGCTGACTATTGTTAGCCACAGGAGGGAAAAGTGGGAACAGTATTTTCACTGGTGCTGAAAAAAGAGCAAATAAAGCAGCTTTATTTATCTAATGTAAAAAATAGCTCAACAATATTGATGCAAAAACTGCAAGGATTATCTTTTTCCAACAATCTGATTATCCACAGAAGGTAACTTGGGTTTTTGTCCATCGATCGTGCCACAGAGCAGTGCTTTGACATGAGGGGGCGTGGCATTTTGTTTGTTTTCTTAAGGATGCACATGCAACCAAGCAGACATGAGGGTGCCATGTTTTACCCTTTTTTTTTATCACCCTGTTGCTTTTACTTAACACTGTTTTGTTCTTGGTAGCAGTAAGCACAGAAAACAAACACTGTGTGATTATAGATATATTAAAACAAAACAAAAAAAACAACCTATAGTTGAGATATTTTTAAAATGAAAGTAAGTATCAAGTGACAACCTGAAAAAAGTGTATAATAGGATGCATTCATTGTTTACTTCAGTCCTGCATCAAACGAAAGTGAGCCTCTTTTTTTTGCTATACAGTAACACCTACGTAAGTTAGCATGCTAACACAAAGTTACCAAATGCTTCCTGTAAAGTGGCTGTAATTTATGTTTTATGTAAATATTATGAAAATAATGTGACAAAAAGAACAGCCATGAAAATCTTAGTTACACAACTAAAGAGAACCATTGGAGAAGATTTGAGAGAGTAGATGATAATCTACTCTCAAGGTCTTAGAGAATTGAAGATAAATGAAGTTCATTTTTCCCCATTTTGTAATTTGAACTAATTTTATTTCTGTGAAAAATAAACAACGAAAAGAATGGGCCTTGAAACCACTTCTGTTCATCAGCTAAGGCTTCCAATTAAAACATATTGTTGAGCACAGTAAAGGTGATTAAGTGCAGCACAGGAGGATACTGTTCCCACTGAGAGATAATCAAAGTGTATTCAGATACAGCACGGACTGTGAAACAGAAAAAAGAAAACAGTGAGGCAGGAGGGGAGGGGCAGGTCTGAGGCTGAGTGCTGAGGTTTGGCTGGTACCTCCACAGCTATGCTAAAGTCCACCATGGACACACTGGTGTTCCTGTGCCAGCACACGTGCACCATGGTGTTACCACGGTGAGGGGTGGGCTTCTCCGTCATGGTGTGCGATGCGGTCAAGTCATCCTCAGACTCCGCCTCCACCGAGGAGTCCTCAGGGCATTCTGGGAAAGTCATGAGTTTGTTAATGCAAGAGAATGAGTGGGGCGATGGAGGGGGGAGAAGGGCGCTCAGACACAGACAGAGTCGGATCATTCACAGACCAAACGCAGTGTTGTGCATCTGGAATTTCAATTACAGTCGTTGGACAGCACTTAAGATTGAATTTTACATAATGCATTATGCGTGTTTGCGCAGTAACTTACTGTTGTCCGTCAGATTGCTGGTCAGCAGGTCAGATGAAGGCCCGTTGCTGGTTTTTGCTGTCTCTATCGCTACCTTTATGTCCTCCATCCACTTCTCCATCTCTGTTAGTGAACTAGAGTGGATGACAGACAAATGGAAAAAGTACTGAGTCGCAGCAGGAAGGCCTGGTGGTTAGAAATAGTCCCATTAACGCGAATGTTACAAGACTGAGCCATGTTAGTTCAGGTGTCCTGCCAAATTCTCCTTAAAAGACACTAATACCCCATCTGCTCATGAACAGAAACTAGAACAGCAAAATGTTAATTTGAAGACAGAATAAGTCTTCATCCTTTTTCTATCTTGTCAGTGAAAACAAGTGCTAAGCAAGGACAAACAAAAAATAATCAACCAACAAACAGAAGAGACACCTGGAAATATCAAGAGAAAAAACAAAATCCTAAGCACAAGGTGAATATTATAATTGTATAATTACATTATAATATATCATTATAATTATGACACATTTTCAAGGAGACTGTTTATATTTGATTGTTGTTGAAGTCAGTGTCTTCTCAAGAGAATATTGACTGTAAACAAAAATACTGATTATGTTTTTTTCTTAACCCTGCAAAACATCTGCTTTGTTTTGTTTTGCTTTGCATTTCTGTAATTAACACTTCTATATTAGGAGTCTCTGACTTTAGACGGAGCAAAAAGTGTGCCATTGTAACTTTGGAAAAATAATGTATTTAAAAAATGTGCAGAAGAGCTCTCAGCTCTTCCCTGTAGTCCCTGCAGTTCTTCCTCTCTGGGTGCCGATAAGGCAGAAAGACTACTCAGCCTGAGAGGTAAAGCCCGGGGCACAGAACGCCCACAAAGCGAGGACTCTGACCATAAATCTGAATTGCTGAGAGCTCACTGTAATTAAACGTGAACTAATGCCTTTGCTTACAATATATACTATATGACATCTACATGGTTGTCATCATTTGTAAGAAGTTAGTGATCCTGAAATAGCTCCACATGAAAAAGATACACACAGACACTTCAGGTTAATTCTTGTAAAGGAACAAGGTTTGTGTGCATCCAGAGTGAATGCTTTTTTTTTCTTTTCTTTTTTTACCTTGCTGCCACCACCACCGACTGGCGCTGTCCAACCAGCGTGAAGGCATGAGGCACACCCCACTCATCTTCACTCTCTCTGATCTGGAAGGAGAACACAGAGACACAGAAAAAACATTAGAGAGCGGCGGTATCTAGGACAGCAAGAACCAAAATAGACAGAATGGCAGAGAAGGAGGGAGCGAGAAAGAGAGGGGAGTGGGAGAGAAGGCAGTTGTCCTGAGGGTGCGTGTCTGCGTGGCTGTGACTTTACTGTATGTGTACAGGTGTGTGTGTGTCTGTGTGTTGTGGTTATGGCAGAAACTAAATGAGCTGTAGTTCAGCTGTTGGAAGCAGATTATTTGCCGTAATGACAAACTGGTGACAGACGTTTGAAGCATTTTGTGTTCAGCTGCGGGACATCGCTCTTACTGTCATGCCGTAGAGCGGCAGCTGCCCGTGCACTTTGAACTGATTGGTGGCCGTCATCCCTCGACTCGTGTACAGTATCACATCATTGAACTATCAGCAGAGAGTGGGACAGAGAAAACAGGCATTGAATATCTTTACAATAGAATCTCACTGAGTTTTTTTTTATTTGTTTAAATCTCTTAATTGTGCAAATGTTCCAGTTAATAATTCTTAGCTGGCACAAACAACTTGTCATATTTACATATTCTTCTACGTATATGTGTATCTTTCTACATTTGTATTGCATTTTTATTGTATACAAGTTACTTTTCTAATCAAAGCAGTGACATATTGTACTGTATGTAAACACTCTCATGTCATAACAACATATGTTACTTTTCCCCAATAAGAGCATCTGTAGTTGTGCTATATCTGCCAACACCTTCTCTATGGCTGGAAAAGATAAAATAGTGATTATTTTTACAATGAGCTCACTTAACTAAGTAATTAGATTAGTGATATCTGAGAAGCTGAGAAAGTGAGTGTTACCAAGAAAAACATTCGTTGCTGAAGGCCTTTTCCAGACAGTTTGCTGAGGCAGCCTAACCTGATGAACTCCTGAGGAAGAGAAATAAAACAATTTAGTCATTTACTGTCAAAAAATATTCATTATGTAGATCTTTGGGAATCAGTTAAAGACTTAAAATTGTTCGAGCTTTAAACTCACCCGGCCAGGAACAACAAGATTGTCAGCGCCGATCAAATCCTTCTTCAACTCCAAAAGCTTCTGGAAGTTCTCCATCTTGATGAGGCTTTCCTGGAGCTGCTCCACCACCTCAGACACATCTGCCAGAGCAGCTACGGACCAAAGCGCGGGTGAGCGATCATTGCACATCATCTGTTAGATTATTTTGCTGACCTATAAACACTGGTGTGAGTGTACTGTAGTACCTCTGCAGTCCCTGAAGTCCACATGAGTAGCTGGGTAGTGTTTACACAGGCGCTCCAGGATCTGCTTGTAGTGCGTGAGGCGGTGCAGGGGCCGCAGGACGAAGACGTTGAGGGGGATGTAACAGACCTTTTGCAGCTCAAAGTCCCTGCAGAGACCCTCCAGCTTGCGGGACGCCCTGCACGCCTTCTCCAGCTCCAGAAGAACTTCAGACTGCTTGTGTAGGTTTGTCGTCAGAGGCTGTGGACAGAGCAACATTGGGAAAATGACATACACACGTGTGTCAAAGCATTACTGCTATTACAGATGTTTACATTACATTACAGAGTTTTACATTAAGTTGTACCTCACCTTTAAACCTTGAAGGTTCTTCAACATAACATCTCCAATGCGCTGGTAGTCTCCTTTGATATGAGCATTGGAGCGTCCTTCCCTAAAACAGGTAACAATCAGCAGCTTTTATCTCTGAAACATTATGGATAAATATCTTGTTGTGGATCATTGAAAACATATGTTATCACAAGGCTGTATAAGAAAGCATTTATGATTTTTTATTTTACACAACCTCTGAAATGTATTTGGACTGATACTGTTTAAATAACCTCATTCAATTTGGGTAAATCAGTCTGCTTTTCATTTTGTAAAACCTGGTTTCGATAGCAGCTTTATTAATAAACTGTATTAGTGTTGTTATCAGTGAAGTAACTGAGTGAGCTACACAAAAGACCTTTAAGTCCATTGATTATTTAGATGAGATTTTACTTAAAAAAAAAATTCCAATGTAGTTTGAGGAAGCGCTTTAAACTTCCACAGATCCACCAGCAGGTGTCTCCCTTTAGCACCACTTTCCCCACACAGGGGGCTGAAGTACTGGGCTACCACTGCCACATTCATTCAGAATATTTTAAAATTGTGTGCAGAATATTAGAAATAGCTTTAGGTCTGGAACAACTTCTTCATACAGTATATAACAGCTTTCTTATCATTGTTACAATGACAAAGGTAAAAACAGAATAGATTTGAATATGTAAAGCCATGAAAGAGATTCGTAATGCTGGATCATTTGCATACACATTTGAATGTGGCTCTTATCAGCGGCCTTGACTTAATATCACTTCCAGCTTTAATTTGGAGTTCTAACGATGACGAGCCAACACAGGCTTTGAAATAAAAAATACTGTATTAGGGCTGCACGTCTGCAGCTAATGCCTGTGGGCTTTATGCATCACTGTCTGCATGTCTGAGAGTGTGTGTGTGTGATTCAGTGTGTCTTAGATAAAGCACAACATCATTAAGGAGATCTGACAGCAGAAACCCACGGGCAAGAAAAGGCCAGCCATGGTGAGGCACGACTGTTGCCATGGAGACGATAGCTCCACGGGGTCAACTGAAGAGACCGGGGTCGCCCTCTTGGACTAACTCGTTAAAAAAAAAAGGGGTGGGGGCGCAGAAGTTGCGGTAGATTGGACTGAAACCAAATCATGGTATCACCGGACCTGCTCAAACATGGTGTGAGTGTGTGCGTGTTTGTGTGTGTGTGTGTGTGTGTGCGTGTGTGTGTGTGGAGGGAGGGGTCTCTCACCACAGGGCCAACCTCTGCTCCACCTCCCTGAGAAAACCCGTGTGGAACTTGTGCAGAGGCTCGAAGGTGGAGAGGACGGTGTTCTTCAGAGACTCCGGAGTCGCCTCATCTTGTCCCACAGCACTCTGGAAAGACTGCAATTACAAATACAATGTGCACATGTACTGAGTCGTCAAACTATTTATCAGGGAGAATCTTAGCTCAGACATTAAGGGAAATTTATCCTAATGCATATTTTACACCCAATAATCCCACACTCCAACACCGTGAACCGTGATCATCTTTCAGGGATGAAAGTAAATTAAATCCCTCATACTGCGATGGATTTCGGGAGCTAAATCTCCACACTTTGAAAACAGAGAGACGCAACCATAAAACTGGTTCTTATCTGAATAAAAGGTCTATGGGTAAGAGGGCAATCTGCACATATGCTGTGCAGACTGTAAAGCTGCTCCAGGCAAATTTGTGATTTTGGATAAGAAAAAAAAAAAAGATTGACTCGGCTGGTTGATGATAACACAATTACCAAGAGAGATACCAGAGGGATTTTGTGAGTCTGTTCTGGTTCAGAAAAGATAAAGTGATCATGTAATAAATGTCACTTGTATGTAAAAGGTGTGAGAAACTTTTTAAAAGTTTTCTCTTTATGGCAAGTGATAAGCATGATACTGTAACTGTTTATTTTGTGTTTGTTTTTGTGTTCTGTGCCTTGTCATCCTCTCTCACAAACACACGGGCCTGTTCAGAAGCCGTTATCACCGATCGGCACTGTGTTCAAACAGGATGCCTTCAAAAGTCCTCTATCTGCGTCTCTACTGCTGCTGCGCCTCAGCCTCGTGACGTCTCCTAGATCCTTTAATTGCCTGAGGATGTAGGGAAGAATCAATGGCCAATAAGTCTTAGTGCTATCACTTCATTAAGTCAGACTGAAGCCAAATGTTCCATGTTGTGTGTTAGTGCATAGTGTGGGCTTTATTTAGCTGATGCCATGGCAGGAGGGAAGTGGGTTTCGGGAAAAGTGAGTGTTTCTTGAAGGGTTTGAGAAGAGGCACCAGCTGTTGCTCAGATGACTTCACCCCAAGAAACGGCAGCAATACCAACCAGCGAACAGGAAGAGAGCCGAGTTTAGCGCGACAAGCACACGCGTGCCGTGCACACACGCAGCTGAAACAGGGACATTGGCCAACCCAAATATTTATGAGATGTGTGAAAGCCGGGCTTCTCTGAAAATTACAAGATGGCAAAAAGCTGCAGCCTTTTAAAACCCCCGACAGTGGAAACACGTGTGCGCAGCCAGGATCACGGACGACAGCAGCGCTTCATAAGGACATCCTCCTTGTTTGCAACTGAGGGAGCCGAACCACACATTTAATATCCTGTTTTCTGCAGAATTTCCTTTGTGATATCATCAGAATGAAACGACGTCCATATGCTTGTAGAGAGCCGGTGAAAACTGAAGGAGCAGGCTAAACCGGGGAGGGGAACACGCGACTAAACCCATCTATCTCTTCGAACACAAACACAGTTTAGTATTCACGGCCTTGAGTGAGACAGATAAATGCATTTCAGGGCACGAGTGTTGGGAATGAATAAAAAATGAAATCGCATCTGCCAAAATATCCCTGTGTCACTGCCTGACTCTGTGTTTTGGCGGGCGCTCTGCAATGGAGCAGCTAACCGGAATAATCAATGTTTTCTACCCGGAGGACAGCACAGGAGAAAACAAACAGCGAGGCAGTGTGCTGGAGAGCGGACTTGGCCGGACTTACCACAGTTATCACCTCCAGGTCCTTCAGATATGTCCTTTCGGTGGTCAGCAGCTCCTTGGCAATGAAGTAGGCCCGATCTGTTGGAAATCTCTGCAAAGACAACACAACAGAGAGAGGGGATGCAACTGAACTGTTCTACAATGAGCAGCTCCAACAGTATCTGGAGCTTCATCAGTGCAGCAGCTTTATCCGTGTAACCCATTTCTCTTATGGAAGCGTTTCTAGTTCACAAACCTTCCTCCGGACCTCGTCCTCGTCGTCGGTGCGAACGCTGCAGGCGTCGTTGAGCAGCGGGCTGGTGAGCGGTGAAGGCTGTCGGCCATTGGGACTGTGGCTGCACAGCTCCAGCGACTTCTGACCGTTGACCATACCGTGGGAGTGACCGGAGGACGCAGACAGGTGAGGACTGTTGGACACCACACCTGCACGGGGGTCACGGAGCAGCCGCAGCGGGAGGAGAAAAGATTCAAGTTAGAGTCATTCACATGTTTGTAAAAATATTTTTACTCAAAAGTGCCAGAGCTGGGCAAATATATTTAAAGGGATAGTTCAACATTGTGGCAAATTGGCCCATTGCCATAATCGCTATAGTCATAGCAGTAGGTTCATTACCTTTATTTGTCGGTGTAAGCTATTTTTAGAACAGCGGAGCGGAGCGGCAGGCTGCTCAGAGCTACGCTATGGAGGCTAAAGGAATTTCTTGGTTTCCCTCATCAAACTCATCAAATACAAAATCCAAAAACTCCAAAACGTTACGAAACGGAGCCGTTTTCGAGGTAAATACAGGGTAAATACAGAGTCTGGTTGCTGAAAAACTGTCCCTGAACGCAACGCGCATCAGCGGTTTTGCATGAATTTACCTCTAAAATGACTCTGTCTCGTAACGTTCCGTTATTATCTCATAGCGTGGTGATTGTGCAGGTCACAACTTGTCCACGACAGCGTTTTGGAGTTGTTGGGTTGTATATTTGATGAGTTTGATGAGCGAAACCAAGAAATTCCTTTAGCCTCCATAGTGTAGCTCTGAGCAGCCTGCAGCTCCGCTCTGCCGTTCTAAAAATAGCTTACACCGACAATTAAAGGTAACGAACCTACTGCTGTGACATAGGGATTATGGCAATGGGCCAATTTGCCAAAATGTTGAACTATCCCTTTAACATATGCATTTATTTACATTGTGAGAATTCATGTGACGTACAGTAAAGGGCATAAATGTCACAATAATTCCTGTTTCCAGCTTTTCTATGTGAGAATTTGCTGCGTGTCTTTTTTATATCATTGTATAATTAGTCTCTATGGTTTTTGAAATATTGCTCAGACTAAATAAGATTTGGCACTATGTCTCTGGAAAAAAATGTGATGGATATTTATCACTATTTTCTGACATCTTGCAAGTACAACATTGTTGTTTGAGAGAAAATAATGAGATTGAGTGATAATGAGAAAAAAAACAAAAAAAAAACACGACTAGCAGCTCTGCAGAAAGTCAAATTTCATTGACACTGTGCTGCCATTTTCATATTAATTAAACTTCTCAGTTTTTAGTTAATTATCCAACATGGCAAACCCACTGGGAAACTATGCAGGCTACACAAAAACTATTTTAGTATTTACACACGCTGATTGACCCAGTCTCAGTCTTCCTCGGCTGCACAGGAGACACATTCATGTTAAGCTTGAGGATCCTCCTGCAGAAAGTGAAAAGTCAGCCATGACTCACTCTCCAGTCCAGACAGCTCAGGCAGCCTTTGTGCCATGTCAATCAATACACAAGCTGAGACACATACTGCAGGATGATCCGGAGGGATGGCTTACTTACAGTAGTGTCACCTCCACTGACAATGTTCACTCAGCTTACTTACTATGTTAGAGCTGCAACCTTGCCCACCTCTCTCTCCTTGCTGTCCTGCGGTGTGCCGGCACTAACACACACACACACACACACACACACACACACAGAGCAGCACAGATCGTGGCTGCAATCAGCGCAACATACCAGCCGCACTTTGGGAAAGAGTTGGTCTAAACACTACAGGGGGAAGGAGTGACTCAGAGATGACTTCTACAAATGAGAATGAAAGAGAGAAAAAAGGAAAGCGACAAAACTATAGGGAAGATGACAGGCAAAAGTCTAACATCTACAACGACCACCAGACCAGGGATCTTTAAAAAAAAGAAGATCCAAAAAATCTCTCTTCATAAAGGTCATCTTTATTGACTCTAAGATAACATATATACAGTGTTAAAGTTTGAGAAAAGCAGCATAAAAAGGTCAAAGCCCGTGAGTGAGTAGAGGGAGAAAACACTGCGAGTGACAGAGTGAGACACTTAGGGGGAAGTTTACAGAAAGACATCGTCTTCTGACCCATTATAATATAAAAATATCTTTATGAATGTTCAGATTTTGAATAAACAGTCTTGTGACACTGTTGACTGTTAAAAGTGAGTTGGACATGAGGAATCGTGCATTTTTACATTCAATTCACATAAAATAGTGACCGTGAATTATAAAAATACTGTAAATCTATCTGCTATTTTAAAGCAGCTCACTACAGTTTATTAGTGCATCATTTCTGAGTCTTAAAATTTTCTCTAACATTAAATTCTCTGATCTGTTTTATAAAAATATGAAATTACAGTGAGGTGACTGTGAGCACTATCTGTACATGACAGAATATACAACACAGTGCATGTACTGTAGAGAGCAGCCAGGGGCAGAGGGGCATGAAGAGCACCATGCCTCGGTCTTGGTTTAGTGCAGCATGCATTGGAAACACACCCTGAAGGACACCAGTGGCTACACGCACGCACGCACACGCACACACACACACACACACACACACACACACACAGCTAACAGCTAAATTGTTCTTTTTTTTATCTGCTCCAAATGACTCAGTTGTTGTCACTCCAGGTCTGTGGGGAAGCTGCAGGTTCCCTCACACTGCAGTGATCCAGTGACAATCAGATCTTCTCTATTCATAATGCCGCATTAATTCACATCAGTGCACCATGTATCATGCTGGATTGAAGCATCTAAAACAGGCGCATAAAAATCTCACCACAGCGACGTTTTTCGGATGTCAATGCTGAAACCGGTGAGAGCACTGCAACGGCAGTCGACAGTGATGGATGAGCACAGGGACTCTGCGCTTTGAGGTGTTGCCCTTAAACTGCCTTTCACAGTACAAACACATACACAGATACAAAACCCTGCCTGCATATTCCCAAGCTGCTGTCATCCTTTACCCAACTGTTCTCTCTCCCTCCTCTGGAATAATTAAAAGTTGGCTGCATCACTGCAGTGAGGGAAACCCAGATGCTGGTAATCTGGATTATTGTTTTTTTCCCCCACCACACAGACAGTAGTGAGTAACAGAACAGGTTTACATGCAGTCACAGCTGAGAAATAAAGAAAAACAAAACACAAACAAGATATGACAGTTTCATGCTGACAGACAGAGAAGTGCATACATTGGACAAAGAAAAAGAAAGAACAGAAATGTGACATGAAGGTCATTGCTTGCTCAAACAGATAAAACAACACAAACAAACATGAAGACACAAGTGCAAAAGAAAAGGAAAGAAAAAAAAGAGGAGACTCAAAATAAATAAATAAAAGAGCAGCGACAGTTTGTTACGAATATTGCAGAGTTTGTGGACATCATATCTTTTGGAGAACTTGGCTTTGTGACACCAAATTACTGGCAGAGACACTTGAGCACGAGTTAAGTGCAGAGGGGGAGCGTAAGAGACCATCAACTGCTGTGGAGTGGCTCAACTACCACTGCCACGCACATTTCACTTTCACCTCAGCCTGACCAACTCGCTGTTGCTCTCTGAACGCTGTCATTGTTGTATTGTTGTTGTATTCCTACCACCTTAGTGGACAAAACACAAAATATATACCTCCTTACAACAACTGCCACAATTACACTGTACATCCACAGGACTCGACAAAAATATATGATCTCAAAGTAGAAAACAGATCCATCTACACCCAGTTACGGAATGATATTTGGATTTCCCTATGAGAAATGATAAGGCAGCTGAGACGGTATCTGGACTGAGTGTTCAACAACTCTACGACACAATGACTTAAAAATGAAGTCTACATCACGGTCCAGTGAATGCAAGAAAAAGTGCAACTGGAACGATAAATTCTCTTCGAATCATATTTGAGTTTAAAACACACAGAAACAGAGCCACTAATATCTTTATCAGTTAGAGTTAAATCCTTAACATGGCACTTGCGTGTTTTTTTGCGGAGACAATTAAAAGAGGGAAGCTGAAAGATAAAGGACCTCTGTGCAGCAAACGAGAAAACCCCTGAACACATTCCTTCCTTCGTGCCGCTCTTGCAAAGGGAACTGCTTCACAATGACAGAGAGGGCTCAAAAAGTGCTTAAGAAGACGACAGTGAACGTGCAGGGTGGAGACTTCAGTGGTCTCCTGACAGAAATAATCCGTCACCCACTGGACGCCTGCTTTTCTTACACTGTTGTTACCCGGGGCTAAACCGTTTAACCTCTCCTGTAGAGACGGTTTAAGGCCCTCTGTTGCGCTAACAGCTGAAAATCTTTGGGCTGTCCTCGTCGCTGAAGGCGTGGCCTCCGTCCTCGTCCGCCTCCTCGTCCAGCTGGAGGCTGCCGAAGGAAAACTTGTTCCTGGGTATGGGCGAGGAGGAGCCGGCCTCAGCTGGATTACTGAACACCAGGGGGCTGCTGCAGCTCCCCCTGTTCGTCTCCAGCTCAGACTCACTGGACTCTGAACCGCTGGTGGTGGAGCCGTCGTTCATTTGAACCGCCCCCACGGGCGTGACGCCAGAGCGCCCTAAGCGTTTATGCCCCAGACTAGTCCTGGGCCTGCCCGGCGCTGAAAGCCCATTGGCCACCATGCGGCGCTCTAGAGCGGCCATTCGTTCGGCACGCGACAGGACGGGACGCGACTCCTGCCCTGCGGAGTGCGCTCCCAGGTTTGGGATGGAGTCGGAGTTGTGACGTATTTTGTGAAGCTTCTGTAAGCGGGGGGAGCGACTGGGGACAGGCGAGTACCTGGCCTCGTTGAAGTGAGGGGGAAGGGAACCGTAGCCGTTCTGCTCAGCGTGGCTGAGGGAAGCAGCTTGACGGAAAGTGTCCACGGCAGGACCGGTGACGACGCTCCTTGATCCCATCATATGTGGGGCAGGGAGAGGGCTGCTGCTGTGCCTCTCCCTGAAGTCCACCATGGTGCCTTGGACTGGACCGCGGTCAGGTCTCGTGTGTGTCTGCCTAGGAGACTCATTAAAGTCATGGCTCGCGTTGAGCGGCGGTTTAGAAGATGAAGGGGACTCCCTGTGCCACATCCTACCTAGGAAGTGCTCCTGTTGGGCCTGAGAAACCCCGTTTATGCTCCCAGAGCCAGACCCTCGGCGGGACATGGCCTGGTCCCTGTAGCTGTGATTGGACCTAGCAGCCTGCTCCCTGCCTGTGTTGTACCCACTATCTACACCACTGCAGTCAACGTAGGGGATGGGAGAGCTGCCGCCTCTAGCAGCCCAAGATGTTGGACCTGTACTCAGATGTTCCGGGTGGACCGGCGGCGTCGAGCCTCTCGTCTCCTCCATCCTGGACACGGACCCCGTTCTGTCCTCGTGGCCGTTTCTCTGATGGAAGGGGCTCGCCCTCGCCGCCTGCGCCACCGAGGGGTCTTCTGCGCTCACCAGCACCGACTCTTTCCAATGACGCCGTGGAGGGGATTCGACTCTGCCCCCCGGAGCACCCCTCTGTCAGAAACACACAGAGGAAGAGAACTGCTGACTGACCTGACAGCTCCCTGTGGAGGTTTTATTTTAACCTCCTGCTGGGACTTGTGACACGACTGTTTAGATGAGCAAGTTTGTGTGTGTTGTGCGTGATGCAAAGTGACACATTATGAACAAATGGACAGTTAGTGGTGGTAATGTGCTAGTAAATTAAGTGAAAGCCCAGAAAGAAGAAGAAGACTCCTAGCTGATGTGAGGTAGAAGTGCAGGCAGGTGCTGTACGTCATCTCTGAATAAGACTTGACCAGAGGGTGAAATATGCATTTGATGTACATCTTGCACACAGACAAAATATGACCTAGCTTTGTACTGTGGAGTCCATATTTATAAAATATTTATTTTACATATATACATATATTAATGCAAAAAGCCTCTTCTCCATCATAAAGTGTCTCTCTTGCACTTTACACTTACAGTAACCTATCTCTACCAACCCTATAGGAAAATGTAAAAAATAACTATAGCCAGATCTTTATGATCTTTTTATGACAAAATATGATGTACAATATGACTTTTGTTGAAGAAAAAATACAATCAGGAATTACCAAGAACTTACTGGTGTTTTGGACAGAACTGTGCAGGTTTTTAAAGACTGAAAAAACAAACTTTCAGTGTTTGATTGTTCTTCCAAAGAAAACATTTATGGTTCTCTGTGGAGCTTTCTTACAGAGTCATTACTGTAGATGTAACAAACCTGATGAAGCTAATTGTCCTCTACAGATGCACTAAAAACATACAGTATAAGAAACTCACTTCTGTTGGCACTTCATAGTGACGCGGAGAAGGCAACGGCGAAAGGCGGCTGTTGTGTTGGACCCGACTGTGTTTCCTGGCAGACAGAGACGTTGAAGGTCAGCGTTATATACACTCCGAGCAGCTTCACACACACACGCACCAAATGTGTCTGTAAACATGTCTACGGCCTTTACCTTTCAAACGGGATCTTTTTAAACTCAGACTCCCTCACATAATCAATCACCTGCTTCTGTGTGCGACCGCTACAGAGAGGAGAGACAGAATAATGAGCTGCTGAGGCAGAGCGTTTGGTGGGCTTGTTAAGTGATGGGCAGAAACTGTTGAGACGAGAGAGCGGCTTTATGAGGCAACCTCCCTTTTACCTGAATCTGAAGGAGGAACCTCGTGTGAAGAGCACAGGCTTGGGTTTAGGCTTGGGCTCCTCGAAGAGGCGGAAGAAGGCGTGATATTCGACACAGATCTTCCAGAAGACTTTACAACAGTCCCTGCTGCCCATCAGGAACTCCAGAGTGTCCTGATATGAGCTCTAGTGCAACAAAGATTGTCAGGTTTATTAGATTACACCACATTTACTGTATGATTGGATTAAATACAACACAAATCAGCGACATAACTTACATTTAAATCTGGCCTGAGCTTAATAAGGAAACGTTTCCTCTTGAAGCTCAGTTTACGAACTTTAGACCAGTTGAAGGCGTTAATCTTTGTGTGTCCCTGTGGTGATGAAAAATGGCAATAAACCTTTAATTCAGGCTTTTAAAACAAGATACTCAGCTCAGTCAAAGCCACAGTGTTTTCAATGATCATGTACGACTTCTTACAGTCATCATTTTTTAAAGAGTCCACCCACAAACTAGTGTAGCTGACCTGAAAGACCAGGACGCCGGTGTGTGCCACGGTCAGGCTTAACACCGTGCCCTCACGATCTTTGGCAGGGTGAAGGCGAATCCCGTACATCTCCAGCCTACGCGCCACCTCTAGTAACTGATAGTCTGATTCTGCTGGTGTTTGACCTCTGTAAACACAAAAAACATAACAGGAAGAAGGTTAAGGACGAAGCTGGTGATATTTTTCTATTTTCCTTAAAGTCAGCAAATCCTATGAAAAGGTCTAAACCAGCAACAGACTGATCCCGCCATTAAGTTTCCATCCGACTATGAAGCACATTTGACAACAGATTCCTTGAAAATCAGCAGGAGAAAATGCAATTTAATAAACATTTCCAACCACTAGTGTTATGATTATACTGATATAAACAGCTGGCAGTGTAATTCTTCACTCTGTTGCCATCATCATCATCATCAAGTCGTAATTAAAAGAGCAGCAGTCAAATCTAAAACAATGGAAAACACTGTGGAAAATGTTTATTTCATGTATTCATGATAGCAACACTACAGTTTCCTCATCATCCCTCAAGCATTTGTTTTGGTTTTTATCTGTTGCCATTTTAAGTGATATTCAAGTGATATGTTTTTGTATATTATGGGGTATTCATCAAGTGAGAAAATCTAAATATTTCCTATACTTTTTATTTCCTTCTTAGATTTTCTTTGTGCTAAAACTGCAAATTTGCATAAAAACAGAGTAGATAGAAATGCACCTATAGTCATTTATCTTTACTTTTAAAACTACAACTAAGAGCTGTATCGTTTCAGTGAATGCCACAGAAAAGGAGTTCATCTATAGACCTCATTGTGTTGTACTGCCAATAAGAAAAATAAGGACTAGATTTTACAAAAGCAGAATGTGTTCTGTAAAAAACTGGAGCAGGCAGGATGAATTGAGGACAGTAAATCTTAAAGCACTAATTATACTCGTACCACTTAAAGTTAACAAGAACAAACCGGAGCATTCATTATTCTTTCAGTAAATTTTTGGACAAATAAATTAATTCCTGCCTTATCACCCTGCTGTGTGGCTCACTAATTGAGGTGAAAGACCGAGTCCGAGTGGATCCAGGTTTCTCCTGTTTATCTGAGTTTTTAGAGCATGATGGTGGAAGGTTGGGGAGGGGCTGCCGATGCTAACTAACTTTCCTAATTCTTATCAGCGCATAAGCCTTCCTGTTTCCTGTGTGTGGTACTTAATAAGAGATTTAACTCAGCATGGCATCCAACCAGAAGAAGTGCAGTTACAGTTATCAACTACGAAAGCCTCAGGGGGAGGGGAAAAAAAGCAAGTCAAAGAGAGCAGTCAAATCTAATCGAGCTCCTTTCATGTAGCAGCAGCCGCCCACTGTGTGTCCATCTCTGGCACGGCTCGCTGTAACGCAGAGGTAAGACGAGGGTTTGCAAAAGCTTTGGCTCGAATTCAAACTTGTGCACGGATGATTTTGACATTTTGAGGCAGGATGGTGGGAGGAGATCTGGAGGGTCTCCAGTAATATACTCCCAGCAGCATACGCCTGTTAAACTAGAGGCAGATAGTAGGAAAAGTACTGAGTAAAAAGGAGCCAAGTTCAATAACCAACTTCACTTCACACAAGCTGCTGCGTTAGACACC
The DNA here is from genome assembly GCF_045865225.1 of Trachurus japonicus. Lineage (NCBI taxonomy): Eukaryota > Metazoa > Chordata > Actinopteri > Carangiformes > Carangidae > Trachurus > Trachurus japonicus. The sequence goes on from NC_140927.1 coordinate 18,320,051, forward strand.
TGAGAATATGCTGAAATCCTGGGGTTCTGACCGACCAAACCAGCTGACAACAGCTGTGTGAGTCATTATGTGAAGCTTGCGGTCCTCTTCTTTGGAGCAGTGCAAGCTTTTTTTTGTTAGAGCAGTAGTCAAACTCATATCTTCCTCTGGCCAGAAGCTGTAAAACAACTTACAAAGACCGGCTATTCTGAGCTGAGCTCCGATAAAGAGCTGCACAGGGAACTCTGGGAGAAAGAAACAAGCCGGTTATTCAATGGCTGCTTTCCTGTATGTGTCACCTGTACAATAAAAATTTCCCAGGGGGGTACGCGCAAGGTCTGAAACAACTTTTCCTGTTCACGGGTGAACAGAATAATTGGTGTTGAGCGATGACGTTATGAGCCTGGTTAAATAATAACTCTGAGTGTACACAGCTCACAGTCCCCCACAGCTCCAGCTACTCACATATTCTTCGAGTGAAACTCCATGATCTTGTCAATCAGGGGCATCTGGTCTGGGATGTAGTTGTTGTTGAGGAGGTGTGACCGGCACTGACTCTCCTCAAAGTCCCCAATCTCAGCTGAAAGAGGAAAGAGGAAGGAAAAAGTTCATGTTATTGTGCAAAATACCTTTAATAAAACACTGGTTGGTTGTAAGATAAAGGACAAATCAACTCTAAATCTGTTAATAAGCCTCCAGAGAAGATTTGGTGCTGCTTGGCACAGAATGAAAACCCATTTGCTCAAGTTATCCCATCATTAAGACAACATAATTAATTACATCTAGATCTCTATCATCATCCACGTCCTCTTTAATCACTGTTGGGCAACAGACTGCAGCTCAGAAATGTCAGGTTATAAAAATGTCTATATTTTTAACCACGCTGTGTGTGGTTCGCTCTGAAGGACTTCTCCAAGATTACATTCAGGCATCCGACTGAAAGGTATCCATAGCAACACACAGATAATCAATTTGGTACAGTGTGCTGTTCCTTATATGACAATGTTTGATGATAAGCTCTTGTATGACCAAAAAAAAAAAGCACGATACGATATGTTTTTCAAAGACAGGCTTCTGATGTGTGGATGCTGAGGAAACAGTTGTGAGGGACTTACACTGGATAATGTGGGAGACCATCAGCGCGGCACTGCTGTCGTTGCAGGTCAGACGTCCACTGGAGAGATCCTGTTTGATCTGGAGGGCGAACAGATACCTGGACACAAACACAAACAGAATTTCGCATTATGTATACAAAAAAAAAATAGGGGTAGATGTGGTGGTGGTGGTGGTGCGTTCCAGTGCTGGAGCTACATCAAATGAACTTCAGCTCAGAAACAACATCTACAGCAGAATCCAAGAAAACAGCTGCAGCTGAATTTCTGATCAAATACAATGCAGCCTGGTTGTTTTTTTTAATTTTATTTTGTTACATTTGGTTTCAGTGTGTAACAAGTTCAGTTCTGCTTCTCATGGACACAAACAACATATATGACAGTGTTTTTCAACCTTGGGGTTGGGACCCCAGGTGGGGTCGCCTGAAATTCAAATGGGGTCGCCTGAAATGTCTTGATAATTGATAAATAAATATTTGTTTAAAGGGACAACGAGGAGTTTCTCCATCGGCAGAACGAAAAATTCCGCGACAATAAAAAAGTCTCATATTAATGTGGATGAATCTACCTTACCCACACTTGTTAATGGCTCCATTTTCGATAAATATATAGTTTTGTCTCTATCGTTATTTTGTTATTATTAGTGGTATCTGATCGTCTTCGAACCTCTGACTTTAATTCTTGATGAATGAAAACATGAGCCTGTCTTGCGCCGGTCAAAGAATTTCACGGTGCACGTGGAGGCTCATAAATGTAGTGTGAAAACGCTTCGCTTTTCCAAAACTCCTCGTTGTCCCTTCAACTAATTATTATTCTTTTTAAAATTATGATTAAAAACACCACACACAATCTTAAACAACTGTAATCTATACTTTCACTTTCTCAAATATAAATCGTGTTCAAACAAAACGCAGCATATAAAAATATCTGAGCTGGCGCATCTTGATTGACGGGGTTGCCAGAAATTTGTGATGTGAAAATGGGGTCATGAGCCAAAAAAGGTTGGGAACCACTGATATATGATCTAAATAACAGGTCCAGGGGGAATCCCATGAAACTGTGATGTCAATTCCACAGGTCTGCTCTCAGTAATGCAACATTGTGCACTTTAGCAGCAGGATTTTTGTGTTTTTTTTTTACTCTGTGTATGCCGTTCCTTTCTCCACTCTGACTCAGTGCAAGTTGCGACTCAGCTCCACAAAGCGGAAAAAAGAAACCAGAAAAATTATTAGTGCCGTGCTAATCTCCTGGGGGCTAAATCAGGAAAACACGGCAGCCATGACATGAGAACTGCAAAGCTGAGTGGGGAGTAAATCTTTTGGGAACCGGAGCACGTGTCATTTATGCCCCTACAATCACTTCCAGGCGCTGCCGAAGTCATTTACGGTGACACGTCGTGTATAAATGCTTATTTCGGTGCCAACTGGAACGCATGCATGATGCAGAGATGAAAATGAGGTTAATTATATGGAGAGGCGCTCACCTTGTTAGCTCCTCCAGCAGCTGGGCATGGTCTGGAGGGAAGAACTTCACAGCAAACCTCAGGATTGTGTGCTTCGGTCCTGTGTGTGGATACATCAGTAATATACATTATTAAAATTCTGCCTTTAGTTTTTGTTCTTCTTTAAAAGAGTTTTGAAACACTTACGCCTGAGCTGCTTGATAATAGGCTTGATATGGTCTAACCAAACCTGTGAAGAGGAAGAAAAAATATGTTATAAAGTAGATTTATTTTTTAAAGCAACACTAAATCTGGGATGTGTGGGAAGAGGCTCTATTTCACTTTCATCTTCATCCTCACTCACCATCATCTTTTGATGGTTCTGAAACTCCAAGCCAAAGTAATCACCCTCGATGAGGTTCATGTGGGAGCACACCAGGTCAAACAGCATCTTGCCTGAAGCTTTTTGCTGTGAGAAAAAAAAGAAAACACAAAGATCCCCGGTTAGAATAACACTCGAGCGAGGTTGTTATGACCATCTACAATAACTATGTCTAGGTCTAATCTCAGCTTTTGTTCACAGCAACCCAGTGACATTCTATACTCTTATTTAAGTGTAGAACGGCCAAACTTCAGGAAACTCTGAAGACTAGTTTTGACAGAGAAGAGAAACCAGGGACAAAAGAGAGTTGTATTTTGTAGACCTTTCAAACCCTGTGGTAGTTAATGTCACCCAAATAGATGACAGCTCTGTCTAAATTTCTCTCTTTGCTCCCTCCTTCCATCCTGACATTCAAAGGCGGAGTTGGCCAAAAGCCGCCGCAGCTCGAGGGGGCGTGGACCCCGTCTTTGATCTGTGTTTTCAGAGCCGCTGCTGTCACTGGTGACGGATCGGTGGCCCTTTGAGGGTGATACGGAATCAAAACGGAATAAAAAGCGAGTCTCCCTGACCACCTCTGTCCTCGCTCACCCCGCATCCGGCGCACACAGGCGCTTTGAAGAATGACTTCACCGCCCACTGACAAATAACAACAATGTGACACCACACAAACCTCGAAAAGCCACCAAGTCTTTACAGAAAGAGGAGAGGGGAGGGGAATTCCTATGTAAGGTCAAGAAAATGTCAGGGATTTTCACAGAAAAAAAACCTCTCCTTCTGTTACAGATGCCTTAAGGAGAGACAGAGCTCTGTCAGGCACACAACGGGAGGATTTCTGCCTGGCTGCCTCCCCGTGACCAGTTTGCACCAGAGCAGAGCATAACACAGCTACAGCTACAGAATGTGAGTGTTTATAGTAGCGGTTTCCCCTGGTTTGGATAATGATCCAGGACTGTGTCAGAGTATGTTTCAAGGAGGCGGTTTCTCCACTGCTTTAACCCAGAAAGAGAGTGAGTTGCTTCGGCGAATGCTATTACTACTACTACTACTAAAAAAAAAAAAAAAAAATCCTTCATGCAGCTGAACTCTGCTGACACCCGCCTGTAAATCTATGTAGTGTTTCAAAGGCAAATAGCGACACTGCCTGTGTTCCTATTAATGCTTAAAGAATAAAAAAACCTAATCTCCAGCAGCTTAGTGAGAGGGGTTTACACTTCTACAAAACCGAATCCATAATCTTCTCCCAAAAACAAGCCTCCCCGTTCCCACCACTCCTCCCTGCGTCTGTCCTTCCTGTGTGAAGCACCACTTTTCTCTCTCCAGGCTGCCTCATGCAGCGCAGAGGGCATCCTACCACCGGGGACCAGCTGTTTCCATATGGTGATGGAGTTGATGAGGGAGGCCACAAGGAGGCTGGAGGGAAAGAGGTCATCAGCCAAGAACACACTCTTCAAACACGCACACACACACACACACACAGCTTACTAATGGGCAGGGGAAACAACCCCCTGAATGAATCCTGGGTCTCGTGTTTTCTGGACAAATGTTCTCTGTGCAGGCTCCAGGAACAAGGAGCTGAATGCAGCGAAGGCCGAGGAGTGTTTCTGTCTCTCTCTCTCTCTGGAGCACTCTCATATCCAGCCTTATAAATCTGCTGTCAGTGTAAAATGACCACGAGCCAAGCAGAGATGGGTAAGGCACAGGCTGATTAGAGCCAGGCAGGGCTTGATTAAATGCAGCTGTTGCAGACTCGGGGAGTTATGGGGCTGGCATTTGACACTGCTGCAGCCAACACAATGAGAGCGCTGTTGTTAATGAAGCATAAGGCACACGGATTGACGGTTGTCATGACGCAGGGCACACCATGGTACACTATGTAACATGGCCTTCGCCGTAAAGTCTCGTATGTGCGATTGTGACTATGACACAATCATGAAACCTGGACATTAAAATATTCGTGGGAAAAAAGTTTGTTGACGACACCATGAGAAAGTATAAGGAGACTGGAAATTACATTCGTTACAAAGCACGAGCAATCTCCCATTAAGCTGTGAATGTGCCACAGTGAGTCAGCATGATCAGCTAGAGGACACTGGAAAACTGAAGCAGCCAAAATTAATTCAGTAACCAGCCGTTTTATTATCATTATTTACACCTCTGATTTTCCTGCTGTCAAAATGTGAAGCATTTCTCCAGCCACAATGTGTGGTCTGCTGCGCTCCTTCAGTCAACTGCTAACACACAATACCAAGGGCTGGTAATGGCTGCCAACATGCTGTCCAACACAACACAAAGCCAGACTAAGATATGTATGAGGCACTGCTTAGAGGTAAATTTAAAGGGTAACTATGCAACTCCTCCTGGCCATGTGCATTCGTTTTTAACGAAGCCGACGAGTAAGCAATCCATGGAGCGGTGGATAATGTTATATATACAATGTTACGACATGTATATATGTGTAGTCTTATCTGTCATAAACAAGAGATTACGGCTTCCAGAACGCGTTTGTGTCACGGGGCTACAGAGACGAGGGTCAGACGGTGGCACACATCTTGCAAGGTTGTTTTTCGGCCAAGAGACGCTAGGTGGAAGGCAGTCTCCATTCTTCCTTGTAACAAGTTACAAATAATTTATATACCATCACAATTTCTCCAAAGCTGTTTAAGTAAGGTAAAAATGTAGCATATTTAAGATAAATTGCTGCATAGTTCCTCTTTAAAGCCAGCAATCTTGAGCTAACAAGCTCAAAATTACATTGTTAGCATGCTCAGCAAGTGAATTCACTATTTACAGCATCATTTTTGTTCTCTATCAACTCATGAAGAAAATAATTCTAGCTGTTTAGCAAAAGAATAGTTTTTTGCTAAATGTGAGCTAACTTTTTCACTGGAAATACTTGCCTGCTGTAGCCACAAATGGACTACTGCATGTCATGTGAGAGGTGAGCGTGAACCAAGTGAGTAAAATTACTGGAAAAGAAAACAATGAGCTGAAACACTGTTTGTTAGGCCAAGGGTAGGCTATGCTACAGAATGTAATGCTAATTCTCAATAGGTTCATTGCAATACTGTCACAAGTTCGTAGAAAAAGTAAACACTCTCAATATCGATTAAAAAGACAAAACAGTTTACACTTTTTTTAATCCAGGCAGCAGTAGCCTATGACGTCCAACGTGTTTCAGCAAGAGGCTTTGTAGCGGCGTTGTAACATTGTAATACCGTCACATTATTTTCACATCATTAAAGCAACTTTCACTCATTGAACACTGATGATGGCACTGTTATGTTAGAGTTATTTTAATTTATCCTGTGGGGGATATGGCAATACTTATTGCGTTCTTGTTTTCCCAAGTTACACATTCTGTTCACCATAGCAACTGTGCAGGCATGGGGGTACAACAGTAAGTTGATTATTTTTATCAGCATGTGGACAATTACACAGTTGCACATAATTACAAGTAAAAACAAGCAAACAAAGCAGAAGCTGTGACCTCTGCACCATGACATCCAGCTTGATGTTTGTGAGGCCTCTCCCCCGACAGAAAGGTTACAGTCTCAGGGAAACATCTCGCTACGCAGCTGACATTTCTTTAATCATGTACAATACCAAGAAAATGTCACCAATCTGCCTTTCTATGACCTCTGTCCATAAAAGCACTGGGGCTGGTCTACTTTGGAGTACTGTGAGGCAGCGCATCCCCGATCCCACAGCCTCAGTCCCAGACCAGACGCACAGGTAAGGGAGGGTTTGTCGAGGCTCATTCGGTTTGAACACAGCCTCATGTGCACACTACTACTGTTTACATGTGTACGAGCGCTAGCACGCTCGCGTCGCTACACTGACCTCCACATGCTCCATCTGACAGAAGAGGGCTAAGTAAAGATGACAGCTATGTCTGCACAAATGTCCGCCTGGGTTTCCACTTCAGGGTAGACCAAATAACCACCCCCACCCCCCCAACCCCCCAACCCTTACCTCTGTTTTTTACTAAGCTCCTGTCAGCAAAAAAATAAAAAATAAAAATAAAGGTCAGGTGTAAAGCAGCTTTGTGTAACCTCAACTGTTCCCCTCCAGGAGTTGTTGGTATGGTCCACTTCATTTGCAACAAGCCAGGCTAGGAAGTGCTCCCCAAACTTCTCCTGGGGGAGAGTGAGGGAGGGGGGGTGGGGGGTTGGGCTGGGAGGATGGCATGTGTGGTAAACAGACTGGCAATGCCTTTAGGCTCCAGATAGGCAGAAAGAACAAAGAGCCTGGTTGATTGTGGTGCACTGGAGGATGGTATCTGAGCCAAGTGGTCAGCCATTGTTGGAAAGGGATTTAACGACTTTTTTTCTCCTCTCTGTGTCTTGGGCCTTGCTTTTCCAGTGGCCCCTGCTGATTCTGTTATACTTCATATAATGCAGCAGTCATTTTACAGCGGGAGGTTTTCAGCTGTGACATTCAGCCACGGCACAGGAAGTCGATCGAGGTCAAAGATGAAAGAGAATTTGTGATTTCCAAGGAGGGAATAAGCAAATGTAGAGCAGGGGTAGGGAAAAGGTCACTTTGGGGGAATTAAAACTATCTACAGAGCTCACCTCATGTGACAGCACATAAGCTAAGCACTGTATCTGAGAGCTGATTTTTTTTTTATCAAGTCATATCAAAATAAACTGAATTCAGGAAATTTTAGGAGATGCAACCCAATCAAAAGCACATGTGAAGCAGCAGTGGCAGTGGAAAAATCCCAGGAATGATTTTGGCTACTTGTAAGTGAGCCATGGCTGTTCTGATAACACAGCTCAGGGGCTGGGCTGAGGGTGCAGAACTGCTTATAGAAGCCGGCTGACACATTCCCACACTGAATCCCTTATTGAAAACATATGTGAAGACTGTCCATCCGTCTGTCCCATACTCCCAGGGCTTCTGTCGCAATAAAGCAATTGAACAGTGAATGCCGGGATCTTTGCATGGGCCGTGGTGGGTACAAATGTATGTGTGCGTGTGCATGAGCAGGTATATACGTACATATATATATATTGTGCACTGTAAGGGAAAGGTAGGACAGGGAGGTCAGTGGCAGCTAAAGCTCATTGAGATTCAGGTCATGTGCTGCAGAGATTCCCAGGGTGACTCGACTACAGCGGGAAGCTGACAGAGGGACACTGAAGGCCGGCAAATGTACTGATAATCTTGTCTAATTACCTGCATACCCTCACAGCACATGTGCATGTGTGACCATGCATATGTTGGCAGCATAATTGGGACAACTTTAACATCTTTGTACCATGACTAAAACATGAAACGTGCAACACTGTCCAATTAAAAAAGGACATCCAACGTTTTACAGGAAATCCCTAAGTAATTTAATTATTTCAGGATCAGCTATTTCTCCTGATTTTACATCAGTTGTTTCTTTTTTTTTTCTCTTGCAGAAATCATGAGGTGCAGATGAAAAATATCAACAAAATTGAAAGCAAAAGTGATGATTGTGCTGCCACAGCTGTCACAGTCATTCTGTCACAGTAGGCCAGCCTCCAGGCACTGAGAGGACAGCCATGAAAATAATGTCCCCCTGGATTCAATAGAGGCTTGAGAGAGATAAAGGTAGCAAGCCCCCACCACCCCCCAACCCACCCACCAACCCTGTCATCTTAAAAATAAAAATAAAAACTCCCCCCTTTTCCAGCCTGCCCTCCTACAGGCCCACTGGAAACATATTGATTCTGCATAAAGAATAATTAAGTGTCGTGTTGTGACTGTTGTGCTGCTGAATACTTAAGAGTGAGTGCACTGAGCAAGTGTGCAACAGCCTCCTACTGTTAGCCAGAGCACCATAAATCAGAAGACAGATCTAATAGTTGTGGGTTTGCATCATTAGCGCAGATAGTAAACAAGCAGCGGCAGCAGCAGCAGAGGTTGGGCCAACATGCTTTGCTATGCTTGCAAATATGAAGTAAAAAAAAAAAAAAGACACTGATGCAACACACCATAATATTCTGTCAAGCCCGAGCCTAACTTGGAGTATCATTAAAATAAGCGGAGGGCAAGTGAGGGTTTTAAGGCAGCTGGAATTACTAAAAAGATTGGCCTCCTTTTCCGTCATCTGCCTGAATCCCTTTCAGGGAGCTCCAGATTCTGGGACCCATGCTGCTTATTCTCCACTAGCGCCCCTTTGCAGAGCCCAGGATTACTGTCACTCAGGGGGAGGATACGTCGCTTCACATTTAGGCACAGACTTGGTGTTTAGTTGAGCTAAATAAAGGAAGACTGAAGAACTGAATAATATATTTTAAACTGCTATCACCATAAGAAATATTCAAGAAAGAAAAAAGACATGAAAAGACTTTTGTTCCAGCAAATATCTGCCATTAAAGAAACATGTCTCGAGTATGAGTACAAATACAAAAGTCACAGATACTCACAGACATGTTATGATGTTCCCTCATTATCAACTCCTGATGATTGATAATTGGATTAATTACAAAATTTTAAAGATTTTTCAAGCAAAAATGCAAAACATTCACTTTTACAGCTTTAATTATGCTGATTTGATCTTTACCATATATGATATGAAAATCCTAATATCTATGACTCTTGATGAATTAAACAGACTATCTCAATCCATCACCCTGGGCTGTAAGAAGTTATAATGCACATGTTCCACTATTTTCTACCAGTATCAGTTGATTAACTAAATAATTGATGATTAAATTAATTATTAGTTGCCCTGCATTTTTTGATTTGTAGCAATTAAGCAAAATAAAAACAAATGTAATCAGGGTCTTCATCTGCAAATGATTTGTGTGCACTGATAACCTCCACCACCTGCAGAATTAAGACACGGCACGTTCCCTCATGGAGCTGTGAATACTGTAGAGCGCTGTAGCTGTGAAAGTGCAGGCAATCAATAGGTTAATTAAGAGATTAATTAAGTGTAACTGTGAGAGACAACTCCCACAAGGTAAGGCCAAGAAAGAGACAAGCCTTTCATATTTAATCTAAATACAAAAGCATGTCAAGGTGGTAATTCTTAACGATTTGGATTGATTATGGTCAGTAGGCTGCAGACATGCCTCGCTTGACCTTCAGGTCAGATGGTCTTGTTATAGAATACACCAGGGAGCTGTGGAAAACAGACTGGTGAATTACACAATAAAATCAGATATCTCAAAGTATCAGACTGAACTTTAATGGTTACATTACATTACTGATGCTTTGGGGCCCCTTGCTCTGTGAAAAAAAGAAAAAAAAAGAAAGATTAACTAAATAACTGCAACCTGAGGCTCATCTGAGAGAATGCCAGTCCAATTTTCAAACAGAGGGAGCTAAAGGAAAAAAAAACAAAACACCCAGTCTTCCATACTGGCACTAATTCTTCACTGGTCCTCTCTGCATCACATCACAAGCTGGAAAAAAACCACAACCCCAAAAAGTCACATCCAATCCACAATCTGTCACAGTCGGCCGAGCTCGAGCACGAACCAAGCAAGACTACCTTCCAGTCTCATGCACCTATTCCCAGTAAACCAAGCCATTACACAGCAGGATCATTTACATCTTCACTGAGCACCGCTTCCCCTGGGATCTAAATTTTAGATGAGTTGTGGGACAGTTGGCAGAAATGTATCTGTGATTGCACGGGTGCATGTTTCCACACCAACTGTTTCAATATTTAGTTTTCCCCGTTTTAAATATGGACACACCACCGGGACTGTAAGACAGTATCATATATCTCAAACTAATGTAGTGTGTTAGACAGGTATAGGCAACCAGCTATTGAATTAGAGACCTGGTATTGGCTCGGGCAGCACCATGCCTCAAACCCATGCACAAATTCATCAGGTACAAAACAGATGGGACACATTCTTGTGGAAAAATTAATATCCAAGGTATGTTAATTAAGTATAAGTTAATTCGCCACCCTGCTTGTATAAACAGCAGCCTGCTAATATAGGAGCAGACACACTGATCTACATAATCACTGTGATGCCTGCTTACGGTGCCGTGTGTGTGTTGGAGAGATCAAGAGAGAGCAACAGAGGGAACATAGTAATAATATGGGCCGTCATTAAGACATGCTGCATGAGCATCATTAAGAACATAATTAATATGTAGATCCTGGCTCGGCAAAATTTCACAGCCAAATACATTAATAATTCGAAAAAGCAGCAGCTACAAACCAACTGAAGATTTTTAACAAATGAAACTACAACTGCAAAAAAAATATCCAGTCCTACTTCATGGTAGTATTTAAAGGGATAGTTCAACATTTTGGCAAATTGGCCCATTGCCATAATCGCTATAGTCATAGTAGTAGGTTCGTTACCTTTAATTGTCGGTGTAAGCGATTTTTAGAACGGCGGAGCGGAGCGGCAGGCTGCTCAGAGCTATGCTATGGAGGCTAAGGGAATTTCTTGGTTTCCCTCATCAAACTCATCAAATACACAACCCATCAACTCCAAAACGCTGTCGTGGACAAGTTGTGAGCTGCACAATCACCACGCTATGAGATAATAACACAACGTTACGAGACGGAGCCGTTTAAGAGGTAAATTCATGCAAAACCGCTGATGTGCGTTGCGTTCAGGGACAGTTTTTCAGCAAGCAGACTCTGTATTTACCTCGAAAACGGCTCCGTTGCGTAACGTTCCATTATTATCTCATAGCGTGGTGAATGTGCAGGTCACAACTTGTCCACGACAGCGTTTTGGAGTTGTTGGGTTGTGTATTTGATGAGTTTGATGAGGGAAACCAAGAAATTCCTTTAGCCTCCATAGCGTAGCTCTGAGCAGCCTGCTGCTCCGCTCCGCTGTTCTAAAAATAGCTTACACTGACAAATAAAGGTAACGAACCTACTGCTATGACTATAGCGATTATGGCAATGGGCCAATTTGCCAAAATGTTGAACTATCCCTTTAATGTCTGCATGGTTTTTGAATCAACGTGATAAAGTCATTTGATTTATCAGCAATTAATTCAGCTAAATCTGATAAAAAACTTTTCTGTCTCATTTTATTGTGAAATATGTCAATTTTTCCAGCAAAATTCACTAAGCAGAAAAATCTTAACATTTCCGAACCTGCATCCGACAGATCATAGAAATAACACACTGATTGATTATGAAAATGGTTGCCGTTTAACTGACTTAATTAATTCCGCAGCTAATGAGTATTTTCATTATTGATTAATCTCTCAATTATTCCTTCAATTACTTACACCTCAACTCACAGGACGCTTAACGCATGATACGAATACTCTAGTGTTCAGCTGCCAGAGAAAAGCCTTTTACTGACAGACAACATCACTCCGCTCATGATTTCACACTGTGGGATTCCACTGGTGTCTGGAGACGGAGTGTGGCATCAACACTCTCTGAATCAAAGGCTGCAAGGGCAGTTTTCTGCCTCACCACCTCACTTCAGACCACCGCAGATTTTTTTCTTTGGAGCGGGACACACTGTGAAGAAGATGAGACTTGGGAGCGTTGTGTGGTGTTGGAGCGGGCAGGTGACAGTCTGTTGAGAGATGTGTTGCTGCTACTGTCCTGCTGCACCATAATCTTCACCAGTAATAAATAATGACAGCCGCGCACGCTGCTTTACCCGTGAGGCCAATCAATCGGCCTCCTTCAGATTAGCCTTAAACTACTTAGCCCTGTGTGCAGCAAATCCAGAGGCCCTATGCCCTGTGATGTAGTTGAGTCACTGTATTGATAAAAGCTGCTGTGACCTCACATCCTTAACTTTCTTTACACACTCTCAAAATGCATAGATAATGACAAGACAGTCACTATATCCAGTCTATGAGCTGTGGTGTCCATCACTGCAAAAACACTATTCACTCCTTATTATTTTGAACAATGTAAAAGGTCAAAAGTGAACAGATTAGACCAAGCAATGGCAGATATGCTTTGTTTATAAAATGATATGCTATAGCTTCAAAACCCTAACCCCAGGGACACCCAGGGGCCAGAAAAGAACCCACGCCCCCCTCCATCACATTTAAGCATTGTAATGTATTCACTATGAACCTCTAATTATCACTTGGCCAGCCAGCTGGGATTTCCCTGTCAGCATATAGTTGACCTTAGAGCACGCAGATGTAGAGACAAGAGCCTCAGACCAAGGCTGCGCTTCCTGTGGCTGAGGATTAAGGTCAACAGCCAAGAAAGCACTCTTAGTTTGAAAAGGCACCCGTGATGTAGCTGCGATAACCAGTGTATCGCCAGACGCCTGCTGAATCCAAAGCATGCGGTCACAGTGATGTTAACTCATTGAGTGCCGCGCTCCTTTCCAAAGTTTTAGTCAAGTGTACCGGCAAATTAGACCATATTTGACTTTTTATTTTAGAGCCATAGTGTATTCTATATTATTGCCACCAACACATACTGTAGCTCATTTGAAAGGTTTAACTTTATCCTTCAAATGGCCACAAACCGTTTGTTTCTACGTGCCTCCGTTCCTGAGAAAAGTCAAGCTAAACATGGCTGGGTTTCACCAAAATCCCTCCTTTTTTTCTAGAAAAGGAGATAGAGCGTCTTTTATGAAAGGTGCGCTGTTTGTGCCTGTCGCTCTTCAGACACTCGCATTTCTGGATCAAAGGGCTCGTATAAGATAAATATACACAACAATTGTTGTTCTATTCACAAAACCACCATCGGGGGGCGGGGGGGGGGCGCCACTAAACAGCAATAACACAGACGCACCGTGCCGTGTCACAGCCTCTCGCCGCGGAACGTGAGGCTCTGCCGGCCACAGCGGCTCGCGAACACCGGTCCCGCCGGTGGTCGCGGTCCGTCTGTGGTACGGGTCGGTGGTGCCGGTCTGCTTTGGTCCAGAGACCATCAGATTTTACCGCGGGAGGACTTTGGGGAGGACACGGTGTTGCTCCAGATGAAGACCGGGCGGGACAGTGGGCTGAGAGCTTCCTGGTTCAGCTCCCAGCTGCTGCAGCCTCGCAGGTGAGAGCGGAGCAGCAGCGGAGCAGCTGCTGCATCCACATGCAGACCTCCGTTTGCAGAAGCTGAGTTATGATAAAAACTTCCAGATCATGAGCTGTCATGTGACTTTGATCGTCATCTATTTCAGTTCTCCTCGTCGTAGAGTCCCCAAATTTACATATAATGTGTATTAAAGTGTCTATTTTCATAATTTAAAAAAAAAGCAAAAAACGAAAAATTTCGTTTTTGGCACTCAACGCATGGGAACGAAAAACGAGAAATTACGTGGTTGGCACTCAATGAGTTAAAAAATGATGTCTCGGTGTCTCTGGGCACGCTGGGCGAGACGAGAACAGATTTTAAATCAATTCTAACACACACGCACATTGAATTTCTGTCCAAAGAAATGTGTTCTTTCTGTAGGTGTGGTGATATTTAATAAAATTAGTATATATAATATTTGTGGTGTAGAGATACTGATGCTGTTTACATTGCTCACTATCTTAATTTAGTGTGTTGGCATGCTAAAATGTGTTATTTTGTGCTATAGAAAAAAGCCAAGGGATCATTAACATCATTAGGATTCATCATCTTGGATCCATGAATGTCTTTATAAAGCTTTGCGTCAATCTATACAGTAAATAAGATATTTCATTGGGTTTAAGAGGATCACCATCCGATCAATGAAATTTATCCTCCAGAAAGCACTGATGAAATTCCCGCAAAATTCTGGAGCACCAAGCTGAACGATACGTCCAGGTGTCAGGTTATATCTTGTTAAGCACAGCAACAACACTGTGCCCATTTCAATGAAGCGCTGCCCACACCCTCGGCCCTTGGCGTGAACCACCCTGTGGCGGTATAAGCAGCATTAGCATTCGCTCTTTCCACGACGTGAGTGACAAATGTGGACGATGTGGCCCTGAGGTGAAATCTCACATTTGTGAGGGGCCGCAGTTTGGAGCGAGCTCAGCCACAAAACAACAAAACCATGAGCAGCAGACGCAGCCTCGGCGAAGACAGCTGTTGCTCCACGTCTGCAGGCCACCGGGTCCGACAGGAATTTAGGCCTCTGTGACTACAGAATACCAATTCCTCTCCACTGGAAGACGGAGCAAGACTAGTAACCATGGCAACATAAAGAAAAATTGTGATTCCTGATCTCTGAAGGGGAGAGGGAAAAAAATACAGAGGAATCATCTGGAGCTGAAGGGAAGCATGTGGTTAAGGTAATAGTGAGCGATTATTTTTACATAAATAGACGCCATTTTAATCACTTTCTAGTGTGGTGAGTGTGCTACCTTTAGACACACATAGTTCAGCTCTATTACTCTATGTAATAATGTAATTACTGTGACCGTAAGCGTGCTGTTGGAACCTAAAATACAGAGTGTAAACGACGCCACACCCTGCTCTGCTTCCTACCAGCACACCCAGAACTGTTTCTATTTGCCTTTAGGTTAGTGAAACTTTAAGCCGACTGACAGAGATGTGACTACAATCACACATTGGCACGCACACGGCTCCGTCAGTGGAAATGGGAACATTGGTGTCATGCTTTGGAGAGCTGGGGTTTAAGGGTTCTCAGAGGCTGAAACAACCCACTCTGACTAATTCAACAACACATGAACAATAGATGAGAAGTGAACATGAGTGTATCTGCGAGTAAGAGGTTTAAAGCACAAGTGTTTTTGGGTTTGAATGCAGGGACGCGGGGGTTTGTCTCACCACCAGTCAATGCTGGGTGCAAACTATAGGCTTTCTCTGTCTCACAGTGCTGGCTCACTTTTTTAACTGAGGAAGATCTCCATGGTAACCAAACAGTATGCAGCATGGCTTCCCCAGCACTAGAGGAGGTTGACTTACTGTAAGAGGAATGGCTCAAAAATGTGTAAAGAGCCTTTCCACTAAGACACACTGTGACATGATTTACCCAGGATGCTGACATGTTGAAAACCGAGGTACATAGATAAAAACTGAGTGTGACTCGGTGCAAAGAAAACAGACCCAAAAAAAAAGAGGCAGTGGAAAACATCAGATCTCATTATTATATTATACTGTTGTTTTATACTATTTTGGGATATCCTTGAGCATGGTGCACTTTTTCTCCTGCAACACACACTGCCTTATTTTTTGTATTTTATATGTGACTCTGGGTTTATATGTAAGTTACCCATTTTGTAATGTATTGTGAAGGTGTACAAGTATTTACATGTCATGTGCGCACAGGGACATAGGTGGCACACACTGTACCATTGTTATCACCTGGTTTCACCTGTTCTACTGATTGACAGTTAGTTAAGTGCATGTTTGGCCAATTAAGGCCTTTAAAGGTTGAGAGTGGGGGAATGACAGCCAGTAAATGATCGACACGACTGAGAGTTAAACGACAAAAGGAAACAATGCAATGACAAAGGCGGTGAAGAAGACAAATGCAAGCTACCAAACGTGGCTGGTTAAATAAAGTAACTCCTTTGCAGAATTCATGAGTGTTGTTGATCTGTATATTTTCTTTAGGGAGCAAACCACACTGTGGAATTTAAAGAAAAAAGAAGTTTCTGAATTATTTGTTTGCTTGACTCTCTTTATCTCTCTCTGGTCCACAATGACACTGACAGTATAACATTTTTGTAGGCTGTTAATAATGCCTGACAGTTATAAACCAGTTTGTAGGAAAATTGGCAAAGAAAACAACGGTGGTTTAAATGAAATGGAAATTATTTCCATCAGACACAGTAGAGTTAGTATACTTCAGCTGTTTAATCATCATCATGTCTAATATTCGTCTTGCTACTGTAGATCTATCTAACTTTTACTGCTACAAAGATCTAATTTGTCATTTTATCCCACTAAGCACTGTTGTATATCAATTGGTCTTGTGTGTGACTGGCTGTGTGTTTAGATCCACCATCTTTTCATGTTTACCAAAACATACTGGTTTAGTAAATATTGGGTTCAAAGAGCCACCGTTTAATCCAGGATTAATCTCACATTATGCCACATGCTCTCTCTCTGTCTGCTTCTCACTGGATATACTGTGTAATACACACACATGCATATTTATGATCACCAACAAAACAGCAGTATGAGAGGAACACAAGGTCACATTTTTGTAAACCGTTATAACGTTATATATAGGTCACTATTAACACTTAAACTGCATTACTTTCTAATAATAGTGTTATTCAAACCATGCGGTTCCCATTTGGCACTACAGTACAATCACTATACCTATCACAGTTCAAGTGTAATTTCAGTAATTAGATGAATTTGTATTAGGCTAAATGCTTCCTTGCTGCCTCTCTGTTTAGAGAAGGTCAGATGAACTTATGTGGATGAGCACCCAGACAGCATTTCTATGTAATGGCCTTAAATGAAATAAGGCAAGTGAGTCACAATAAGACCACAAGACCTGTGTCGCCATGCAAAAACGTAGCAAGATTAGCTAATCAATCCATAATTCTGCTCTGGAGGACAGAGAATATTAGCAGAATATATATCCAATCACAGGCCTAAAAAGAAATACAACCTTGTAGTGTACTTTAAAGCAACATTTAACCATAAGGTGAGCAGCAGCAGCATTAAATGTATTAGATGAACCAGCACTTTACGTGGTTTACCTTATTCAACCTCTGCAGCTCCCAAGGACACAAAACAGGAAGGATTCATCATGACTTTGACAATGGTCTGCTGAAGGTACTAGCTGCGGTGACAGATACTGTGGAGCAGTCATTTGCCGATGACACTGATGAGACCCGAAAATGCCCAGAGCAGACCGGCCCCTGCTGGTTGTGTGAAAGCTGACGTCCCCTGGGACACATCCTTTGATATCTATTAAGGGGCATTCCCACACCGGCCCCCACCGACAGAGCTTTGATTCTTTTAGCCTGACTTCCGCGCATCACTTATCAACAGGGACAGCCGGAGAAAAGCTCAACAGTTTGAACGGCTGGTCTAAAGGAAGAAGTCAAAGGAGCACACACACACACACACACACACACACACACACACACACACACACACACACACAAAGACAGCAAAAACAAAAAACTGAATCTTCTTGTTTGCTGTTTTCTGTATTTCTTATGCAAGAGTTCCCTCTTTAATAATGAGTGTTGTTGGCTAAGTGGGGTTCAGCGCTGTCAGGTCAATACCTCACCAGCAGGCATGTGTGCAGCTGGGGCCACTGATTTAAGATTTCAGTCTCTTCTTCCTTTTTCTTTCTCACTTTCCTTCTCTTTCTCACACACACACACACACACACTGACGGACTCTGCTTCATTCATCCTGACTCTCCCTCCCAGACATCTCCTCTATCCACCCAGGAGACCCCAAATTCAATTACTGCCAGGGTGCAGTGGGAGGCAGACTCAGCCGCACAGGTACATCTGAAAGGAATTCTGATATGCAACATGTCAAGCAAATGCATCATGGGAGGGACTTCACCTCAGGCAGAGCTACAGTACTGACCAATCGGCTGAAATGCGGCAATTTCTGTTTTACTCACTGCTGAAGCATGGCAGAATTTAACATAGGGGGGGGAAAAAAGCAGCATGTGGTGCAGCAACACACCTTCTGTAACTGTAACTGTTAAGAACACTCATGGAGATGAGAGCAGGAAAGGTGAAGCCGGAGGACCTGGGGTAGAATAAGGCACCGCAGGATAAGGATAATCCCATGATATCACACCGCTAGTCTGGTCTGACATGTTAATTAGCCCCTCTGAATCTCAATGAGAAATTCATAATTCATTGAAGAGGTTCAGTGGTGCTGTGAAGCCGCTGTGCAGCTGAGGCAAACTGGTTCCCATGAGGGTTTCACCCTTTATTTGAGACCAGGAGGACATCACAGAGAAAATGTAGGGCTAGCTAAGAGCAGCGCTGCCTGCCACACCCATCGTGAACTGTGATGTCTACCTACCCTGCTGCTGCTCCGTCGGTGGAATTTCAGCACCACAGCTCCAGAGCTTAATGAAAGGATCTGAACGCTGCCATCAAAGGGCATTGCGCAGTGGAATAATGCATGTGCATGGGCATGAAGAGTCAGAGGGATCCGCCATCATGCATCTGTCACAAAACCTCACAAAGAGAACAAACGTCATGTTTGCATTCGCCTCATCCTTTCTTTGCAAATGACACAGGTTAACAGTCGCACAGGCAGATAGAATCGACTCCACTGCTGTCGGAGCCAAACAAACATGGAGCATCTTCCACAAAGAGACATTCATCTTGGTTACCATAGGAACAAGACTTATTATAAAGGCATCTCTTTTCCCAAAGCACCTGTGCACAGTATAGAAAGCCGGTGCAGCATAATACTTGTCAGCCATAACCTGACAGCTTCAGCAACAGCTTTCATCATTACCTCTGTGTCATTCCAGTCCGTCCTCCCAAGAAATTGCATGAACAGCACAGGGCAAATGGGTTTTTGTACCACGATGGCTGTGTACACAGCAGGTGTGTTTGCTTGGTCTTTATGGAAAATGGAGAAGTACCATTCAAACAGTTGTCAAGTGCTCATATTCTTGCACAAGACACCCCACTACCACCACACACACACACACCCTTGCCAAATGCATGATGCAAATCTATTTTCAGCAGAGTTTTTGATGTTTAGGCTTGGTCCCTTTTTCTCATCATTAGTTAAGAGGACAGAAACAGAACCAGCCAGCATTTTAAAGATACATGCAATGCTTTTAGTTTCCATTTAGATTTGTCTGCAACTGCTAACTAATACTCTCATACTCTAAATCGCAACACTTCAATAAGGACATGGGATGGGACCAAGCATGTTGTGTAGTCTGCCTGTGTAATTATGATATGGATATACTGATCGTTCACAACAAAAATTATATGTTGAAAACCACATCTATATATATAAATATCTATGGGAATATATTTTATTATATGTCATTGTTTGAGCTCTTTCTGATGTGAACAATTCAGTGTAGTGCTTTGATGAAAATTGTGTTTATCTTTAAGTCTCAAATCAAAGCAGGTTTCCAGCATCCTCTGTCATGTTAGTATTCTTAGCCATCAGCCACCAGATAATTCCCACTGTTGCTCCTCTCCTGTGGCTCCACGACCCAATTACATTTCAGGATGTGAGGGAGGAAGATGGTGGGAAATCACCAACCCACCCCACCCCCCTCACCTCCCCACCTCCTCATCGAAATCACAGCCCGCTGCAGGATTTTCATTTCATGCCATGGGAAACAAAAGCCAACGGAGGGTTCGGAGTTCACGTGAGGAAAGTATGAGAGGATTTTTCTGGTGGACAGTTAGTCAGTGCAAGAATGATGCAAGGCACAAACATGAACGACCACGGTCACATGACTTAACTCTTTTAATATTTTCCAGCTTCAATGTGTATCATTCACCAGAGAAAAAAAAAAATCTGAGGAAGGCTTTCATCTTTGTGCTGCATGTCTGAGCCTTCAAAAACCACAGCACTGTCTCTTCAGCGGCACACCAAATCTAACATTTACATTTTTATGGTGACACTGAGCTCCGTCGCCCCCCTCCCAACAACCCGTCACCCCAAATCCTTGCCACCCTCCAAACCCTGTGCCATCTTTCTGGGGAACTGGGTCAATCAGAAGTGAAACCAATAAGAAGCTAATAATCCTTTAAAAAAAAAAAGAAAAAACACATTGTCAGTCAGATTTTAAGTCAGAGGGGGATTTGAATACCAAAAAAGCAACTTGCGCACGTACCCTGTGTCTCCTGAATATGTTAGTCATAATTGGTGTGCAGCAGCGTATCCCCATACTTGCACACCACACTCGCATTAATGCTCTGCATGGAGACACACACACACACACACACACACACACACACACACTCCCCTTCTCCACCACCCCCATCCACTCCTTCACGGCAGATATCAGTGGAAGACAGAACTCTGCGGCACAGCAACCCCCGGCTCAGACGCTCCTCATCCTGCTCTGTGTGTAGCCATGGCAACCCCCCACACATAGACCAGCGTGATTCCGCTTGGCCTTTTCAAAGACGAACTTGCAATGGTGTTGAAAATTCGGAGCGATGTGAGTTCACAGAAAAGAGCATCATCCTTAGGAAAACCCAAGGTCCCCTCTCCTCCTCCCCAGCCCCACCTCAGAGGGAGTGTTACTGTTAGTACTGTAGCTCAAAGGTCGCGGCAGCGGTGGCAACAAAGCGCTTTCTAGCAGCGGCGACGGGGAGGGACGCACGGGCGAGCGACGCGTAATTCCTTCCGATGGCAGGAGGCCACGTAAAGTAGCTGCGTGTGTTTTCTAAGAGAGAATCAACACAGATTAAAGTGGGCTGAAGTATTACCACTGGGACATCGCAGTTTAAGGGAGAAATGTTTCTATTTTCAGGCTCCCAAAAGTGAACAAATGCAATATGTTAGCAGAGCAGACAGCAGTGACAAACATCAGATGCCTGAGTGCTGGCAATTCCCAGCCTCTGTGCTGTATCAAGGCCTCGCTTTGATTGTCTCCCCAGTCAGGCTGCAAACACTTTCTCGGGTGACATGGGGGATAAAAATCCGAGCCACGCTATTTATTTGTACATTGTCTCTTGCACTCCTTTCTTCACGACTCTCTCTGAAGACAAGCTTATTCTATAGGGGTGGGGGGGATTGCCATGGTCACCATCTACCTCTTTGCACCTATACATAGCTCTCTTTAAAATTCAGTGTGTAGAGCTAAAACCAACCGTCTGTATTACAGGAGTGCTGCAGTCACAGCGCAGTTCATCTAAATAGATCTCACTGTTACCCGTGCATGACTCATATTAGCGGAATGGGAGTGACAGTAATGGATTTAGAAAACTCATTGACATGGTGTAAAATGTAGGGGAGAATTGGATTCGTTGCTCTGGGGCTGCATAGCCGCTGCTCCATCCTCCTGAATGCTCTCACAGCCAATCAAATCCCATTTGTATTCATATCCAGCCAATGACAGCTCATCAAGAAATATTGGTGCCAAATCATCCTCTGTGCTCAAATCACTCAACCGCCACCTCTGTCAGTTTTTTTTTCTCTCTCCCCTCCCTAAAGCGCTGTGAGGCTGGGGAACCAGACCGTGTCCCCACCACAGCTCTGAGTTTAACCGGATTTAGCACACTGCTTCGAGACTAAACGGTCCCCCTCCCTCTGTGCTCTGCCTTCCTTTACAGTCGACATGTCATATTTGAGAGTACACAACAAGAAACAGGAGATAGCCAGGGCGTCTGGTGGTCTGAAATATGCACAAACAACATGCGTGTTGAATTTCAATTATGTCAACCTGTCTGGCCGCGCGGAAGTTGGAATCCATGAGGGTTTTCCCCACATGCGTGTGAGGTTTGCATAGTTGTATGAGTTGCACATGCTGCAGGATAGCGCTTAAACCAGTCAATTTAAGAGTAATATTTCCTAATAACAGCTAAAAAACAAACAAGATGCCACCAAATCAGCGAGGGACAGCGTGAAAACCCAATGGCGATTTCCCATTTTAAGGAACAAACTGCTGCAGAAGTACATGAGACAGAAACATCGCTCACACATCATGATTGAAAACAACAAACAAAAGAGACAAACACCAGAACACAAGAATCGATTAAAAAACTATGTATCCATTTTGAGCATAATACATCTGCAGTAAATGCTGCAACTCGTGATTGTTTTCACTAGCAACTAATCTGCTAATCTCTGTTTCTATAATTGCTTAATCCTTTGGTTGATAAAATGTCAGAAAAAAAAAATTCATTTTATTATCAAAAGAGACAAAAGCACCACATCCTTACAAATGAGATTCTGAAGTTGCAGTGGCATTGGCATATTTGCTTGAAATTTGACTAAAAATGTGTCGCTGTTTCATTTCCTGTCAATTGACCAATCAATCCATCAACCAATCATTTAGCTCTGAAGCATCAACAAGTATGTTTAAATCAATGGGATTACCACCTCTGTTGTGAGGGAAAACATCTGCAGTATGTTTACATTCTCCACAATTTGAGTATAAGAACATGATTGACGCATAAATCCATGTAGTTAATTCACTTTATTGTATACTAATAGCATTGGCATCAATGTCAAATTTAATAAGTAGCCTGATCGGCGTTCGCGGCATTAGCCAATCCGACTAATTAAGTAATTGGTATTCAGATCCGTGCTGGAAATTTAGCTACTCATGCACCTCTCTAATACACAGACCGTCTGTGAGAAAGTGAGAATTGATCTACAGGTGGAAACCACATCCCAGCTCCCCCTTAACACTGCTGGTCATAGAGGAAACATATGAACAGAGCTGAAAGAAGCCCTTCATCATGTTTCTCCTCATTAAGTCAGGACCTCATTGCCATTCAGCTGATAGCAAGGCACAGTGGAGCTGCTCTAATTGTCTCCAGTCACAATGAACGGGGTGACAGCGTATGGAGAAAATGAGTGGTCGAGTGGTTGGATGATGGTAAAACCTCTGGATTGGTGCGAGAGGCCTTCCCTTTGTGACATAGCCCGCACCCCCCACCCCCCCCCCACCCCTTTAGCCTGGGTGGTCTCTGCTGGCTTGGTTTCTCAGTACAGTTTCTGAAAACATGCTTTAGTTATGGGAAAGGGGAAACTCCCTGAGCATCAGATCCTATTTTGCGTGGCCACAATTAGGTTAAATATAGCTACTTACAAACACTGGGAGCTAAAAAAAAACACATAGATAGTCAGAAACTGATTCTTTGTGCGCATCTCACCCATATCTGATCTGCTGTGACTAATGTTGGAGATGGTGGCGATGAACTACCGGATCCAGCCATGGGAATGAAGCATTGAGAGCGTGGTCAGCTTCTCAGTAAAAGATGAATTACACCCTGTCACATGAAGTCTGGAGTCAATATCATTGAGACCCAGAAGTTCAAGCCCAGACCTGCCTCATGCAAGGATAAAGAGAGGGCTTTACATTGCATATGTATCTGAGAAACTCCAGTAGACAAAGGCTGGCTTCAGTGTTTTCTTGGATCTGGAGAAATATCAGAGTTTTGTGTGTTACAATGATGGATTATTACAGAGCAACATCAAGTGAGTACAAACACAGCTAGGAGGGGTGTCCGCAAACATGTTTATCTTTATCCACCGATTTGTGATGTGAACTCGCTGATCAAACGCTAATGCTGGGAGTATCAACAAACCCCCCAAACGCAGCTTTGATGCTCCCCACCTACTACAAGCTGCGTTCAGAAAACAATACGGGAACATTTCTCTCCATGCCCCGTGCTAATGATGTACAATGTCGTGTGGCTTTGCAGTGAAAGTGAAACAACAAGCGGTCCAGAGTCATTGGTAGCAGCTCTGTGACATTGTTGCTTATTAGGAACAATGCTAGCATCAACATGCTCACAATTACGTGCTAATATGCTGATGTTTAGCAGGTTTACCATGATTGTCATCTTAGCATATTAGCAAGCCGACATTTGCTTAAGCACTGGATACAAAGTACAGCTCATTAATGTCCATCCATCTATCCATCCATCCATCTATCCATCCATCCATCCATCGGCTATACACCTAAATCCATGCATGGTTGCACAGGGGCTGGAACCAATCCCAGCTGACACAGAGCGAGGGGAAAGGTTACACCTTGGATGGTCTCACCACATGGGTCTATCATCCAATCAACTTGACATCACACATGTGGGGGATGCTGGAGAGAACCCATGCAGAGAACATGCAAACTCCACACAGAATGGCCCCAGGCCATGAAGTGACAGACAGTGCTACTCCTCATTAATGTAATTAGGATTCATTGTACATATTGTGTGCATTTAAATTCATACAGAAATGCATATAGTACCGATATTTCACTGAAAACATTTTGGCCTGCTGGTGTTGCTAGAGGAAAGTCAGGTGATCACTAAAGTCACAAAGATCCATTGTAAGAGAACCATGAATGTCTATACAAAACTCTAATAATATCCCATTGCTGGGATAATGAACCAAAATATAAAAAAGTTAACCTCACAGTGGCACTAGAACTAAACTAAGTGGATCACAAGAATCATTAGGACTCGTCCTCTGGGAGCCACAAATGTCTGTGCAACATTTCACAACAATCCATCCCAGAGTTACTGAGATATTCTCATTTGGACCAAAGTGGTGGATCGACCAAGTGTAGTTAAAAATATCTTTTACTTGTGCCTGTGTATTAATCTGATGTTGCCTTTACTGGTAATTAGGAAAGCAAAATTAATAAACTGCAGTCTAATGAGAGTGTGCTGGGTGAAAATCTCATATGGAAAGCAAATGAAAATGCCAAAAGATGAAGGTCTTTCTGTAATTAATGAATTCAGGATTTTTTTTTTCTCTGCACAGCAGCCTTTTACAAGGGCTGTGCCATGACTGTAATGGATAAAGCGATGGCTGGAGAGGACAGACTGCAGTCCTCCGTGGCTCATTATAGTTAGAGAGGAAGAACAGAAGTAGTAGTGTAAAGTGAGAGAGACAGTGTGTGTCTGAATTTCTAATAGTTACTGCCTGTGCTGCTAATGTCAGCCGCTGAATTGGTTACATGTTCAGTTGTATTAGTTTCGTATTCTACCAGTAAGGATTGGCCAATGGAGCCTGACTGCTTCCTTCATTCACAGGAATGAGCATGACTCTCCTCCCTCCGCTCTGCCATCATCATCATCCCATCCCCCTCCTTTCTAACCCCTACATCCACACTACAATCACACTCCTCACAGGCAACTTCTGCAGAGCTTCCACCAGCCATCAGCAAACATAAGCATCAAAACATCATTGCAGACGATGTCGGCGTGTGTTAGCCCAAGGAGTGGAAGACAGACGGAGGGCTACAGTCTGGATTTCCTGCTCTACTGAACCCTGCACAAGCACAGCAGGCAGAAGAAAGCCTCTGATTTCAATTTGAAAAATTATTCCTCCAAAAAAAAAAAAAAAAAGATGAAAATATGAAACCAGACTGATATTTTGGCTCAAGTGTGGTTGGTTTTTTGTTGTTGTTGTTTTTTTAATCAATGCCACTCATCTGCTGTCCAGCCAAACATCATCAGCATCAACACAAGGGTGTTCACAGCCAGCGTGCTAACTAGGCCACAGCATGGTATGTGACCCACGAGATGGCTCGATGGCCCCTTTTTGTTTCTCAACCATCTGATACTCTGCCCGCTGAGGTGGAAACTTACCCCCCTGAACCAGAGGAGCTGAGCTGAAGCCTTCAGTATCAATGACAGGGTGAGGTTAGCCATTTTTCTGTTGTCTCAAAGAAGACGCATAAAACACGTCCTCCCTTGGGTCACTCTCTGACTATACGAAATCGTCTGGGATTAACTGCTATTTCTCAAACAATGCGGCGTGTCGCCCCGTTGCTAAATAAAAGACGAGATAATTGCTTGACAGTTGTGTTTTGTAGACCATGCACTTATCTCACTTTGCTGCTGCAGGGGGAGAGATTAATATCAGCAGGATCTGAGCCAAGTTGACGTATGTTTTTTGTATCTTCTCTCACAGCTGGGCCCAAAAAAAGGAGATTGTGGAACTCAGTAAGGTAAAAAATGTTAAACCGTTAAATTTAAGCAACTCGCTCCAAGCATCCAAACACCCGTGCCAAATTAAATTCTTGTCAGGTATCTATGCCTTCAAAGGGAAAATGTTTCATCAGCTGGACACATCTGCAATGTCATATACCCATTGTGTCTCCTTAGGAGCTTAAAGCACCCAGTAAATTGAATTTATATACAGTATAACATGAGAAAGGACACAGCTGTTACATTGGACTAAAGGTGAAAACCTGAGCATGTTTCCTGTCTTGCACTTTTCTTTTTTCTTTTAGGAGAACAGTTCTTTCCTGAATGTGACCTGATGACTGAGGAAAATGTACTCTTTGGACACCTCTGGGCAAAAACAATATCAAGCTCACTGAGATTTTTATCTCAAGCGCTGGCTTGAGATAGAGGATATAATGTGTGTTAAATTGAGCATGAATAAAGCTTTCTGTCAGCAGGGGCCTTTTGTTACCCTCTCCTGAGCAGCACCTCGCCTGCCTGCTGCAGCGACACAGTGTTTATCTAGCTCCTCATCACTACAGCTCCATACCATCACAGCTCTGTTAGGGCCACAGCAAGAGAAAGCCAGGAACATGTATGAATCATACTGTACTTCCTGTGCAACATCTCACTATAGGGCTTCTTTTATCCCAGACACAATGTTGGTATTTCATTCAATCTTTGCATCAAACTAACTAAGAAGATAAACTTAATTTACATTGAGAACTTAAACGGTGCACGGTTTTCAACAGGGACACTATAAGAGTTTATAAAAACCTTCTGTATGTGAACCAAACTCTGAGGTTGACATCTCATTAGAGAGTTGAGATTCATTGCAGGTTTTTACAGTTTATCCTAAAGCAGACTGAATAAAATCCCTTCCTCACCTGCTCTGCCTCATATCAGCTGTAGGCATCGGGATACTGGTTGTTCTAATGATAGAAAACACAAAGCTAAATGCAGGTGCAGCACATAAGCTCGCCGTCTTAGAAACCGCGCATACTGAGCAAGTTTCCCAAGAATCTTGTCTTGTTAACGAAAGATAAATTAGGCTCTACCTCCTCACCTAACTAAAAAATAATGTGGGTTAAATGGGGGCAATCAAATGGGATCTTGATGTGAGAATCTGCTGGGCCTTTAGTATTTAGTGCAACACATGATACCATTGGACAGATTAGCAGTCATGCACAGGCAGCTCCGCCGCTAGCTTTAGAAACAACATTTATCCATACTGCCTTGGGAAACCAGCCAGAAGAACACATCCATCCTGCGCTGCACACTCACTAACTGTCAGTAGAGCTCAGCTGCTCCTCCATTCCAGGCGGAAAGGATTGTGGTCACAGAGTTTGGCCAGTTTTTCTATTCCGAGACAAATAACAGTCTTTTCACTTACTCCACCCTGTATTTCTGCCATTAAATCAACATCGGAGGACACCTTTCAAAAACACCGCAATTTCAGAGGAATACTGGGGGAAAGTGTGCAATGTATCTTATCATCTTCTCGTCACCATAAAGAATAAGGCTGGGAATATCTTACATATTTTCTTACTGTCAAGTGTCAACCATGACCAACTACGACTTCATCCAACTCTCTTTACGTTTTTGATTTACCTAGCATGTCTACAGCTGCTTTACACAGCCTTTTCTCACAATGAGAATTGGGGGTATTGCTGTTCCGCCTTAATACCAGCAGCAGAGTTAGTAATAAAGCTGGATTGACATCTGTTTAAAAGGGAGACACAACAATGTGGTGCATATGGCAATAGACGTCATGTCTCTGATTCTGGGACAGTGGTGTACTCTCTAAAATCAAAGCCTGGATTGGCATTAGGCCATCTTGTGTCTTCTTAAGACACTATAGAGGGTTTATGGCATTATTCTCAAATTGGTTACTATGGGATACATAAATAAATAAAACTCAACTCATCAGGTTTTTTTTAAAGACTGTATTATCTGTTTATAATAATAATAATAATAATAATAATAATAATAATAATAATAATAATGATAATGATAACAATCATTATAATAATTAGTATTTAACAAGTAGTATCTTATTTTTAGCTCTAATCTTGTGTAAATGGATTAGTCTGTCTATATTTAGATCTCTGTGATGAGAAAGTTAATCCTCTAAATCCTGAAATTATGAATGGAATGGCAGCCATTCCCATTCAGATACATCCAAAAAGTTCTGTTGTGTGTTCTGAGTACCCGCCTGCTTTCCCCTCATTATTTAGGAAAGCACCAACAGTTCTCACACACCATCAGCACTCCAGTGGACCAACACAGAAACATGTATTTTCCAAAGAAAATCTGAGAGGCTGTCAGAAGGCCATGATGGAAGAAAAAATGGTTTAGACTCTTGGAAGCAATGATCAGAAAATACCAACATAATATACAGGAAGAACCTTGGCATTGTGCAAAAAACCCCTCCAGTTTCATCCATGCATTCAACATCATGCAGTTGCCATGCCAACCTGTTAACAGTCTGTTGCTGCTCTGACGAAAATGGGAAATGCTTCTTGGCTATTGTGCAATAATGAAGAATCACATTTTGGCATTAGTATTCCTACCAAGGAACAGGCCCGGGCAAGATGAGAATAACAACTCACCGAGATGTCAAAGAGCTCCTCTGTGTCGTCCAACATACGGACCCTGATGGTAACTTGTCGTCCAGGGGGCATGGCCGGAGGTCTGTGCCCGGGGTCCAACGTACTGATGCCAAGAGTCTCCGGGGCTCCGAGACGCTGCCCTGCTCCAGAGGCCATTGGTTCTGGGTCTGGCTCTACCATGGTGCACCGCACTGCTTACTGCCCAGCCTGCAGAGAAGACAGATAAGTCAGAGACACAAAAACATGTTCACATCCATCACATACACATGAACACGAAAAAAGTTCAGTTGAAGAGTTGTTAAAAAAAAAAGAAAAAGAAAAGAAACAGTAGCTGTATGAAGCCTCCTCCTGCAGAGCACTGGTGCTGCAGCAGGTGAAACACAATGAATGCACCAGGGCCCAGAGGACAGGCTGCACAACCTTCTGTGTCACACTAACAGAGTAATTGCAAATGCAGTATTTGCACTCACAGCTAATGGTTGATAATTGCTGCCTGTGGGAGAACCAATTACTGTTAAAAAAAAGAAGATCCAAGCATGTTCTTGATTTCAAAGCAGAAATCAGGCAGCAGTAATTTGATTTGACAAACGAGCCACAAGGCCAGAGTGAAAAAATCAAAGAGTCAATACAATGACAATCGATTCAGGAAGTTGTAAAAGGAAGAGCCAAAGACACAGACATGTGGGTATATGTAGGTTTTCACAGACGTCAAGGGCATCAGGTCTGACTGCAGCGGTGGTGAATTTGTGTCCAAAAACTACACAGGTGGAGTCCACATATTGCTCTTTTGCTAGATAGAGATAGAAATGCTTCTATTTAACAATTAACAAAGGTTAGATGAGATATGGCAATAAGTGATTCAATTATGATTCATATACACAAATTGTGATTTCAAACTGTTAGCAGACAAACAGTAGTTAGCTAAAAAATAAGGGATAAATAGCAAAATAGCTAAAGATGGCAGTAGGAGTGGATAGCTAAACGGCTGGGGTTTATCTAGATACATAATGTAAAATAAAGTATAATAAAAAGTATTGAATAAAAACTATTCGGAATGGTTACTAAGGTGAAGGAGAAGGTGAAATGGCAAAAAAAATGGATCAATTATTGAAATAATGAAGAGCAAATGGTAAATAGTCCTAAAGGGCATTTCAATTGTTATAATAAGGGACGATACTATTCATTTGACAGTACTGTGTGGGTGGGGGTATGACAAAAATGTAGGAAACCATGGCCCCACTGCCTCCAACAACAGTGGGGACCATTGTTATATTCAGACATCGGCTGAGGTGCAGAATTTGTAATAATCTGCAGTGTCACTCTGTGTATGTCCCAGGTGGAGGAGAGCTGTGTTTGTACAAAGTCATGGACTCATTCATTGTGAATTGACACATAAGCACATGAGTACATGAGCCCCCCCCCCCCCATGTATTCACAGCCAGATCCCTCTAGGCACTGCTGTCCTGCTTAATTCTCTCTTCATTACACATTCCAGCAGGCTGATGTCATCCCAAGACCTCACCAAGTGGTTCATCAGACCACTGAAGTCAGTGGGCAGTTGTTCAGCCACTGCAGAGGTGCCAAGTTTAAGCTGAAAGCTGAATAAGGCATTTTAAAAGGAGTGGATAATGTAATCCAGTAGAGTGCATAGAGAAAATAGGCCAAGGACAGTGGATACACCGAATTATGTCTGATGATGCTTAGAAGAGCCGAGGCAAAAGTTCCTGGTCACACACTGCAGATGGGTGTAGAACTGATGAATAAAGTCAAATGTCACAGGGCAAACATATAAGGCTACAACTAATGATAATTTGACCATTCATTTTGCAAAAACAGACTGTCAACAGCAAATCTCTGGCATTTTCCCCTGATGAATGACATGAAACAGTGTGATTATTGAAACTTTTGCCAATTGTCCAATTATTACCATTAGCCTAACTCATTAGCACTGCTACCTAGGGCTGTGTTTCAATAGCTGGTTGCATATCTGCTCTCTGATTTTTCTTTACTAAAGAGCAATTCAGCTAATGAGAATGAAATATGTAATCTGTCTTAGTGTTAAATAAGTGAATTTTTGTGAATTTATTCATAACTTCCTACAGTGAAAATGTTAAGACTTTGAAGGGGATTCAAGCAGATTCATATTGACTAAGATGCTGTTAATTCCCATCCTTACAGCCATGAGGTTATGTTTTTCATCATTTGCACCTGTCTGTGCACTGTCGTCACAGAGCAATGGATGCAAGATACTCTGGTTTTCTATCTTAAGTGCAAACACTCCCTTGGGTTGATGGAAACCAGACCTAATGCTGTCACTGGGGGCGTGGATGGAAACAGGCATATTTTTCGATTAAAGGCCCAGTCATTTATGACATTTGATCTTCACACAGTCATCACTCCCCGGCCCTTGCCGTCATTATTGGCAAGCGTTTCATGTTGAGTCAGTAAATTCGTATGACCTGCACATGCATGCCACGTAACAGGACACTCCTCAAACAGAGCACCAGTGAAACAGAGGCCAGTGAAAGAGTAGACAGTGATTATTTCAGCCCACACATCCCCTCCCCTGCACCAGAGATCATGAATCAGCCGGTCATGAGTCTAGGTCTGTGTGTTCCTCTGAATAGGTACCTCAGGTCCAAACAAACGCACAAATAAGGCACCAGTTGTACAGCTGCCACCTCGTTCCCAGAGCCACGGTGTGACATAAAGCACAGTCACCCAGTATACAATACCAGAGGGACATTTACAGACCCCTGAGTGTTTCTCAGGTTAAACCCTGCTGCCTTTGAACTTGTTTGCTTGAAATTCCCCACAAGAGTGTAACGTGGGCCTGTGGCTGCTGGCTTAGGGTCTGTGGGGTTGTAACAGTGGCTCCTCTGTGTGGAGGAGCACACAGGGGCCCCTCAATGCGGTCCAGTGCTGCACAGCTGGAATCCTTTAATGACAGCTGAATGGCCAGAGGCCGGGGCTGATAAAGCCAGCTGTCTACCTGAAGGAACTTCCAAAAAGCAAAAAAACAAAACAAACAAAAAAAGAAGAGCTCAATTTCCTCTGTATTCTGCAACACAGACACTGATACCTGGGTGTGGCTGGCATTGCATGAATCAATATTGTTCCCACTTCATTACTGGCAGCTTGACATGTGTTCTTCTAGTGAAAAGACTGACAACCAACAGGATACATGCATGTTGTAACTAGAGCCGGGCTGCCATTTAAAAAGCATGAATGACTGAGGACATAGTGCAGCAAATGGTGAGATCCAGCAGCACTGAGTGTGGTCTTTCCCTCCAATGTAGACTCACCTCACATGGTCTGGCAGTGTTCACACCATTAATGTAATGTAGGTTAATAGAGCAGTCTGCTGTAATCCTCAGGACATTATCAAGACAGTACAGTAGATGTGACATACATGCACAGGCTGGACTCACCTGGACAACCTCTGGAAACTAAGTGACAGATATAGGCTAACAGGCACACTTCCTGACGACATTTTTTAAATCAATTAGCCTACATATAGTCACACGGAGGAATGAGGTATTTCACAGCAGCTATGAAACATCAGGGACTGCAGCGTTTGCACACATCCATGCAGCTAAGGTTATATATCTTGTGCAATGCAACGCACGCTGGAGGATAGATATTACTGGCTGCAAATGAAGCTTTTCCACACAGAGTGATACTTATTTCCCTCCTTCGAAATCCACAGGATCACAAAACAACACGGCAAAGATACTCCCAGGACTTAACCCTAATCTCCTCAAACAAGTTGAATCACTTCCCTTAAGAGCACACAACCAGAGAGAGGACTTGGCCGCACGATTCTTACCCTTCTCTCGAAATGCGGGCTTATCCACACGTACGTAGCCTACGTCCCTGCTGAAAGGAGGTTTTACATCCACGTCCAGCGGCAGTGGCAGAAAATATAGAAAGAATCCCGGTTGAGTTTTAGATGCTGCTCGTGCCGGAGAGGAGGCTTTCTGCGGTCGCCATGGCGGACGACTGAGCGAGTGAGCCGGGAAGGGACCGGATTACATTGAACCAAGCGGCAGATCCACTCCTGGTGCCTTTACTCAGACAATGAAGGAGGTGCTGCACCTCCACCTTCTCAGCAGCCCCGGAGCCCCCGGTGGAGCAACAGCACCATCTAGCGGCCGCAGCTGGAACCTCAACCTCTCCAGTCACAGGCTCTTTGACTTGGCTGTCCTTTACTTATGCTATTTATTAACTTTATAAACAACATGTTTAAGTATCAAAATCGTATTTGTAGCAATATTAGCTACATTACAGTGTTAATACAACATTTGTATTCGAGTGTGGGCAGTTAGCCTACTCATAAGCTTGTTTTACCTAGCCTACTTTTGAGATGACCCTAGAACACTACAATATCACAAATTTGCATTCCTTTTTAAATTCCTCAGACCCATGACTTCTAAATGTAGCATACAGGATAGTTTTGTCTCAGAAGATACACCATAGGGGACTGACCCCCCTCTTTGAGAACCACAGTTAAAAGCATGTTGGCCAGTAGCCTATCAACTTAGCTTAACTTTTTTGCAGTCAAAATGTAATTTGCTAACCGAATGTGATATTTACACCACATTCTGAAATGTATAGTTTTCTTATGTCTCTGTAAGCTCCTGCATCACATAGGACTACACCATTTGACAAAGTTTTTACATCATTATCTTATTCTGGCCTGTCAGAGAGTATAGCTTTTCACTGTAGCTTCATATGATATTTCTACACTTGGTGAATGTTCTTAATGGTTAGCATTTTATTTTCAATGTAGCCTATTTCCATCACAATTAGTCTGAAATGTTGTAGGTTACATTGAGAAACAT
The DNA here is from genome assembly GCF_045865225.1 of Trachurus japonicus. Classification (NCBI taxonomy): domain Eukaryota; kingdom Metazoa; phylum Chordata; class Actinopteri; order Carangiformes; family Carangidae; genus Trachurus; species Trachurus japonicus. The sequence goes on from NC_140927.1 coordinate 18,353,854, forward strand.
TGGGATCCACACTAGAATTTGAAAAAATGCAGAAGTCTGGCTGTACAAAATACTGTGAATTAGTAATCAGTGATGCAGCAGTAATTTAACTGGGCTAATTTGATTCTTGTTTGATTCTTTTTTTTCTTTCTTAATTATATTTTGGGGGCTTTTTATGCCTTTTAATGGACAGTACAGTTGAGAGAGACAGGAAATGGGGATGCAGAGAGAGGGGGAATGACATGCAGGAAAGGGCTGCTCGGTGCGGGATTCGAACCGGGGCCAACTGCAGTGAGGACTGTAGCCTCTACACTGAGTCATTTGCATTCAGCACACAGTTTTAAGTGCAGAGATGATGGTTAGATACATGAAGCAACACTGACAGGCAGCAAGATCACAAACTCTTTGGGGCTTGAAATGTACAAAATCATTATAACACTTAACCCTGTGGAAGTTTGGCAGAAAGCTGGCTCCCCCCTTCCCATCATTCATAGTATGGCATCCAAAACTCTGCCACAAAAGCTCCAGTTGAAAATCACTGCTGCAGTCTTGTCACCAGGCAAAGGAAGTCAGTGACATTAAGTTGGCATCATCATGCAGATTTTGTCGAAGAAAAATCCTCTGACACAGTATCCACATATAGAGAATTTATTTCCATGTCCATGATAGCCAACACGAGATCTGTGATGCTAATCAACTTGTAGATTGTTCCACAACTGCATTATGTATGAAAGTAGATAAAACTGACCTCTTCTAGACTTAACATTGATAGTTTGAAAATCATACTAATACAGACATACCACAACTGCAAGGTCAAGGGACATTTGTGGTAGTTTTCTGCCTGTTTGTGGTAGTTTGGCATCTCTTTGAGTCATTTACATGCCTGGACTCCCTATGTTTTTTTTTGCAGCCATGCTTCTTCTATGTTTCTTTGTGGTAACTTCATACAGTACAAGAGGATCTAATTCATCCATGCAACTAACAAGCCAACTGCTGTACTGCACTTTCTTACACTTACAGAGAGGACACCAAGCGAGGCCAATCAGATTTTTAGGAAGCTTGTGCCAGATTTTGCAGCCCTCTGGCCCTATTCCTCGATTAGTCAATCAATATATCAACAATAATTTGACAAGATTATGCAATCATAAAGATGTAGGGTCTATCTCCCCTCATGGCTAAGTGTTCATTCCTTTGTATTCCCTGGTTCTTCTCACCTTTTTATGGATGGTGGCCTGGGGGTTTGGCTGGGACTGGTGCCTCCACATCACCCACTCCTCTGTGTATGTAGCTGTGTGCAGGGATGGGGATAAAAGACAAGCAGTGTGGTGAAAGGCTGAAACTGGGATTTTTTTTTCTTGTCTCTATTTCATGTCTGCTGCTCGCCCACCTTCTCACTGGCAGGAAGAGAAGTCTCCTACGCCTTTGTGGTGTGGGACTGGATATGTAGAAATCACACTCTGTGTCTTGGCAGCTTCTGAGGCCCTCTGGAGGCACTGATTTGGAACTGAGGCAAAGATGAACATTTCAGCAAGACCGTGAAAACGAATGAGAGCTGCAGAGTTAAAAGGAAAGCAGGCAAGAGACAATGCTGTTTTGGATTAGTTATGTAAGCAATCAAGATTTTGTGCCATGTTCTTAGTGATCCCTTATCCAGTTATGCAATAGTAAATGAAATCATGAGTCGACTTTGAACTGAACATTTCAGGGTGAAGAAACACTTATGCACGAAGAATAATTACATCCTATAATTTACAAAACAACTTTCTTGAAAGACTTTTTCATCTGGTTTTCATCTACACAATGAACTTGATGCACTGTTCCTGCTGGGAACAAGGCGTCAAGTCAGTGAACCCTCTCAACAGAGTCAACACTAAGGACATCATGATACCATTTAGACTGGATGAGTGTGGCCACATGGGGGATGAAGGTCACAAGTACAAGTATTAGTACTACAAATATACACCCAGAGGGTAAGACAGGTGCAAAGTGCCAGAGATACCAGTGGCTGGAAAAGACATGAAAAGGCTTGAAAACAGAGAAGCTCCGATCGTGGCAGCACAAGAGCAAGCCCTAAGCACCCAGATCCATAGAGGGAGGTCTTAACCACAGCAAACTGGATCCAAGGTTTAGGCTGTGCAAAGATGCCTCTCAGATAGTCCAGCATGTAGCAGGGTGTAAACTGCAAGCTGGGGCCCATGTACGCTAAGAAGCATAACCAATTACTGAAACGTCTGTAGAATTACCCAAATACCCAGAAAGTCCCTTTGCTACAACTTCCAAGGTGTTTGACAACAAGATACCTAATAATGACAAGCAACCAGACATTGTAGTGGTTGACCAGCAGCAGGAGAGGGCAGTTGTAATCCATGTGGCAATCCCAAAAATTACCAGGAATTGAAGGAACAACTGGAACAGGTGGTAGGTGAGAAGAAGTGCATATCCAAAAATATGTATATATCGCTTGACAAGTTTGCATAAAATCTTCTATTGGTCTATTCAACATACTTGACAGACACCTGAAGCAGATTTTATTTCCACACAATATCTTTCCCTAAGGGTGTATTCGCCTTAAGAAGGGATGGAAGATGGAAATGAGATTCAGTTTCTATTTTAATCTCTGCAGCAGCAGCAGCAGCAGCAGCAGCAGCGGCAGCTGGATCTCCTGCCCTGTCACTATTTCCCACTAACTTGGAATACTAGGTCATTAGAGCTGGGGCGAGACTTCAACATTTCTCCACCCCCCACTGTTCCAGTCAGTCTGGAGAGGGTCTGGACCCTACGCCTACACACAAACATACACACCACACACACTCAGTTAAGTGTGTTGTGCTTTCACGACACTCTTAATTGCCTGTGCTACAAAGGTTTGCCTTAAATTTTCACTTAAAACGACACTGCCTGCTCTGTTTGAACTGCATTTGCAACTGCCCCAGTTGCTTATATTTTATTACAGTGGCTGTGTGTGTGTGTGTGTGTGTGTGTGTGTGTGTGTGTGTGTGTGTGTGTGTGTGTGTGTGTGTGTGTGTGTGTGTGTGTGTGTGTGTGTGTGAAGGAGAGCGTGAGATGAGCTGCATGTATACGTACGTACAGCATAGATTAACTGAAATCAGCAACATTTGTGTTGATTTTCATGTTGGTTGAATCACATTCCTGATTCACCTTTAACAGTCTTTGATCAAAGAGAGCGCTCTTTTCTCCTATAGTTCCCATAAGGCCATTTCCTCTTGGGATGTGGATCACAGAATTTCAAAGCCTTAAATGAAGCCAACACTTAAAAGCACTTGACATCCCCCAAAACACAAGCATAATATGTTACATTTATCAACTTCTTCTAGTTCAATGCTAATTAGAGAGTTTATATTATAATTTAGTTTCATCAGCAGGTGCAATTTTGATGCATTTCTTCAGACATTTCACTCTTTGGTGTCTTTCCAGACCAGAAACTTGACAACTGAGGTGAACTCAGATATCCCTGGAAATATGCAGGTTAATGTAAAGGGTTTTTTCTTTTTTTTTCTTTTTTTTTTTTGGGGGGGGGGGTCTGTTTTGTACTAAAAGACCATCTAAAGCTCAGGAATCAAACTTCCTCCCTTCAGACATCAGCATTGTGGAGCTCCTGCCGAGCTCTCCTCCTCCATGAGAAAAGGGAACCAGCAGGGGGGAGCCTCATCACATGCTCTATTAAAAAAAGGACAGAAAAAAAATGAAAGAGAACAGGGAAAGACAAACTGCTGCTTCACCGCCACTGAACGATGTTTAAAGGCAGCAGGATCACACTGATTTCTATTACTGCCACATTTCTTTTTGAATGAGTATGGCTAGAAATAATTTCCTCCAGGGAAATACACAGTGGAGATCCTCTGCCTGACTCTAATCACACGGCCATAAAAAAAATTATTCTGTCAGAAGTATATTTGGTTATGTTTATGACATACCATTTTATCTTTGCTTTTTATTGTATTTATAGCTCAGTTCAATGAAAACAGTCATCAGTGGAGACACCCTGCCATGAAACTTTTTTTCTCTCCGTCTATCATCAACTTAAGAAAAACGTTGTCAGCCTGGCAGTACTTAGTCTGATCGCATATGTAGAAATACACAAAATCCTTCAGCTGTTCCATAAATCCACCTAATTAGTATTTCAATTTATAACTTCAGATGATTACATCATAGAGACAGATGGTATAGCTGTGGGCCCTGGAGTCTGTGAGAACAATTGTCAAGAGGAAAGTGCAACAAAACAGAAATATCCATCAGAGACATTTCACATGAAACTGTGAGTTACTCCCTGTCAGCGATTCCTCCTCCCTGAAGGGTGGCTTGTGAAATATATTTTTATCTTCGAAGCTAATCAGGTTTGGAAAACAATGGAGTAGGGATTTGTAGTGCTACTTCTCCGAGGGAACAGTTAGACCCCTTAAAACTTGGACAAATCACAACATTTTACGAAAAGCATAGAGGAAACAGGAGGGTGTTACTGATGAATAGACAATGACATAATCGCTCTTTATAATTTGTCTCGGACTGAGATGAACTGCATGATTATACTGCAGTATATTGTGTGACGTATTCCCTGTTCCCTTTATAAAGCAGTCTATGATATAACAATCCTACAACATATCGCCCATCATTAATAAAAAAAACAGCCTATTTTTTAGGCCTTTTCTCGAAAATTGCATATCCATAATAAAATGAGTATATCTCTGCAACCACAAGGTCTATTTGAATACTTTTGGTGTCATAGTAAAGGGAAAAAAATGAGGAATTGCTGAGATGTGTAAATTTCAGTATATCTATTACTGGTGAAGACTAAATGAAGATGACACACAGAAGAAAATTAATAAAATTAATATTCGCCTAAAAAAAATCATATTTTTGATGAGTGCCCTTTAGAATAATGCTGATGAAGCTCAAACTCTCTATAAAATCATTGTACAACATGTGAACAGCCGCGGTTGTTAGGGAACGCCCCAATGTTTATATCCGGCTCATTGAGATGAGTGGTCGCTGATGTGTTTTGCATAATGTACAGTAGTATAGGAGCCAGAAATGTGGCGACTGGGTCCACACAGAGGTGCTTCATGAAGTTTGATGTCTAGTTGTTTGTTTGAGTAGTGTTTGGGCTGTGTTTGGGTTTTTACACGTTGTAGCCCAGCTGCTGCTGTTTAATTTGACATATAATATGACTATATTCTTTCATAATTGTGCAGTGGGGGCTCTGTTATTGTTCTGCATGTCTTCAAGTCCCCCAAATGGGGGACTCTGGATTTTGGTTCTGGTGTTCAGTCTATGTTGAAAACATTGATTCAAGTTTGTGGGACTCTTCTCTCCAACTGCATTGTGTTAAATTGGCAGGTATTCCTATTATTTTGCTCACCCCTATACAAATCAGTGAACGCAGGATAAACAACAGACCCACTTCTATGTATCACACAATAGAGAGAAACAGCAGCACATCCTTAACAGTGACCAACACCTCAACACAGTTCCAACAAAACCCAAACAGCATAATCAACAATGAATGTATCCATTTATCAGCTGGAGTACACCCTGGATGGGACAAACCTCACCTTTGGGTAGATTTAAGTTGCCAGTTAAAGGGATAGTTCACCATTTTGGCAAATTGGCCCACGAGATGGAGTTGTTTTCGAGGTACAGTAAATTCATGCAAAACTGCTGATGCGCATTCCCGTCGGGGGCAGTTTTTCTGCAAACAGTCTGCATTTGCCTCGAAAACAACTCCTCGTAATGTACATCCACACAGAAATGCCACAGACAGGCCAGGGATCGAACCCAGGACCTACCTGAAAAGTAAAGTAAGCCATAAGTAGATTAAACATGTACTAAAGATCAATACTTGACTACACCGAGGTATTAAGAGGATGAGGGGGATGAACCATCACCACTACACATAGACCAACACACACACACTCCTGTGTTATAGCTGAAAATTGGAGTGTGAAATCAACAACCTACAGTATGTGCCATCACCTGGTTGCCATGACACCTGTGTTATTAGGCCCTCTGACAGTCGTAGCTTGTCTTGTTTGTTCCATCTTTCCTCCCCTCCTGCACGTCAACATTGTTTCCAATATAAAAAAAGGCATGAAACATCAGACGGGAGGTTCTGAGAGTGCTGGCGGATAACAGCTTGTCTCTCTTCAGTGGCAACGACTTCCAGCAAAGGTAGAGCACAAGCAATAAATAATCTTCAGTCATGAGCACACACTTCTGCTCTTCTAAACTCCTAGAAAAACCCACGCAGACAGACACTTCAGCAGCATCAGGGCAGTGATTATACCTCAAACGCGATGATATAATGCATGAAAACATTTGCTCTAAATGCAGGAATTCTCCTCTTTCACATCTCACCCTATTGATTTCCACATTTGCTCTGTGCTGCAAAGGGTTTTTTTTTCTTTCTCTCCACACATTTCAGCCCCTGTCTGGCCCACGTTAAGACTTTAATGCTCCACTGATCAATGAGTGGATTAAAGCAATTTAAAGACTGCTTTGTGTGGTCTGTGCATTGGAATCTCCTTCATCTTCCAAACCGCTGGACTGGCAGGGCGTATCCCTTTTACTTCTCAGGATAACGGTCTCGTGGACCTGTCTCCTGGAGTAAAAATACACGGGGACAGATGTGTCCCTGCTGCATCCCACACAGATACCCCAGGGTCTGTGCTGCAGTCTGAGAGCAGTGTGGGTGTGTGTGGTAGTCGTGGTGGTGGCGTGACTCATGCAGCCCCTCCACCCCCCCCTCTTTTCATCTTGACATTTGACATACTGATGTAGAGGCTCTCAGCTGGAACAAACATGGTGTGCTGTGTCACAGCTGCAGTGTCTGTGCCTCTGAGAACAGGTAACAGTGAGTCAGCGTCTATTTAATTCATACACCTACGCTGTGAAACTCTGGGGGATGTTTTTGAGCTTATTTTATTTTTATTCTCCAGTCTGTTCCCTGCTGAGAATTCAACATCTCATGATGCTGCCTCGCATTCCTTGAAAGTCATTCTTGCCTCCAAAAACCAGAGGCAGCTACAGTGCACAAATGCATTTTGGAAACACCAGTCCAAGAAATAAAGCTGCGCAGCAACTATTAGTGTGATTCTTGTGAAGTGTTCAGTAATCCATTCTCATTAAATCGTTCGCTGGACAACAAGGATATTGTACCACATTTACTACAAACACAAATGAAGCTGCTGAAGACCCAGCGATGCCAGAGGGATTCTGGCTCCTAATAAACCCCGCAGAGACCTCACACCATTAGGTCCTTCAGACGTCTGCCTGCATGGCCTCATCATGGTGGATAAAGCACCTCAGCGAGCATGACAGGCCGCGCAGACTCTGTGCTATAGCTCGCTTACATCTGGTGTCTGGAGGTGGATGTTGACAAGCGCCTCAGAGGAGATGCTGGCACACACACTTCCCCAGATCTATTAACTGGTGTTTTCCCCAACAGGCCATTCCTCTAAAATTAGTCAGGGGGCAAACCAAGGTGAAAAAAAGACAAAATGTAGAGGATTATGTCTTTTCTTTCTTTTTTTATCATCTCCTAAAACTATTTTAGTTCCAAATCAAATTTTTGGTTCTTCAGCTTCTCTGATGCAAGGGATTAACTTCAAATCCATGTTTCATTTCATTTTATTTTACTATCGATTCAATTTCTTTCAGAATCTGTTTTTATTTTCTGGTACTCTGGATAGCACATTTTAACTTATTTTAGAAATATGCAACTGCAAATTTTCAGTTAAAAAGCCATAGTTACAGTCTGTTCTGTTTCATCAGATGCTGTGATGTAACCTTGAATAGCAGGCTGAGAAAGTTCAAAGATGAAGGTTTGTCTCTAAAGCAAGAGAAATAAAAGTCTGATATTCTCTGAGGAGAAGGTTAATAAAAAACATACACTTTGAAATTGAAATTTTCACCTCCCTTTCAGATAATAAATAAAGCTTTGAGTCGGTCTTTGATGATTTGATTTGATTTGATTTGATGTGCAGTGTGTCACTTAAAATGTAGAAGAGACGTGTTGTTTATCTTGTATATCTATTTAGCACCTTGAGATTTGTTTTAAATATAAATGCATTACAGATAACATTTATTATTATCATAACAATAATAATAATGACTATTTCCACAATTTCCACAATTCAGATTTAAATATTCTAGCTGTGAAGCATTTACCACTTTCAAGCAAACTGTGTCATATAACCTACTATTTATCTATATAGTTGGTATCCATACCTATAATTCTACTGTCAGAACATAATAATCATGAACCATGTTGTGTATTCAAGTGCCGTGGGTCTGGATACTGCTGACACTTAATATGTGTTCTGTTAAATATACAGCAGTTTATTTTGAATGATGACAATGGTTGTCAGAGTTTAAGACTCTGAGTGTTTTGTTTAGTCACCGTTTAAACCTGTTTTACTTCAAGATTGACGTAAATGAACGCGGATCACTGTAACACTTGACTTAACCTTGTAGCCTACTTTTTAATATGCCCCATATCTCAGGAATGCTCCTATGAAGATTTATTATAATGTTAAAACTGTATTTTTACTTTATTGTAATCCAATAGCTTGTTGATAGTAAGGAATTATAGATGTTCACAAATACAATACTGCTTACAGCTATATAGTCCACAGAGACAATTATCAAACTTGTATACTGGGGCATCATTTAGCTCAGTTGGTGGAGTGGGTGCCCTACTGTATGTGCGGAGGCTCCTCACCGCAGCCGGCCCTGGATCGAATCCCGACTCGGGCAGCGCTTTGCTGCATGTCATTCCCCCTCTCTCTGCTTCCCCATTTCCTGTCTGTCTCAGCTGTACTGTCCATTGATATACTTTTAAAAAAAAAACTACTCTAACATTATACGTATCCATACTGTACTTCTGCCAAATAAAGGGACATAAAACAAAGTCTAGTGTAATACAGTCTAGAGTCTGTACTCTTCAGTCATAACATCACCATGCTTTTACTCTGAAATCAAAGTCATCTTCCTCTCCAAACTGGCCTCTGTGACCCCTGCCCCACAATTTATTTTCTCAGTGTTTTTTTTTTTGTCTTTAAGCGTCATTCTGAAGAAAAGAAAATAACGAGGGTTTTTGTCCATATTGTAAGCTAAATTGCTTCTACTGTACTGGACAGTAGAATCTGAGCAGACATGACATTTTAACAGAGATAAAAACGTCTGTTATTTTGTTGGCCTATCCCATGAGTGTCAGCCAAAGTAGAGCTTTACAAGCCTCATAGGAGCTGTGGTCGCTGAATGCTACAAAAACAGTTTGGTTATCTTTAGCTCAGGCTTTAGACAGATCATTCCCTGTTGCCTAAAATGCTGGAAAAAAAGAGATCCAAACAAATAGTTGATTAGAAGTATATGGGGAGTTTGCGTGGAGGGCACGAGTACACAACCCTTCTCATCCTTAACTGAAGAGGGGGAGGGCAAACAAGGCAAACATGTCAGAGCTGGCGTCAATTTAAATCCAGTCTTTATGACATCAGGCTGAAAAAGGGGATCAGGCCATAGAGTTACTTGTTATTATTAGAGGGGAAAGACAAGGCTGGCACATTGACAGAGCTCCTAAATTACTGACAGTTTCATTTAATTTGGAGCCTCACATAGCCACCTAGAGTGACAATACTGACATATTCAGACCAGGCCAGGCCTTTAAGGAGCCCACAGCTGAGACTGAGTGAGCCACTGTCAGACCCAGTAAAACCAAAGAGCTGTATACCTTGGCTGGGCCTAGCTGGAATATGAGCAGCAGTGCCTATGTTTGGATGTCTTTCTTGAGTCTGACATTCCTGCAAAACCACCAAAAGACTATGTGTAAGGGAGAGGAAGACAGTGCAGCCTGGGGCTACCGAGCTCAAGAGGAAGCTCTTCTCGGTTATCTTCAATGTCAGAACCGCAGCGAGCAGCATGACGACTCCATTGCTCTTGCGTCAAGCCAAGGAGAGAGGGGGCTACCAAAAAGTACCACCACCTCTCTCATTGGCTTCAGCTGAGAGCGGACGGATGCCACTGGACCAAAAACAACATAGGAAGAAAACAGGATGATTGTGTTGTTGCTTGTTCAAAATACAAGAAAAGGAGCTGGACAAAGCTTATGATGATGAAGATCCAAGAGAGAGGCATCACAGTGTATTCAATGTAGAAATGTTTGATAAATCTTATATCTGTGTCTCATGCTCAGCAATAGCTTACTATTCAAATTGAATTTAGCATAAAGCGTACAGTGTTACAAAACACAAACAAACTGTAGTAACATCTGTGGTGCTTGCACCTGTGTAGTCATAATGCTGTCTTTGCCCTGCTGTTGTTACGATGTGTTTCAGCTCTTCCTGTGCTCACCTCCTCTGTTCAGCTGTGAACATCTGGGATTTACTGTATAGGAGATGTTAGACAATGCTAGATTCCTTTTAAAAATATTACGCTTTTTTTAAATCTAAATGTACCAGGTGAGTCACACTACAGCTGAAACAGAAGCTGCAGTAGATGTGGGGCTTTAACTTCTATTTCTCAGTCAGCTCTCACCAACTTACATGGCTGTGTGGATGTCATCTGTGACCAGGCGTGCTGCTGAGCTCCCAGGGACCGGTTGTGGTGGATGCGGATTAGCTGCCTCCATGAGCCCCAGGGAAGGCATCGCAGCATCAGAAAGCAGAGGGCGGATGCAAGGTCATCCTCGCCTGCAGCAGGAGTCCTCCCAACATGTGTTAGTGCTGCTTTGCAACAGGTGAAGAAATGAGAAAAAACTAAAGCTAACAAAGAAAAGACACAACTTTACACAACAGAGGAATGAACATGTCGGTCCATTCGCTTTCATTCCACTCAGAGTTTGGTAGCCTCAGTGTAGTGTTGAACGCACTTTTATTGTTTAGGTGTCAAATGTAACAGTGTCACCATTCAGAGAGGGAATAAAGAGTAAATGGTCACATAAAAAAATATAAAATCAACAATGAAAATGGTTACACAGGGAAAGTCTGGTTCCCGTGGCAACATAGATGTACAGTTGAGACAAAATGTCCAGATCCAGACGTTGTATGTGTTTGGTTTGCACATTTCCACAGCCTATATTAATCTCAAACAATAAGAGTCCTTTTTTGTTTACTAGCCATGCATACAGTTGACAAATCCACATGTGTTGAGTCAGTGTCTTCATAGGAGCTGGCACTTTTCAATACAAAATATTTACACTACCATTTATTATTCTTATCATCATCACCTTCGTTGTTTCTATTTGTTACTATGGATTTGAATACTCTGAGCACATAAAGTATGGGATAAGGATGTTGAAACGCTTGAGCACCCCATTTCATATTGATACCAGTGGTGAGGAGAAAAAAAAAAGAAGAAGAAGAAAAAAAAAGCAAAGTATGACAAATGTTGGCATCTTCACTTTTTAAATGTCACCCATTCCTGAAGAGAGTTTAGAGAGATCGTCTGTAGAGATATTCAAACACTGAAAAGAGACCGAACTGTTTGCCCCATCAGGATGAAGCAGTTAGTTATACTACTACTCAGCAATCTGCTGCGAGTCCCCCCGCCCCACACCACCACCACCACCACCACCACTTCCCCCAAGAGGAAAACAAAACATCACACGATATGTGACTCTGCTATGTTTACTATTATATCTCAAAGTGAGAAAATAGGAAAGAGATGACTGCACCAAATGTTTCAAGAAAAGACACTGACTTATCCACCATTTTCTCTCCATTCCTTTTTTTTTTAAAACAGCTGGAAAAAAAGAGTACGTATAACAAAATGGAGGTGCTTTCAGGTCACCTCTTTGGTTCAGCCCTGTGATGAGTAGAAAAACCTCCAACTGACCACTATGCAGACAAAGCTGGGAGAAAAAAGTGCATATACTGCAAATCAAATACTCCTTAATGTCTGAAATAACTGGATCCCAGGAATCTGTTATTGGGTTAGTGTACAGTAGCTACTGAGTCATGGTAATAGTAATAATCACAATAATAATAATAAAAATGTATGTGAAACAGACAAACCCAGGAGAAAACATTTCCTTACTCGTTTATATCAGATTGTTTAACAACCTACTGTATAGAGTAGTGATCCTGATGTGTGACTCTTTGCTGATGAGAGGATGAAAACGGACAACAAAAGAGTGTAACATAAGGCGAGGGCACGTTCCTTTTTGTCATTTGTCAAATTTCTCTTGCAGCAAGTTCCTGGCATTCCTCATTCAGAACGTATTCATTACTCACATGTCGTTATTAATAATCATGTCACTGTAGATTTTATGCTCCATAGAGTTAACATCCATTGCGTTCAACCATGAATTTATCTTCCGTTTAATTGGCATGTGCATGTGTGTGTGTTTGAGTGTGTGTGTCCGAGTGTCTATCCCTCTGTTTGCGAGTTGTAAGTAGGTTTTTTTTTTTTCCATTTTTTTTTTGTTTGTTTTTTGCCTGGCCTGTTCCTGGAGGCCCCCGGGGCTATTGTATATTGCAAGATGAGCAGCAGGGGTCATCCTTGTCTGGCTGGGCGGCGTAGTCCATCTGCCGAACGATCTCAGCGAACAGTTCGTCTACCATGGTTTTGCTTTTGGCTGATGTCTCCATGAACGGGCAGCCCCACTCCTCGGCCAGGGCCTGGCCTTCGCTGGACGACACCTCCCGCTCGCTCTCCAGGTCCACCTTGTTCCCCACCAGGATCACAGGGACCTTCTCGTACCTGATGGGACAGACACAGAACGCATGAATGAGACTCAGCAAAAACTGGTGAAGGAGCAATCAGTGTGTTTTTTTTTTGTGTGTGTCCTTGCATTTTTCCTGAACTTACAGTTTAACAGGCAATTACCCTTTCAGAACTTTGTAATAATGCATGCTTTATGCTTCAAAGGCTTTTAATTGCACTGCTGAATAAACCTTTACACTTTGCATGAGAAAATCCTTCACTTAATGCTATTATTTAATTATCCATAATCCATAAACCACATCCACACCACTGAAATACGACCCCCTAAAACAGTCATCCAAACAGTCTTTCTCTGAATAGCAACAAAAGACAGATCTAATTTCATTCATTTATTTTCTTGACCTGATATGCCCTGTTAAAGCAGATATCAGTGGAATGTTTTTGTTAATATAAGTCCTAAATAGTCCTATTTTCCGTCAGCAATCACTTACATGAAGTATTTCAGCCTAAACACGAGTCTCTCCGTCACTCTGCTCTGCTGTAACCCGAGGAGAAAATTTTCCTTGTGGGATACAAGTGTTATCCAATGAGGGGAGAGAACGGCATGAAGGGCTGTGTGTGCAGCCAAGGGATGCGCGTGAATGTGGTGACGTAGCACGAGGACCAATTGATGCCTGACAAGGGCGGGGGCTGCTAACTCATGGTGCGTTCAAGGAAACTCGTACTTTGTGTTTTTCCTTCCTGTGAAGTCATACCAGTTCGATCTGGTACGAGTTCACGGGTCGGAAGTTACGAGTGGCCGTTATAGGGAACTTTCACAGACAACAGGACGGTAAAAACACGAGCTACGGGTTACCTGGAACGCTACCAAGTCGTAGTTGTGACTTGAAGCTGTAACTTACGGTTTCAAAAGCCTGCCTTGAACGCAGCATTAGCCGAAACGGCCGTGCCGATGATATCTGCTTTAAATAGAGCCAAGGAGAATTAGGCAAAATGCAGAGAAGCGACCTGATTGGGTCACATTCACACTCTGAATCTGAGTAATAGATGAAATTAATAATGCAACAGTTGGTAAAAACTCTCATACAGCCATTAACACTTACAAATCTTGATATATGTTCAATATATTAAAGCAGAAGTAAGCGATCCGGTCGTTTTGGCTAACTTCTTGTCAGCTGATGGAGTTAGCAGTTCCCGCCCTCGTCCCTACGTCACCACATTCACGCGCATCCCTTGGCTGAACACACAGAGAGGACCGCCCCTTTATGCCGTTCTCTCTCCTCATTGGATAAAGGTTGTAGGATACAAGGAAAGTTTTCTCCTCGGTTTACAGCAGAGCAGAGTGACTGACAGACCCGTGTTTCAGACCAAACACTCTAAGTGATTACCGTCGGAAGATATAACTATTTAAGACTTATATTAACACAAAAAATCCGCTTACTTCTGCTTTAACTGTGGTGTTAAAAAAACAAATAATGAAAAATACTTTGGGCCAAAATCTTACATTTTTTAAATGTATCTAGTGTCCTAGAGCTAATGATGTGATCAAGATTATATGGAATGAGTAATATATTATCATCCAGTCCTATGATTTACAGACAACAGATAAATATAAAAATGGCATTTAACTTTTAGACATTCTCTGGCTGTAGTTTGTGTTTTGAGAAAGTTCAACTTTAGTTTGCAAACCATACTTGAGTGCCAAAAGAGGAAAAACATCCAACAGTTTTCTTTTTCTTTTTGGTATAATGACACTTGGAAACTTCCCAGTGGTGAATTACAGCCAGATTCTGGTAAAGAGTGAAGCTGAATGAAAAGAAAAAGAGTCAGTCTTAGCAAGACACAGAGATTTTATCTACATTTAATTGCAAATAAAATAAAGTTACCATGCCAGTCGCCTGCACCTTGTATTTCTTATGCTTATATAGCATATTTCATGACATGTAAACTGTTACATCATATCTCTCTGATGTGTTTTTCTCATTGTTGTCATTTTTTTAAAGTAGTGATTTGAATGAATGTCCATACAAAATAATACAGAAAATATAAGTTTAACAACAACTCACTCTGAAACTAATTTCTTATCTGACAGCTGTCCGACTCAATCTTACCTGTCACTTCTGTATTTTTCCTCATAGAGGGTAAGGAAGGATGTTTACTATATTTTTTCTTTTTTTTTCTCTTTTCTTCAACAGAAAGCTGTATTTTTGGATGCTTGAAGACATTTGGCTGGGAAATCAATTCAAATAGATCTGCTTAAAAAAATAATCATGTGTTCAGTTTCTGGTGAGGATGAGGATTAAGAATAAGTGAAAACAGAGAAAACATCTGCTCTTCTTAGGAAAATCAAACGCGGGTTGTTTTTGAAAAGTATACTCAGCACCACAACATCAGTGTGGCTGTTTCCAAGATCATGCTCAAGATCACAAGCATTAGCAAGAAAAAGCTCAGTTGGGTGCAACATATGTGCTTACTGGGTGGGTGGGTGGACAGCCAAAATGGAAAGAAAATTATGTGTTTTCTTACTTTCATGTACACATGGTCGTTGACTGTGGGAGGAAGTTTTTCATAATAAACCAGGGCAGCACCTTCTTTCTGTGTGGTGCTAAACACTGGAACCTTCTCACCGCCCACCCTGCCTTGTGTACTGCATGCAGCGTGTCTAAAGCCTGACCCAGTGGAGAGCAGGAAATGAGTCGTATAGCTCTGACCCCTGAGGATAGGAAGTTCTCATAATCTTTTGAGCTCTGAACTCCCTGCCATGTTGCTGGGGCACAACATGTCACTGTGGAACTGGACTACTTTGTGGGCAGCCAGAGGAGAGACGGTCAGTTCGACTAAATAGGCTACTGGTAGCTACTGTAACTGCACTATAATTATTAAGAGGAAGGGCTCTGGAGCAGTATGGTATGGTAGGCATCTGAGCCTGTTTGTACACATCGGACGAGATAAGAAAGATCAAGAACATCAGAGAGATTGCAGATCATGCTTATTCACATCCTCTGGTAAACAACAGGTTATTTCTTTCATCCTTTTAGGCTTGTGAGGAAGAGCTTTCCATCTGTTTGACCCACGGTATGAACTGTGTTTTAATGTCTCTATGAAATACACAAGCTTCTAAATTATTTATAGAGTTAAAAAGAAATCATCCTCATCCCTGATTGCCATGGTAACAGGTATACAAGGAAATGACTAATGCCGGAGAGATAGGGCAACTGCAGAAGCAGCAAGTGTGATACTTTTCCCAAATCAGGCAGCCTGAGCATCTCGCAGAGGCCAGGGGCTGCAGGTTTCAGCATTAAATAAGCTTAAACCTGCCGAGAATAGGAAGCCAACTTTGATCTAGTCATGAATACATTATACAGAGTGAACTTTAATCTCAATCCGGTCCTGTTCCCAGGATTGGCTTGCCAGCCGAGAGGAGCTACCAGGATTTAAGAGATGATCACAAAGGTTGGTCGGTATGTTCCTCCTCGAAGCTCCAAGGCAACTTGAATGAGAAAGTACAGCATACAGGGCCCAGGTCTCATTCACTGCATTCCTGGTGTCTATAAAAACAGCAAGGCCGTGATTTTCCTCACAGCTATTCTGGACCACTTCTAGCTGGCGGTAGGCAGCTTTTGCCTAGAACCTTGCATTCCCTTTTCCACCTTCAATGAAAAAGAAAACCTCAACAGAAATGTTGTTGAGCAGATTGAAAAGCAGATCCTTTACTTTTATAGCTGCACACATTTAGGAGAAGCCAGGGGGGGCTCAGCATTTAGCAGGGGTGATGGCACCATTTGGGTGTCTCCTCTTTTCCCCCGGGCTGTTGTTTCAACTCAAATCTCCTGCTTTAAATCTCTTTCGGAGGCCTGTGGCCACCTAACTATCTTATATATTATCTACCATCACATGCTGTTTCAGCCTAGCTCTCACTTTGCTGCCCCAAATGTCTCTTGTTCCAGAAAAACAGTTCAAAATGTTTGGTATCTGAGCTCTGTGTATGGAATCAAGGTTTTAAAATATAAATTAAAAGCAAAGCATCAATAGTATCAATTATATATATAACAATATCAAATGAAGTAGCTGTTGTCTGTCTGTACAATACATGAGCAAAAATGTTCATACAATTACTTCAATCACAGACAATATGCAACTCTAAGGGAAATAAAAAATAACATGAATACAGCACCCCTCCCTAGTCAAAGAAAACAAAGAAAGGATACCACAGTGAGATAAAAACACACGCACGCATACAAACACACAGAAACAAAGGGCCAGCATGACTGTGAGTGCTTAAAAGCTTACACCATTGCTGGCCCACTGCTGTTCCAAGCAGTATACTTTATATAATAGTTTAGCATTACTTTTATGAGCTGGAAACACCTTTACTCTCTCCATATATTGGAATGCCTCTGTTTCCGTTTTAAATGATACTCAGCCTGGAGAGGTGTACCATGAAGATGATGCTGGTGCAGCATGGGGCTTTGCATTCTTTGACCACATGTTTCTGTGCTAGTATACTGTATGAGCAGTTTGGATCCAGTCAGCATCAGTCAGAGTGAGGTCACTCAGTGCTGAGGGGTCGGCCAAAATAAACAGTCATAAACCAGAACTCCCAAATTTTGGGGGCAGCTTCAAAGCTTGTGCGCTTGAGTACCATCCTTATCATGACACCTGCAGCACTCTAAACTGTCCACCAATCCCACCTTATTCAATCTGGATGGTGTCCGGTAGATTCTATTTATAATTTTGAATTGGATCAGCCTTGTTCGCAGCTCCCTTGACATTTTCTCCAACTCCTTAAAATTCTACTCCACTCTCCCTCTGTAAATGATTCCTTTAGGTCATTTCCCATGTTGATTTAAGGGAAAAAATATTGGAGTCTGAGGGCGTACGGATCATAGAATAGTAGGCAGAGGCTTCATGACCACGTCTAAAATTTTTAGGACCTCTTCAAGAAAGTCAGAACTTGAGGGGGCTATTAAGGGAGAGCCAAAACGGTGAGCCAAACGTTTGTAGGCGTTTGAACTGCAAATACTTTCAAAATTCTGTGTGAGGTCAAATTCCTGTCTTTGAGCTTCAAAAAATGATACAAGCCCCCCCAAAAAATGATAGCAGACCTTCCAGAGGAATGAATGATTTTTCCATATGCAGCTTGGGATTCAGCCAGAACCAAGCAGACCTATGACAATATAGGTCAAATTTAAGGGTCCAAGCTACTCTCTTCCACCCCCATTACATGCGGGTTGAAGCAGAATGTGGCCAATCATAATGTAGAGTAGCTGTGATGCGGTTCAGTTCAGAGAGTGAAAGCATAAAGGTAATATATCAGGCCTCCCTTGTCAACGGGCCTCTGTAGTTGATTGTTTCAAGTAGTGTAAAGGAAGTCTAACTGGGAGAGTCTGTGGTAGGTTGTTACGTTTCAGAGTGCAATTCTTTTTTTCTTTTTTCTTTACTCTAAAGTATTATATTCTATAAAAACAAGTGAGGTGAGGCAAAAGTGATTGATTGAAATAGGGAACTGGGGCACTTATAGTAATTGTAATAGAGGGAGCCTCAGACTTTGTCCAGGTCACTTTATTACCTGAGATGGATCAGAACCTTTCATTAATTTTAAATAGGGATAGAAGAGAGCTGCCTTTCAGGGTCTGTTACAAACAAAATAATATTGTCAGGATAGAAGATCAATTTATAACATTTGTCAGTGGTATGAATCCTGAGAAATGTGGATTCTCTATGGATAGCTAGTTTTAAAGGCAACTGTGAAACGGCCCCCCTGACTGGTGCCCCTTCCAAGTTCAAATGACAGAAGAGATGATGCCATTGGAAAGCACAGATGCTGTGAGAAGGGTACATCAGACTAATCCAATCTATAAATGTTTTGCTGAAACCAAAACATTCCAGGGTGGAGAACAGATAATTGCCACTCAAGCTTGTCAAATGCCATTTTGGCATCCAGCAAGATAACAGCAATAGTCATGTTGGCCTGAGCTTCCCACATAAATATCCACAAATCCTCTAATGCTGTTTACAGACAAGGACAAGTTGCTGATGAATCCAACCTGGTCAGGATGTCAAAGCCTTGTCCAAACAGTTTGCTAATATTTTATATATCATCATACTGTCACAGGAGGTTACACTAATAGGTCTGAAAATGTTTCCACATAAAGGGGCCTAGCCTTCGTTTGAAATAAGGGTAATGATAGCCTCAGACAAAGGGGAAAGAGGTTTCTATCAAATGTTTAATCTTTTATGAACCAACATTCCAAATACATTCAGTTTAATACAAGGGAAGACCAAGACAACTGGTCACAACTGCACAGTTTTCTGCACAATTTTCTGTTAACTGATGACAGTATCAGTTAATTCACTAATTGTTTCAGCTCTATACAATAGTAATTATCACCATTATCATCATTCTGAAATTGTATCTTCAGCTTGAAGGTGTTAAACCCCAGACAAGATAAAAATGAATGTAGATTCTCAATCTACTGGTGACATGTAAAACAGAGCTGCTGTTACCGGAGCTTCCCACACATCAAACCTCAAGTATAACAAACTAACTGTAGTTATCATGGATGTCCCATATAGCAGAAGGAATTCAAGAAAAGTAAATTCCAAAAAGTTGTATCAAACATCAAAGTGCGTTGCGTGTATTTTCTTCTTTTAACCATAGAGGAGGATTTGACTCGGTCTGCTGTATGCAAGTTAAACAGCCTCATTTAGACCTCATCATAACAGGAGCACAACACAAAGACATCTGGTACCAAAGGAGACGGTCTATATATAGTCATAATAACAGAGGAGGAAACCGGCAGTCCCAAGAGGTGTGAGATGGTGGCTGCCACGGATACTGAGGCTCCCAGGGCCTCAGTACAAAGGGTGTCAGCCACACTGTGTGTGGACTTAACAGTGGGTGATGCAAGGAAGCAAGGCTTGTCCATGACACAGAACACATACAGAGCTGTTTACATGGTTTGGACACGAGTCTTAAAAGACAAGCGAATAACTGAATCTGGTTATGTTGGTGCTGTGACACAAACAGCACAAACAACATGTCATGCTTTAGCCTTCAGCCTGTGAGCCTGACGGCGCCCGCACTGGAGCACTCTGACTGCAAACACCCATGTGAGCTCGCCCAGACACACCTTATCTATAATGCATGATGCATCAACTCACATAGGCCTTGCTGACGGACGGTGGAACCTGGCTGCCCAAGAGTCTCTGGATTTGACTCCAGCCAACACTGTCAGGATGAGGGAGAAAACAGGCTGTGAGCTGGGCCTCCTCCCAAAAGCTCTTTTGAGGAGGGTCTTCAGTTTAGACAGTGGGGAGAATTCAGCTGAGTCAGAGAGTGGCTATAAGCTCCTCTCTTTTGGCACAAAACCGGGACAAAGACAGACTTAATCAGGAATAGCTTCGTAAAGAGTCTTTTGTAAACACGCCACACCAACCACATGCAGATTTCTGCTTTTTAAATGAATCAGTGAAGAAGGAGAGAAAAAAAAAAGACAAAATCACAACTTAGTCTCTTTTGGATTCTCTGAAGGTTATAAAAACAAATGCTTTGCTTCCTCTTACCTTCAAAATCTGATGTTATTCACAGATGGTAAAAACAGTGGCCAAGAAACGTCAAAATGGACAAGATAAATGAGTACTGAGACAGACTCTACAGTCATCCTTGGATCTGATGTATTACAGCAATAATGTAGCAGACTACGAGCTCCCTGGGGGTAATTATGCTGTCTGAAACAAATTCCTCCTCTTACTGTACAAAGTACAAGGCTGAAAATCTGAAATTCAAAGTGTCATTAAATCAAAAAAATGTGTTCAGGGCGCTTTTCCATGAGGGAGAGGTAATAAAGGAGAGGAGGAAGCATAGAGAGTAGTTCACAGACTCATTTGTAAGTTTTATAGCAAAATATGGCAAAGGTGACATGTTCTACCTTCTCAGCGGAAGTCTGATACTTTACACCGAGCATATTATTCCAGTATTGACTACACTAACATCAGAGAGTACGGAAAATAAACATGAAGTCAAAATGTTTCATGAAAAACTACCAACATATACAGTACACGCATCAATCATTTCATTAGGAGTACTAACACTGGGCAGTTTTGTTTTAAAACCCCCTAAATTCTTTGTCGATTTCACAATATGTTGAAAACTTTCCTTTGAGACTCTGCTCCATGTTGACATGATTGCATCACATTGTTTCTGCAAATTTGTCAGCTGAACATTCATATCTCCTGTTCTCCTACATCCCAGCATATGCTTGACTCGATTCAGATCTGATGATTGAAGAGACCACTGAGGTTCATTGAAGCTTATTGGCATGTCCACGTTTGAGAAGACTTAAGTTATTTTTTCCATTCTAGAAAATAAGGGCAGAGAGATTTTTAAAATGTAAGTGCACAATTTTTCATATCTCAATACTCTCAACCATTTTTACGGTAAAGTATAGTAAATAGCCTACATGAAAAAGCAGGTGCACTGGGGCTCCTAATAAAGTGCTTGGTGAGTTGGATCAGGCTTCACAACACTGAGGAGCTTATTAGCTGCCTGTTTTTCACTCTACAGGGAACTTTTTCTTTCACAAACACCCAGTGTATTACTTACAGTAAATAACAAAGCTGTAAACCACTTATGTCTACACAGCTGGCAGCCTAGCTGTTTTGTTTTTTAAAATAATTATTTTTTATTATATTTCACACTTATTCACAGCTTAAAGCCCATTTCAGGTTTTGAGAATCAATATTTTGTCACCAATGAGGGAACACTGCTTGACATCTTCATCCTTTGTGAACAGTTTTGTGCTTCACTAGAGGATGTTTAAAGACAGAGCTGAGCTCTTGTAAACTTGTAAAGTGACATGGAGCTACTGTAGCCTACGTGCTTTTATATACACTGCCTATTTCTAGACACTTTGGATGCTTAAAGACTTGCCCAAGGAATAGTTGAATATTTGTGAAATGCATTCAGAAGTTTTCTTGAGAATAGACGAGGATATTGACACCATTTGCAGTGAGCTGTAACTGTGCAGTAAGCTACAGCGTTCAGCCTGTTAGCTTAGTCTGAAGAATAAACAGACCAAACACAACCTGTTTAAAGATAACCAAGTATGCCAAACAGCACCAAAAGCTTGCTGATAACTGGTATATCTGGTGAGGCAACAAACGGAAACTCTGCACCTGAAATGGTCTGACTCATAACTCTTGGCAAACAGAAAGCGAAGCTGTCTCTATTGTTGTTTTAGTGTATTTTACTACAAAACTGCTGATAAAGCACAACTAACGCTTGAGCAACACCATGGCTCCCTGAAGGTTTGCTAACTCCCACTGAAGGTTGTGGTGTGGAGTGATGACTTCATCTTGAAACTAACAATATTTAGTCTTTTTAGCACATGAGATGTAGGCTACTAGATTCTCAAATATAAGCCCGGGCTTCTATTTGCTTCAAGCCGAACTGACTCGACTTATATTTGAGACAGACGTCTATATGGGACAGGCTTTTATTTAATTTTGACCAAATCTGATGCTCAGCAAAAATGGAAAATCCTTAATTTGCTCTATTCTTACTGTTTAAAAGAGTAAGAGAGGGAAAGAGCCGAACCGGAGCCCGCTTTTATTTAGAAGCTTAATCGGCACCGATTAAACTTCTTTTAAATAATTGTGTGTTCCGCCATAGACTGTATGCTTTTTCCTTGGGTCAGTTGGAGTTCTCTACGGGCCGGGTCTGGCCGAACAACACGACCGGACACGCTGAGTTCGGATTGAAAATATTTAATAATTTGGGTTGTACCCGACCACAGGCTTCCTTTTTTTTTGGCCATGTTTGGGTCGTGAATTAATGCTTGTGAGTCCAGCCGCATCGGGTCCAGGCTTCAGCACCCGCAGGTCAGACTGGGTCGAGTTTTAATTTCTAGATGTATTGAGAACTCTAGCACGAATGAAGCAGCTTAGAAACTGGTCAAATGGGTGATCGTGGGCTTTGAGAGGTTTGTACGTTCACAAGAACTAGCAGAAAATAGAAAGAGACCCGGCTTCTATTTGCTCAAACCAGCAGCCAGACCTGGCCAGTAAACGAGATCGGAAAAGGTCGGAGGTTTAAGTGAACTTTGTTATGGTTTCAATTGGATAGCTCGCGCTTTATGTCTAAAATGTGCTTGTAATCTTTAGCTATTGAAACTAGCTTGCTAACTCCAGCATGCCAACACTGACAAGCTGATACTTTGCAGGTAGGCTAATGTTTGCCATATTCACCAGCTTTAGGAGGTTACTTAGCATGCCAACATTTAGTTATTAACACTGAATGCTGGGACGCTGAGACTGACAGAAATGTCACTGTCACAACTGCAATTATTTGATAAATTCACACACAGTTAATGTGAACAAATGTTAACTTCATGGCACTGGAAGAGAAGTCAGGGCATTGGTGGTTCTCAGTAGGATTCATTGTGTGGGAACCATGAGTGTCCGTGCTAATTCTTAAATCAATGCATCCAATAGTTATTGAGATATTCCAGTATAGTGTCGGTGGCGGTGGGGGGAGTGGTAGACTGGCCAATTAACTGACCAACATTGCCATCCCTGGAGCTACATGTGACCTGTTTATTAGGGGTAAATTTACATAAGAAGCTCTCAGTATTTACACCCCTGTTCCTAGCATCTGCTGTGATTATAGTCCCACTATCTATAAACGAGCAGAGAAAACTTTCTTTCGACATTTTCCAGAGAGGACTAGGAGGGACTGCACTATGACCCAGCACTGTGGAGGGCCTTTAACACATAATTTCTAAAGCCAAGTCACCTCTTTGGTAACCACCACTGAACTTTAGTTTAGCTCTTTTGCCCAGTTTTCACAACAGACAAAGACACGTTTGAAAGAGGATCTTTCTGGGCGAACTGGGAGACTGCTGCTCCTACAGTTATTGATCTTAATCCCTTCAGCCACTTGGCACAGACAGGAACAATCCTGGAATGGCATCTCAACAGTTTGTTAGCTTTAGCGCAAAGGTTGAAATGACTGTGCAAATTTAAAAAAAAAAAAAAAAGAAGAGCAAAGATATCAAACACCGCACACACCGCTGCAGGATGCCCGTTTCTTCTTCTCCAACCTCTGACCATGGTACTTCTATTGAAATGCTCTATTAAGTCACTTATTACAACACATCCCTAGTGTACAGTTTACTGCAGCTAAAAGTGAGGAGTGATGAGGTCTCCAGCAGACAGAGGCAAGCCGGGGTGTAATCATGTGCACCCATGGCCTCTGTGCTAGAGCCCGACTGGGCCGCGAACAGCAGGCACTGATAGATGCTGACAGCGTTCGGAGTGAGAGCGACGCACAGCAGTGGCTCTGACCTGAGCGAACGCCGATACGGTCGTGACGGGTCACCAGTGTTTTGGCAGCTCGGAGGGACAAACAGGCCGGAGCAGCAGCGACAGCAGTATGAGGTTCAGGAGCAATCCGACTGCTGAGGTTTTACACAACAAAAAAATCCCATTTTACAAACAGCAAGTTCACCAAAAGCAGACACTTGTCACCGCTGAAGCTGTGGTCCAAAAAACATTAAAGGAAAATTCCGACTTTTCTCAACACTGTCCTTTATATTTCGTGATGTTAGCTGAATACAAGTGGTTATTTGTGATCACCTGTGTCTTTCTGACGCCTCAGCTTATCTACTGCATTAGGTGTTTTTTCCCTACATTTCCCACAACGCCTTTCGACAAAACCCTGCAGAACATGCCTGGACTTGTTGCCTCTTCGGAGAGTGAGACTGTCTCAAATGGAAATGGTATTATGTTTATAAGTACAAGTGTTTCCTGTGTTGATCTTTGACAGTTATAGAAACTATAGAGTTGCACAGTCTGTAAGTTCTGCTTACAACAGGCCTTTTACTCTCCAGCCACACTGTCTGGTTCTCCTGAGCCTATGATGCCATATTAATTGAAAAGGGAAATGTATTTTGGTGACTCCTTTTTTTTTGTTTGCATCCCTGTGGCAGCATGTGTTGACTTTACCAAACAGTAGCCTACATTTACAGCCTCTCAGGAACAGGAGTCATCTTACTGTACGTATATAACCACAGTCAACGGAAGCTTTTAATGGCAGAAAACTTGTGTCTGTACATTTGAAAAAGCTGTAAACAAACAGCAGTACAGAGCGAGCCTCTCCTGATCTTACACATAAACCATCAATTAAACGTTTCATGTTGCAAGGCTAGCAGCGAGTAAGGTCAGCTGTGTTAATGTTGGAGGGAAGATGCTGAGGTCTCTAAACCTCAGCTCTCAGAAAATTCTTTGATTCAGCTCTTCTTTGAGACTAATTACTGCAAAAAAAAAAAAAATGAACAGAAATTCTCAGAATAACCAAAGAAAATATGTGTACTTCAAAAAAAACTCCAGTAAAAGGAGAACAGCATACCGAATGTGGGTCAGAGTTTTATAACTGAATAAAAGACTATCCATGACCTGACATTCTTGAGGAAGTGCCACTTTTTCCAACTCCAACTCCAACTTTTAACACACAAAGAACAAGACAAGACATTATCTGTTATGTAGGTGAAACATGTGAGGTGTGATGCTTTGTGCAACACAAAATAAATGTTGCTGTGATATTAGAGATCAGCTACAGACTCAGTGTTGAGTGTGAAATCACAGAATAGCCTGGCTGCATCTGCTGTGTGAGCACACATGTTCACATTTACAACCACATACTCACTCACACACACACACACATATCAACAACACACAGACACAAACACAGCGTAGAGTGTATGTACCTCTCCACATTCTCAACTCATATGGGGGAAACATGTTGACCTCATTCTTTCATCCACAGATTTATAGGATTGTTTGGAAAAGGTGCATGTGGAAAAAAACAACTAAAACTAAAGGGAACAAACAAAGCAAACATCTTTACGAGGATTATTTCATTTTTGGGTGACAGGAATAGGCAGCACTGGCACAATTAAGAAACAACAACAACAACAACACATGATACAACTTAACTGTCCTTTTGCTGGGCACTATTCAATGTAATTACCTATATCAGTTAAGAGTGTGAGCTCTGTAAGCTGGTTTTAATATGTTTCATCATTAGGCTGCTCTGTCTCAGCGGAGCCTATTGGCCTCCCTGCATTGACTGTAACACATCCACTGACACCTACCATGACTGATGGACCCACACAGCTCAAAGGGAAGTGCACAGTGCCTGCACATCACAACACAGGACCTGAGCTAAAGGACAGGGAGCAACCACCACTATTAATCATTTAATTAGCAGCATTTTTGACATAATGTGTTTAGGATTTTATGAAGTGGTCTCACTGTTTCACCAGGTGCACGTACAGAAGGCTACAGTGTGCATGCACAGTACATTGGCCCCGGGCTAAGGAACACCAATACTGTGATGACACCATCACACAGCCTCAACTAACCTCTTCCATGTATCAATGAATCAGCAGCCCACTCCGGTGTCCTCGTATCAGGAATCATCCGTGTAACAGCACTCAGACATCAGACAATCTCACACTTCCAATTGTGTCGCTCTTCCTAAAGAGCTTGTGCAGCTTTTTAATTAAAAAGACTGCCTCTCCACTGCAGAAGCCGGGCTCATGCCAGCGTGCCTTCATCTAACCCCCCTACAGTATTTCTGAGCTGTGAGCCTCATTGGAGCCTTCTGCAGAGCACTGAAACCTGGGTATCCCTGGCTATAGGTGTTTCACTGAGGTTGCAGCATCCGGCACAGGAGGCATTCAGGAGCTGCTTCAGCGGCGGCAAGCTTGGCAGATCTAGTAGCCTATGACTTGGAAGACAGGCTGGTCTTCAGCTCACAGTGGTGATGGATATGATGGGTCAGCGCTGCTGGTGCTTGTTAGGGAGCTGTCTAGACTGAAACTTGAAAAAAAAAAAAGTCTGCAGAAACACAAAAATGAGGATATACCCTAGAAATCACAAATGATTAGTTTCAGAGATGCCGGGACTGCACTGCAAGGACATTTTTTCCCGATAACAAGCATTGTGGGTGAGACCTGGAACACCAAAATAGAACAGGCATGTGGTGTTGTTCTGTAGTCTGCCCTGGAGATGCACAGCATCTCCATCCAAGCACAGTTCTCAGACCAGGCCTGTGCCCATCCTTCCACTACAAGGGGGCCAGGCAGGCCAGCATAATGTGTTAAGAATAACCCCTCCAACATCCATAGTTTCACTATTTTGACATTTTTCTTTTTGAGTTTCACCAACCTTTTCACTCTTATGATCTGATCCCTCATCGGTTTTATGTCCTGGAAGCTCTGCTGGTTGACAAGGCTGTAGACCAGTATGAATCCTTGACCGTTTTTGATGTAAAGGTCCCGCATGGAGGCGAACTGCTCGGTACCAGCGGTGTCAAGGATCTCCAACACCGAGGGCGAGGAGTCCACCTCGATCTCCTTGCGGTAAAAATCCTCTATGGTCGGGTCGTACTTCTCAATGAACGTCCCGGTGACAAACTGCACAGTGAGGGCGGATTTCCCGACCCCACCGCTGCCCAGGACCACCACTTTATACTCGCGCATCGTGGATTAAATCAAGTCGTTAACGTATCAATCTCCGCGCGTCATTGAAACGAACTCAAAATGTTCCCCGCACGAAATCACATTCACCATTCGTGTCCCATTTTGATCGGCTTGTCAATAATATAGTCTTTGCTCGCCGCTGCTCAGCTATGGCAGAGCACAAAGACTCGGTGCCCCAAGATGGATTTCATTGTAGAAATTCCCCCATGCAGGCCAGGCACTGACAGCTAGACGAGCATCCGAGGACCGCAACTGTCCGAAAATGTGCACAGGGAGGAGGAAAATATCGGCCGATGATGTGAACCGTTCGGGTTTTCATCTGTTTAGCTCACCCCTCTCTATGCATCAGAAAAAAACAAACTTGCTCCATCGAGGACACTGGAAAAACGCTGGGGTTTAAGCCCCTACAATGAACTGCAGGCGCAGATTTTCAAGCAGGAAGCCGCCGCGGAAAAACACCCGCATCGACTCAAAACTGTGTCGACACTTCATTAAAACAACTTGCATCTCTTTGTTTCTTTTTCACCATCGCTGGCATGTCTCCGTCTCTCCCCCGCTCTCCAGTGCAATCCCAGCCGCCATACTCTCGGGTGGAGACCCACGGCCGCTGCGTAACCAGCCGGTCCCCGCTCGGCTCCCGTACTGAGGTGGAGGTGGAGGGTAGAGGAGGAGAGGGAGGGGGGTAAGAAAAAAAAAACATACGGATCCTCCCACTCTCAGACGGATGTAGGAGCGGTCCAATGGCTGCCTCCGCTCTCCGTAAACCTCACTAGTGGCTGAATGGGGGGCCACGCGGAGGGAGCCAGTGAGAATCGGCGGCCACATTTCCGTTCATGTGTTAAAATTCCCATCATTCGGTTGCCCCAGTGACATCCCAAAGAGAGCTCGTCCAATCAGAGGCGACTCGGGGATGCGTATCCAAGAGGAGGATAATGCGCCGGATGCTGTTGCTATGGTAACCCTGCATTTTGTTGCCGCTGTCCAAATGTAAGAAAGCTGGGATAAAAGAATTGCTCAGCCGTATAATAGATAGAATATTATTTATTGATAAGCTAGATTTAAGCTACGTCTGTTTGCCTTCTGGATAATCATTAGATTTAGGTTACACTGAGCTGATCAATCACTTAGGCTATAATGAACCTCCTCAGCAAACTACCTGGAGCTGATCATTTATCCAGATACATGGAGCATATCAAAAGAAATTATCTGCCTGTCTAACATGTCTATTATGGGAAGGCGTTCAATCCATCTGGGGCTACCTATGGTGGAAATTATTAAACTTAAAAAAAATTAAGAGAAATTATTTAATTCATGAATTGTTTCATTTATAGGATATATATATATATAATGTACAGTACAAAACAAACCACAGGGCTCACAGGAGGGCATTTATTAGACATTTATTTGCAATATTAGATTAGAATTTACAGGAACAGAACTATCCACATGAAATGTTTCATTATGCACAAATAAAATTATTTTCACAAATAAGTTTTTTTCTTGTTGTTTTTTAAATTGGGGAACATTTCTATTCAGGTCAGAGTGGAACCAAATGGCACTGACATGACAGCTTCATCACATGTTTGGTTAATGTGAATATAAACTTTCATAATAGTGAGATAGTCAGTCTTGCATTGTGTGTTTCAGGGTAGTGTTTGAGTGCCTGTAATTTTGAAAGTAAACTAAAAATTAATGTAACAATTTCACAAGATGGTTAAATGAAATTGGTCTTAGTTACTAAACAATATTGGATTTGTATAATTACTGAACAAAAGCAAACTGAGGAACAGATCGAAGATAAGGCAAAGTTCACAAAAAGCATGTATTCTCAGTCGTCTGACAGTTGAGAAAGTGCTTAAGAGAAAAGTTTCCGTCAGTCAGTCGGACCGAACATTCTTACTGTCCGTTAGTGTTTTTGACTGGGTGATCAAAAATGTCAAACAACCTCAACAACGTGCAGGTGTATTCATGACATTCAGGCTTTTTGCTAAAATGTGAAACAAACATTCATAAATATGCCTTTTAATTGCAACTATTATAAATTAGGGAAATGTTTTATCTATTCAATAGCAACCTAAACAGTGAAAGCAATAAGATAAAGAAAAAAAAAACTTAGTTTTAAACAGTCTGACTTGTAAAAATGTAGCTCACTTTGTGATGGAATATATTTTTGTTGCAAGATGTTGACGTGCAGTGGAAACTACACAAGTAAAACACAAGTTGTTTGTGTTCACCATGGTGTAATACAGTCAATTATCTGTCAGTAGAGTCTAATGTGTTACTGTGAGAAGGAAAAACAATGTAATCACATACAAAAATACAGTTACAGTCACTGCAACTTCAGATTGCCTCAGCAACAAATCATAACAATCAAACTATTAACCACTTTTCTTTTCTTTTTGTTAAACGTGACCTGTACAATGCACTCTTGTGCATAAAAAGCAATTCTATGGCCTTGGTCATACAGAGGTTTGTTGTCCCTTACAGGTGACAAGGCAGTAACAAGGATGAAATGTTTTTAGCTTCTCTTTGCTCAAACATTTGACCCCTCGACACAGACGGCTTTTCATAGGCTAAAACAACAGATCAAGGCCCTTTGAGGAACCTTCAGCAGAGCTAAAGTCAGCTTAATAAATTACATTCATCATAAAATAGAAGAGAAAATTAAGAACTTTTAACGTGTTTGTAGCTAAAGTTAAACCATATTCTTGTATACTCCATATATTCAATAACATGTTGAAATGTTTACAACAAAAATACACTGTGAAAATGTTAACAAATGCTATATCTCTTGGTGGATTGTCTGAGTTAATCACACACACGTGGACACACATTTTAAAAACATACCAGTCACTTGAAAAGACACAGAAACATGAAGAAGGAAAATTAAAAATGGGGGAACTAAAACGTATATAAAACGTGTTCAAGAGAACATTACATATATTTAACGTCAGTTTTGATTTTCACGTAACCAGACACAATGGCTTCTCTGTTTGCTCTAAGTTTCAAACAGCGTCAGGTAATTGCATATTGTGGTGTCACTCATACACAACTACACCAAAAATCTATTTCCTCAAATTCTACTTTACTACATAAAGTATTTCACTGCACTTATAACTAATTAGGAGACACTGGAAAAAGCTAAATCGTCTTAAATGTGAAATAAAATAAAATTAAGCTGGATATTCTTTCTTATACATAGTACAAATAAATGTGAGTGAATGTCACATGAATGAAAATTATAAGACTAAATATAAACAGGCAAAAACACAACATACTAATGCACTGACATGGCATTGCTAAACATTTCTTTCCGAACGTGACTTGAGTAGATTTAACTGACTGATTTTTCACACAAAGCCTTTTAAATATGCTTAGATGTCATCGCATGCACAATTCTTTAGGCACTTATAACATTCAAATAATACAGTACTGACAACTGACTGTAACAGCAAGACTAAGTGCACACGTTACTGAACTTGAATTTCATAGGATCACAAGAACTTTAGTTTGAATGAGTCTTAGTATTCCCATACACTTTTACTGAGTTAACTGTAATGGCCATGGGGGCTCGTCTTAAAAACTTACAGTAAGTCTTCATGTTGAACCAGGGGCTGGTTTCACTAAGACACTTAAGACTGGTTTGTAATGTGAAGTCATACTCAGCCCACATGGACTTAGAAGTCCATTCGTGACGATTTGTTGGTTATGAACTTTTTTCTTTCCTACAGCTGATGGTAATGGAGTCTAATGTTTCTTCTTTAACAATATTAATTTAGGTTCAGACCATATTTCAATTTGCATCCATTCACATTGAGCATGGTGAATAATTCACCATAATCTGTTTTGAAAATGAAAATAAACCAATCAGACAAAATCAAAGGTTTAAAATCTAAGCACAGTCAAAGTCTATCTTTGTGAAACCTGCTCCTGAAATGAAGACACACAGATAAATCTTCAAGTCAGCCATCACCTTGACCAATAATAATATTAATAATAATAATAGTTTGAATCACTGTTGCTTTGCTGCCTTTACAAGAAGTAGTAGAAGTATCTGTAGCAAATGAATTAAACAGAACTTTTCCCTCGACATATGATGCACACTGTGCAATGCAAAGGCACACCAGGAGGTGGAGCACTGATCCTGTCTTTTGGGGATAACAGGGCAAAGAGCCCAGAGTGTCTACCCCCTCAAAGTCCATAAGTCTGCTGTCAATTACGGTTTTCACAAAGTGGAAATTTAAAGTTAAGGTAAGTGCTTTTTTAAGGGTCAACCTAGAATAATTAAATCTGGCACCAACTCGATAAACAATCATTCATGAGAGAAAAAAAAAACTTTCTTAGGTTATGTACTGTAAGACATTCAAGAGGGGAAAATAATTTGTTGGTCAATAACCATACTGATAACTCTCAACACCTTCCATTAATATTAACATGCTATGTCTACAACTGAAAACTGATCTCAGATTAGGTGTGCCGTGTGCGCTCACCTCCCACAATTGCTTGTAAGTTACATTTCTGTCTGATTTCCACATGTTTCCTTGTTTAATTTATTCATGTGAATTTGAGTCAGACATCAATACAGAGCATTCAGAGGCTGAATGCACCTCAGACTGTGTCAGAATCGGTTTGGAAATAGAAGGATGTTTTGCACATTACTAAGGATGTATGTTAATTCAAGTGTAAAGTACATACAATTATCTTCTGTGACATTTGTCTATAATCCCAGTAACTCAGTTATGCAATTTATTATTATAGATTAAAGTAATATCTCAGTGATGTTACGTGCATGCAGCTTGTTGTATGTGGTGTGTGGTGTTAACAGAGTATTTACAGAGAGACTGTTTGGGACCTTGAACAGCAGCCATGTGGCACTGACTCCTGCTCCTGGCGGTTACTTGAGGATGATCTGTTTCAGGGGCAGAAGACAGTCAATAAGCAAGCATACATACTGTATGGGTCATATCTGTTACGTTACACGACAAAGATCAAATCAAGTTCATCATTACCCAGAAATTATTGTCATAATGGACACAACAATGATAAGATTAAATGAAATGAATACCTGAAAACGTATGACATTGATTGTTATATTAATTAATTAAGTAATAGTTAAATGAACCTTTTGACAGCTGAACATTTACTTCAAAATAAGTTATTCTAAATTTTAATTGCAGCTGAAATCCCCAAGTAATGTTTAGCTGCACAACATGCCTCAAATGGATCCACCAGAGGGAAGACTGAATTAAAACATTATGTTTTGTATCAGTTCATGACACTAGGCATAAAGAATTAACAGGTGAGTGTAGGAGGTAATATTTTTAAGAGGCTTAAACCCCACCTATCAAAATGTTTTTATTCTGTGGATTGGATTTACCTAAACTATAA
This sequence comes from Trachurus japonicus, assembly GCF_045865225.1. Taxonomy (NCBI): domain Eukaryota; kingdom Metazoa; phylum Chordata; class Actinopteri; order Carangiformes; family Carangidae; genus Trachurus; species Trachurus japonicus. The sequence continues at coordinate 18,386,445 of NC_140927.1, forward strand.
AATATAACTCACACACACATCACAATTATTAAAGATTTCTCATGAAATTCCATGTACAAGAAAAACAAACTCACTCACACAAACTGGTTGGGTTAATTTAAATGTTATTCATAATTTACACAACCTTATAATTCTACTGTGTTGCAATAATTTGTTCCCCACCTATTAACACTAGCACTGCATATTGAGTGATGAAACCGACACCGTCATCAAAACCAAAAAAAAAACATGCAAAAAACAATGTGTGTTTGCAGATGGACGACCTCTGTAGAAATGTTTGTAATAAGGGAAAGGGGGTGAGATGCAGCCTAGTAGTTCTACAGGTAAATGAAGCTTCATGATAAGCAATGCAAGCAGGGCGACACTACGCTGACGAAGCAACTCCCCTGATGTAAAGATGAAGCACTTCCTCAGAGCTCAAGGATTTATGACAGAAAGCTTTAAAAAGGAGCAAACCTGATTGGCTGATGCTGTTGCTGCGTAGGGGACACTTGTGGCGGGAGTAGTTGCTGCAGAGACAGTAGCAGGCGTAGCACTGTACATCATGGGGACTTTTTCAGGAAGGGAACCATGAAAGCAATGAAAAGGGAGGTGGAGCATTATGGTAACCATAGCAACGTTTCACTCTCTCTCTCTCTCTCTCTCTCTCTCTCTCTCTCTCTCACTCTCTCTTGCCAGGCAAATATAAAATGAAATTAGCAGCAAGCCATCATTAGGTTAGACCAGCAGATGGCATACGATCACACAGCAAAGCGAGACAGCAGGGGAGAACACAAAAGGACGGCTGATAACAGATAAAATTAGGAAATCTGTCAATAATTTGACATCCCAAAAGAGACAGCATGTACAGCAATGCTAGCAGACGTGATCAAAGTGGTTTTAAAGGATATTTAACAAGATTTAATAGATGGAAAAACATTCAGTATAGTCTTATAAAACGCTGAGGTAAATCTCAGGGATGCTGATCAAATTTCCTAATCCATGATGCATGGCAATTCCACAAACAAAATCCACCAAAATGCTTCAATTTTGTATCCTGTGCTTTGGCTATTTGAAGTAATGCTACAAGCAGTTATATACCAAATCCTCAAGATAACTGAGAATGTTTATAGAGATACAAAATCTTATTATATAAGGGGAATCCTAACAGTGAGATCCTGATGAAAGCTTTTGTTTTCCTGTGCTGCTCATACAAACACAGTAATTACACTTCAGTGATCTCCACTGATTATGAGGCATTGTGTAAAAAAAAATTGAGCAAGGCACCTACCAACGCTGTTCGCAGGAGCCATGCAGAAGACAGAACCTGTGTGATGATCAAAATGAAAGAGAGGATGTGTTTAGTATGATTGAAACATGTGAAGAGGATAAGAACTGATGTAACATATTTAGTGCATGTACACAAAAAAAACACCCATAGCATTACCTCATTAACGTTTTCAGAAAGATGCAGATTAAGTCAAACTGAGTAACAAAAGAAATCTCAGAGAAAAGTAAATGGCAGAGGAGAGCTCTCTCTGAGTTGGTGTGACCGACAGGCCTAAGCTACTTGGTTACTAAGTTAGCATTAGCTTGTCAGCAACAGCTGTTCACTAATAAGTGCTGTTTATGAGTGTTCACTGCATCACAAGGAATCTGACCCCACCTATTTTGCTTAGATGAGCGACTGTGGGGGAGAGCCATTGTTAACATAATGAGTAACAACTGAGCCATTGTTAATATTATGAGTAACAACTGTGCTTTGTATGACAATGTAAAATGTCTGCTGTGAAAAGGTCTACCATCAAAATCTTCAGGAAAAGGATTAAGAGTTAGTTCATTTTTGGAGGCTCAGATGTGATAGACCACTCTGTGAGCAGAGTCATTCTGGCACGGGCAGCTGCCAAGTTGGTGAGTGATTCAACTACTTTTAAGTGGAAGATTGTATACATAACAAGTTTAAAGACAACCTGTGGGATAAAACGCTGCAGTGGGCTGGTGCAGCTGTGCATTGGCCAGAGCCTGGTGGTAGTGCAAAAAACTGGGGTTGAGGAAAGAGCTGGTCCAGCCACTCTTCTCTAGAGCTGGTCTCTTTGGTAGGGGTTGCAAGATGCTGTGGGGAAAGCCCTGAAAAGTGAGAGGGGAAAAGGTAAAACACCAAATCTCCCCAGAGTTCTCCTTTCTTGGTTCATCTGTATTTTACACACTTTTAATATTGAATATTCATGACTACAGCTAGACAAATACACAATAAAGGTGACTGCTATCACATGATTGAAAAAAAAGTAAGCACAGTTGTAGAATACAGATATGAATGGAATAATGTATTCACAAAAAATTTAACAAATATCTGTTAACTTAAAGGGGCTATTTGTAAGTTTTCTCTGCCTCTGAACATGGTTTCTTGCGTGAAGTGGGTGGTGGTGGTGGTGGTCACTTTTTAAAAGCCGCTGACATCATTGCATTTATGATCCAAGACGTTAAAATACAGACTGTATTACTCAGCAATGCTACTTCTTCAGGACGCACTATGGGGACTGTGTACTGGAAAGTGATAACTGGGCCAGGGCTTGCTGGTTTGTAAAACTTCTCAGACACCAGTGTTGCTTTCCACAGCTGGAGACAGCTCTTTGCTTGTCATACTAAACCATTTCTGCTCGACTAATTATAACAGCTGTTAATGCTAATGTTGGCTAGGTAGCAAAAGTAAAACTTACAAATAGCTCCTTTAAGCACTTGAAGATACTGATGTTAACTGTGTACACAAACGCTATATGAGACTTGAAGAAGCCACAGTGACAAAAAAATTAAAAGTTTTCACAGTACAATTAATAGCTACATGCAAAGCAAAAGGTGAAAATACCAGGTCTACAGTTGCCTCGAGGGGTCGCTTCATTGCTTTGGCAGTCGACTGAGTCTTTTAATAGCAGGCAGCGAGCACATGATGGCAGTGGGCCAATGGGATTCAAGCGTATTAACATACAGGTAACAGCAAGCAGAGGTGCGTCATGGGGGACAGCATTGTGGATAGGTGAGAAGGGGAAAACAAAACAAAATAATCTGAATGTAGTATACCACATAAAACACAATATACATGCGCAGTAACCAAAAGAACTGATTGAAGGAAATGTTGATTTTAAGATTCCTGAATTAGTAGTTCAACATAATCAGTAGGGTGGCAACCAAGATTTACAATGATATGGTACACTCCTGTACACCCTTAACATTGTACATTGATCACCTTGTTATTATTGCTTGATCAGAGTTTTTCATTATAATCAATAAAAGTTAGCACTACTGTGATGCACAGCAAGCGCAGAACTTTTCATGTTAAATGAAATATGACTTGGTTTTGTGGGAAAAGCAACATCACCAGTTGAAAAAGAAACATGTAGTGTCATAAAAGCAAAGAATTTGGAGCTCCTTTTATAACACATGATCATTTTTTGGGTGGATTGGCAGATGCTTCCTCTATATTTACTTTCAATAAAAAAAACATAAATGGAAAACAGATGTGTTTTTCAAGTATAGCTATGTTTCCCAATCGTGTGAAATAAAACCTAAATCTGAAACTATTAAAATTGATGTTCATAATAAAAAGATACAGATGGTCTATGGATGGCAGAAGGAGCAGAATACTGTATCCTATATAAAATCAGGGAAAGTTATTATACTAATTTTTTTTTACATAAAATGTACATAACATGATTTTGTTCTTTTGTTCACTTTTCCATGCACACAGTAATTGCAAAACGTAGTCATCAAATGATTAATAGTGTACAGTTTAGCAAACATCAGTTAACTGCCATGTCATATGTATCTGGTGCATATGCTAATATAGTAGATCTTTCAATAGGTCTGATTAAAGGCAAAATGTTTGAAAAGTAAATATAATTTGTAAGAAGTAAAAAGGTTGTGTCTTACCATGGCTGCAGCTGCGGCCTGGGCTGTGATGGCTGTCTGACTGACTTGTTGTTGACTGGATTTGATTTTGGCCTGCAAGTGTGCAGGTGGGTGAAAATACTTGCACTTCTCCCTGGAGCAGCGGCTCTTGATATAGTCCATGCAAACGGTGACAGTGTTATCAGTGGTGTCAATCATCGGACTGTCACTGGGGTGAGCAAAGCGGCAATCTGTCTCCCCTCTCGCACAGTTTCCCCGCTGAAATTCACGACAAACCTGTGGAAGAGCAATTATAAAGACAGCTCGAGGAATTCAGCTCTGAGTATTTGGTCAAATGATCCTCGCCTGCATAAGCACTGATATCTTATTTATGTTAAATAGTTTCTTGTGGTGCATGACTACCTCTAGTTTGTCCGAACGCTGCAGCTTCTGTGAAGGAGAAGAAGAGGAGGAGGAAGAAGAGGAGGAGGAGGTCTGGACCGTGACCGGTGGGCTCCCAGGAACAAGGACCGGGGTGCTCTGGATGATGTCTGATGGGACGAGGCTCATTCCGTGGCTCAAGGGTGTCATGTATGAACCATAACCGAGACCAGTATTCGTTCCAAGTCCCTGTGTAACAGGACAAGCTGACTTTGATATAAAATGACATATTTTACAAGTGAGACGAGCACCTTTATGTAACGCAAGGAACTAACGGCTAGGATTCACGATGTGGATCTTACCACTTGCTGCAGACTGGGGCCAGGCATCACAAGTTGCATCTGCTGGGCGAGTACGGCTGCAGCAGTCTTCTGCTGGATGAGATTGTTGCGCCCATTTATCTCCAACTGGGTTTTTAAGTGCGAAGGCGGATGAAGATATTTGCAGTTTTCTCTTGAGCATCGGCCCTGTATTCAAATAAATAAATAAATGAAAAAAGGCATAGAGAACAGTCAGTATTGCAGACAGTCAATCATCAATATGACAATACAACATATCATGGTCATCAGATCAAAGGTATACTAGCGTAAGTCTTGTTTTTGTCAATGTCCTGTTACAATGCCCAACAGCATTTTAATAGGACGGAAGACGATTTAGCAAATAAAGATTACACCAGCACTATGAGAGCTGAGAAGACATTAATTTAATTTTTAAATAAAACACAATTTAAAGCCTTTTTTTTTTTTTTTACTATGCTACATAAAGGACACATCATTTTTATATTGGTGGTGGTACAGCTTCAGACATAAGTAGTGTGGTGCAGAGGGAGCCAATATAAATCAAATGGACCGTACTGTAAAAGGTGTGATGGAAGATGAGTCCGTTATTAATACACACTGCTCTCTTTATGGCTGAAGTGTAGCAATTATGAGAGAAATCAAGACCGAGCTGACTGGCTACATTAGACACCCCTGAGGTTGCTAGCTGCGAGAATCTAGTGATGGTTTCCTTTATTGTTCAACAGTCTGATTATTAGGCACGAGTACTACATTACTAGCTCCTTACAGGCTTATAAACAAGCGCATACCAATATAGTTTCTGCCAATCAAGCATCTGTATTAGTCTAATAAGAGGTGAGATTCTTTTGCCCAACATATTCAAGTCTTTCGCCCAAAGCTTAATTCTTTTCAGTGAATATTAATGTTGGTTTATCTCTCTAATATTTCATTCCTCTTTATGAATTGTTGAAATACAGTGTAAAAAGAAATCATTTCTGGGGTTTACAATTACACTTTTAATGTGTTCACATGCCAAGGATGGAGAAGCTGTTGCTTACTGTGCTTTGACAGTTTTTAGCTTGCTCTTAGTAGTAATATACATCTCGGCTGATCCGATCACAAGTGCACAGCTATAAGTATGTCAGTTCACAGCTGGTATTAAAATGTGTCGCCAGATGTGTCTCCAAATGACCACACAAACGATCAGATCTCACTTGCCTGCCCTTTATGACATGAACATGTATGAGTTGTTGTTAGCTTGTCTGAGAGTGACAGACAGGTCAGGTATCAATGTGTCTGTGAGGGATGGACTGACAGAGAGAGAGGCAGAATTTGAGTGAAAAGCTCTTCATGAGATAGTAAAGTAGTAAAACAATTTTGGTTCATTGTGAAGACGTGGTAGCCACTAGCCAGGGCTAGTTTGATTGAGGACGTCAGTGGAGTTCGCAACTGTGCTTTGAGCTGTCCACTTTTGATCAGATCACAGAGACAGAGACAGATGCGAGTAGTGGTTTTTATTAAAGAAATCTCAGTATCCATGGCTGCTACTGTGGAAGTTTAGTGCTAGAAACTGCTGATTGACAAACCAATTCACTGACCTCTCCAACATCTACTGTAAAGCACTCCTGAGAGAAAGCCACAAAAAGCAAGTCTGCCTAAAAATGACTGTTTTTATAGAGGAAGAGACGACATGCTTCGCTTGTGGCTTCCCTTCTCAAAATGACTTTATTTGAAGGCATGGGGAACTAATCACAACACCAACGCATGTGCATTCTTTGCTATAACAAAGTTAACTCTGTTAGGAGCTTTTAGTGAATGGCCAGAGACCTGTGACTCGAATATATCACATGGCAACAAAATGCCGTCAGCAGAAAAGTTAAAACAGATAAGGAAGAGATAAACATTTGTTTAGAAAGGTTGCTATTAGTCTTTTCATAAACAAGGACTAAGGGTGAATACTTAGTTGCCATAGAGTTGGTAGCAGCTGAGCCGACAGAACAACAGAAGAGATGTCAGTAACAGATATTTAATAACTCCTTAGACAAAAGCCTATTCATAAAGAAGAGCTGTGACATCAACACATGACTGCAACAGCTACACATTTCCTTGCTGACCTCTTCTTCCCATCCTCACAACAGACTGTAATTCTAAGTTCAGACTTTATCCCAGCAAAAATAATGGTAGTTTTATTAAGTCTAAAATTGAGTCTGCTAATGTTCTTGGATGCTGCAAAATGTAATGAATTCACTGAGAGGTCAGTTGACAGAAAAATAATCAGAAACTATTTAAATAATTGATCGAGTCACTTTAGCAGCAGAATGTCAAATGTTCTCCATTTGCAGCTCATAATTTGTGAGATCTGCTGCTTTGATTTGTCTTACATGGTAGGAAATGGGATAAGTTGGATCATGTTTCCTTGGACTTGATTTTCTTGAGAACCATCCCATGAACTACATTTATCAGGGCTAAATTCCAAATCAATGCAGTGCATGGCACCACCAAGCAGTAACATACTGCAGATGTCTGACCTAAACATGTCTGTTGTGAATCCCATTATGATCACAACTTTCACACTAAACAAGAAATGGTCGTGACAGAGTTTCATTGTTCCAACAGACAAAGCTGTTTCTTAACATAGGAAAGTCTCCGAGGTTCTACTGTTAGCGGGTGTTTGTCATTAATGACAGGCGTGATGGATCTACCATGGAAACTGGTCTCAGACTTTTCGATCCCAGTGTACACTGACAAACTAATTTAACTTGGATCAAAACAATCTACTTATTTGACACAACTTGTAGCCAATAACAATATCTGCATTGGAAGTGGTTAAGAAAACAAAGATTAGCACTGCAGTTTTGATTAATGTGGAGATGTAGTTTACTGTTGACATGACATAATTGATTTTCATTGGTTTTGACCAATGGATGTAGGCAAGGTGTATTTTCCAGAGGGCATTTGAGTTTCTGATCACAAAAGGTTTTAGAGTTTAGAGGTAACTCAGACTAACACTTCCCATGATTAACGTCTGTAATGACCTAGCACTTACCCTTAAGCCTAAGCTCATTTCCTCTCCTTGATAACCTACTTCACAATATTCAAGATGGACAATTACTGTTGTTTTTAGATAAAGGAATAAGGCTGCTACTTTATGTTAATACTGCCCAGCCCTTGACCACCAGGGCACAGACAAGCTGCGTATAAACTGCCTACAGTGAGGAGATAAGACGATGACTCAACATGAGAATAATCCTGGGGGCAAAGCTGTATTGTGTTGTGATAGTGAATGTGTGAGAGTGGATTAAGTCAACCCTGGCCTCACACAGAGCAACAGAGCAAACAGGAGAATAAACTGGCTGAAATCCGACTGGTTGCCAGACGTAATCTCAGAAAATATAGGTGGAGTATTATCTGTCAGATATTTTACTGTTTTTGGAAATATGATTGGAGTTATTATTATCACCCAGACTTTTTTTTTTTTTACCTAAACTAATCAGGCAAATGTTGAGTTTGACTTCATTTGTGACCCCTGGTAAATTCTTTGAATGGGACTTGGTAGGTAGTGGTAGATGTAGACACGAACAATGTTTAATTGTTCAATGTGATGAGCTAACTAGATGGCCTTAAAACTCATCATCATATTGTACTGAACAGAACCAGCAATTTGAGCCGTTTTAAAACTGCAAAAACCTTTAAGGAAAGTAAAAGGGGTTGTAAAATAAATGTGGAAAGGGATTTCTGAAACATATCTGACACAACACAAAAGAGAAACCACTCACTGAAGGACACAGGTAACAACATGGAAAATTACTCTTCATTTCATGGGAGTTTCCTTCCCCTTTACACATGGGCAAAATTTTCTTATATTCAGTAAAGGATCATTAAACTGTCACAGATATTACTGTATGCAATATATCTTACCTTCAGTGAGTCAAAGCAGGCAATAACTCTACCATTTTCGACTTGGCAGCTCTTCGGTGGATGAGCGAATTTGCATTCCTCATCCCTACGAGAACAGTTTCCCCGCTGAAACTGTCGACAGACTTCCAGAGTCAGCCATTTTGTGTCTCTTACTGAGGAAATATTCAACGCCATGTCCAAAGGTTTTAACCATACATTAAATTCTAAAACTTAATCTTATTGTCGCGTGCCTCATGAACTAAAATCTGTAGCTAGACTGTAGATACAAGGTCCTCTTCTAAGACAGGCGGATGAGTCCTCCATCAGCTGGAGGCGAAAGATCTGACAGCTGAGAAACACTTGTAAATGTAAGTTTTTGTTTGTCTTTTTCTTGGTCAAGTGAAATCGTATATTCCACAAACGATGGTGACAAGTGAGGGAAATCTAATGCAGGCTTGTCAGTGTAGTCATTCTCAAGTAATTCATCTCCGTCCTCTTATTCTCTTATGCTGTGGTTCTACTTTAACATCATTTTGGCGCTGATGTTGTGCGAAAGTCTTGCGGCTGAGGTATCCCGTGTTGGTGCTCTAGTCTGGCCTTAAAAAAAAGCAGACACAGGCCAGTTCACATGGACCAGCTTCAAGTCGGGGATATCTTCTCAAAGGCACTTTCTATTGTTGATCTGAAAGACAAAAATGTGTAAATTCATGACTTTGTTTTCAAATACACATCAAAATTACAGTACCATTGGTTTGCAGTTCTCACATTTAGACATAATTATTTCTCAACACTCATGGCTGATGTCATGGAAAGAAAGCAAACAGGATCAAACAACAAATGTGTAAAATTAATGATAGGTTTGTGATGTCAGACTCTCAGAAGACAAACCCAATTTCATAGTTTGAAACTAACCTGTCCATGTAACTTGTTACTGTATCTAAAATCATTCGCTAACTAACACTATATCTGCAACAACTACTTTTTTCAACCAATTACTGATTGACAAAATTAATTGAGTCTTTTGATCTGTTTTCAAGCAAAAACATTCCTGGTTCCAGCATCTTAAATGTCAGACTTTGCTGCTTTTGTCTCTTTTATATCATTGTAAACCGAATGCATTTGAGTTTTCGTACTGCCAGTCACAAAACAAAACATCTGAAGACTTCATTTTGAACACATTATAGCAGTTTGTATACGAGGAAATTCACTGAATCGAGAAAACATCTTCCATATCAGTCAATAATTGAAAAATACTGTCAACAAGACAAGACGATCAAAAAACCAGCAGTAACAACAATAACAAACTAAGACCTTGAACATGATTGACACTAAATACATTTCAGAGAGGAGAGAACTTTAGTACCATCATAGCCTGATGAAAAAGCTACCAAACTAAGATTCTGTGTCTTGGAGACAAACAATAGTCTATGTCAAAGTCTTCTTATTCGTTTCAGTGAGACCACTGTGCTGCACAGCAAGAGACTCAATGCAAGCACTATGGCTTAAAAAAGAGCATAGATAAGAACTTGGAAGCCCCCTCGCCCTTAATACTGGTAAGATATTACAAATTCCTTCTGTTGGCCAAGAAAGCATGCCAGACACAAGACACATGCCAGATCATATTGTCAGATCTCCACAGTTCACTGTACAGTGCATGGGCAAAGTTCTGCTGTTAAAAGACCATCAGCCTGCCAGCACAGGACTTAATAACTTATTTATCAGTCGCAATGGAACGTGAATAGAGACTGAATTAACATATCCTAATTTTCTTCTCGGAAAGTCATACATTTTTGTCCAAAACAAATAATCTGACCCCTCTACAAAGTCTGAATTTAACTAAATAAACTGCTGCCACCATCATGCAGTTTCACTTTAGTGTAAACAATGACACAAATCACTTTAATCATTCAGCCAAACATTGATAATTCAGTTTAATTCAGTGTTCCACATGTGATTAAAGCCACCATAAATCACCTTTATCCAGCCTATTAGTTGCTCACAGTAGCTAAGTGGTAGAGGATACAGACGTTCAGTATTGTGACTGAACTTTCTGAACTTTGTAAAATGTAACTGTACTGTACTTGGTCTGCACATAAGTCCAATATAAAATATAAAAAACCTCTCTAGGCCCAGTTCTTCTGTAAAATCATTAGCATGATAGAAACACACAGCCGCAGTTGTTGTGCTAGCTGGGGATGTGTAACTGGGTGGTGTCATGGTAATCAATATATCTATTACAGTACATGAGCTCAAAATCCATAACACCATAAGAACTGGGTTAGGCTACATGTCTAACATTCAGTTCCATCAGCATAAAGATTACAAATCCAAACTACATTTAATTTTTTTCATACATTTCATTGTCTTTTTTCTCTCCATTCTCTACAGTCTACTTATAAATATGTTACTCTCCATATATTCACATGAATACTTGATGCCAGATTCCTAGCCAGACATGTTAACGCTACACCAAAGGGAATAAAGACAAAACTCAAACACACAGTGTTGAGAGTTAAACATACGACAGAATAGTCCGACCTGTACACCAAGTGGTGAAACACACAGGAAGTTGCTGAGCAAACAGAAAAGGTGGTTAACCCACGAGCTGAATAAATCTGTGTGAAGCTAAAAAGTTGCTCCACTGGTAGTAATTAACAAAGCCTACACACGTACAAAAACTCAACTGGCACAGCTTTGGAATAAAAACTGCTGCTATCGACCCAGATCCTGTACTGTAACAGCCTCTGCATGCTACCCCACGGCATACTGCAGCAAATTCCTTTAGGCACAAGTCAGGAAACAGAGAAAGAAAACCTACCTCTCGCGTCATGCAGCACTAAAGAACTTCTGTCCCAGACCGAGAATCTAGGATACAGCTACAACTTTTCAGAAGCTAAATTGTGAAAATGTTGACAACAAGAATCGTTTTTATCCTCAACTCCATCCAGAAGATTCAGTCACAAAAGATTTTCTTTCCACAACAGTAAAAGCACACTGCCTCTGTAACTCTGGCTGAAGCTTTTCCAGCTATGTTTCCAGCCACCCCCTTCCTGCCTGGGTGCCGGCCTCTGGAAAGATCCTCCCAGTCAGACATCGGCCAATAGAAACCCAGAATCCAGTATACTGTGTGAAAACAGGCTGCACAGCTTGGAGAAAGACTTTGCTGAGTTGACTCTTAAATTATGATTAAAATATGATATTGAAATTGAAAAAGATGTATAGAAACATAAAGGTTCACATTGACATCTACATCTTAGTATTATTATTACGTTTATTAAAACGTTTTGTTTTTCTAAATTCAGCACAGTGGATGACTTCTTGCTGCAATGCCTCCTTTATGTTGTGTGGTGTAAAGCATTTTGAGTAGAAGCTGAAAACACTGGAAACCAAAGAATGTAAGTTGTGTACGTCAGATGATGGACACAACACCCCTACAACAACTCTGCATGTGCAGTAATATCTCTTAATTTCAACACTTGAAGGAAGGATAGAAGAAAACCAGGCAAACCAGGCAAAATTACTAAGAAAACATACTTATTTAAACAACGGCCTGGTAGCTAAGGGGCAGGAGGGCAGGACACAAAATGACATCACAGCAATACACAAACAGCTAAAAGAACATGTAGTAATAATAATACTACATACGTACTACTATTAGTAAATAATAGTAATAGTAACTAATGTAACTCCTACGAAATACTGTATTTAAAACACAAATTTGACACACGCTTACTTAAGTATTTTCCTTTCATACCAATTTCTGCTCCATAACATTTCAGAGGGATACTGTGGAATATCCTATAACTCCACTGCATTTATCTGATGACTCTATAAAGCACGATGTTCCCTTTACAGATTAAATAACTGGCTGTAAAAACAAACAAACAATACTATTATGCAATTGATAGAAAATGAAATGGCAGCTGCTTTTATAATTGTTATGTAAAAAATGTCAGTGAAGATTTGTTTCCTTTCTTTACTGGTTTGGACAAAACAGACAGGGGGACTGTCACTTTTGGCTCTGGGTAATTGTGATGGCACTTCTCCTTTCTTTTTCTTCTGACTTTTTATAAAATATAGCACACAATCCATCACTTTAATAATCCTACATTGCAGTTATACATATTAGTAAAAGTAATATTTAAAGGCTGTACACTTGCATTAATAATACAAATCTAAGGATATACATTAATATACCAGTCATGAGGACATCTTTCTTCATTGAGTACTTTCACTTTTCATACAGGACTTTTACTTGTAACGTTAATGAAGTACTGTTACAGTGTTGTAATAGTATTTGTAGTAAAGTAAAAGGTACTTAATACTCCCCACCCCACCCCTCCACCCCCCAGTGTTAATAAACTGCGACAGTCACCCTACCTGACAGTGTAGCATCACATTATCCTGCTTGCACAGTTTGTTACTTCGAAGGAATGCTTTCGTCTCTGTTTTGCTTTCTCATCTCGGCTACTTCAGCTAGCTAACCACAACCACACAGCTGGCAGGCTAACTGCACCGCTGTCATGGGCTGACATATTACAGTACGTTCACATTTACATTTATTAGCTTACGTTAGCATCGCTGTTAGCAGAGGAGTCCACCTGCTTACCTCATCATCCCGAAGGATACGGCGATCACGCACCAGCTCGGTCAGACGACACGGCAGCACAACTGAACTAACGAAAACAAGGTGACGAGTGCTCAAGAGAGGTCTGGTCAACAACCCATGTTGTTTTTACTCTGCTGTAGGAATTAAAGCTTGTTATTCCGTGTACGCGCCTGACGTCGTTTCTTCTTTACTTTATGGCACTGCACAGATTTAAGCAACAAGCGTCTAACAGCTTACTGTATAACCGTCAGTTTGATGTGATGAGCAGGGGTTTCCCGGGGTGCGCTGAGTATCTTTTCACTGCCAAGAATTAAATATTTGACAACAAATAATGAGATATATAACGACCTATCGATGATATACCTAACTAATATTCATAATTACTTCGAAAGTTTAAGTTATCGCCAAAAAAGGGTTTGATTTTGCGTTTCTATCTAGTATCTCCCCCCCTTTACGGACTCAAAGTGGTATGGTCTACACGAATGCCAGTAGGCTAAAAGGGCAAGGGTTTGCTTGTTACCAAGGGAACAGCAATAAAACCATGTTAGATTTTCTGGATTAGTTTAATGACAACACGCTTGCCTTTCACACACACACAAGCATTAAATTGACCAGTAAAAAAAAACATGACAAAAGCAGCGTTAAGTCAAAAGTCTGTCTAATCATTTGCATCCTAAATAATAAAATAGCCCGTGTGGCCTAAGAGTTTTCTATACACCCGCCTAGTCATTATAATGTAAAATTAAATTAAAAACCAATAGACTTATATAATAAGTATAACAATAAAAGGCACAATAGCCTAGCATCACAGGTCTGCTCAAGGTCAAATGAGATGGATGCTAACCCCTAACCCTATAGTCAAGATAAGACAGGGAGCTATTTATTTATTCATTTAGCCTATTCATTTATTTTTAAGTTTGCAGACTTGTGTGGAGTCTTGTGCCTCCCTTGTATGGCTAGCTGTTTCCCTCCCTTATCATTCATTTTGTAGTCAGTAGCAAACAATCAACTAGCAGTGATCATACTCCAAAAATGTGAAAACATCACACAAAATGGAATTTAACTGATTTTTTTTTTTTAATGGCATATTGTAAATGTTTATTTGAGGAAAATGTTAATTAAGTCATTAAGTAGCCTAGATTAAATTAGACATTTTTTGTTAATAAAAAAATTCAAAAACCAGAACATTTATTTTATTCCATTACTTGTCATGAAAATCATTTGGACTCATTTGGACATATCTGAATTATACCTGGCTACACTTGGTATAAATAATTTATGTTTCTTTTATGTTTGTGTATGGTGGCTACTTTGGATGATAGATTTATCTGATCTGTCACACTGACATCTCTTCAACTAACTGCAGACTTGGCATCAAGCGCCACATACAGAGGTCACCCTATGGGTCCCTTTGGAGGAAATGTCACTGTCACAGTGAGTCAGATAACAACAAGAGAATACAGAAATCCCTGCTTTTCATCCCTCTGACCTGAATAGCCTACTGTTTGTTATTCACATATTTTGTTATTTTCTCTTTTTAGTATTAAATGGTTGGTGTCTTTAAACATACATCTCTCTTAATCCAAAGTCTTCACCTCCGGTTCAGGTTTAATTTTCAGCATGAATTCTTGTGCATCACTGCACACATGGAAAATCCTTACTTGATGTGCATCTCTAAAAACATTTAGCCTATATATTGTTGCAAAAAAAAAAAACTTATAATAATTATTCAAATTCTAAAACTTTAGTTCAGCACCCTTATGTAATTGTTGAGAGCAACACTCCCACCTAGTGGTAAAAAATTGCAAATGAATCAAACGAGTGTGTTTTTTGTTATTGTTATGTTTATCTAGGAAGCAGGGTTATTTCCACTTCATTTACCTCAGTTTATTCGTGCTATAAAAGTGTCACATGCAATACTTGGAAAGTCTTATGTGGTCGTTATAAGAATTACCCATTTGACTAATCAGTGGAGGCAATAAAGCAGTGCAATTCCCGCTTATAGCCGCTAGATGTCAGTGTTCCCTAAAATATAGTGTCAAAATTCACAGGGCCCACGAGCCTCAACATGAAGGAAATTGTTGGCCTAAGGAAACCCATCAGTGAGGTATTAGGTTTGTGTTGCAAGCTGTATCATGAAGGGTATCCACTGTGGCCAAATGGATGACCTGCATGTTAAAAATGAGAATCAATACACCTTAGTATTCATTCCAGTAACTTCTGCTTGTAGGCTACTATCTACTGTGGCTGAAGATCTGTTTCACTGGGACAGCTCAGCCCAAGAAATCAAAAGCAAAGCACAGTACTTTTATTTTGGTTGAAATATAGTTAAGTTAGACAAGGATACTGTCTTTTTCAAACCCTGCTATCAAAGATAACTTGACTGTGTCTGAATCTGATCAAATGCTGTTGTTGTATTTGTTCAATTTTGTAAACATTTTGTTTAATAATTGTATTTAACATAACTCAGGAGAAGTCTCATATTCCCGTTTGAACAAAGTGTAGTGTTGCAATATGTAATCACTGTTAATGATACGTTCCAAATGTGCTGAAACTTATTTCATTCTGTCAGAATCTGAATCTGAATCTATGTTATCAGGCTCCAGATTTTTGTACTGACAATAAAAGCTCAGAAAGTAGAGCACTGTCTTCAAGCATTGCTGCATTTTTCTTTTTTCCTTTCTTTGTTATTTTTAAAATCAAGTTATTACACACATTCTACAGTTCAACATGGAAGATAATACAGTCATACCATCTGGGAGGAAATAACTTGCTGCAGTCGTTGGCTGAAATGCTGAGTTAGCCATCCATCCATACTGTACAACCTGAGGCGAAGCAGAAGGTTGTGTGAGCCAGGAGATACAGAGTAATGTAAAGTGTGTCTTGGAAAACACAAGGTTATCTCAACATAAGCACTGAGGCACTTCGTTTTAATGGTAAAGAGGAGTAAATGTACTTACCCTATAATATTGTGTCACTTATTAACAGTGCCTCAGTGATCTCCTCACCGTAACATAATCAGCTCATTGCATTATGTTTTTCAGGGTTAATGACAAGTTTTACTTATATACAGTGAATGTGTCCTTGCTGTCATTACCATACAGTATATCAGAGTAAATGTCTGCAAGTATTTGAGCTGAAGTGGATGTGACTATGTAAATATAGAGATGAATATCTAGATAGAATAATGAACTTTGAGGAGCAATGTTTTTTTCTGAATCTGAACATTTTATTAAAATAAAGATATAGGGGTGAATTATAGACTACATAGGTAATCATGCAGTAAAATGTTATAATATTAGAGTAATAATAGATGAGTGTCCTCCCTATGTCTTTCAGCCCCTGATAATCAGATACAGCAGATTGCTCTATCTTGATTAAATGTCAACAAACTCCAGTAGGCTACAGCATGTGTGCATTTGCTTTTCAAAATGAACTGTCTGGTTGAGAAAATAAAGGCAACACGCAGTCTGACGTCATGACCATTCAATGCATTTATTTCTGATATCTTGAGCAGAATTCACTCATTTTTTCAGGTCTAACAAGAAAGAGGGCAGATTAAATATTATACGCCAAAAGGCTTTTAGACTGTTCATTTCATCACAAGACTTTGAACACGTACATAGAAATTCTTACACTAAGAAAGCTCTCCTCCATGATCACTGAGGTGTTGGTAATATTTTCCATCAGGCAAAGCCATTCGTTAGCAACAGTTGAAATCATATGAATAAATAAATAAATAAATAAATGAAGTACAGATAAATCAGATTTACAGAGAAATGCGCTTTCATGGTGTGGCAGTACAAATTCATTGAAATGCACCTTTAACAAAGTGGCATGTCACACTCCTCTGGGAATGGCAGTTTTTAATTTCAAGTGAAAATCCATGTTGGCTTTCACATTATTTACACCATAATCTCAGGGTTTTCACTTCTCAAATTTGGGAGAAGTTTGAAAAGTCTGTTACGAAGCAGATTTGCTTTGCTGAAGCAAATATTTAGAAATCACTGAAATAAGAAGCCTATATTTTACTAACACTCGTTTTTTTCCAGTAGCTCAGACATGGAGGAAGCAGCGAGAGCAGAAAGTGACGTCTGTAACTGGGAAACAGACCCTGGAACATCTTATTCGTGAGCTGAAGAGATCTCACCCCTTAAAAGTGAGTTTTCTATTTACAAATTGTTGATTATGCTGAGGCAATGAATGCACAGTTAATGACTTTAGTCTCTAACACACACACACACACACACACATACATATATGGTAAACTTAAATTAAATGAAGCACATTTACAACGCTAGAAGAAGTGTTTCATTAGTGTTTCATTAATAGCTTTACGGCACTTCTACTGCTCATGCAGTGCTCATGCCATCTGTCACTGGAGAACATTGTAATTCCTACAGCTTGTCACACAGCAGTGAAGCATGTCGGTTTATTAAAAGACATTTCCAAAATAAACGGCCTTTTGGCAATTTCCATTTTAAAATGAAATCTCCTGTGCTCCAGTAGCAATAGAATTAGCAGTAAATGCAGCGAAGGCTATGTGTGAATGTGACTATAGGAGTTCACAGATTCATTTTTGTCTATGTAATAGGAACAATATAACAATGAGCAGTCATTTTCACTAGAAGGAAAAGCGCGTTACTAATAATATAATAATGGCACCCCTGCTCTCTGACCCTCTGGCCAGGCTGCCAATCAAATGCAGTGGTTGTAAGTGATTAGGTACATTTATTTAGTATGTAGTATTTTAAACTGCTTGTTCTTCACTTGAGTATTTGTATTTTATGCCACTTTATATTTCTACTCAACTACATTTTGGGGGGATTTTACTTTTTAGCACACTACATTTCTTTGACAGATTTACTAGTTTCATCTAAGACCGTACATAGATCACACGATAATTTCATAATACTTGGTTGAGATAAACCAGTGGTTTATGATTCGACACAAGAAAAAGTGGGATTCTTTTCCATGCTTCAGATTTCCAAAATATGTCATCAGTTTAAACTCACTCCACCTTACTCCAATAAAATGTTAATAATATAGTTTACAGTGACCTGTCAATCATTGAGCCAATTATACTGCAGAAAACTGCTCTTACTTTGATATTTAAAGCTTCATGACAATACTTAAGTACATTTAGGGCAATACTTTTCCTTGAACAAAGTATTTATCCATTGTATGAGTGCTGAGTTGACCACTTCTTCCACCACCATCAAATCTTATTAAAGGACACCCACACAATCCTGATGATGTGAGTATTTTGAAGGTTAAAAGTATTATTCTCCATAGACATTAAAATTTTCATTATATAAAATGCATTTAATATAATGTTGTTAACAATGATGGTTCATCATCATATAACCAACATTTGACTACTGTCAAATAAATGTAGCCTATTGAAATTGAAAGCACTGCATTTCCCTTTGTAATGTAGTTACAACAAAAAAGTTAAACATTTCATTGTAAAACAATATATTGCAATTTACCCATCTGAGGTTGAATCAGATCTTGTCAACCTGCTGTTTCACTGCTCCATCCCAAATAGCTGCATGAACACGTCTCTAATTTACACGCAGACTGATTCAGTATTGAGAGCTGCAGCCGATCGCTTCACTTGAAACACTTGATCGAGTGTTATCAACGTGCTATACGCCTTGTCTTTGTTTTCACCGCATCCATCCACACACTCACTGAGCTCATGCAGACAGAAGTGCACCACTGTAGCTCAGACAATCACAACTGTATTCATTCAACTCATTCACTGTGCCAATGGATGAATCACTTAAACAGAACAAAACACAGGTGGTTTATGGTGGCCCTGGGAGCTCTTTGCGCTAGAGCTGAAGAAAACACATGCAAATACACAAATTCAGCAAATATCTTCATCGATTTGACAAGAAGTGTTTCCTGGGGGAACTAAAAAGTGATGAACCTGTCTGGTTGTTGTTTAAATCGTGACTTCTGGAGTTAAAAGCATTGGAAAAACAAGCACATCCCAGCAGGTTCATCTCTTTTTTTTCTTTTCATGTTATTTTTTGCTTTTATTCCAGAGGGAGAGAGGATAATATTGCACAAAGGGCCACAGGTTGGACTCAAACTCATAGAGCTGGATTACACTTTTGTTATTGTGTGTTTTTAATTAATTTTTTTTTTTTTTTTTGCATTACTTGGAAACAAATTGATTAATATATCATCTGAATTTGCAGCTTTGTCATTATTTGCATGTGCTTTCTAAAGTTGCAGTGGGTTGAGCCCTCAGGGCCACCGTAAGTGGTTCTTTAAATGAGACAAAACTGTGCCATCTGAGGTATTTTTTAATACATCACTGCAATGAGAAATTACTGTTAGAGCAGCAGCCTTGTTAGACTTCAGTGTTGACATTTACTGAACATTTAATTTGATAAGAATGGATTTTGAGTGAATATGAGATAACAGGCGTAAAACACATCACTGATGTTTATTTAACCAGATAAAAGCAAGCCCTCTGTCATCCTCACAGATTGGTGGGCTGATTGGATTGGAGGGACTGGAAGCTATCAGGCAGAATAAATGACAGACGTGTTTCATTTCACGACTATCTGCTTTGAGGCTGGTCTTTGTAGAGCTGGCACTGTGCTGGCAATAGAGCGCTCTGGTTGGCCACAGTGCAGTGGCCGTCAGCTCTACAAACATGTAAAAGCAGCCAGTGTGACGGGGAGGAGCATGAGAACTGAATGCTGATCATCTCATTTACAGTCAAGCCACATGCGAGCCTCACTGACACATTTCATCACTTGTACTATTTACCAACTTTTTAAAAAATCCCCAATCCACTCCTCAAATACTTTTTTTTTTTTCCATCGCAGACAATCTGTTTCCACTTCTTGTGTTAAAGAAAAAACAAACAAAACAAAACAATAAAACACAATGTTCTTCTCACAGTATGGGGAAAGACTGAGGTTATGTTGCTCAGCAGGACGCCCCCTGTGTGACTCTAACTGGCCTCGTGACAATGTGTAGTCTTTGGGAGTGATGTTAAAATCTGCAGGGTATTGCAACAATACAGTATATATTGCACTGCAACCAAAATATCAGCATCTGTCTATAATTTGGCTTCAAAAATGGGTACTGCATGCATACAACATGGTCCTTTGAGAGGGATTCATTGGCATTAAATGAAAACAAATAGATACATTGTGTTCTTTAGTTACTTTGGTTCACAGTATACTGTATATCTTTTGGAAATAATTCTCCTCAATTGTTTAAGTATAATGTGGATCTGTGACATGCAACCATGAATTCTTCTACAACTACATCTTTCTACCAGTTGCAACAATGACAATGAGTTCAATTACATTCTTTAATTTAGCAGTGAATGTCAAAGTAAAAGCAATGCAGTCTTATGGCAGCTTATTTTTATTTGTTTTGTTTTTTTTCTTCTTCTTCTTTCACCTCAATATTTTTCAAGAAATGATAAACAACCAAGGCAGAAAATTAAATGACAAAAAAATTATATAAATTGCATTTTAAAGATTTAAGACACCAAAGGGCACTCCAAGGCAGAGCTGCTGTGAGACTCACAGACTTGGCAGTTTTCGTAAAGAAACAGCAGAGCACTCGGATCACACTGAAGCTGAGAAACAGATAGATGCAGGAGACAGAGTAATGGTGAGAGAGAGAGAGAGAGAGAAAGAGAGAGAGAGAGAAAGAGAGAGAGAGAGAAAGAGAGAGAGAGAGGGAGAGAGAGACCTCGTGTGTGAGGAAGAGAGTCAGAGGAAATGTTTAAACTAGTCTGTGAGGAATCTCCATCAGGTGCTCTCTCTCTCTTACTCCTCCCTCCCTATTTGTGGGCCCAGAGGCTCACCAGCGGGCCACCTGGCTCGTGTAGTCCTCAGTGGTGGTAGGGAAGTCTCCATCAGTTGCTTTCTCCGTACTTCCTCCCCCTCTCTCGCCTCTATTTCCGCTCCCCCTGTGTTTGGGCGGCCACGGCCTGCCCTGCTCCCTTTGCTCCCTCAGCCAACGCCTCTCCTCGCGCCTCTTCAAGCGAACCTCCTGGTGCTCCCTCTGGCGGGTGAACTGGAATCGCTGGAGGAACAGGTCCTTCGCGTAATCGTACAACTGCACGTCCAAGAAGTTGAGCTCCTCGATGCGTCTGCGCACGGGCTCGCTCAGGTCCACGTTGGCGGCACGCGTGCTGTTGATCTGCGTGAAAGCCGAGATGAAACGCAGGCTGAACGTCCGCTCAAACAGGTACTGCGTCTTGCGTTGAAACTCCGTCAGGCCGTAGAAAGCCATGTTCTTCAAGTTGCTCATGGCGCTGCTCAAGAGGATGTGGTTCCGCTGGCTCTCGTTCATAGAGGACAGGTTGTAGCAGCCCACCAGGCTCAGGTCAGCCAGCATACGAACCTGACGGTTATTGGCCAGGTTGGACGGGCAGTTCATAAACTCTGTCAGGGTCACGCCAGACCAGTCGTCCCCGCTGTAGCAGGTGGGCAGCTCGTCCTGGGTGGGTGAGCGTCCATCACACATATGGAGGGCGGTCTTCCATGTGGCTCCACGCTGGACGTGCTTCCACTCGCTCAGGTAGCGGGAGACCGGGTCGCGCAGCATGGTGATGTAGTAGAAGTTCCTGCAGCCAAAACAAACACAGTTAGAGAGCTGTGAGCACATCATCATCACAGAGGGCTGCCCTGCATTGTGCTGACAGATGGTGACTTTTGTCTGTGTATGGAACTTCAAGGTTGAATGCTAATTGGCAAAACTGAAAGTCTCACTAATGAGATTGTTATAGAATGAATGTCTATATATTGCCCTTGAAAACTGAAGCCTTGCATCAGTGCAATGATTTTTACAAAACTGGGCAAGAACAGTGTCCTCTCCCTCGATTTCTGCCACCTGCCATCATGGACGATAATTGGGAATTAAGCCATGATTGTAACCAATGGGCAAAGAGGAGGTAAGTAAATAAAAAATAAAAAAAGACTCAACTAAAACTAAAGATGTCACTGCTGCAAATTAATGAGGATTGGGGTTTTTGTGTTGCAAAACTGCTGCACTTGTGTTCATCCTTTACTGGCAAAACACAGCAGAGCATTTTGCAGGAGAAAACACGTTTGGTGATGGCGACCATTTTGGCGTTAAAATGTGGTAAAAGAGAACTGCCCTTATTTGTACACCACTATTTGTCCTCCCGTCTGAGTTAATATGCTGAGAATCACTGTTAAGGAACAGTCACGGACACGGAAGAGAAACGAATAAGCAGTAAAATCTGGTAAAAACCTGACAGTGATGTCACTCAAACAAAAAAACACAAAATAGATACATGTAAGTACAATAAAAGCAAGGTTATGAATCAGGTCTGATTCTGAAGAGCGAAATAACAGCAAGAGTGAGGCTACATCTGCCCTTGATGCCCAAGTTGAAGACCTTCATTCAAGGAGACCTGCTCTGCTGAAGCACAGGTATGTCAAAGCGCACTCTGATGGAAAACAAAGATTGGGCAGGTGTTAGCCAGGTAAACCTCTCTTAAGATGAAGTCCTGTGAGTGCCATGTGAATATTTAATGATCCAACCCCCCCACCCCACCCCATCCCTAGAGAGCAGTCTTGGGCAGATAAAGTGGAGTGGAGCACTGAGATTTCACACTGACTCCAGAGCTGCTCCCAGTTGCTGCTTCAGTTGCTTCAACAGAGCAAAAAAAAAAAACATCCACACAGACTCAACCAGAAATGGAAATAAAAGGGCTTCACAAACACACTCTCCTGTGCTTATACTTGCTTGTCCTTCAGGGTTGGATTCTGAAATTGTGCGCTCAGTAGAATATTTTGCCCCAACTACATTCAGGTTGTTTTTTTCAGGGAAAATATATTGCTTGGATTATTCCTTGTGTTTGTCTTTGAACTACTTCCTGTACCATTTTGTCTTTACTTGTCCTGAAAAAATCAGCTGGATGGCCTCAATAATAAAACACTTAAGATGACATCATGGGAGAGGCTACGTCTGCTACACTTGCTGTGTATGGAGAGTGCGTAGGAGAAATCAGTTTTAGAGCTCAGAGAGTCAATTAAATGATTAGTTGATTAACAGAAATTTAATCACCAGTTTTCGAGCAAAAACTCAAATATTCTCTGGTTCTAGCCTTTCCAGTATGTGGATTTAGTATTGAGTGAATATTTTTCTATACTACGATGAATCTGTTTCTCTAATGTCAATCAAGCTGGTTAAGTACAATCAATGTTCCTTTGACCACGCACACAAATTGCATGAAGCAACAAAAAAAAAAAGAGCAGACTCGGAAAAAGCAGAAAAATGTCTGGTTGTATTTGTGTGCACAAACAGCAATATTATCTATCTGTACCTAAAATATGTCTGGAGTTTATCTGGAGATTTGTCCTAACACTGCCGCAAGAATGCCATCGCTGACAATGTTACCCAGTGTGAGTCAGGCAAGAAGCTGTGATTAGAGCCCTGGTGGCAGCAGCTGTATCCTGGCACTTGCTCCTGGAGTTGGCTCACTGCAGATACATCCTCATTAGACTGTCTCTGGGACATAAACACATGCAGCAAGTGTTGTTTGAGTGCACTCGACAGCCCAAAGGTCAGTTGTGTGCACCATCAGTGTCAAAATGCATCAGCGTCAACGGGCCCGTGGAGCTGTCTTGAGGAGGCTTTCCCGGAGTGATACAGATGGCTGTCGAAGAGGGAGGGGGGCAAGCTAACAGGCAAGCTTCTCTTACCTCTGGTCTGTGTTATCATCAATACCACCCCTACAGTCATTTCACACTCACTATCAAAACCAATGTGAGAAGTTTAAACGGTGATGCTACTTTCCAGTGTGTGGAAATATCATAGCAAAAATTACAGCAAATACTATAAATAATAATAGGAAGCAGCATTGATAAGACGTTTTGAAATGGTTCTGTTTTGTATGGCAGCGCTGTGACAGGTCTCTTTGCCAAGATTTTCCCAGCCTATTTCAGTGTGTTGAAGTCGAGAACCCAGCTGAACTCTAGTTAATCATGGATCAATAATGGATAGGAGGCACATCGCAACTTATCCTGCCCCAGAATACTCATCTCTACCGCAGCAGCACCAGCAGCCAGTCTTCACTGGAGCACAAACTAATAGGGGTCATTAAACAGAGATGGAAGAGGAACTTGAAAGTATGGATAAAAATGGAAACTAAGGCAAGGAATGATGAGTAGAGCAGATGAGGCAGTGGCTGCAGACAGGAATACTAAAGATCGGTGTAATTTAAATAGATATGCAGTTCATAGATGTGGATGGTGTAAAAAACACATGCACGGAAGATATATTTGATATGCCAATACAACAATTTGAGATTTGCTTTTTTTTCAGTTGTGAGCTTTTAATTTCTCTTTGCAAATTATTAAAAGAGACACTTTCAGAATTAGGGAAACAACTCACGCAAAACACAAATCCATAACATTTACTAATTCTAAGCAGGTTTGAGTCCGTTGACCCTGGATAAATGCCAAAAAGATACACTCGAAACAGTCAGCGTGCTTACTAGAAAATCCTTAATTCTTGAGTGTGCTGTCGATGATGGACACTGTTTATGCAGTAGATGGTGGATGGTGAAATAATTTCATGGAAGACAAACAATTACAATGACAATTACATTTTTGGAAAAACACAATGCTCTCTATATAGCTTCACTTTTACAGTAGATGAGCAAAGTAGCTTATCACAGGGGTTGCTAATTTCCTGACAGCAATGAGAAATTGTTGAGTTGAGTTCTATGATATATAGGCTATATATAAAGTATATTGCAGTAGGCTACACATATGGAATTGGGACACAGCTGAGAGCCCACAGCTCGAAATGACAATGCTAATGATTAGGTGCTAAAGTTTGGATCCCAAAAATGTGCTAATTAGCACTCAACACAAAAGTATAAGATGTTGATATGAATATTAAAACAAAGTGTTTGACCTAATGCTGGCACAAACAAAAAAGTAGCCAAAGGAAGTTGGGTTATAACAAGGAAAAAAAGAGTCAACTTCATAGTGACACTGGATGAAAAGGGAATGAAAGGGATTACCAAAAACTTTTGAATTTTTTTGATGTATAGTATATACAGTATATACACAGTTTCCCATAAAGTTTACCTCTATGTGGTTTATTCTTGATAGATAACATGTACCAGTACTGTATATCATCTCAAAACTAGTAACTGGGACTCAAATCATTCCATCTAGTCAAATGTGATTTCTGATGTGTATAAATAGGAATAAAAAGAGGAATGTGTCTGAAAACAAAATTATTCCAACTTTATGGGCAGCAACAGTGTGTATAGCCTATTATTTGTAAAATATGAATAGGTCTCCACACTGTAATTTCATGGCAATCTATTCAATCCCTATTAGACATTTCATCCTGGACTAATAAACCCACCTAATGAGAGGCATTCCCTCACTACAGAGCCACACCATTTGCCTTGCTTTAAAGGTGTACAGAAATGGCCATTTGTCCAAGTTGTCACGAGCTGCAACACGAGTTTACCCGAGTAAGGAAAACGAATTTGATTGGTCGTTATCGAGCGGGCGGGATATTCAAAGCTTGGGGCGAGCCCGAGCTCCGTGTGTGTGTGCGTGTCTCAGACGTTTGAATGACGGATTACGGATCCAATATCAGTGGCTGGTGAATCGTGTACAGGCTGACGTATAATCCGTGCGCCTGCATTATCCAATCAGGAAAAAAAAAAACACACTTTCATCCTGGATTTACTCAAAAATAGAATTTTGCACAAAGTTTGGCCTACATCGTCTGATAGATGAGTTATTACACTAATTTTATGACCCAGAGTGGGCTTAAATTCAATTTTCTTTTCTGTACACCTTTTAAAAAAAAGTCTGTATTGTCACTAAAACACTCCCGCAACCAATGCAACACAAACCCAGTGCACGACATTTTTATCCCCAGCACATATCAGTGCAACAGGCAACTGGCTTGGGCTAATTGCCCATAATTAGCCTCAATGACACGATTTCAGCCTACTGCTTCTCCCTGATTGCAGCCTGCTGTAAAAAAGGGGCGTTGTACTTTTCAGCCTGAGCACATGGTGTTTTGAGGTGGATGAACTGAATCCTCTCATTAAGACATTCATGTGTGGGAGTTGGTTGTTGTTGCAGGTGATTGAGGGTGTCTGATACAACAGGGAAAAGCAAAACAATATGTCTCTCTGAGCTGGGCAGAAAGTTGTTTAGAGCAAAGGAAAACACAGTGAGCAGTAAATAAGTAAAGACAAACTGTGTCCCAGTGCAACAGTGGGCCTGACTGATGTTCAGATGTAATATGATAGACACTGTGCCTGTGTGTGTGTGCGTGTGCGTGTGTGTATATGTGTGGTGTAGGTATTCTTCAGAATAGAGCAGTGCATTAATGCCGTTAAATCTCACACTTATGAAAGAGCTGTCACATTTAATGTCTATTTAATTGTGTTCTGTTGCCTTAATACCATTTAGATTTTTGTATTCATTGTAACAAAAAAAATCCCACTTAGGCTACTGCAGTCCTCATTGTATACTGTACTCTCTACTGTTTATTTCCCCAATGACTTTTTGAAACTCTCTGCAATGTACAGTTGTTTCTTTCTTTTTTAGCCGCTATTTGGTGGAGTACAGTACAGTAGGAGAAAAGTGAGTGTGGGAGGAGAGTACCACTACCTACACCCAGTTTTTTCATTCAACACAGAGCTATTAAAGGGAATAATAACTTTAATTCTATGAATAATGAGATTCAGTGTTAATAAAACAACAATCTAAGGTTTTGTTGCTTTCACATGGGAGATTTCCTCCTGGCTTTTTAGTCTGCACCTGTTTTAGGCTACTAATCCTGATTCCAACCCACTGATTTAGGTGAGTTGATACAGTATACAGTATAGTTACGTCTGCAGGCAGCATATTATAGCACTAAAGCCCTTAATGAATCAGCTAACCACTTAGAATATACGTTAAAGGGATAGTTCAACATTGTGGCAAATTGGCCCATTGCCATAATCGCTATAGTCATAGCAGTAGGTTCATTACCTTTATTTGTCGGTGTAAGCTATTTTTAGAACAGCGGAGCGGAGCGGCAGGCTGCTCAGAGCTACGCTACGGAGGCTAAAGGAATTTCTTGGTTTCCCTCATCAAACTCATCAAATACAAAATCCAAAAACTCCAAAACGCTTTCGTGGACAAGTTGTGACCTGCACAACCACCACGCTATGAGATAATAACGGAACATTTCGAAACGGAGCCGTTTTCGAGGTAAATACAGGGTAAATACAGAGTCTGGTTGCTGAAAAACTGTCCCTGAACGCAACGCGCATCAGCGGTTTTGCATGAATTTACCTCTAAAACGACTCTGTCTCATAACGTTCCGTTATTATCTCATAGCGGGTTGTCTGGCCCGCGCATGTCACACGAGTCAGTTTGATTCAAATTAATGATGGTGGAATAGGGCAGTGTGTTAAAATCACTGCTATAACATTCAGTACTAAAGCAGTGTTTCCAGAAGGAGCAGGAAGACAGAGTGCAGGGTACAGTACCCCATGAGAACAGGGTATTCCTGTATTTTTGCGTCTTACTTGACTCCTGCCCTTTTCTATACTCTGCTTCTCCTCCATGTCCTACAGACATTTGTGTTCCCTACGGATCCATAACCTTTTCTTAAAGGTTGTCACATTAATCACGCTGCTGATTTTGCTCGTCAATCTCCCCCCGAATCTCCCGTGTTTATCTTTCGCTATGCTGTGCATCGTCTCTCTTCGCTGCCCTCCACTTGAGGCATTGCATACAAAGAACCATCACCCCCCCCCCCCCTCCATTCAGGTAAATCATGGTAATGATAAGTGTTGATGAAACAGGAAGGCAACATGGTGTTGTTCTGATACTATCTCAACAAACAATTTCAGTCTGGTCTATCATTTTGTATTTCAAGATCTGAAATCGAACAATAAATAAGAACTCTTTCAATGCGCTTCTAAAGAAATATTATTAAACACCATGGTGACCGTGGACCACTGAGTGTATTACAAAACAGGTTATTGAGTGCACACAGACACTTTATATAAGTCTGTTTCATTGAAATTATATGCACTGGAAATTGGAAATAGATTCTAAAGGAAAAATAACATCCATCAGATTACAGTTCCTATGATATGTTTGCAATTATTCCGAAACTGATTACATTTAGTTAACTGTAGAAAGTAGTGTTGAGAGTGTTGGACATTATAAACATATCTAAAAAAGCCTGACAGTCAGATATCAGTTTGTGTTGTCCCTCACACATGATCTGAGTGCATCTGATCATGGTTAGTTGTTAGCAGTCAACAGCAGGCCTGAATGGAGATGTGGTTATGCCAGTGGCGCTGCCTTCAGCTAAACTACCTCAGCTCTCAGTGAGATGGCCCCAGCGCTCCCCCTTAACCAATAAACAGCTGAAGGCTTGTAACGCATGCAAGCACTTAAAAATACACAGGTGTATGGATGCACTGTGCATATGAGGACCCCTCATCCAGTATGTATTACAGGACAGAGTTGTTGAAAGCTTGGTTTCATGCAGAGGTTTAAATACAAAAGGCAACATAAGGGACAAAGTGTTCTCGTCTTAAATGGGGTTTGAATTATGAGGCAGAAATGTGCTCCACAGCAGATGACTGCATGGTGATGTAGTCAGACTCATCTTTGTGTTAGAGCAACACAATACTTAAGTAGATGTTCAAGAGTCAAAGACTGACAACACAAACAGAAAATGTTTCACTTAGTAGGGTTGAATGTGGAAGACACTGGTCTCAACAAATGTGTGTTGTGCAATTAGTAACACGATTAAGAAATGTGAATGAGATTAACTAAATCTCTGGTCTGATCAAAGGATGAGGAGTTATTCTATCTTGTGAAATTTAATGAAACGCTGGTTCTTTGCCTCTGAACAATAAATTATTTGTGGATAAATTGAAGTGTGTCTTAAAACGTGACTTAAAAGCAAACAAGTTCACACATTAGGTGATCTGCACACGCATCTAACAATGGTGAACACATATTTTAGGCATTAAGCTTTTCTGAAGCAAATGCTCTATTGACTTAAATACGGAAATATACTATAAAAAACTGATATTTACTCAAGTTGGAATGATTTTATTTGTCAAATTATTATTATTATTATTTTTTTTTTTAATTCATTGGTATTTGTTTGGGGCATGGCAAGCTTGAACAAGAGTCTGAACAAACACCAGAAACAGTCAGCACCAGCTGTCACAGCACCAACTTGGAAAAGGTCAAAGGTCATCAAGTCAGTGGTCAGATGCAGAAATTGGCAGGAGCAGATATTTGGACTTGAGACTTAATAACATCGACCTGAGACTTGATGTGAGACTTGTTCTCAAAGGACTTCAAACTCGATTTGAGATTTGGGACTCATTACTCATTACCTTCCCTAAGGAGGTGAAGTGTTCACCAATCAAAACATACTGAACCGATTTCCACTGAACTTTGGATGGGCAGCCTGAACCAAGGAAGAACCCATTTTTTCATGAAGCCTTAGGCATGGGGTGGCTAATTGAAAAGCATGAAACAATTCCTGGTTGGCCAAGCTGCCTGTTGGCTGCAAGGGAAAGGGTGAAGGAAGGAGGGAGCGAGAGGGAGCAAGATCGATAGAGCTGTGACCGGCCCAGTGGAGCAGGCCGCACAACCCACTGTGGCTCTACGTGGCCATCATCTCCCTCACGTCTGCCTCCCCTGCAAACAATATCCAGTTTGGTCTCATGTGGGCAGAAAGGAGCAGAGCAGCAGAGTGAGTTCAAGACCACAGCTGACAGTAAGTCCAATTTTTGTCACAGGGAAATCTGCTCTGAATTTATTTGGCAGGAGAATATTTTAAAGCTTTTTTAAAAAAGAAAAAATGACAACTTTATTAACACTGAGGTTTTAGAACAGTAGCCTAACCCAAAGCACAAATCAACTGTTTTGTAAAACAGGCCGACAAATGCTGGCTGCTGCCTCCTCCTCCAGCTGCTCACGCGGGAAAATTAGTCAGCAAAATGAAGACTGTTTTTGAAAAAGCCACCACCGAGAGAACTTGATGCGGCAAGAGCCAAAACTCAAGTCAACATTGGCTCTGCTCTCAAGCGATGGCGGAGACTGATGCAGCTTCATCCTGAGCTAAAAAGGGATGAGATGGTTGCGCAGTTTCTGCTGGACAGTGTTGTCATATGTCTAACTGTGCAGCCCCACGTGATATGTAACACAGGAAGTCTATAGCTCTATAGCTGTACCAATGTAAAGCGCACTGTTGGAGCACGGGGCAGTAAACCTCAGTCCACTCTACTCGCTGGTGTTATTATTGTCCACTCCAATAATAGGCTACTTCATGGTGGCAGTGGTAATGAAACGTTCATGAAGGCCGGATATAAGCCTCCACATGCCAGACATCAGATATGATAACAAGCATCCAGTTGCTAACGGTTACTGAGGACTGTAATACAGTTCTCAACGGGCCTGAAAATTAAAACAGACCTGGCCCAACCTGCAGGTGTTGAAGCCACAGCGGCACGACTCACTAGCATTAATTCTCGGCCTGAACCCTGCCAAAAAAAAGAGAAAGAAAGCTCAAGGCCCGACCCGACCCCAGTCATTTGTATATATTTTCGGCCCAAACCAGCGCATCCGGTTGGGTTGGTGTCCCTCACACTTTGCTGTGTGAAATACCAGAAAGGTAAGAGTTGCTTTAAGAGCTCAAGGTCTGTCTGATTAGCTGAGACATTTTTATTTTATTTTAGGCTATTACAGAAACATCTTGTGAACTTAGAGAAATGGAGTCTGAATTTAATGTCTTGTTTTACAAAACATCATTATCAATTCAGCCTTTTACTAC
The DNA here is from genome assembly GCF_045865225.1 of Trachurus japonicus. Taxonomy (NCBI): domain Eukaryota; kingdom Metazoa; phylum Chordata; class Actinopteri; order Carangiformes; family Carangidae; genus Trachurus; species Trachurus japonicus. The sequence continues at coordinate 18,417,393 of NC_140927.1, forward strand.
ATTCCTCACAGGTTGGCACTTTGATCACATAAAATTTAGGCCAGCCAGTCCCAGTGTTGTTTGACACTGATCTTGGTGGATTTTGTGCACTTACCTGGCCTGTAGCCCAAAGACGAAAGACTTGACTTTGACTAGCTCAAAGATTTGAGACCTAACTTGGACTCTAGCTACTGTAGCTTGTCAAAGACGTTAGACTTGACTTAAGCCCAAAGACTTGAGACTTGTCTTGGACTTGTGAGCATCTCTGGGCAGGGGTTTCTTTCCATATACAGCTGTCAGTTGTTATGAGCCAAATGTTGCACAGATTGGACATATGATGAAAACTGACCCATCTCCATGACAACTGTGCTCTCTCCGCTAATCCATAGACCTTGAGGTAACATTACTTTGTCAGATAGTTGTTTTTTTTTTTTCATTATTTTGATGTGTTTGTCCAGAACACAATAACTGGCAATGTACAACAAGGGTGAACATTTTGTGCTGGACAAACAGAAATGTCTAGTCTCAGCAAGGATGCAGCTGACACATCACAGAAAGGGTAAAGCAGAAAGAGGTGATTTGGGGATATTTGCTCTTAGAAATTATATGACCCAAGTGTTATCCTGTCACTGTCACAAACCTAGCTGTTTCTGAAGATATTTCAGATTTAACTCGCAGCAAAGGAGTCATCTTCTGCAGGCTACGTGCCGAGACATTCTTGATGGAACGGATACAGCAGTATAGATGTTACACAGTTGAATGTTTTTGACGAACTGTAACGACACAGTTGTGTTGCTGGTATGAATCTGCATTTTGTTCATTACACTTCAAATATTTTCTAGGAGAGAGTACAGCGTGTTCGTCACGTGGTCGTCAGTGTGAATCCTGATGCGGCTGCCCGTGGCCCACAATGTGCCAAGGAACATTTAGTCGTCTACTTTACATTCATAGTCTGCAAAGCTTTCATTTGCACAAAAATCACCGCGTATGAAGGCAATTTAGCTCTCTCATTAAAAAGACATAAACGGCTCAGAACTTAATGGCATCTCACAGTAAAAGAGTAAGCCTTTGGAGTTTTGAGATTACATCTTACATCTTGTCACGCAAAATAAAAGAAGCGGAAGGGCTGGTATCACCACAGTTTGAATGAAAATGGCAGCACAAGAGATAATAGGAAGTACAGCTGTACTCAAATGTGAGCAAAAGTTTGTGATTTGCTACAATTACTATTTATACTTTTGACAGAATATACTGTATGTCATTATAGTGTTTTGGTCAAATAATGAGTGTTGACACTATGTATAAAACTATTTACGACCTCACCCACATCCCAACATGTTACCTTTTACTACTACCTCAAATCTGTCACATGAGAGTAATGCACTGTAGTATTTTCTGAACATGCTCAGTTTCCAAGCTGCATTGGAATTGGATTATAATTCATTTTGATTAGTGCTATCTTTTACCACTTTAAAGCTGTTACAGCAAGTGATATGTGCTTAACCTTGTGAAAAAAAAGTGAGCGCTGCACCATACAACATGAGTGAAGATCCACGTAACGACTTCCTCCCTCCCTGAGGTCTTTAATTTCAGCAGACATGAAA